>NC_083315.2:121187515-122387515 GCF_963455315.2 Globicephala melas
TATATAATTATAATATATATATATTTATAATTATATATTATTTATTATTATTATATATTATATTATTATATTATAATATATTATATAAATATATATAATATATTATAATATAATAATATAATATATAATAATATAAATAATATATAATTATAAATATATATATTTATATATATTATATAATTATATATAATTAATAATATATATATAATATATATAATATAATATATATTATTATATATAAATAATATATAAATATTATATAATAATATATATAAATAATATGTAAATAATATATAAATATATAATTATATAATTATATATTATATAATTATATAATTATATTATATAATTATAAATATTATATAAATATATATAATAATATAATAATATAATAATATAATATATAATAAATAATATATAATTATAAATATTATATAAATATAAATATTATATAATTATAAATATATAAAGAAATATATATATATTTCTTTCTTTGGAGAATTCATAGCCTAGGGAAATGAGACATGTGACCAGATACAGTGTCTGAATGGTATTTTACCTCTTTTAGTGATATATCCAGAGTCTTTGTATTGCACAATGTGAAGGAGTGCATTCATACTGTAATTAATGCCTGAATGCTGAAGCTCTGAATGCACTAATACAAAAAGAAAGACAAAAAGAATACAAAACCTCTATGAAAATAGAGGCATATTTTTATATTTATAAATGACATACATTCACTATTGTATTTCTAGTGATACACTACGGAACATTTTTTAAAGGATAAGTAAATATGAAGTAAATGACATTTTGCAAGTTTTGTGCTACTAAAAGAGTTTTTGGCTGTGTTCTAGGTATTAGTTTGTAACTGTCTGCAATTATGCCTTATTAGTAATATTAGCACACTGTGTTCCAAGGGAGAAACTTATTTTTAACAGTAATAGATACAAATCTGTATTTCAAATTGGCTTTTTTGGCAAATTCCAGTGTTTTTTGGGGGCAATTTCTTGTCAAATTTGAGTTAATAGTATTGTTTCTAACATGTAATATAGCTGTTGGTGTATTTGTGTCTTTCAGTTTACTTACTATTCTTACTTGCGTTATCTGGATTATATTCTTCCTGGAGCTTTTGTTTTTCCAGATACTTGATCTCATGAGGATTAAAATTAGATATTTTGTTTCTATGAATTCACATACCTTGGACATATAAACTAAAAACACTATATGAAAACAGGAGAATTTAGAGAATACTAAAACCCTCTCTATTGGGATGGACTTCTCCCTCATGTGCAGATAAAAGCTAACATATGGACTAATTATTTTCCCATAAGTATCAGCATATTAAATATATCTTAAACAAATTAAATGTTTATTTCAATTAAAACATTCAAGAGATATCCTTACTCTTCATAATATTGCACTATAGTATGCGGAACCAAGTGCAAAGAAATGTGATCAAATCTTGGAAAGCCATGTATAATGTGTTTAATAGCTTGGCTGTTAACTGGCAGTCAGTAAGAATCAATAGAAATTTTTTTTTACAAAGTAACCAACATGACTAGGATCTTTTGGTTGGATGGACAACTCTCTGGCATGAAGGAGGGTAGACTAGAAAAAAGAATAACTTGTGTGGTTCAGGATGTTCCCCGTCCCTCATGTTCCACAACTGCATTTGTAGGACCTGAATTCCTATATAGGTCATGTTTTTCCCTATTTAAGATCCAATTGAAGTAAAAGAGTGATGTTCATTAACATCACTTTGTCAGTTAACAAATCACTGAGGAACTGAGCCATATAAACTGTGAAGAGGTAAAGGGTCGAATGCCACAGTGGTTAGACAAAAAGTCCTGAGTGCCTGGAAAATGTGTGAAATATGAAAAGAGTGGACTTTGAATATAGGTTGCCCTGACTTGGCCTATTTAACAATAGAGCCCATTCGAATGGAAATCTCTAAGATATTGTCTCATCAAGTCCAGGAAGAGATCGTAACAATTGAACCAGTAGGGACGTATCTGCCCCAAAAAAGGCTTCTCATAGGTATGACTAGAAAAAAGTAAAAAATTCATGTAATGTTGGGGCCAAATCCTAGGAGCTCTCTTCTTTTGGCTTTATTGAGGACAAATGTTTAGGTTAAACTTTTTGCCTCATGCAGAGATCTATTTTATAAATAGTGAACCTGCTGGAAATGACTGTCCAGTTCACAGCTTCATATGTAACTAAGGCCATCAAAAGGGATAAAAATCCCATGTCACAATTCTATATTGAAAGGAAAATGCAGAGCAAATGGACACTGAGCACAAAACAAAGAAAAGGCTTAGAAAATTTTCGAGTCCAATTTTGTGAATAAGCATACGCAATGAGGGTGAGGATTACATCACTTCAGCATGTGTGAATTTGCTGGTAAATATACTACTTTAAATTAAAAAAAAAAAATCTAAGTCGATCTAGCCCCAAATTACTCTATTACCTAGGTCACTTTATTTGCATCATAGAGTTCTTTGAATTTCTCAAGAAATTTGAAACAAATTCCGTAAGTTCACAAAATAGAAGGCACTGTAAATTTAGAATAATCTCTTTATAGATATAAAGGGATATAACTCATTTTACATTTATCGAACCTACCAATTACAGTCACATTGTTAAAAGTTGGCAACAAAAAGATCAAACAGAAATATAAAAGGGTATGTAAAAGAGCAATACAGATATAAAAAGGGTATGACAACCTCCAACTTGATGTTTCTGTTTACCTATACAAACTGTATTATGCCTCAGGGAGCCTTCTTTCTGCCCTTGAGTCTAGGAGCGAATAGGAGCTTTATAAGCAGTTGGAGAAGGCAAGTGACTATAAAGAAGGACTTTAGGTATTCTAAACCTGTCCTTACTAGGGTCACCAATGCCATCTTTGTTGACAATCTAATGAACACTTGAGCCCCTGGAAGAATTTAGCTTTTTTTTCTTTCTTTTGTTGGGTGCTGAATATTTTTAATATATATATTCCTTTTTTTTTGAAATTCCAATTTATTTTTTTCTTTTTTTCCAGTTTTATTGAGATATAATTAATATATAACATTGTATAAATTTCAGGCATACAACACAATGTTTTTATATATTATAAATTATTAAATGACTGCCACAGTAAGTTTAGTAAACATCCAATCACCTCACGTAGTTACAAAGTTTTTTCCTTGTATTGAGAAATTTAAGATCTACTCTCTTAACTTTCAAATATACAATACAGTATTGTTAGCTATAGTCATGCTGTACATTACATCCCAAGAACTTATTTATCTTATAACTGGAAGTTTCTACCTTTTGACCTCCTTCACCCAATTCTCCCACCATCTCCCCTACCCCCCAACCTCTGTTTCTAGGAGCTGTTTTTTTTTTTTTTTTAGATTCTACGTATAAGTGAGATAATAGAGTATTTGTCTTTCTCTGATTTAATTCACTTAGCAGAATGCCCTCAAGTTTCATCTATATTGTTGCAAATGGCAGGATTTCCTTTTTTTAAAAAAAAAATTATTTATTTTTGGCTGCGGTGGGTCTTTGTTGCTGAGTGTGGGCTTTCTCTAGTTGCGGCGAGTGGGGGCTACTCTTTGTTGTGGTGTGAGGGCTTCTCATTGCAGTGACTTCTCTTGTTGCAGAGCACAGGCTCTAGGTGTGCAAGCTTCAGTAGTTGTGGCACACAGGCTCAGTAGTTGTGGCACACAGGCTCAGTAGTTGTGGTGCACGGAGGATTTAGCATTTTTGATGATTCCTTTAATCACAGAACTCTCTCTCCCCTTGATATCTATGATAAACTCTACCAATTTTTGACCAGTGCTATAATTCTTCTGTTTCTTTTGGGTGCTCTGTTTCCTGTCTGGACTGTATAGGTCAGTTTCCCTAAAGTTTCAAGCTCTGCCATTTCTGTACCTTTTGAACTCTCTAATTTTTGTGAAAATCCTTCTACATGGACTACTACCAGCTTATACCTGTAAGTATACATTCTTGCTCTCTTATTTTTCATGTTTTATAAATTTTTTCAATGCTAGATATTGTTTTCTCTTCTTTTACACCTTTCTTAGTTGCCTAGGATAGATGATGCTCACCTTTTGTGGATCGATTAATGTGTAGTTACCAATAATTCATTTTCATGAATTTAAAAATGACACATATGTTAAGCAAAGTGGCCTTGAGAATGTACCTGTCAGTAGGTATGCCATGTCACACTGATCTAAACAGGTCAGGCAATGGTGCAACATTCTAATGATCCAGATGGGCTTAGAAATTATCTAACTAATTGTGTAATCCTGTTCTAACATTAGGCACATCAGAGTCCAACAAGCTTTTAAATGACAAAGCTTAGGCCCCACATTGAATAATAACGATAGAGGTGAGAGAAGAATCATGTTTCTAGAGTCATATACCAATTGTCACTCAGCAACTAGCTGCCAGGGAAACTGGCAAAACATTAAAAGTCTAAGATGGTCACAGGGATCTGCATGAATCACCTTTTATCATCTGTTCCTTCCTGTTGTCAATTCCCAGTCATTGATCTCTCCGGGAATAATGCAAAAGGAACTGCTGAGTACAGTGATTGAAGCAAAAACCTTACAGCTTTCCTCTCAAACAAATGAATTTAGTTTTTATGGAAAGTACTTAGTGATTATCTGCGTAGAGTCATCACAGGAGAAATATTTGTTCAAAAATTTCTTGCCAATTATACTCTCACTCTTCTTTCCTAGTCTGTTAAATATTCAGGTTTGAAAATATACATGAACATATTTCAATATTGGTTATAGAAGAATTATTTTATTTAGTGATATTCAAGACATTATTAGGTCATGGCCTTATATTCACAGTTTCAAGTTGGAAATAATTCAGAAATAATGATTACTATTTGGAAATTAGCCATTAGTTATGGATTCAGAGGAAAAAAGAGCTTTTGCTGCGTGAGTCATAAAGGATTCTAATCACATTAATTTTACAACATTTGGGATGTCACAAAAGCAGAAGGGCTGGTAAAACATTTCGTGGGCTGGTAAATATTTTTCATCTATTTGCATGGTTGACTGATACTATTTACTAAATTTGTTTTAAAGAGCCCCATGCCAAAGGCAGTAAAATATGAGAGAATAATAAGCTAATTAAAGCAAATTACTGCCAAGCAAGATAATTATATTTAGACTTTAATACATTTTATGCAGTGGATTTGTATCTGTATCACATTATTACAGGTTAATCAAATGTAGGGTAAAGTATTAATACATTTGATTTAAGTTGTGTGAAAATACAATTGCATTGATGGAAAATATTTTCTTGAATAAGATGTATGGTCATAACTTAATCTATATTCTTTTTTTGGACAATGTAAAATATCATTCCTTTGTAAACATATATCAAATTTGTATGTGAATATTCTGTCTTAATGTGCATTTTTCATATATTGTATCATTTGATATTGACAAATATTCAAGAATTTTGGTGTTTACTGCAAATGTTTTTAACTCAAGTGAAAACAGACTCAGAGAAGTTATGTGACTTTTCTTTTTACCATGATATCTTAAGATATGTAGTCTTTTCAATCTACCTATCCGTCTACCTACCTACCTCTCTATCTACACATACATACTTGGGAATAAGTTTCATATTTTGTGCTCACAAATGTTAAAATCAGTTATTACAGTGGAGCAATGAGCAAAATTAACAACGTGGACATATCATTTAATAACATGTCATTACACTGTATACTGAGAGCTGAGGATTGGTAATTTATTAATGGTTTGAGAACTCAGATATCATGGCTTTATCTTGAACATTAGAATTTATGTAACAAACATTTTTTATCTTTAAATTTTTAATGAAAATTTAAAATATTTTTATTATGAGGTACATATGCATGCATACAATATATAACTTAATACAAATGGGACATGAGTTTATACATATACACATTTATCTTTTTTTTCCTTTTTGCTTATTTTCCTCGTCACCACACTACATCACCTCTTCCCTCTACTTGCTTGTCATCCAACCTAAGTAATCTGTGTTAACAGCTGATTAAATATCTTTCATAACTACTTTATAATCACATTTATATAATAATGCACATCTATCCATGTTTATATAGGAAAAAACATTTTCTATAAAGAAAATTTTAGAAAGAAAAATTTGATTTACAAAACGGATGCATACTATATGCATTACTCTGAATCCTGCTTTATTCACCCAATACCTCATACAAATTCTTCCAAGTTTACTGGTAGAGCTTTAATTCTTTCTTGTATAACAGCTGCATAACTGACTCAACCATAATATATTCAACCATTCTTCAGTGATTAGCAGACAAGTTGCTTACAGTTTTAGCTACTATAAATTATGGTGCAAAATGAATCATTATATATTTACCTGTAGTTAATATACTTTTGCTTTCTATGAAGTAAGTTATATGTAGTAGGGTGGTTTAATTAAATAGTATAAGTATTTTTAAATTTAGGAGATATTATCACATTGCTTTCTGGAAAGGCTTTATAACAGTTCACATTTTCACAAGTGATATATAAGTATACACCATATCTTATTCACCTACCAGCGATAAATGCTCTATTATTTTTTTTGCAATATATTTTACACTAAAAATTTGTTTTTACTTTATTTGCATATTTATAAATACTGGTGAATTGCTTATACCTTCATATGTTCATGTATTTCATCCTCTGTTACTTTTCTCTTCACGTATTTTATTCCCCTTCCTGGTGGATTTTTTTTTTTCTTATAAATTTGAAGGAGGTCTTCCTTTATTATTAACTATTATTTAACACTTAGTTTTAGTGTTGGGTTATTTCTTTACATTATTTTTCTCTTCTAAAAATTTTAAAGCTAGATATCGATGTATATCTAGCTTTACTTGCATGCCTTCTGGTACTTATGTTCTTTCCTAAGAATTTCTACACCTATTTTCCCAGATTTTATTGTGAGATTTCAATGATTACATTTTCTTTTCTCTCCATGTGTGTATAATATTTAACCACCTGAAATTTATATTTACATTTATTATAATAAAGTTCAAATGAAGGTATGATCTAATTTATTAAGCAATAATTTTCTCTATTTCTTGAAACGCCATTTACATCACATAATTGTAATAACAAGAAAATGGTAGTAATAATAGTAATATTTATTAAGAGCTTACTGGTTTCCATACACTATTCTACATGGTTTTCACATATTTATTTAATTAATAAACTGAAAAAATATGCTATTCTCATTATGTAAATGAGAAATCTAAGCCATAGAGAGTTTAAGCACTTGCTTAATGTTTCCTAGTCAGGAGATAATAGACTTGGGTTTCAAAGTGACATAGTTTGGATCTAGAGTTCATATTTTTACTGTTATGCAGTAATATATCTTTATTTGCATATTTGTGTAACTACACACACAAACACATGCCCATTCCATTACCATCTGTGCCTGGCTCTATTTTTTGCTTTGTTATTTTTATCCAATGGTCCATTTTTCTATGACTCACACAAGTGCACACACTCACAAATACACACACATATTTTGATTTCAATATAATTATTATTTCCTAATATCCAATAAGGTAAGTCCTTACCTTCATTTCCCTTGTTTTATATATATTTCTTGATTATATTCAGGCAAACTTTAGTAATTCTAAGATATTTTATCCCTCATGACATTGGGCAATCATCAATCACCAACCTCTCCCCCTCCTACAGAGTCACTATTTGAGTTTGGATCACCACAGATTACTGTTGCACTTGGCTTCTTGGACTCAATATAATGCACTTGAGAGTTAATCATCCATGTTACTACTGAATATTAGTAGTTGGCACTTTTTAAACTTATGTGTGTGGGTTTAGCTTTTTGTGTCAGTTTATTTATTTATATCTGTGTATATATTTACTTATTGGTTTTAATGAATATACTCCATTGTATCAATATAATATGATATATTTATTTCCTCTTCTGATAACAGGCACTTTAATTATTTCTAGTTGGCTCTTCTTGTAGAAGTCTTCTTATAACATAACTTTTAAAGTTTTCTTGGGTAATAATGAGAAATGGCAATGATAGGTCACAGGATAGGTCTATGGTTAGTTTTAGGAATAACTGTGTCAGACATAGAGATCCATTGCTTAGATCTTCCCTCATGAGAGACTCTTCTATGAGAAGTATAGACTTAGAGCCTCCAGCAGAAACACCTTCAGGAACTGCCAGTGCATTTGAGCCAAGACTATGTTCTTCACAGAAGCTCCCCCATGAGGATTGAGCATTGCAGTGTACCAGTGCTCACTGGGCCATTCTTTGCTCTGGGGCTATATGTTGGTCTGGCTGAGACTTCCTGGGATGTACATCACAGTCTGAGGATATTCCTACACGTTCCTCCTTCATTTTCCTCTCATTTAATAGAGTCAGGTCAGCATGATGGTCTGAAAATTTTCCCTTCACTCTCCTGGTCTCTTTCACCTTTACCTAACCCTAACCCTAAACTTAACCTTAACCCTAATACTAGACCTAACCCTAACATTCCCTATGCCCTGCCACTACCTTCTACATCCCACTCTGAAATCAAATTCTATTTACTTTCTTTTTATGAACATATTTCTGAGGTTTTAGGTCAATGGCAACATACACTGTTACACAATTTTATAGATGACACATTAGAAATTACTTAGCCTATCCTCTCTATTTTAAAATAGGAGGCAAGAAAGAAATATCAATATCACACTACTACTTTTTTAGCAAAACACTGAAAATGCTTATTCTGTATCTTAGTTCATTGATAGTGTATTATTTATTCATTGTTATTATTGATATAAATATTTTGTAATAATACCAATAAAAGCAAAAAAGAGAGAGAAAAAGATAAAGTTTAATTACTAAGAAAATTAACCTCAGTACTTTAAATGAGATGGGCAATTACTGGAAAAGCTATATTAACCAATCTTTTCAGTTAGTGTTTGTGATAATAATTGCATTTCTTTAAGAAGAAAAAATACAGAAATTGGATCATTTCCTCTTCCCATATGTATTGAGCTCTTCTGTTCTGACAGTATGAAGTTAAATCTGTAGTATTTGAGAAGGATATGTACCACACAAGATATATTTTCCCTATGTTCTGAATAAGAGAAACTTCAATGTTTAGAATCATTTATTATTACAAATTACATTATATCTTGAAGAAAACTAGATAGGTATGAGTAGGACAAAACCGAGCACATAAAAATTGTTAGAAAGAATACAGATCTAACCTGTATATAATTTGTTTGTTATAATTAGTTTCTAATATCAAGAATTACTTTTATACTGAATCTATTAAACAAATAGAATTAAGAAAATATAATCTAATGAATTTGTTCTGAGAAAATATTCTCTATATTAAAATAAATACTTATTTATGCCATCAATAAACAGATGTATGTTCAACAGAGCTAATTATTACAGAAATGAAAATCAAAACTACAATAAGGGATCACCTCACAATAGTCAGAAGGGCCATAATCAAAAAGTTTACAGATAATAAATGCTGGAGAGGGTGTGGAGAAAAGGAAACCCTCCAACACTGTTGGTGGGAATGCAAATTTGTGCAGCCACTATGGAGAACAGCATGGAGGTCCCTTAAAAAACTAAAAGTAAAGTTACCATATGACCCAGCAATCCCACTCCTGGGTATATATCTGGAAAAGACAAAAACTCATTTGAAAAGATACATGCATCTCAATGTTCACAGCAGCACTATTTACAATAGCCAAGACATGGAAGCAACTTAAGTGGTCCATCGACAGATGAATGGATAAAGAAGATGTGGTATATACACAATGGAATATTACTCCATCATAAAAAAGAATGAAATAATGTCATTTGCAGCAACATGGATTGACCTAGAGATTATCATAGTAAGTGAAGCTAGACAGAGAAAGACAAGTATCATATGATATCACTTATATGTGGAATCTAAAAAAATGATACAAATGAACTTATTTACAAAACAGAAACAGACTCACAGACATAGAAAGCAAACTATGGTTACCAAAGGGGAAAGGGCGGGGAGGGATAAATTAGGAGTTTGGGATTAACAGAGGCACACTACTATATATAAAATAGATACCCAACAATGACCTACTGTATAGCATAGGGAACTATACTCAGTATCTTGTATATAATAACCTTAGTAATGGAAGAGAATCTGAAAAAGAAAATATGTATATATACAGACATATATATATGCATATATATGTATATATATTTGAATCACTTTTTTGTACACCTGAAACTAACAGAACATTGTAAATCAGCTACACTTAAACTAAAAAAAAAAAGAAACGGATATGTTTTCTTCCTTTATTTGTCTCAGTTAAAACTGTAAATTCTTATGATTATGCCTCTAGCAACCACTAGCCACAGATTCCTGTAAATTGTATTTTTTGTTATTCCTCAGCATTATTATAAACTGGAGTCATTGGAAGTAGAAGAACATTTTTTAAAATTGCAAATACCGGATTTCCAGTTTATCATAGGTGATTATACTTTTTTATTTTATTGGAAAATGCCACTTGTTTATTAATAGTTTACCACATGGGAATGTACACCTCTACCTCCACCCCATGTCCCATACCCCATACACAGGCATAAATCCACAAGGAGAAGAGATGAAAGCAAAGCAGATGAGAGATGTAAACAAAATATGGGAATGCTGGAAAGGACAGATGAGAATTAAGTGACTCATCAACACAAAAAGTTGAAACCAAGGTATCTAGAAGGGGAAACCTAGAAGCAAGCAAAACTCTATCAAAGGTAAGGGTTGGGAGAAATCTGATACTTCCAAATGAGGGCATTTGTCTATCATTGGATAAATGTAGTAACAGAATGAAATCCTACACTTAAGATAAAAAACAAAACAAAACAAAACAAAAAACCCAACTTGCTTTAAGCTGGGGTAGTGAGAAGGAGGCATAATAGTGGAAAAAAGTAAAATTTAAAGAGATATATAGATATAGATACAGACATAGATATAATGAATTTGGGAAGACTATGTCTTTCAAAAATCTTGTCAGATGGTCTTATGTTCTAAAGATCTCTGGTAGTCTATATGAAATTGTATCCTTAATTATTGATTGTGCAGCCTTACTAAACTTGATGTGGTAAGATATCTTACAAGTTCTCCTAAGAAGTAATGGCAAACCTAGTTTTCTTAAAATATCATGGTCAGCAGCATTTAGATATCACAGATTTCATTTACCAGTTCCAATGGATACACAGATATTAAAATGCTGAAATAAACACTTTTTTAAAGACTTTAACTATTTAATGTTCAGTTGTATTAAATTGAGGAAGATAGGTTTCTCATATGCCTCCTGACTTTACACATGCATAGCTTCTCCCATTATTAACATCCTCCACTAGAGTTGTACATTTGTTACAACTGATGAACCTACAATAATGCATCATAATCACCCAAAGTCCATTAACATTTACATTAGAGTTCACTCTTGATGTTGTACATTCTATGGGGTTTGAAAAATTGTATAATGACATGTATCCATCATTACAATATCACAGAGTATTTTTACTGCCTTAAAAGTCTGCGCTCTGGGCTTCCCTGGTGGCGCAGTGGTTGAGAGTCCGCCTGCCAATGCAGGGGATAACGGGTTCGAGCCCTGGTCTGGGAAGATCCCACATGCCGCGGAGCAACTGGGCCTGTGAGCCACAACTACTGAGCCTGCGCATCTGGAGCCTGTGCTCCGCAACAAGAGAGGCTATGACAGTTAGAGGCCTGCGCACACGCGATGAAGAGTGGCCCCCGCTTGCCACAACTAGAGAAAGCCCTTGCACAGAAACGAAGACCCAACACAGCCAAAAATAAATAAATAAATACATAAATTTATTTTTAAAAAAAAAAAAGTCTGTGCTCTGACTGATCATTCCTCTCTCACAAACCTTGGCAACCAGTGATATTTTTGCTATCTTCATAGTTTTAACTTTTCCATAATGTCATTTGGTTGAATCATACATTATGTAGCATTTTCAGATTGGCCTTTTCTCACTTAGTAATATTCAATTAAGGTTTCTCAATGTCATTTCATGTCTTGAAATCTTATTTCTGTTTGGTGTTGAATAACAGTCCGTTGTCTGGATGTACCACAGTTTATTTATCCATTCACCTACTGAAGGACATCTTGGTTGCTTCCAAGTTTTGGCAATTATGAATGAAACTGCTATAAACATCCACGTGCAGGTTTTTGCGTGGACCTAAGTCTTCAACTCCTTTGGGTAAACACTAAGGAGCGCAATTGTGGGACTGTATGGTAAGAGTATGCTGAGTTTTGTATAAAACCACTAAACTGTCTTCCAAATTGACTGTACCATTTTGCATTTTCAGCAACAGTGTATGATAGTTCCTGTTGCTCCACATCCTCCTGAGCGCTTGGTGTTGTCAGTGTTCTGGATTTTGGCCACCCTACTAGGTGTTTAGTGGAATCTCATTTTTGTTTTAACTTGCATCTTCTTGATGACATATGATGCAGAGCATTTTTTCAGATGCTTATTTGCCATCTGTTTTTCTTCTTTGGTGAGGTTTTTATAAATACTGTTTGTGTTTTCACATGTAAATGTTTTAAGCTAAGGTATTAATTTTTAAATGTAAATAATAAGAATCTGAAATATTTTATAAATTATACAAGGTTCTGGATATCTTACTTTGACAGGTTAAGTAACATTTGTTTTTGTATGTCAATTTTCTCTTTTACTCTCCCTCAACAATGTAAAGAGTCATAATTATTTAACTAATTGGTTTTACTGTCGATATTTTAAAACTTGGTAGAATGTTTCATTATTGTCATAGCTCACATACTTTAATTTTTAGATTCAGACATTTATTATTAAAAGATTACATATTATGAAATGACCAACTTAAATGCTCACAGTAAACAGATTTAAAAGCATCAAACCAAAACAACATCCTGTTTCAGAGAGAGCCATTGAGAAACACCTGCCTCTCCTAAATATAACTACATAATCAGGTAAAAGGAGCCATGTATATTAAGTAAATCTTTTTCAGTACATTTGCATTAATCCTCTAATCATTTGTGAAGTACTAGCTTCTGTGAAGTCCAATATGGCATGTATTATAAAAAAAAAAAGGATTCCTAGATATTTAAAGATTAAGTTTTTAAAGTATGTCTTTCAAATACACTTTTTTTTTTTTTTTTTTTTGGGTATGCGGGCCTCTCACTGCTGTGGCCTCTCCCGCTGCAGAGCATAGGCTCTGGAAGCGCAGGCTTAGCGGCCATGGCCCATGGGCCCAGCCGCTCCGTGGCATGTGGGATCCTCCCGGACCGGGGCACGAACCCGTGTCCCCGGCATCGGCAGATGGACTCTCAACCACTGCGCCACCAGGGAAGCCCTCAAATACACTTTTAAAAGACTTTGTAAATTCATGAAAATACTGAAATTTAGTGCAGCATACGTTATAACTTCCCCAGGCCTATAATAACATTCCCTTTCATATTTCTTTATCAGATTCTACAAAATTTCCCTCTCAGTTAAGGTCCCAAAGAGTAGCTTTTTTTCTTTTCGTTCCCTTTCTTTTATTCTCTATTCTTTTCTTCCTTAAAAATTCCAAGTGAACAACACCAGCCATGATATTAACTGTAATATAATAGTCCATTCAAAAACCAACTATCTTTGAAAGACCCATCTACTACTGAGACAGCATTTCAGTCTGTCAGAATGATGCCTTGAACCTCCTCTATCATTTATGCTCAAATTCTAATCTACATTACAAGTATTTCACAGCCATTTGCCTGGACCTGTCACAAATATTGTTTCCACTGCTATGGCCCAAGTTCATGTCTTAACCAATTCGTACGTAAAATGCTTTCCTTAACATGGCTATGCTGTTCTCGGTCTTTCACCATCTTCTAGTTACCTTAAAGCTTAAATAAGATCTTTTTCCACAGGCTTTTTAAATGCTCTTCATTTTTATAAATCAGCATTTAAGACCAATCCTAATTTTTCTAATATTAATATTTCTAACATTTCATCAACAGGATATTAAGAAATTAATGTTCATCTACTTAATATCAAACATTCATAGTATATGATTAATTGAAAAGAGAACTAGATATATTCATAATCACAGTCAGATTTCAACAAATGTTCACTTATTGATAAAATAAAGTAGATAGAATATGAGTAACTTTTAAAGGTCTTAATACTGAAAATCAACTTGAAATAACTACTTTATATATAACATTTCAACAAAAATGATAGAGTTTACATTCTTTAAAGTGCATAGAAATCATTCATCAATATACCACATACCCTGGACTGTGGTAAATTTAAAAGAATTCAAATAATACAAAGTATATTCTCTGACCACTATTAAATAAAATTAGAAATCAATAACAAAAAGGTACATGAAATACCCCCCAAACATTTTGATACTAAAAAATCCATTTCTAAATAACACATGGGTTAATGGAGAAATCATAAGAGAAGAAAGCATTTTGACTTGGATGAAAATTAAAACAACACATTTCAATATTTATGGCATACGTAGGTAATGGTACAATAAGGAGAATTTATAGCATGAAATGATTATGCTAGAAAAGAGGAAAGTCTCAAATCAGTGACTTGTTTACACCTTAAAAAATAGACATTCAATGAAATATAAAATAAGCAGAATAAAAATTTATAGAGTAGAAATCAATGAAATAGCAAACAAAATGTACTGAAAAGCTATAATACTAAATGCTTGTTCATTGATCTCACTAATAACATTGATAAACTTCTTGCCAAATTTATCAGGAAAATAAAGAGCAAAAATACAATTAACCAATATCAAGAATGAGAGCAGATTAACAAAACTTTTTTTAACAAGATAAGAACAGAACACTACTCAATTTCAAAATGACTTATAAAGCTACAGGCATTAAGAATGTGGCACTGACACAAAGATAGAGATTTGGATCTATGGAACAGAATAGAATATAGAAATATTTTCATTTTTACGTGGTCAGATGATTTTTTGACAAAGTTGCCAATACAATTCAATGGCAAAAAGATAATCCTTTCAATATATAGTTCTGTTACAATTGGATAGCCATCTGCAGAAACAATAAACTTCCATCGTTATATTAGAGAATTACATTAACACCAATGGTAATTCAAAATTGATTATTGAGTGGAATGTAGAAGATAAAGCTTCCAAATTTTTCTAAGAAAATCCAGGAGAAAAATCTTAGTGAACCTTGTCTAGCTAATTTTTTTTTAAATGACCCCAAACCACAAACTATTAAAGGATTTTAAAAATTAAAAATAATCAAAATAAAAATATCTGTTCTTCAAAATTCAGTTGTGAAAATAAAAAAGCTAACCATCAACTGAAAGAAAATACTTGCATATCATATATCTGTTAATTTAGATCTAGAAAGCAGAAGAAATGCTTAGAACATGATAACAAGACAAACAATCCATATTAAATTGCTAAAGATTTGAACAGACATTTTATCAAAGAAGGTAAAATTAATGGAATAAGCACTTAAAAGTTCTTCAAGATCATCAGGGAAAAGGAAATCATCATAGGGAAAAGGAAATTAAAACCACAGTGAGATACTACTGTATTACCTGAAGAATGACTAATATATAAAAGCCTAACTATATCGAGTGTTAATAAAGACTTAGATCAAATGGAATTATTATACACTGCTAGTGGGAACATAAAATGATTAAGAAGTTCCTTAAAAAGTTAAACATATATCTACCATATGACCCAGCATTTTCACTCTTAGAAATTTACCCACAATAAATGAATGCATATGAACACACAAAATCTTGCCCCAAAAACTAGTGGCAACCCAAGTATCCACCGGGAGGTAAATGAATAAACAAATACCCATATAATGAATTCTAATCTTAAAAAATGGGAATGAACTACTGATATACATGATAGCATGGGTAAATCTCAAAATAAAGTACACTGAGTGATAGGAGTCAGAACTACAGGTACTTACTACGTTTCCCCTTGTATAACAAATTCTAGAGAATGGACACTAATCTATAGTAACAAAAAGCAGATGAATGTGGTGGTGAGGAAGGGTGGGATTAGAGAAGAACAATAGGAAACATTTGGTGTGATAGGTATTTTCATTATCTTGATTGTCTTAATGGTTTCACAGTTACATATATATAAATTCTAACAAATCAAACACTTGAAGAAAATAATATATTTAAATTAGTAAAAGCAGTAGTGTTCTTATATTCTAGATTTGAACTTAGAACATATAATGAAAAGTATTTTTCAATAAATTCTATATACACATGCGTATATAATATATGGGTCATATGTTATATTTTTTGGTAATACATACAAGCCTTCCTAAATAAGTGGAGAAATATATTTTAGGATTAAAATATTTCCATTTGAATATCTTACAGTCATCTCTAATTTAATATTTCTAAAACTGATTTTCTAACTCCCTCTATCTGCTACTATTGTGCTTCATAGTTCGTTCATTAAATGGCATTGAAGTTTACTCAGTTGCACAAACCAGAAGAGTGGTATGACTTTTCTCTCCCATCTCTCTAAAGTCCAACCCCCTCATATCCATCTTGACTCAATGTTATTTTATTTCTTAAATTTCTTTATTCTACATCTCTCCATATGTATTTTTATCTCTGAATCTTCGATAGTAACATTTATAACATTGCTTCCCAATGCCAGGGCGATAATGTAAACATTATATAAATATCATTATAAAGTTTACCTGCTTCTGTTTATTCATCTCAAGCTACTGCATCCCCCATCTACATTATGACTCCATGTCAGCAATCCACTGAACTTGCTTTATTTTTTAAAATAGATTATGTTCTTTGTGGTGTTCATATGTATGTTTCCTTCTGCTGAAACACTAATTCTCACTTTTTGCTGGCATGTTAATTATATATGTCTCAGTTTCAAAAAGATTTTCAGAGTGAAGCTTTCCTTAAACTTTAGGTTGAGACTCACTTGTGCATTCTTTCATAGCATAATTCAGACTTATTACATAATATGTATATTTATAGTGCCATGAAGACTGACATCCAAGAGTACAAGCACTTTGTCAGCCTTATCCTACTAGGAGTACATGGAACATAAAAGAATAAAGTAAATATTGACTGATCGAGTGCATATATACCTAATAAATCTCCAGCACCATGCAGATGAATAAACTGAGGTATAGAACTTTCTTAAGTTCACAGTGTTATTTGTTGAAGACCAGAGGCATTCATAGTAATCAAGTTTCCTCATTGTCAGTTCAGTACTTTTTCCACCAACTACATTAAATTAGTTAAAGTTAACTATTGAAATGAATAAATCTCCAAAGTTTACATAGTTGACACATTATTTCTCCCTTACCTCACAATTCAACGTTGATGTTGCAGAATGGACAACATTCCTCCTAGTTGTGATAATGTGATCCAGGCTCCTTCCATATGGGGTCTTTCCATCTTTCACCACATGGCTACTGAGTCTATTCTAGGAGCTTTCTCTATTCCATCCAGCTATAAGGGAAAAGAGCAAGAAATATGATCTGTGGGAGCTTTTATGGGCTGGACCTGAAAGTGATGCACATTACTTCCTCTCACATTTCATTTGTCAACATAGTCACATAGCCTCACCTAACTGCAAGAAAAGCTAGGAAATGGAATCTAGCTGTGTGTCAAGAAAAAGGTGACAATAACCAGTCTCTGCCAATTACAATGCACTGTAATTAATAGTTAGATTCTAGAATGTCAAGGTATAAATACTCTATTTTAAAGCAGTAAAGTGTAAGCTTAGTGAAGTCAGGCATAACCCAGTGTTTAACAGACTGAGTTTAAATTTGATGGACAGAATTTAGAACATATGACAGAATAATGGTATTTCCTTATAATTTAAAGGCAATAAAGCTGTAATCACTTCTTCTAAGTAAAATATCCTAATCACTATATGAATACATTTCCAATCTTGTTAGATGAAAATTATTAGTTACATATTCTGCTTCATAGTTTCACCTTTCTGTTAAATATTAAAAGGGGTAAGAGCCATTCTTTTATTTGCTTAAAGGATGAATTATATAAAGGCCATTCAGGTCTATCTGTTCTAGAAGCAAATAAGGGAGATTTTATACTGAATGTGAAAATAGATATTTCATTTCACATATCAACATTGAATTCAACTTCCTTTCACTTCCCTGTGCTGAAAAATACACTACACAGGGTTCAAGATTATAATGCCACTGTAAGTAATGCACAAAGAGCACAGTGTTTGTAAGCTGAATTGACTGAAATTGAATGCAATCCACAAAAAAATTGAGAAAAAAATTATTATACATTGTCAATTATGCAGGCATAAAAACTAGGAGTCGTTTTGAAAGCAATCTCATTTTTAACTCTATCACCATTTTTTTCCTTCCAAAGTATCTTGAAAAACTAATAATTGTATATTGTAATATAATTCACTTATGTTGCATACGGTTTGGTCTCTATATTTTACAATCTAGAGATAAATTTTCAGAAGAAAATATTAAATTTAGGTTGATGCAACTGTAAGAACAATTGAGAGATGATAATAATTTGCATTGTCTCAGTTTTAATTTGTGTTTGAAGAAAAAAAATTCAGTTTCATTAGGCCTGTGGTCCATGATAAATTTCTTGGTTATGCTTATGCATATTTTTGTAACCCTGGCCAATATTATATTGGCACCACTGCCAATAATCAGGGAGTAATCAAAAAATATAAAAATATATATTCTTTAAAGATAAAACACAAATTAATAGCAACTTATATATTAATTAATAGCAACTTATATATTTATGTGATCTCCCTATTTCACATGAACCTGCTCCATATATTTCTATTTATGAATGTATTGAAAAAACCCAATTCTTCCTGAGGCAGGTGGTGTAAATAATCTGCACCTGAGGGACCTGTTACTGTCTTTATTTCACCTGTTTTTGGCTATATGTCCTTATAGAAAAAGTTCTGAAGATTTACTATTTTTAATGGAGCAATAGTTATCAGACTGATAATGATGAGGTACATCACCCAACCATTTATTGCTCATCTATTATGTAACAGGAACTCTTTGGGGCTCTAAGAAACATAAAGGAGTAAGATATGGATCTCACCCCTTGAGGACTCACTGTATATTTATTACTGCATATCAGCAACTCTAAGTTGCCATTGATTATAAAACAATTATTTTATATACTATTAAGAAAGAAAAAGTGACGTCAATTAAACTTGATCTAATCCTCTCTTATCACATCAATTATAACACACATCCAGACTTTATAGGTATTATAATATAGAAAAATATGCATTTAGAATTTGTGCAATACAATACCAGCCTCAATGTGATAAATGCTCTATCAAGTGGTAGAGAGAGGAAAAAGTGAAAATAGAAGTAGCTAAGACTGAATTTTCTTGGGAGAACAGAGGAGAGGATATTTAAGCTATGTCATAAATAAGTAATATCTAATATATGTCATAAAGAATAGGTAGGGGGTTTTATGGCAGCACACATAAGCAAAGAAAATAATATCACTCTTCCATGCCTAAATTATATAATCCTGCAGTGATACAGTGGTAAAATGTGTTACCGTAATTGTGATTTGTCCTCATGGATTCCATGTTAGTGAGTGCTACTCTTTGTATTTGTCATGATTTTAATAGTTCTAACTTTTATTTCTTCAAACCATAATTTTTAATCGTAATGGGATAATTTCATGCCTTTCTTATCTGTGTTGTAACAGTTTACAAACTTCCATTAGCTACTAGCTTTCAATCTTTCACTTTTCTTTTGTTGTTGTTACAACATTGACGTATATCTCTAGCAAATTCCAGAGATCCTTTGAAAGTTTTCAGGCATTCTATTTCTGTAATGTATAGCCATTTACTCAAAGAGTATTACAGCAAATGTATCTTAGATGCATGATTCTTCCTAATTCCTCCACCCTCTGTGTCACAGTTGGAGATTTTCTACTATAGTTTGATGTGGAACTCCAGCACATTAATTTTACTGGTGAGATATAAGTACTACATGTAGTTTTCATAAACCATGATCAGATTCAAGAGCAATATCTAATTTCTTATGGTCATCTATATCTTTTCAGCTATACAATATCAAAGGTCGTTAAATTATTTTCAATAAAAATTCACATTTTATGGCTTAATTTTAAAAATTACTTTCCCAGAAGTATTTTAGTCAACTTAATTTAGTAACTGCTAAATGTGAATAACGAATAATGTATAATGGACATACCAACAGAAAGAATAAGTCTATTTTCCTTTCTAATTCCCCTATATTAATACCATTGCACTAAGAAATATGTAAAGATATTTATTATACCTATGCTTTTAAAGCCATTTTCCACTAACATAAAATATGACTTAGAATCAATATATAAAGGTTTGGAGAGACATTTTCAAATCATTATACAATGCCATCAGTAAGCAAAGTTATTTCATTGAAAATCTCCTTCAAAAACTTTAATAGGAATTTCTTTCCAACTCTCATAAAGAAGATAATGGCTAATTTTCATGTTAATGCTATGACCCTGATAGAGGGCAATTATCTCTAAAAACCAATCAAATATTCATTAGAGCTGAATAAATTTGTTATTTAACTTAACTGCCTTTTTAGAAACTCAAATGTCAATTTTAAAATGATCTTAGAATATTTGACTGCATCAGCTGGCTCATGTTTTAAGGTGTTCTATATCCATATACTCTACTATATCATCTTAAACACCACTATTCTTAACTTACTTCTATATCAAATTTACATAAAATGATCATACTCAGTATGATGTATGACAGCATAAAAATCCAGAATGTAGCTATTCTAATAGTGTGAAATTTGACGTACTCCCTCCTGGCTGGTCATGTGCAAAGGAAGATGATATTTAAGCGATTGATAATAAAGTCAGCTGCAGCAAGTCCTCAGATAGACTGATTCCACTTTGTGATAGCTGGTAAAATGGAGGAGTACCAGAACCCACATGCATTACGTGCTTGTAGCCACATAACAATATATCTAAAGAATTACAGAAAACAGGAGAAATGCTGACACTTTTTCCCCTTCTGAGTACACAGAATTTATTTATGTTTCATCTTTTTGTCTAAAAGAATATCACATGTAGGATTTCTTCTTTCAAGTAAACTATCTGAATTCCCAGATCCAGTTTTTCTGCTGAAAATTTAAAAGTGGCTGCTATAAAGGCATGGACTGCCAACAAATTGATTTGGTTTTCTTCTATTTAAATTTTTCCATTTCTTTCTTTGCTTTAAAATATATAGCTGTAAACCCAACATCCAACATAAGAAGTAGAACACTACCTGTACTTTGTACTTGCTTACATTCTCCTCCATTTGCCCATCTTCCCACCCTCTAACCCAGAGATAAACACCAGACTGAACCGCGCATGTATTATTTCTTTTGAAAAAGTTTTACTACACACACTTTTTTTTTTTTTTTTTGCGGTATGTGGGCCTCTCACTGTGGTGGCCTCTCCCGTTGCGGAGCACAGGCTCCGGACGTGCAGGCTCAGCGGCCATGGCTCACGGGCCCAGCCGCTCCGCGGCATGTGGGATCCTCCCAGACCGGGGCACAAACCCGCGTCCCCTGCATCGGCAGGTGGACTCTCAATCACTACGCCACCAGGAAAGCCCCTACACACACTTTTAAATAACATGTTAATCATGCGTGCTTGTTTACAAATTCTAGGATATGACCATATGTAATTTGGTAATTTTAGAATTTTTATTTTTCATATTAAATTTCAAAGATTCATCTATATTAAATTTACCCTTTCATATATCTAGGTGTCTTTGTATGTATTTCAATATTTTTAACATAACTTTGTATTAGTTTGGTTATGTGCATTTCTAGTTTCCTTAAAATTATGTGGTAATTATAAGTAGTATTATTTTTGTTTAAAATTAAGTTTTAAAAATTTTACTAATATAAAGGAATGATTAATTTTATATGATTTTTTTACCCCATTATCAGTTTTTCAAAATTTTAAAATTTTAATTGTGGTAAAATACACATAACATAAAATTTGCCATCTTACCATTTTAAAGTATACAGTTCAGTAGTTTAAGTACATTCACATTGTTGTACAATAAATCTCAAGAATTATTTTCATCTTGAAAAACTGAAACACTATACACATGAAAAAACAACTCTCTATTCCCCTCACCCCCAGTAGCCCCTGGCAACCACCATTCTAACTTCTGTCTCTATGAATTTAACTACTCTAGGTATCTCTTATAAGTGGTAATTTGTCTTTTTGCAACTGGCTTATTTCATTTAGCATACTGACTTCAAGGTTCATTCATACTGTAGCGTATGTCAGAACTTTCATCCTTTGTAATGCTAAATAATATCCCACTGTATATACCACATTTGGCTTACCTATTCATCTGTCAATGAGCACTTAGGTTGCTTCCAATTTTGGTTAATGTGAAAAACGCTGCTATGAACATGGGTATATAAACATTTAATTGAGACCCTGCTCACAGTTCTTTTGATTATATACCAAGAAGTAGAATTGCTGGATCATATAGTCTATTTTTAATATTTTTTAACTGCCAGATTGTTTTCCATAGCAGTCAAAACATTTTACAATCCCACAGCAGTACACAAGAGTTTTGATTTTGCTATATTCTTGCCAATAAATGTTATTTTCTGTTTGTTTTTTTTTTTAGCAGTTGCCATCCTAATGAATGTGATGTGGTATGTCACTGTGGTTTTGATTACATTTCCCTAATGATTCATGATATTGAGCAACTTTTCATATGCTCATTCATTTGTATATCATTCTTGGTGAAATGTCTATTAAAATCCTTTGTCCATTTTTAAATTGTGTTTTTTTTTGTAATTTGTTATTGAGAGTTGGAAATGTTATTCATATAATCTGAGTATTAACTCCTAAACATATATATGATCTGCAAATACTGTCTCTCATTTCATAGGTTGCCTTTTCACTCTATTGATTGGCCAACCATCTTTTGAAATTCACTTAAAAATTCTAATGCTTGCTCTGTAAATTTATTTTAAATGTTAGCAATGTTGGCATGTGCATATAAACAGAGTGCTGTTTTTCACATTCAAAATGTTATATATTTTCACTTGATTTTATGTCTAATTGTGCTACCTAGATCCTCTGAATAATGACAGAAGTATTAATAATAGGAAACATTTTATTACTGATTGTAAAGAAGTATTTCAAATATTTCCCTACTTAGAATAATACTTGCTGTAATTTTAAGTACATATTTTTAGAACAGGTTTAGATTTATAGAAGAATTGCAAATTTAGTACAGATATTTCCCATACACCCTGTACCTACTTTCCCTTACTGATAACATTTTACATTACTATGGTAAATTAACTAGAATTAATGAACTAATGTTAATACAATTTTATTACCTAAAGTCCATACTTTATTCAGATTTCCTTAGTTTTTAGCTCTTACCCTTTTTCTCTGCTTCAGAGACCCATCCAGGATAACACATTGCATTTAGTTGTCATGTCTCCTTGAGCTTCTCTCATCTGTGCCAGTTTCTTAGACTTTAATGTTTCTAATGTTTTGAGAAATGTTGGTAAGGTGTGTTAAAATATAAACTGAGGCATATTAAACATTTAAAAGTTTATTTGAGCAAAAGTGTATTAGAATTGTGCAGTGCCAAACTGCAAGTGGTTAGGAGTGCTCTGCTGAGGAGAGCTAGGGGAAACGGAAGTTATAGAAGAAAAGAAAGAAAATTATTTGATTGAGTATAATTAGTTGACTGTGATTTGTTGAACCTAGATTTTGATTTCTTAACCTTGAGGCATTTACAGGCTTAGATTTTGCTTTGCTTACATAGGCCACCAAAGCATTAGAGCCACTTCAGCCTAATGGACTCCTTGTTTAATTAATTTAACAGATGTTTTGTACCATGTCCTTCTACTTGGATTTGTCTGATATTTTTCTCATAATTAGACTGGAGTTACTGGTTTTTCAGAGCAAGACTACTTAAGTAAGGTATCATTTTTATGATATATCAAGGGTACATACCACCAGCTAGACTTAACACTGTTGATATTGACCCTTATTACCCATCTCCCTTTTCACATTGCACTTTTGAAAGCAAGTCAATTAGTACAACCTACACTTAAGTAGTGGGGAGTTATGATACATCTCCTCCAGGGTGAAGTGTCTATATACATTATTTGGAATATATCTGCATGGAAGATTTATCTTTTCTCTCCCATTTATTTATTTATTCAATAATTTATTTATATTGCTATGGACTCAATAATATTTTTTTTTATTTTGAATTTTAATCCAGTATGTATGTGTTATTTTGTTTCTCAAATTGCTATAGCTTTGGCCATCAGAAGCCCTTTCATTTGACATCTATGTCCCTTTGACATACCACCACCATTGTGTGTGCATGCCTCTCTGCGTGTGCATGACTTGTGTACTAAGCTCTATAGTACCCTCTGGCACTGCAAGATGCTCCAGGCTCATCTTGTGTATTTTCTTTACCAGTCTACAATCAAGAGACCTTGATTCTTCTGTTGGAGAATGGTATTAGAAACTGTAATCTAGGTGCCAACCATGATCATTGCTACTGAGTTTCATTGCTTCTAGGCCCTTTCAGCTCACAGAGCAAGTAAATATATATATGGAGCAACCCATGTGTATGCATGCATCTATAAATATTTCTCTACCTAACCATCCATATACATGTGTTCATACTGATTTCTCCAATTCTAATCCATTATCCCATGGGTCATTATAGTCTCATCCCCATGATTATGTGTAAATGCCCACTCTAAAAATGAAAAAGCTGACTTTCATCTTCTGCTATCCATTTACTTAATGGTTCAATTCCTATACATGTATAGCACAATCAGAGTTATTAACCTGTATCCCTGTGGGAAAAACTTTATCATCTAGAAAACTAAATTAGAATGTTTACGTACAATTTCTTTTGTCTTCAGTTTGAAAGATTCCATGACACAGTTATTCAGGTCAGCACAATTTCCTCCACCCCCTTTAGTTAATGCTATGGTCTGAAAATTTGCGCCCCTCCAAATTCATGTATTGAAATCCTAACCCCCAAGCATGATAATATTTGTAGATGGGGCCTTTGGGAAGTGATTAGGTCATGAAGAAGGAGCCTTCATGAAAGGGATTAGTGACCTTATAAAAGAGATCCCACAGAGAATCTCCTTCCACTATGTGAGGATATAAGAAGTCTACAACCCGGAAGAGAGCTCTCACTCGATCATGCTGGCTGATCTTGAACTGTCAGTCTCCAGATATATGAACAATATATTTCTGCTGTTCATAAGCCATCTAGTCTATGGTTATAGCAGTCAAAATGGACTAAGACAGTGAGTAAGTTTGTTAAATATATTTGAGATGCAGGTGGTTTATTTTGTCATTCTGCATTTTATTCTAGGAATTCTTAAACTCCAAAATAATATATTTTTAAAAATTTACAACATTAAATTTCAACAGGTTTAGGCAAAGGCATAATGTCATGTAACTGCAATTACGTATCATAGAGAATAGGTTAATCTCTGAAAAATCTCTATGCTCTCCCTTTTCAACTTTCCCCTTCCCACCCCCCAACCTTAGACACACTGATCTTTTGACTGCCTATAATTTTGCCTCTTCCTGAATGGTATATAATTGAAATCATACAGTACATACTCTTTTCACAATGAATTCTTTTACTTAGTAATATACATTTAACATTCATCAATGTCTTTGATGGCTTGATAGTCATTTTTATTGCTGAATAAAATTCCATTGTATAGATATCACACAGGTTTTCTGAAGTCCATTTACTTATTGGAGGATATAATGTTGCTTTCACTTTTTGGCAATTATGAATAAACCTGCTTTAAACATTTATGGGCAGGTGTTTGTGTGGACATAAGTTTTCAGATCAGTTTGATAAATACCTAAGTGTGTGACTAGCTTTGTAAGAAACAGCCAAACTCTTCCAAAGTGGCTGCACCATTTTGCATTCTCACTAATAATGAGTGAGAGTTCCAGTTGCTCCACACCCTCACCAGGATTGTTGCATTTGGGTCATTTTAATAGGTGTTTACTAGTATCTTGATGCTTTAATTTGCAATTCCTTAATGATATTTTATGTTAATAATCTATATTTATTTGCCATTTGTATATCTTCTTTGGTGGGGTATCTGTTCTGTTTACCCATTTTGGGGATTCTCTTTCTTGCTGTTTAGTTTTATGAATTCTTTCTAATTTGAATATCAGGAGCTTTATTATGTATGTGTTTTGCAACTATTTTTTCCCAGTCAGTGGTTTCTTTGTATTTTCTGAGCAGTGGTTTTGGGAAAGCATAAGGTTTTAATATTAATAAAGCCCTACTTATCACTTTTTTCTTTCATGGATTTTGCTTTTGGTGTTGCATCTAAAAACTCATCACCAAACCCAACATTACCTAGATTTTCGTCTAAGTTGTTTACTAGAAGTTTTATAGTTTCACATTTTACTTTAAGATCTATATTCCATTTTGAATCAATTTCTGTGAAAGATGCAAAGTTCATGTCTAGGTTACTGCTATCATTTTGTAGATTTTGTGGGACAACATTTCTTCCTATAGCTATTTTTTCTAAGAGTGATGAGACTAAACCTCATCATTTCTAAAGGATTATGCTTTCATCCATCACTTTATTCATACTGGGTAGGAATATTTTGTATATGATTTTTGCAGCTACATTCATGTTTGTGACTGAATTTTAATTATCCATTTGATTATTGTATATCATGAATATTCTTGAATCATATAATTCATTGGGGAATATACTTATTTTAGTCTTATTTAAAAGATTTTGTATAGGAATTATTCTATGGCTATTTCTTTATTGTGGGCAGATATTTATCCATTGATTTAACTTCTTTGATCATTAGAAGCCTTTTCAGTATTTATATTATGTAATTATAGTTATATACTTGCTTCATAGAATGAGTAAATATTTAAGTCAGATGCCACTTTATGCTACAAAGTAAAGAACCTAGGTTGTTTGGATTTCACAAAGGGTACGTGAAATTCACACCAGTTTACATAAGTTCAGCTTGTACTGCTTGTAGCGTGTTTTCAGATGATATGGAAAAGATTCTGCCCTTTTCTAGAAAACAGATACCCAGTGTAGTAAATAATTATCATAATGCATCACAGTGAATAACATCTCCCTGTGTCCACACATGTTTGCAATACAACAGTTGTGGGTCCTCTTATGAAGAAATAATTATTCATATTCTTGAATCTGGACTGGTTGAGCCTTGCATTGACCAATATGATGTGGCAGAAGAGATGTATGAATTCTGGAACCTATGACATGAGGCCTTGCACCTTCTGCTCTCATATTCTTGGAAACTTGAGAACTTTATGTACGAAGTCTAGTCTAACTTACTCGTGAGTAAGTTTTCAGCCTCATAACAATGCTGTGTCCTACACTTTCTAAAAAATCAGTGTTCATCTAATGAATCACAAATTTAGATGCTTTTACATCTTTTCCAGTTTCCTTACTCATTATAGACGTTACTCTAGCACTTTCCAAAATGGCCTCAGGCAGAGACCAACGAATATCCTCTTATTCTTTCTGGATATACCATATTATTGATTCACTAACACTGAGCTTACAGCCAACAGCACTATAACTATGCCCAAAGGAAACTTATCTAACACAGGTATTTTCTTCACAAGGCGAAGCACATCTTTTTTGTGCTTAAGAATGTTACACAGTGCTTGCACAAATATATGAAAAATGCAGCAACCAGAGAGAGTGAAAAGGACACTTTTTTCAACATGAGCATTGAAATCAAGAAGGCAGAGTGCAGCCTTGTTCAACCTAAGCTGGGAACTTGAATGTCCAGGCACTCAAATTTTTCACAGTCCTGCACATGTCTACAAGTGACTGCAAAAGTGCCCTGAGTATTGATTTGGGGCTTACAGATAAATTTTAGCAAGGAGTCAAATTTTCAAATATGGAATCCATAAATAATGAGGATTGACTGTATATGACTTATATATGTGGACATTTCCATATAAAAATATTTTGCAGCATAGCAAATAATTAGAGTTGCTAGATGTGAAAATTCCCAGCTAAAGTTAAAAAAAGGTGATGGTTGGTCATCTTGTTTCTATCTTATGCATAAGACTAGGGAATAGTGATGACAGGCAGGAGTGCAATGCAGTGTAAGAATTTCTAGCTCCAGGGCCATTTGAAGAAGTTTGAACCCCAACTTGGCCACCTGTTAGTGGAGTAGCCTCAGGCAAGTCACAAAACATTTCTGATTCTGAGTATCATTTTCTCCTTTGTAAAATAAAGAAAATAGAATCTGCTAGGATAAGTTCTTTTCAGGATTTAAAATTATCATGTATATATATATATATATATATATTATACATGGTATTATACAGATATATATATTTCCCCCTAGGAACAGTAGTTCAGTATTCACTAATTTAATGTTCATGGAGACTTTATAGAACAAAACTGCCATGAATAATGAAAACTATATATATATATATGTGTGTGTGTGTTTGTGTAAAATATGTAATTATATATTTCATACATATATACAGTTGTGTGTCTGTGTGTTTACAGGTCATATGGACAAACTATTACATCTATTCAATAGAACACTATTTAGTTGCAAAAAAAAGGTACACACTACTGACACAGGCTCAGATACATTATGCTAAGAGAAAGTAGCCAGACACAAGAGACTATTTTAGGATTCCATTTACATGAAATGCCCAGAAAAGATGAATTTATTGAGAATAAAAGTAGATTATTGGTGCCTGGAAACTGGGGGGAGGAGTGGGAATTAGCTGTAAAGAGTCATGAAGGAACTTATTGGAGAGAAGAAAATGCTCTAGAAATGATTTGTGGTGATGGTTATACCACTCAGTAAAGTTATTCTATTCCTCAGAAGTAGGATTGTTCTCATCTCATCATCCTGCCTAAGACTGTTAAATGACAGGTTTGTTGGCACTGGCTAGCTCATAAAAATGGAATATAGAAAAAAACAAATCAGTTCTTTGTACCGAAAAGTAAAATTTCATCCATATTTCCCTTAAAATGCCACAAAGACAGGATCAATGATATCGATATTCTACTCATTTTCTTGGAAATTTTTGTTGACCTGCAGATCAAGATGCAGGAAAATCCCCATGAATCACATCTGTTTTAATATCATCGGCACAAATTCAAAAACAGGATTGTCATTCTGCTATTGTGCTTTTGAAAAGATCTGACAGTGTCATTAATTGCTCTTGCTATGTTTTTCTATTTCAAATTTGTCTTTCTAACATCATATCTGAGCATATCCTGTTCAGTAGTAATGACCTTTGTTTCCAGAAATTCATGAGATTTTCACAACATGAAATAGCTTCTAATGAAGTCATTCTTTTTGTCCATTAATATCTTTGGGTACCCATGGGACTTCAGAGGAGGTGACTAATGCGATCTGGTGTTCTGGTCAAACTACCATTCAAAATGGCTATGCCATTTGCATTCCTACCAATGAAAACTGCAGAACTCTTGGCACATAGCAACTCCACCCAAAACTCTGCACTAAAAAAAAATTGCAATATACAAATTTTTGAAATCTTCTGACCTCCCTCTCTTTTTTAATGTCCTATTTTTGGTATGTTATGAGATGCAACAGAGATAATCCCCATTTTTTTCATATCAAATACACTTAGTAAGATACAGGATCTCCTAGACTAAGTAACTAATGATCAAAAACTCCTTGTAGATAAAAGTGGACACATAGATAAATTCTGGGCAAAGTTAAGTAAGCCAAAGTGACTTCTATCAGCTCCCTACCTTAAGACATACTTACACTTTCTTCTTTGGCCCTCCATTTGGCTACCTATAAAACTGATGCAACATCTAGTGTCATACGGTTTAGAACCATGTCTTAGGATTGGTGGAGTAGTTAGCTGTGGGTCCTTGAGAACTTCCTGAAGTAGAGATACTATTCTAACTTTGGACAACTTGCCTCCTGGTTGATTTAGGTGGTAAAAAAACAAAACAAAACAAAAACTAAAATAAACTTCTATACTGCTTATGGCACTGTGATGTATGATTTTTTGTTACTCGTAGTCAACCTCATTCTAAAATTTTAGGAATAATTGACTGTAATCATTATTTTTAGCAATAAGGGAAATAAATTTACTTTTCAAGGCTTAAGTACCAGAATTACATAATAAATTTTAGTCCAAAGTAAATGTTAATGTAGATTGCTCATCAGAACTGGAATTTTAGGAAACGGAAAGTTATAGAGGCAATCTCTGGCATGACTAGGGAGAATACAGGTACATAAAAGAGTGTGTTGCATAGTGATCTAAAGCACCGATTATATATAATGACAAAAACGCTAAATTAAACTTTCTATGAATCATTTATTCTTAAGTAAAATGTTTAAAATTTTCAAGCATGTTGGATTATTGGTATAAAAGGTTTACAATATCTATTACATAAAAGAAAAATTTTCTATTCATCTATTTTACTTAGCACAATGCCTGTAATACAATAAGTACTTAATCAATGTAAGTTGCTGCTATTTGCTTTACTCGGTGTTATTTTGTGTTCCTTTTTTATTAACACTAAAAGACTGGTTATATCTCAGGTCACTTCAAGCTTTAAGTATAATGGTTTGCATATTTAAAAGACCAAAATAATTATTATGAAATTTAAAAGTTCTTTCTTATTCAAGATGTTTTTCTTATAATATTACTGGAGAATGTCTTAATGGAATTAAAATAAACTATTTTTAAAAATTATATGATACTATTTTGTAAAATATTCTTATTTATAAAAGCAACTGAGGCTTAAGTATAAGTTTCTAGCCTAAAATCACACAAGGATTTGGTTCAGAAGTACAACTACAGTTTCCAAATAGTTTAATCATAGTCAGGTCTATTGACTCCATATCACACACTGTTTCCTTACTTTCTTTTTCTTAACATATTTTGTTAATTATGTTCTAATGAATTTTCTTTTATGTCATAAGAAAATACAAAACTATTATGTCATTTTAAGGAAGAGAGTTTACAAATTACCTTTTTTTCCCTGTTTTATTCATCTTAAATCCTTAAGTTATTGTGTATAAAAAAGTGAAAAGGCATGTAAACATATCAGAACTCCTATAAATAAGCATCCTTACTGTATACTGCATATGGTTTGCCAGAAGGGATTGTTAAGATAAAGGGGAATAGTCAATAATAGTGGCAGTTCAAATTTTGTGCACATTTCACCTTCCATTAAAACTGTATTATTATATTTATATGATTTAGTGGAACTGTCTTGCTGTAAAGAGGTACACACTCTTTGATGGCTAGACTCTGTCTCTGGTTGTCAGCTTTAAAAACCATTCAGATGAATATGGGTTGTATAGAGACCAATATATCATGATTTGTTTAAATCACTATTATTTCCATAGTATTTCTACTTCAACAGTCCACTGAAGCTTTGGAAAAAGGGAACCTATATAAGTTGGGAACATGTTTAAAATAGCTTAAAGATTTTTGAAGTCTTCTTTCTACCCATTACCAAACCAAGTAATACAAATACCCCAAACCTAATTTCTGATTGAAACACTTGAGGCTTAATCTTCTCTTTCTATATAGAGAAAAAAATTCATTGAAATTGCAAAGAAATATTCCATTGGTACTTATTTTTATTACATACAGCTTTGGCTAGAAACTAATGTAATGTTTAGCAAGCCAGAGGGTGAGAAAATATGAAATTTCATAAAAAGAAATTTTATGAAATATAAGTTATATTTGGTGAATAACCTAGAGCTACTTTGTATATTTTCACTGTGATGCTAGTATTTCTGAAATTGTCACTAGTCCAGAACTTATATGTTTTTTTTGAAATTCTTCCTTTTAAACTAATATAGATCTAGGCAGAGATATGATAATATCCATAGAACTTGTTGCAAATGTTTGGAAACTATACATTGAAGGGATATACCATGAAACAATCTCTGCATTTAAGTATTAACAATAGTGTTAAATAAAAAGCGTTTGAATTAAGAATTACAAAAAAACCCACATTTTGGACATTTTAAATACTTTTGAAACCAGAAAAAGCTCTTATATTTGCCTATTATTATACTTCTTGTATAGGGTCTACACTACTTGCATAAGAGGTTTCAGTTATATGCTCAGCAGCCTTTAGCCAAATCTCTTTGCTCTTTGGTCTGTATAGTAAACTATCAAGATATTTACTAAAGTAGCTCATAGAATTTACTAAATATTCAGTTCAATTATTAATTTACGTATTCATTTAGCAAACATTCCTTTATCCTTTATCATAAAAGTACTGGGAATTACAGAAGTAACTAATAAAAGATACTTTTATAAAACTTACTTGGCAAGAAAGATAAGAAACACATAAACAGCCAAATAAGACAAATTTATGTACTCAAAACTGTTTTGTCACAAATGACATAGAATGGTGGGAAATAATGGGCCAAGGTGGGGAGTGTGTGTGTGTGTGTGTGTGTGTGTGTGTGTGTGTGTGTGACACAGAGAGAGAGAGAGACAGAGATTTCAGCAAAGGTATCCAGAGAAATCTTTTCTGAGGAAGGATATAAGGTATGTCATGAACGCTGAGAAGAAGGAAGCCATGTGGTGATAGGTTCAAATAACATTCTTTTTTTTTCCCCTCCACCTTTACTGAGATATAACTGACATATAACATTGTGTAAGTTTAAGGTGTACAACATGTTTATTTGATATACTGATATACTGCAAAATGATTATCATCATAGCATTAGCCAAGGTCTCCAGCATGTCACATAATTACCACTTCTTTTTTTGGGGGGGGGACACATTTTAGATTTACTCTCTAGTAATAGAGGAAACACAAATGCCAAACTTTTATATGAAGAAACCTTGTGGTGACTGTGGAGCAGAAAAAAGTAGAATAAAGTAGAAAATTCCAGAATTCATACCATGAATAATGTATAAGAATTGCATTACACTTTAAAATTTTTCTATATTTTAATTTATAGATAGATAGATCTAGAGACTATGTAAGTATGTGTACAGGCTTACAGTAAAAATTCACATTTGTATTTACCACAGATCACGATAAAATGGAAAAAAACAATACTTTCCTAAAAGGACTGATTTATAGATTTTAATAAATTTAATGTTATTCCAATAATGTATTGAATGTAAAATTATGATAGTTTTTGGAAAGGATATAATTCATCTTAAATAGATACAATAATTAGCCAATAATTATTCTAATTTATTTAATATTTTTCCCAAGTTTTTGGGTATTAAGCTGGCAATTTAACCTGTAGAAACATATTAAGATAGATTGAGGAAAAGGGCAAAGGAATGTGACCCTGCCTTCCAAGCCTGAAGGCTATTATCAAAAAACTTTTCATAGATTATACCTTTTCTCATATCATATGTTTGAATGAGGTTGGAAACAATGTTCCTAGAAATTAGATACATAGGATTTTGAGGTACTATGTGGGTGTGTTAACTATATTTCAACTATCTAGGGTTTAACCACAAGTTCAGATAAAGTAAGAGTAAGCCATAACATCCAAGCTTTAGAGCTTGAGTTTGATGCAAATAGTTTGTTTACATAAAGCAAATAAATAGGTAGGTATCAGTTTACATAGGACAACATGAAACATGTTTCCTCTAAATGAATAGACTATTTGATTATAATCACTTAACATTTCTTCATGTGGCTAGAGTTCATTCCAAATGACAGTTTATACTCCACAATTTTGACTTCCTAATAAACTGAATATGCTACAAAATAGTTACCAACTCTGTATATTGAGGCATATTACTTCATTAAAATATTATTTGTTATCACAGAATGGATTTAACTTAGAACACATGTTACACCACAGAAATACTCTTTTCCACTTTCTCTCAAATATCTGTTATAGACTCTAACTGCTTCTTAATCCCTTTTAAAACAGAATTAATAAGAAACCATTTACCAAATTATATTAGTCACATTTCATTTTCTGAATTTCTCCAAAGGCTGTTGTGTCAATTTAAAATGTAGATACCATTCACTATTAACTACCTGATGAAAGTTATGGAGAAATAATTAGTCATACCATTATCGTCTTAAAAGGAATAGCTCTAAAAATTAAGTCATTAGGCATTCACGTTGATATTGCAAACAGCTTGTCTTTTAGCCTCTGTGGTTTACTTTATTAGAATTTCTAGCTTTACCAAATGCTTACTGATCAACACATTGATTTTATATCCCTATTAAGTTTTCATTCTATAGTACAAAAGAAGCCAATCTAGAATCTCATATATAAATTCAAATCCAACTTGGCAAGGCCGTAACTAAGAATATATGCTACTGGAAGATATTCTACACATTTATTGAGCTATTTCATGCTATTTTGCTAAAGTCATGAAGAAATCAATTGCATCACAGCTACAATACTTGACCCTAAAGGTGCAGATGATAGCAAATGGCTTTAAACTAGCTATTCAAGGAATACTTACCTACTCCCATAAAATTCTTAATACATACTGAATGCTTGATCGGCAGATGTTGTACGAGTCCAACATTATCTGTACGTAATAGTAGTCTCATTTCATATATTTTCAGTTACTTTCCTAAGTGCAGCTAAATTAATTACAATGGTTACATTAAATTCCTTATCATTTGTTGAAAATAAGAGCCTGTGTTGACTTATAATAATTACTATCTGGGTCTAGAAAGATAAAAAATAGCTTCACTCAACTTGCGTTGATACATGGTAATGTTTGCTAATTAAGCAGTTGTGAAAGGGAGTTATTCTTTTTTCAGTGAGATAGCGTAAAAAAACAGTATATTACCATTGGCCCTCCATAGTTGCAGGTTCCACATTTGTCCTGGAACTAGACCCCCAGAGATACGGATGGATGACTGTATAAATATTTCTTGATACTGTAGAATCATATTTCTATTTTTTTAAAAATTCAGAATATATAAGGCTAAAATAAGAATTGACCGTAATCCTGTCTCCTAGATAATCACTGTTGAAATCTAAGAGTGGCAACTTCTAGAGCTTCACTTGCTATGTTTACAGTTTGGAGAGCATGCTTAAGATTAAGATGTTATACTAAATTTTCACTTAAATAATGAAACTAGGTCTTACACATCTTTCTATAAATGCTAAAATTATATCTGACTCACAAAATGAAATTTTCATCTTAAGATGGTTATATCATTGCAAACTTGTATTGTGCTTTTCATGCTTTATCATATATAAAATATATTATCCAGGGGTTTTCTACTGAATACTAACACCACAATTGTCAAAGAGGAAAAGTGAGCATTTTTCTGTTTTAAAAAACAGCATCATATCAGCAATTTCAGATGTGGTAATGTTGATAGATCCCTAATGGTAGCAAAGAAGATGACATTAAACAAATAAGCTAACTAATGAAATGTCTTATTTTCCTTTTCTATAATAAGTTCTAAATCAGTGTTTTGTAACAGTCTTAAAAACAAAATAAAAAATTGTAAGGATATATATAATGTATTATGTTGGTTAATTTTATGTGTCCATTTGGATGGACCACAGAGCCCAGATATGTGGTCAAACATTAATGTGGATGTTTCTATGAAGGTGTTTTTTAGATAAGATTAAATTTAAATTGGTGGACTTTGAGTAAAGCAGATTACCCTCCTCAAAGAGGGTGAGCTTCATCCAACCAGCTGAAGGCCTTAATAAAACAAAGACTAACCTATCCTGAGCAAGAAGGAAATCTTACAGCAGACTGCATTTGGACTCAAACTGCAACTCCTGCCTGTCAAATGTGTGTGTGTGCATGTGTGTGTGTGTGTGTGTGTGTATGAAGTTATTTTAACTCTTTCTTTATCTTTTGCATATTATTTTTAAATGAGTACTAAGTGACTTATGGGAATATGGGCACACCCTGCTGTATTGCACTTTGCTCTATTGAACTTCACAGATAATGTATTATTATTTTTTTTTTTACAAGTTGAACGTTTGTGGCAACCCTGCATTGAGCAAGTCTATTGGTACCATTTTTCCAACAGCATTATTTTTTAATTAAGGTATGCACATTAGACATAAAGCTAACAGACTACAGTATAGTGTAAATGTAACTTTTATTTGCCCTGGGAAACCAAAAAATTCACATGACTCACTTTATTGGAATATTCACTTTATTGCAGTGGTCTGGAACTGAACTCACAATATCTCTAAGGCATGCCTGTACTCATAAATCCCTGAAATCTATTCTTCAAAGGAAAAACAGTAAAGAAAAAAATTAATACTGTATGATCTCAATTACATAATGAATCTAAAATAGTCAAACTCACAGAACCAGAGAATAGAATGGTGGCAGCAAGGGGCAACAGGGTAGGGGGAATGGGGAGATATTGGTTAACGAGTACAAACTTTTAGGCATAAGATGAAAATATCTGGGGATCTAATGTACATCATGCTGGCTACAATTAATAATACTGTATTGTATAACTGAAATTTGTTATTATTAGATCTTAAGTGTTCTTACCAGAAAACAAAGGTAACTATATGAGCTGATGAACATGCTAATTAATTAACTTGATTACAGTAATCATTGCACAGTGTATGTGTATATACGTGTATATATACATATATATAATCATCATGTTGTACACTCTAAATATATATACAATTTTTGTCAATTATGTCTCAATAAAGCTGGAAAAGAAACTGTAAATGTTGTTAAAATCTATTAATTTACTTAGAGGTTACCGCCTGTACTGCTTTAGTTTCTATCCCAGAGTTTTTCTCAAAGAATTAAGATAGCACTCAAAAGCCTTTATATGAGAGTAATTCACTTTGGGGAAGGAATCACGAGAAAAATACAGTTTAATACTTAGCAATTACTGTTTTTCATCACCTGTCTCATATATTAATTCATTGATCTTTTTCCCTGAAGAAGAAAGGTACCATGAGAGGATGAATTGTGTCTTATATACTAATTGACTCCCTACCACTTTGAATGGGGACTACCTAGTAGGTTATAGGCACTTAGAAATTATTTATGTGAACTAGTTTTTAATTTTGTTTAAGAACATTCATAGAAATAATAGGTATTGCATATAATATGCAGTTTCCTTAAATAAAACAATCTAATTCACCTACACAAAAAGTTGTTAAAAACTTACTTAAATCTTATTATGTTTCACTGAACCAAGACCAAACTGATCATCATTTCTGCCCCATTACCCTGATTATGTAATGAAAATTGGGAAGACAATTTACAGAAAAACACCTAATTTGTTAAGTCATACTAAATTAAATTAAATACATTCTTAAGGTAATAAATTACCATCTGTTCACTTTTTCTAAGGGCTACAGTGTGAGATTAAGACAATTTCAATGGGAAAAGGATGTGATCAATAATTACAGACTGTGAATTATGCAGTTTACAATGCATTGCTTATTCAAAAGAATACCTAAAATTACATTAATATATAAATGTTTACCTGTATGTTATCTGCTTCTTTTAAAATTCCTTTTAAATATTATCAGTACCAAACATCAGGAATGTAAAACAGCACAAGAGATCGTAATGATTCTATAAATTATTTTGACTAAGTCTTTCAAACATATATAATATTAATTTTGTTTTGGTTTTATTATTATTACTTCTATATGGGTTTGATTATTATCTGTTAACACAATATAATTTCACAAATAAGAAGGCAATATTTTGTATCTGACCATTAACATTCAGAATTGAAATAAAATTTCTCAGTCCTCTTTAATGGATTAGCTAAACAAAATTGATGAAACATAGACTGAAGCAAACACACGCTACTGAGGTTAGACTATTTGGTACCTAGTTTTAAGGGTATAAATGGTGACAAATCATGATAAGGATCATTCAGTTTATGTTAAAAAAAATGCCGTTTTTGGAATTTGAATATAACCGATCCTCCAGTGCATCATATCATGAGATTATAAATATTAATTCAAATCTGTTCCAAAGATACAGTCTCCAAACCTCACTGATTCTTATTCACAATTAGTCCTCCTATCTCTAGATCTAAACTTATAAATTTATAAATTCCACAAATATGTTTTGAGTACTTCTAATGTGTGAGGCACATTTTTAAGTGATAGGAATAAAGTTCCTACCTTTCAGCAGGTTATACTTTTGATACTCTCTGCTACTCCTTGGTTTGGTGACTCAGTTACTCTCACATTTTGTGGATTACAGATTTGCTTCTCCCATTCATTTCTCAATATTCACTCTATTTATTTAACATCTTTATTGGAGTATAATTGCTTTACAATGATGTGTTAGTTTCTGCTTTATAACAAAGTGAATCAGTTAAACATAAGTTCCCATATCTCTCACTTTTGCGTCTCCCTCCCTCCCACCCTCCCTATCCCACCCCTCTAGGTGGTCACAAAGAACCGAGCTGATCTCCCTGTGCTATGTGGCTGCTTCCCATTATATGTCCATGCCACTGTATATATGTCCATGCCACTCTCACTTTGTCACAGCTTACCGATCGCCCTCCCCATATCCTCAAGTGCATTATCTAGTAGGTATGTCTCTTTATTCCAGTCTTGCTCCTAGGTTCTTCATGAACATTTTCTTCCCCTTAGATTCCATATATATATATATATGTTAGCATACAGTATTTGTTTTTCTCTTTCTGACTTACTTCACTCTGTATGACAGACTCTAGGTTCATCCACCTCACTACAAATAACTCAATTTCGTTTCCTTTTATGGCTGAGTAATATTCCATTGTATATATGTGCCACACCTTCTTTATCCATTCATCTGTTGATGGACACTTAGGTTGCTTCCATGTCCTGGCTATTGTAAATAGAGCTACAACGAACATTTTGGTACATGACACTTCTTGAATTATGGTTTTCTCAGGGTATATGCCCAGTAGTGGGATTGCTGGGTCATATGGTAGTTCTATTTTTACTTTTTTAAGGAACCTGCATACTGTTCTCCATAGTGGCTGTATCAATTTACATTCCCACCAGCAGTGCAAGAGGGTTCCCTATTCTCCACACCCTCTCCAGCAATTATTGTTAGGATTTTTTGATGATGGTCATTCTGACAGGTGTGAGATGATATCTCATTGTAATTTTGATTTGCATTTCTCTAATGATTAATGATGTTGAGTATTCTTTCATGTGTTGGTTGGCAATCTGTACATCTTCTTTGGAGAAATGTCTATTTAGGTCTTCTGCCCATTTTTGGATTGGGTTGTTTGTTTTTTTGATATTGAGCTGCATTAGCTGCTTGTAAATTTTGGAGATTAATCCATTGTCAGTTCCTTCATTTGCAAATATTTTCTCCCATTCTGAGGGTTGCCTTTTTGTCTTGTTTATGGTTTCCTTTGCTGTGCAAAAGCTTTTAAGTTTCATTAGGTCTCATTTGTTTATTTTTGTTTTTATTTCCATTTTCTCTAGGAGGTGGGTCAAAAACAATCTTGCTGTGATTTATGTCATACAGTGTTCTGCCTATGTTTTCCTCTAAGAGTTTTATAGGTCTTTAATCCATTTGAGCTTATTTTTGTGTATGGTGTTAGGGAGTGTTCTAACTTCATACTTTTACATGTACCTGTCCAGTTTTCTCAGCACCACTTACTGAAGAGGCTGTCTTTTCTCCACTCTATGTTCTTGCCTCCTTTATCAAAGATAAGGTGACCTTATGTGTATGGGTTTACCTCTGGGCTTTCTACCCTGTTTCATTGATCTATATTTCTGTTTTGGTGCCAGTACCACACTGTCTTGATTACTGTAGCTTTATAGTATAGTCTGATGTCAGGGAGCCTGATTCCTTTAGGTCTGTTTTTCTTTCTCAATATTGCTTTGGCTCTTTGGGGTCTTTTGTGTTTCCATACAAATTGTGAAATTTTTTGTTCTAGTTCTGTGAAAAATGCCAGTGGTAGTTTGATAGGGATTGGATTGAATCTGTAGGTTGCTTTGGGTAGTATAGTCATTTTCACAATGTTGATTCTTCCAATCCAAGAACATGTTGTATCTCTCCATCTATTTGTATCATCTTTAATTTCTTAAAGAAATTAAGACACTTAAATTATCAGTGTCTTATAATTTTCTTCATACAGGTCTTTTGTCTCCTTAGGTAGGTTTATTACTAGATATTTTATTCTCTTTGTTGCAATGGTAAATGGAAATGTTTTCTTAATTTCACTTTCAGATTTTTCATCATTAGTGTACAGGATTCCTAGAGATTTCTGTGCATTAATTTTGCATCCTGCTACTTTACCAAATTCATTGATTAGCTCTAGCAGTTTTCTGGTAGCATCTTTAGGATTCTCTATGTATAGTATCATGTCATCTGCAAACAGTGACAGCTTTACTTCTTCTTTTCCAATATGGATTCCTTTTATTTCTTGTTCTTCTCTGATTGCTGTGGCTAAAACTTCCAAAACTATGTTGAATAATAATGGTGAGAGTGGGAAACCTTGTCTTGTTTCTTAGTGGAAATGGTTTCAGCTTTTCACCATTGAGGATGATGTTGGCTGTGGGTTTATCCTATATGGCCTTTATTATGTTGAGGAAAGTTCCCTCTATGTCTACTTTCTGCAGGGTTTTTATCATAAATGGATGTTGAATTTTGTCAAAAGCTTTTCTGCATCTATTGAGATGATCATATGGTTTTTCTCCTTAAATTTGTTAATATGGTGTATCACATTGATTGATTTGCATATATTGAAGAATCCTTGCATTCCTGGGATAAACCCCACTTGATCATGGTGTATGATCCTTTTAATGTGCTGTTGGGTTCTCTTTGCTAGTATTTTGTTGAGGATTTTTGCATCTATGTTCATCAGTGATATTGGCCTGTAGTTCTCTTTCTTTGTAACATCTTTGTTTGGTTTGGTATCAGGGTGCTGTTGGCCTCGTAGAACGAGTTTGGGAGTGTTCCTCCCTCTGCTATATTTTGGAAGAGTTTGAGAAGGATAGGTCTTAGCTCTTCTCTAAATTTTTGACAGAATTCGCCTGAGAAGCCATCCGATCCTGGGCTTTTGTTTGTTGGAAGATTTTTAATCACAGTCTCAATTTCAGTTCTTGTGATTGGTCTGTTCATATTTTCTATTTCTTCCTGGTTCATTTTTGGAAGGTTGTGCATTTCTAAGAATTTGTCCATTTCTATCAGGTTGTCCATTTTATTGGCATAGACTTGCTCGTAGTTATCTCTAATGATCCTTTGTACTTCTGCAGTGTCAGTTGTTACCTCTCCTTTTTCATTTCTAATTCTATTGAGTGTTCTCTCTTTTTTTCTTGATGAGTCTGGCTAACAGTTTATCAATTTTGTTTAACTTCTCAAAGAACGAGATTTTATTTTTATTGATCTTTGCTATCATTTCCTTCATTTATTTTCATTTATTTTTGATCTGATCTTTATAATTTCTTTCCTTCTGCTAACTTTGGGGGTTTGTTTGTTCTTCTTCTCTAATTGCTTTAGGTGTAAGTTTAGGTTTTTTATTTGAGTTGTTTCTTGTTTCTTAAGGTAGGATTGTATTGCTATAAACTTCCCTCTTAGAACTGCTTTTGCTGCATCCCATAGGTTTTGGGCCGTTGTGTTTTCAATGTCATTTGTTTCTAGGTATTTTTTGATTTCCTCTTTGATTTCTTCAGTGATCTCTTGGTTATTAAGTAGTGTATTGTTTAGCTTCCATGTGTTTATATATTTTACAGATTTTTTTCCTGTAATTGATATCTAGTCTCATAGCATTGTGGTCGGAAAAGATACTTAATATGAATTCAATTTTCTTAAATTTACAAAGGCTTGATTTGTGACCCAAGATATGACCTATCTTGCAGAATGTTCCGTGAGCATTTGAGAAGAATGTGTATTCTGTTGTTTTTGGATGGAATGTCCTATAAATATCAATTAAGTCCATCTTGTTTAATGTATCATTTAAAGCTGTGTTTCCTTATTTATTTTCAGTTTGGATGATCTGTCCATTTGTCAAAGTGTGGTGTTAAAGTCCCCTACTATGATTGTGCTACTGTCGATTTCCCATTTTATGGCTGTTAGTATTTGCCTTATGTATTGAGATGCTCCTATGTTGGGTGCATAAATATTTACAATTGTTGTATCTTCTTCTTGGATCGATCCCTTGATCATTATGTAGTGTCCTTCTTTGTCTATTGTAACAGTCTTTATTTTAAACTCTATTTTGTCTGTTATGAGAATTGCTACTCCAGCTTTCTTTTGATTCCCATTTGCCTGGAATATCTTTTTCCATCCCCTCACCTTCAGTCTGTATGTGTCCCTAGATTTGAAGTGTGTCTCTTGTAGACAGCATGTATATGGGTCTTGTTTTGGTATGCATTCACCCAGTCTATGTCTTTTGGTTGGAGCATTTAATCCATTTACATTTAAGGTAATTATCGATATTTATCTTCCTATTACCATTTTCTTAATTGTTTTGGGTTTGTTATTGTAGGTTTTTTCCTTCTCTTGTGTTTCCTGCCTAGAGAAGTTCCTTTATAAAGTTCCTTTATAAAGCTGGTTTGGTGGTGCTGAATTCTCTTAGATTTTGCTCGTCTGTAAAGGTTTTAATTTCTTCATCAAACCTGAATGAGATCCTTGCTGGGTACAGTAATCTTTGTTGTAGGTTTTTCTCCTTCATCACTTTGACTATGTCCTGCCACTCCCTTCTGGCTTGCAGAGTTTCTGCTGAAGGATCAGCAGTTAACCTTATGGGGATTCCCTTTTGTGTTATTTTTCCCTTGCTGCTTCTAATATTTTTTCTTTGTATTTAATTTTTGATAGTTTGATTAATATGTGTCTTGGCGTGTTTCTCCTTGGATTTATCCTGTATGGGACTGTGCTTCCTGGACTTGATTAACTCCTTCTTTCCCCATATTAGGGAAGCTTTCAACCATAATCTCTTCAAATATTTTCTCAGTCCCTTTTTTTTCTCTTCTTCTTCTGGGACCCCTATAATTCGAATGTTGGTGCGTTTAATGTTGTCCCAGAGGTCTCTGGGACTGTCTTCAGTTCTTTTCATTCTTTTTTCTTTATTCTGCTCTGCAGTAGTTATTTCCATTATTTTATCTTCCAGGTCACTTATCCATTCTTCTGCCTCAGTTATTCTGCTATTGATCCCTTCTAGAGAATTTTTAACTTCATTTACTGTGTTGTTTATCATTGTTTGTTTGCTCTTTAGTTCCTCTATGTCCTTGTTAAACGTTTCTTGTATTTTCTCCATTCTATTTCCAAGATTTGGGATAATCTTTACTATCATTATTCTAAATTATTTTTCAGGTAGACTGCCTATTTCCTCTTCATTTGTTAGGTCTGGTGGGTTTTTGCCTCGCTCTTTCATCTGCTGTGTGCTTTTCTGTCTTCTCATTTTGTTTAACTTACTGTGTTTGGGGGTCTCCTTTTTGCAGGCTGCAGGTTGGTAGTTCCCATTGTTGTTGGTGTCTGTCCCCTGTGGCTAAGTTTGGTTCAGTGTGTTGTGTAGGCTTCCTGGTGGAGGGGACTAGTGCCTGTGTTCTGGTGGATGAGGCTGGATCTTGTCTTTCTGTTGGGCAGGTCCACGTCTTGTTGTGTGTTTAGGGGTGTCTGTGGCCTTATTATGATTTTAGGCAGTCTCTCTGCTAATGGATGGGGTTGTGTTACTCTCTTGCTAGTTGTTTGGCATAGGGTGTCCAGCAGTGTAGTTTGCTGGTCGTTGAGTGAAGCAGGGTCTTGGTGTTGAGATGGATATCTGTGCGAGACTTTCGCCATTTGATATTACGTGGAGCTTGGAGGTCTCTTGTGGACCAGTGTCCTGAACTTGGTTCTCACACTTCAGAGGCACAGCCCTGACACCTGCCTGGAGCACCAAGAGCCTTTCATCCACACGGCTCAGAATAAAAAGGAGAAAAAACAGAAAGAAAGAAAGAAGGTAAAATAAAATAAAGTAAAATAAAGTTATTAAAATAAAACATATTAAGAAAAAAAATTTAAAAAGTAATAAAGAACAGACAAACAAAAAAACCCAGACAGATAGAACCATAGGACAAGTGGTAAAAGCAAGCTATACAGAGAAAATCACACAGAGAAGCATACACATACACACTCACAAAAAGAGAAAAATGGAAAAAGATATATATATCTTTGCTCCCAAAGTCCACCTCCTCAATTTGGGATGATTCGTTGTCTATTCAGGTATTCCACAGATGCAGGGTACATCAAGTTGATTGTGGAGATTTAATCCGCCGCTTCTGAGGCTGCTGGGAGAGATTTCCCTTTCTCTTCTTTGTTCACACAGCTCCTGGTGTTCAGCTTTGGATTTGGACCCGTCTCTGTATGTAGGTTGCCTGAGGGCGTCTGTTCTTTGCTCAGACAGGATGGTGTTAAAGGAGCAGCTGATTCGGGGTCTCTGGCTCACTCAGGCCAGGGGGAGGGAGGGGCACGGAGTGCGGGGCGAGCCTGTGGCGGCAGAGGCCGGTGTGACGTTGCACCAGCCTGAGGTGCGCCGTGTGTTCTCCCGGGTAAGTTGTCCCTGGATCATGGGACCCTGGCAGTGGGGGGCTGCACAGGTTCCCGGGAGGGGAGGTGTGGATAGTGACCTGTGCTTGCATACAGGTTACTTGGTGGCTGCAGTAGCAGACTTAGTGTCTCATGCCTGTCTCTGGTGTCCACGCTGATAGCTGCGACTTGCACCAGTCTCTGGAGCTCCTTTAAGCGATGGTCTTAATCCCCTCTCCTCGCCCACCAGGAAATAAAGAGGCAAGAAAAAGTCTCTTGTCTCTTCAGCAGTTCCGCACCTTTTACCAGACTTCCTCCTGGCTAACTGTGGCGCACTAGCCCTTCAGGCTGTGTTCACGCCGCCAACCCCGGTCCTCTCCCTGGGATCTGACCTCTGAAATCGGAGCCTCAGCTCCCAGCCCCCGTCCACCCCAGGGAGTGAGAAGACAAGCCTCTCGGGCTTGTGAGTGCTGGTCGGCACCGATCCTCCGTGCAGGAATCTCTCCGCTTGCCCTCCGCACCCCTGTGGCTGCACTCTCCTCCGTGGCTCCGAAGCTTCCCCACTCTGCCACCCACAGTCTCCGACTACGAAGGGGCTTCCTAGTGTGTGGAAACCTTTCCTCCTTCACAGTTCCCTCCGACTGGTGCAGGTCCCGTCCCTATTCTTCTGTCTCTGTTTTTTTCTTTTTTCTTTTGCCCTACCCAGGTACGTGGGGAGTTTCTTGCCTTTTGGGAGGTCTGAGTTCTTCTGCCAGCGTTCAGTAGGTGTTCTGTAGGAGTTGTCCCACATGTAGATGTATTTCTGATGTATTTGTGGAGAGGAAGGTGATCTCTGCATCTTACTCTTCCACCATCTTGAAGCTCCTCCTGAATATTCACACTCTTGATTTTAGCTTCAACATGCATCAGTGGCCTTAACACTGCCACATCCACAAATAGAGAAAGATTCAAACACATAAAAAGAATAACTAATCACTTCTACTAGACCCCATCCAAGACATAGTTTAAACCATGTTTCATGTTTATTATATTCCAACCTAAATTTTGTTTTCGAAAATTAATATGGAGAAACAATAAGTAATAGACATTTGTTTCATTTAAAGTACTAAATTATTGGTTGTAGTGAACAATATTTCATTTCTGCCCTCAACTAGCTTAAAGTAGAAATCATCTAACCAAATTCAAAACTGAATACATAGTTAGAGCTTATACTTTAATATGAGGGAAGTAGAGACAATAGCCAACATAAATAAAATACATATATGTTAGGTAATAAGTGTGATGGAGAAAATAAAGCAAATTAAATGGACAGATGTAATTTCAAATGGTGGTTAGGGTGAATTGCTAAGAAAAATTGCATTTAGGTAAATGCTATGACAGAATGAGCTATGCAGTTAACAAGAGGGATAATGGCTCAAGCAGAGGCAAAAAACAAGTAGAGAGGCCATGAATGAGTTTGTGTAATGTGGCTGTTTAAAGAATAGCAAAAAGAGGTAGTGAAAGCTACTGTCTGTTGGAAAAAAAATGAAAGATAGAAAAGAAAAGGAAAACCAGCAAGCAGAAATGTGGAGAAAGAGGAGAAAGGAGAGAGAAAAAGAATGAGAAATGAAAAAGATAAAGCAAAATCTGGAGATTCAGTGAAGGTAAATACTTTGTTACGAACAAAGACATTTAATAGTCCTTCTAAGATGGCATATTTTTATACATAAGCATACGTATTTAAATTAGTCCAAATATTTAAACTCTCATCAGTTTCACCAGTTATAAAGAGTCATACTTAAATGCCAACCTCCAGTTTTTTTTTTTTTAACAGGTATATGTTTCCTCCTAGTCTATGGCTTTTTCTTTCATTTTCTTAACAGCTTTCGCAAAGCAGAAGTTTTTAACTTTGATAAAGATCAGCGTATCATTTTTTTGTTATTTTTGTTGTTTTTCACCAATAAATATGGTCATAAATATAAATAAATTTTATAGATGACCATTATCAGGATGAAGTATTCCCTTGATATTCTTAAACTGCCCTTAAAAAATCAAAAATAGTGATTGGGGGGCTTCCCTGGTGGCGCAGTGGTTGACAGTCTGCCTGCCGATGCAGGGGACACGGGTTCATGCCCCAGTCTGGGAAGATCCCACATGCCATGGAGTGGCTAGGCCCATGAGCCATGGCTGCTGAGCCTGCGCTCCGCAACAGGAGAGGCCACAACAGTGAGAGGCCTGTGTACCGCAAAGAAAAAAAAAAAAAAAAAAAAGAAAGAAAAAAAATAGTGATTGAATATTGTCAAATGCTTTATAAATCTATTAATTATCATATTAATTTTTGTTAGTGTTTAATATGATGCATCTCAGTGATCAATTTTTGAATGCTGAACATGTCTTACAATCCCAAAATAAGTCCTACTTTTCTTGATTACTCTCCATTACCATTCTGGGGTTCCAGTTACACAGGCATCATTTGATATTATCCCACAGCTTTGCTAAAAGGTCCTGTCAATGAATAACCAGAGTAGTATTGTGAAAGTTTATTGTATACACACCAAAAAGACAGAACTAGGAACACTTCAAACCAAAACATGGAGTGAGTTTAGGCTTTTGTTGTAAAGCAGCTTACATAGCGAAAAAGCAATGACTTTATTCTTCTCAGTAGTTGGTTATAATGTTAGAATTTTCTTAAATGATATAGAGAATTGGTTAGTGGTTACCTCATATCAATTTGGGGGAAACATTTCAAGTTTCACTTATGAATTCCGGAAGCATAAACAAGAAATGACCCAGCATCAAATTAGTCCTGCAAAATAAGCTAAATTAAGTTTTGTGTGTATGACTAGACTGATATTGTCTGTTTAGGGAATTTTCAGAGTTGCTTTCCATTTGTTTTTTATTTTAACAGATCTTAGTTGATTGTTCTGTTTGTTTATTCTTTTATCACTTTGCAATTGTGTTTCAGTAATTTATTTTGATATATATCAAGTTCACAGATTCTTTCCTCAGATGTGTTGAATTTACTGATAATTTTATCAAAGACATTGTCTATCTTTCTGTTATTTATTTGTTTTTATTTCTAGCATTTCCATTTGACCCTTTCTTATTAGTTTCCGTATTTCTACTGAAATCCCCAACTGATCATTCATGTTATCCACTATAGGCAATAAAGCCCTTAACTTATTAATTATAGTTACTTTACATTCCCTGAGAATTGCAACATCTAGGTCATTTCCCATCCTAGTGGCTCTAATTATTTTGTCTCTTTGTAATGTGTATGTGTGCATATTTGTGTGTGTGTGTGTGTGTGCATGCACCTTGTGTTCATGCTTTTTGTTTTGTACTTTTTGATTTTGCAAAACTTGTGTAGGAAAGTAAAGACTGAGGTAAATGATATTTATAGTAGAAAATGGGCACGCCTCTTCTTTGCTAGAACTTTAGTGTGTGTGAGGGGGTTAAAAGGTGCAATGGATTTGGGTCTTGTGCTTATGGTTCCCTTCCACGCACTTAACGTTGGCTTCAAACTTCTCTAGTGTTACCTTTTGCTCAGTGTGGGGACTGGGTTCCTGGAGTAATTTTCTCACTGTTCCTGTTCACTTTCAGCTTTGGAGTTTTTCTATGTGCCTATTACTCACAGAAGGTCTCTCTCCACCCTCTTGCCTCTCCCCCAGTGGTAGACTGCTGCTTTACTGGTTACTCAATGCTATGGCTAAATGTGTGCCCCCAAAATTCATGTTGAAGTCCTAACCTCCAGTACCTCACAATGTGACAATGTTTGGAGATAGGACCTTTAAAGAGCTGATTAAATTAAAATGAGGCCCTTAGCGTGGGCCCTAATCCAATCTAACATATGACCTTAAAAGAAGAGGAAATTTGGACACATAAAGAGACACCAGAATTGTGCACATATAGAGGAAAAACCATGTGAGAACACAGCAAGAAGGCATCTATCTGCAAGCCAAGGAGAGAGCTACTGACAGCTTAATCTTGGACTTCCAGCCTCCAGAACTGTGAGAAAATACATTTCTGTTGTTTAAGCTACCCAGTTTGTGATATTTTGTTATGGCAGCTCTATCAAACTAACACATTCAACATTTTCTAGCTTGTGTTCAGGATATGGAGATGCCTTGTCTCTTGCACTGATGTAAGCATTGCCTATATCCCTGGATCTCTGCTGTGGGGCTTTACAGTGATCTTGCTCCTCCCCCAGCATTAGGTGTCCAATTGCCTGTGCCCAGTACATTTTCCCGCCATTTCCCAGATGTAGTGGTTTTTGTTTGTTTTTCTCTGTTCTTCTCCTCCAGTTGCTATGGCTCTTCAGCTATCATTGGAATCTCAGTGTTTGCTGCCCTTTTATCAAGGGATTAAGCCTTTTTTTCCCTTAAGATATGAAGTTCTAGGCAAGGATTTTTGTTGTTTCTATCATAGTGGTCATTCCGCTACCCAGGCTTAACACTATTCCTTTGGCCCTAATCCTTCTTAAATGCATATAATGACATCTGTGGAAGAGAGGTTGCAAGTGAGAACAAATTTGCCTTGTTTCTAAAACTCCCAGGGATTCTATACTATCACATTAACTCACATGATCTTAGCAATTGTTTAAAAATTTTAGCTGAAATCTTACTAATGCTGTGCTGTATCCTAGGTTATCTAGTGTTTGAAACTCGTATCTCTTTGGTGGTACCTTTCTTTCCTTGAATTTCAGGCTAGTTGATTATACCGCAACCTTAACTTTCTGAGAGTTTAAAGATGAATTATAAATTTGCATTCTGTCTGATTTTTCTTGTTGTTAGGTTGAGAGATAAACTCTTTTCAGTTTTCTGTATACGCTAAGTGGAAACAGAAAGGGAAAAAAATCATCTTCATAGGGACATCATTAATAGTTTGAAATTCAACATTTTCCTGTTGTTGTTGAAAGATTTAATAAATGGAAAGCAAGTAATGGAATTAGAATTTACTAATAGGTTTCAAATCATAACATGCAACATCTTACACTAAGCTGAGCCCTGAAGAAACAGCAAAATTTGTGTGTGCCACACTGTTTATGCAAATTAAAGTAATTTATTCTACAGTACTCATCAGATTAGATATTTTTAAGTTTGTCAGAGATTGCCCTCCCAGGTTATTCACCCCTGTGTAATCTTACATCTGTCAACTATCTGACCTGTGGGAGTTCTTAATGATATCAAAGGATTCACCCCAAGAATGTAGCTACCTGACTTGTTTTGTAATATAGCAAGTATCTCAATAGTTTTTGATGCAAAGTTATAAACATACTAAAAATTTTCAAAGTTAATGATCTCCAAACAGCTGCATTCATAATAAATCTACTCCCTTATATTGTCTTTGAAAAATAAATCAACATTAAATTTCTTTACATTTATGATTCAGTCAGATGGGATTATAATCACAGCACTTATACACACTATTAATAAGGTAAAACTCAAACAATAACTTATCATAGGATACGTCTGGGCAGAATTCTGAGTTTTTTTCTTTTTTTTCTCTTTAACTCCATTTCACCTCTTTACTCTCCTAAAGTTTGGTTCAGTATTTCCAAATTTATCCTTTAAATGTGTAGGATATTCTTTGACTATGCTCTTTGGCTGAGATGTTCCATCAACTTCTTAAAATGTATTGGTTTTTCTCTATCTCATTTTCTCAGGTTCAGTCTCCTATTTACTTTGTAATTGTTATTTCAATTACTATTTATAAGCAGAGTGAATGAATTATAACAAAAGTAGTCTTGACAATCAAGCTATTTAAAAGGAAATCAGTGAAGAAAATGTATTCCAAAATTGACAAATGGCCTCACCTTTGCTTCTTCCTCTCATTCTACTGTCCTAAAAACAGGGTTCTTTCAAAAGCAAAGCTCAGTAGGCTTATGAATACCCTTCGTGTAAGAGTGAATGGAATAAAATGAATTCACTTTGGAAAAATTCTAATGTGGAACTTATACTAGGAACTCATAGTTATGAGTCTGAAGAGAAACCAAAATTTTAAGGTAGGGTCTTAGAGAATGTCCCTAGAAGTTTCTGAACTTTCTACAAAGGCTCTTTTTGTGTGAATGTTGGCATGTAGATTTTGAATGTCTATTTCTACAGCTTTGACGTGGTAGGTTGAGGATGTGGAGTGAAAGCCAGATGGGAACAGAGAGTGAAGAGCAGATTAACAATGAACCTAGCTTTTCCCACCACAAGGTCAGAAGAATTATTCATACTTTATTTTCAAATAAATAATATTTTGACCAGGACCTATTTTTACCTTATGTAATTATTTTGCATGGAACAAACCCAGACTACTGCCAGATATCCATTCTGAACTAAAACCTTGTACTTCCTGAAAATGTAGATGATAAAAATAAAAATTTACTTTCTGTAATTAGCTGAAAGATGCCATTTTGCCAGTTGTTGTGCAATTTTGCCCTTTATTAAATTTTGACCTGTTCATGTTGTAATATAAAGGAAGAGAAGTGAAATGGAAAGAACTTTGGCTCCCTGGGTTGATTGCTACTACTCTTTGTAGGGTACATCATATGCTTTAACCTTTCATTAGTTAACAATACAGGACTTGAAGAAAGTAGTTTTAAAAATTGTGTTCAGGATATTTCTAAATGAGAATAAATGGGAATAATTTTCCTTTGGAGAAAAATGTAATTCTGCGTGTATTTTAATTTCACCCCTAGTAAGACTAGGAAAATAACGGCAACAAATTTTATCTCTATTCTCTTACTATATCCTAGAAACAGCTCTAAATTGGCAAAATAAAATAGAATGAGTGATTATTTTGAGAACTTAGACTAAAGCAGCTATCTGGGAAATAAATAGGCTGACTGCTCACTTAATAAAGTAAGTCAGGCAACTTTTTAGCCCCAAATTCCATATTTTCTTTCTTTTATCCAGCCATCAAAGAATATGTTGAGGTAAAAAAGTACTTTGCAACCATTTATTCAAATAAAATGAGTAAAATACTACATATTAATATGCGGCTCTATGATATTCCTAAACTATATCATTCCTATATGAATTAAGGCAATGCATTTTACTTGAGATTTTACAATATCAGGCACTATGTTAACTATCCTGCAAAACTTCTAATGTTTATGGGGTGCTCACCTTCCCTTCCTTCCTATTCACCAAAAAGGAATGTATGGCTCCCTGTCAAGCACAACATGGAAACCTTAAAATACGGGGTCTATTTTCCAATGGGATAACTAAACTGACAAAAGTTCAATTTTTCCACATGATGTTCTCTTTCATTTTTCATTCATCCAGTGTGGAAGAAAACTAGGGCTCTACATGAACTGGGCATCCCTTTCGCCTTTGTGATGAGTCAAAACAACTCAGGCAGGATCTCAGCAAAGAAAAACACATGGTGGAGGAACTTCATGTCTGCTTATGATCACAATGATGACAATAATACCAGTGATCTTAACATTTAATATTAATTGCTTGATATGTAGCAGTCACAGTGTTTAGCACTTTATGTGCATTACTTCATTTAATTCTCATAAAATTCTTATGAAATAACTACTGTTATATATCACAAAAAGAGTAACTGAGGCTTAGTGAAGGATTCAAATCAATTTTTAAACTTAAGTGTAAATAAAAGATATCCATGGGTTTATACTTTCCTAACCTAGTATAGCTATAAAGAACACCAGTTATAAATAAGTAGCTGAAGGTCCTTAAATGATCCTTGGAAACAAAAATTTTATCTATAATAGGAGGTTGGTGGGTGTGGTAGTTTAAAATATGTCCACAAATTATTTGATACTTCTGTGATGGTTAGTTATATGTGTCAACTTGACTGGACTAAAGGATGACCAGACAGTTGGTAAAGCATTTCTGGATATGCATGTGAGGGTATTTATGGAAGAGATTAGCATTTGAATCTGTAGACTGACTTATGAAGATCATCTTTACCAATGCAAGTGGACATCATTCCATTTTATGAGAGCCTAAATAGAACAAAAAGGCAGAGGGAGGATGAATTTGCTCTCTGCTTGAGCTGGGATGTGGGACACCAGTTTTCTGCCCTTGGATATTGGCAGTCCTGGCAAGGGACCTGGACTGAATTACAACACCAGCTTTCCCAGTTCTCCAGCTTGAAGAAAGAAGATAATGGGATTTCTGGGCTTCCATAATTATGTAAGCCAATTCTTGTAATAAAAATCAACTCCCTCTCCCTCCCTCTCTCTCTAGATATACATATATAGATATAGATATACAGATATAGATATCTCTCTCTCTCTCTCTCTCTCTCTCTATATATATATATATATATATATATGTATATATATCCTATTATACCTCCTATTGGTCCTGTTTCTCCAGAGACTCCTGACTATAACAACTCCCTACAAATTTAGAGCCAAATCCACCCCACTCTACCCCCTGTAAGTGCGTGAGTTGGACTTAATGACTACCTTCTAATGAAAGTAAAATGGTGTCTCTGGCACTAGGTAATAAAAGTCATTGAGGCTTCCTTACTTTTGGGAAAGCCAGTCAGCAGAGCCATATTAACCAAGATCCAAGGCTTCCTGCTAACTTCCATGTAAATGAGTCATCTCAGAAGCTTCTGATGACTGTATCTCAGACTGATCTGTTGACTGCAAATTTCTTAGACACCCAGAACAGAGCCAACCACTACACAGATCTTGAATTACTGATCCAAAGAAAACATGATGAGATAATGTTTTTTGTTGTTTTGTTTTAAGCAACTATGTTTTGGAGTAATTTGTTATGCAGCAATAATTAACCTATATATTGAGAATTATTAATGTTGGATTCATTTCCTTTAAAAAATAACAAGCAGAAGTTTTCAAAATATAATAAATAATGACCAAACTCTCCCTTTTAACAGTTCATGGTGTAAAGGAGCATAAATAAAACACTAGATACAATCCAGGTTGCCTTCTAGAAAAATGTAGACAGAGTAAGAAAACAGAGCCATGTGCGAGATATTTTACCTGCGAGAATCAGGGAAGGTTTCAACAGAGAAGTAACACGAAAACTGAGATTTAAATCAACTATTTAACTTCTCTGAGCAAGTTACTAGACTGTTAAATAAAATGATGTGTTACACATATAAATAAGTCCCACCAAAATGTCCCTTCGTGAGATCTACAGAATGAAGAAGATTTATATCTGCTTCATAGAAAAGAAGAAGTATAAGATAACTGGTTCTATTAAGTGCCTGAAATGAAATTTAAAGTAGAAAGCATCAGAGGCAATTTGTTTCTACTAAATGAAACTCAAATGAAATTTAGCATACATACTAAGGAAAACTGGCTAATGTGCAATAAATCTGCATTTTAATAATTCTTGTATAAGTTATATTCCTCCTGAGGCAGTCATTCTGAATTAACTCTTTTTTTTTATCTTGAGTTACTTACATGTAAGATAATATTTCTCTCAAAAAAATTTCACTCAAATAAGTCTGTCAATTTTCCCTTCTAACCAATTAATTCTTATTAATAACATTAAAGATATTGAGTCACCTCTGGACTAGGGTTTAGTATTCATGAATTTAAGCCTTTTCTACTTTTGATTCTAGCAATTCCTATAATTTGACATTAATAATAATGTGACTGTTTAGAAGCAGTCGAACATTAAAGTGCTCTTTAGTCAATATCATATAATTTAACTGACTTGTGGATTCAAAAATAATTTTTAGTTCTGCCCAGAACGCTGTAATTTCTACATAGGGTATCATTTTAAAATTGGACAAAAAGACAGACTGAACACCAAGCATTATCTCTTTCTTATGGACATACTCAGGATGTCTTCTCTACATTTCTTGAAATCACTGCAGCCAGTATCCAAAGGTAGCAAGTGAGGAAACAAAACAAAAGAAAACAATATCAGTCATAACAATAAGAAGAAATAAGGTCAAATTTTCTGAGGATAGGAAAAGATCTCCACGATTTAGAAGGCATTTGTGGAACCAACATGGCCTTGTTTCTTTGTTATTGTTTATTTACTTGTTTGTTTTAGAGGAAAAATAATGAAATTTTGAGTCAGATGAAGGGAATTTGACTCATGACAGTCTCTTTTTGACTAAATATGCACTTTCTAAGCCTCCATTTTCTCATAAATGAAATGAAAAAGGTAACAATTCCTCACAGTTTGCGATACTGATTTTAATTACAAGAAAGTGTGAGTGGAATGTGATGCATTACGAGAATTTAGTGCCTATTCCTCTAGTCTGTTAGGTTTTGGGGTTCATGTATGATGACAAACTTGTCTTTATTCCTACCACTTAACACACTGTGAAATAGAAGGGTTACTTTACACCTGTGTTGAGTGATTGATTAAAAATAAGACCATAGGGCTTCCCTGGTGGCTCAGTGTTTGAGAATCTGCCTGCCAATGCAGGGCACATGGGTTCGAGCCTTGGTGTGGGAAGATCCCATATGCCGCGGAGTAACTAGGCCCGTGAGCCACAACTACTGAGCCTGCACGTCTGGAGCTTGTGCTCCGTAACAAGAGAGGCCGCGATAGTGAGAGGCCCATGCACCGCAATGAAGAGTGGTCCCTGCTCGCCACAACTAGAGGAAGCCCTTGCACAGAAACGAAGACCCAACACAGCCAAAAATAAATAAATAAAGAAGCTTTCATTTTAAAAAAAAAGATAAAAAAAAAAAGACCATAAACAAAACGAAAAGACAACCCACAGAATGGGAGAAAATATTTGCAAATGATGCGACCAACAAGGGATTAATCTCCAAAATATACAAACAGGTCATACAGCTCAATATTAAAAAAACCAAACAACCCAATCAAAAAAATGAGTGGAAGACCTAACTAGACATTTCTCCAAAGAAGACTATACAGATAGCCAAAAGACACATGAAAAGATGCTCAATATCTCTAATTATTAAACAAATGCAAATCAAAACTACAATGAGGTATCACCTCACAGCAGTGAGAATGGCCATCATCAAAAATTCTACGAATAATAAATGCTGGAGAGGGTGTGGAGAAAAAGGAACACTCCTACACTGTTCGTGGAATGTAAATTGGTGCAGCCACTGTGGAAAGCAGTATAGAGGTTCCTTAAAAACTAAAATTAGATCTACCATATGATTCTGTAAGCCCACTCCTGGGCATATATCTGGAGAAAACCATAATTCGAAAAGATACATGCACTCCAATGTTCACTGCAGCACTATTTACAATAGCCAAGACATGGAAGCAATCTAAATGTTCATCGACAAATGAATGGATAAAGAAGATGTGGTATATTTATATAATGGAATATTACTCAGCCATAAAAAAGAATGAAATAATGCCATTTGCAGCAACATGGATAGACCTAGAGATTATCATACCAAGTGAAGTAAGCCAGACAGAGAAAGACAAATATCATATGATATTGCTTATTTGTGGAATCTAAAAAAAAAAGATACAAATGAACTTATATATAAAACAGAAATGCACTCACAGACATAGAAAACAAACTTATGGTTACCAAAGAGGAAAGGGAGGGAGGGATAAATTAGAAGTTTGGGATTAATATACAGTACTGCTATATATAAAATAGATACCCAACAAGGACCTTCTGTATAGCACAGGGAACTACACTCAATATTTTGTAATAACCTATAAGGGAAAAGAATCTGTAAAACATAGATATATACGCATGTATAACTGAATCGCTTTTCTGTACCCGTGAAACTAACACAACATTATAAATCAACTATACTTCAATAAAAAATAAATTAAAAAAGAGACACAGCTTCAATTTCTTTCAATTTCCTTTCTTATAAGTACATGGGTTTATATATTTCCAACTAATGATATTAAGAGAAGAATTATTTCTTATACAAGTTGTGGATGTAAATTCAAAACTAGAAAATTTCAGATAATATATTTTATACTTCAAATGCTTCTTTTCTTATCCAGTTCCCTTAAAAAATACTGTCATATATTCTGACATGGTTAAAGATGTAATAGAAAAGTAAGAAACATGACTATAAAGCTAACACACTCAATAATATGGAGCAGATTGTAATGTAAATTTATCTAACTGTAGGCCAAGAAAGGGAAAAGTGTATACAGAGATTGAGATAAACATAATAGGTCAGGCCAACAGTAAGTGTAAGGGTGTCTAGAAGAAAAGATTGTTGGTACATGGGACATGGCAATAAGAAGTCTAAGATTAGCCAATACTGGTAAATACAAAAAGTCATGCATTAGAACTTGTCAGAAGGATATATCAACAGGACCTGGAGTATACAGCACATGTTATAAGCCAAATCACTTTAGCACCTAAGGTAACATTGAAACTAATCACTTTTATTAATGAAGTCCCCATTTTAAAGAACCACTTCAAATATTTTGAAAGGAAAGCATCTGAACCAATCTGTTCTAACTTAATTGGTTTATTATCAAGATTCTGATATCTAAAATGGATTAAAAAAATTAAACAAAGAATAGCATCTAAATAATGGTCTCTGAATAAGGCATATTTTAAGTCAATATCTATTTTACAATGTCTGTATGTTGATGTTCCTATTTATAGCAGGATCTTTTGATAAGGCTTTACCCATCCTGTTTTACTATAAGTGATATTTGGTTCTATCAAAAAAAAAAAACTACAAAAACAAACAAACTTTAGGACATTAGGGTTTCACAAAAGATAATTTAATAAGTCCTGAAAATTACATATTTAAGACATATCACAGTTTCTGTGGTATATACCATGATGTTTTCATAGGGATTTTGACTCTTGACATTTAAATCTGGGGATTTTTTTTTTTGTATTAATGGTCTTGGTGATGAACAGAATATCAATAGCATATATTTTCAACACATATCATTATTTATGGTGCGGCATGGGCATTAATTACCTTGTACTGTGACAAATATTTGGGTCACAATCTTACCATGCAGAGTAGTCACAGAACATTCTCTCTTAACAGTCTTATATGTTTGCTTTAAGAAAAAATAAATCATCTCAGAATAGGATGTGGTTGGTTAGCATCTCTTAACTGTATGCCAAAATAAATATTTGTACCCCAAGATCTCTTAAAGTTCAAGAATAAAGGTAATTTTACATTATGTGTTTGTTGTTATTGAAATTAAAGTCAGTGTTTTCATATATAACAGTTTTTTTTACAATCAGAAATATTGTTTTATTATATGGTGATAATGAACACTCAATAGCCAAATGATCTCTGAATGCTACACAATTACTTGTATTTTTAAAATTGCCAAAATTAGAAACTACAAAATGCATATTGAAAGTAGGATATTCATACAGCAATGAAAATCTACATCTATATACACAGGACAGATTGTTGGTTGCCAGAGGCAGGGCATGGGGTTGGTGGTGGTGAAATGGGTGAAGGGAGTCAAAAGGTACAAATTTCCAGTCATAAAATAAATATGTCATGGGGATGTAATGTACAGCATGGTGACTATAGTTAATAATACTGTACCGCATATTTAAAAGTTGCTAAGAGAATAAATCGTAAAAGTTCCCATCACAAGGAAAAAAAAAAAGGTAAGCTATGTACGGTGACCTATGTTAATTAGATTTACTGTGGTGATCATTTTGCAATATATGTAAATAGCAAATCATTATGCTGTACACCTGAAACAAATATAATGTTTGTCAATTATACCTCAGTAAGAAAACAAACATCTATAACTTCACACAGCAATATGAATGAATCTCATGAACATAATTTGAATGAATGAAGCCAGACCTGTAAAGTACACACACACACTACATATATATATATACACATATATATATATATACACATATATATATATTTATAAGTACAAAAAATAGGCAAAATTAATTTATTCTGTTAGATTTCAGGACAGTGATTATACTTGGTGGGGGAGGGGTGGATGGAAAGGGAAACGAGAGGGGTTTCAGGGATGCTGGCAATGTTCTTTTCTTGATCTGACTGCCAGTTACATGGGTGCGTTTAGTATGCAAAATATTTATTGAAATATAACTTAGTTGTGAGACAGTACTTTATGGGTCCCTTGCATTTGTGCATGTTGTGTGAGGAGAGGCACTGGCTGCCTTTTGTTCCAGACTATCTTTTCAGAGATGTTAATATAGAAACGGCCTTGGAAGATACAGAAATAGTACCCTTCAGGGTGGAGAGAAGATTTTTTTCCTGATTAGTATAATAAAGATAATGCTTCTCTCTAGGAAATAATTTTAGTTGGTTTGCATGTAGCCCTTTATAAAAAAATTGGGTTTCCCTAAGTTCAGAGCTCCTCTCCTCTAATACAACCCACTGCATGTGCAGATGTCACTGGGCCTTGTTGCACAACCTGGTGGAAACTGAGGCTCAGGAAACATTGCAAATGACCACATTTTAACTACTACTATTGCTGCCCAAAATAAACTGTCCTTTGCTTTTTCCTCAGGAGTCTCATGACTTCTGCCAGCATCCATGAAATGGTGGTATGCTATCTTGCTAACTTGAAGATAGGGTAAAATCTCAAACCCTTCACATTTCTTGACACTAAAATAACCACTTAACAGATGTAGTAAATGTTGCATATTTTTAAATAGTAAACTACTATGCTTGATGCTTATGATAATGTTTATTTTCCATATGTGTATTGTACTTTAATAGAAAAAATTACTTGGAGCTGTATTCATTTCTCATAAATCACGAATCACAAGAGGAAGCAAAGGCAGACACTAAAGATTTCTTCTTCAAGAAGATATCCACCCACATACACACAAAATCAAAACAAATAAAGCACCTGTTAGCATTTGTAGAGCAATAAACAAGTTTTTGAGCCCCAGCGCATTACTTACTCTTTTGGGCAAGATAGTATTACTACAGAGCATGGATTTCTTAAATCTCTGTATTTTTAATTATATGAAATTTTGATTAAATTTCCATTTGAAAAGTTGCCCTATTATATTTATGTACTCTGTGTCAGGTATTACCTATTCAATTTTTACTTTTCCCTTCAAATCAGTAATATTTAAATACTATTTCAAGACTTTTTAAAAATATAGTTTTATTTTATTTACTCTGTTGAAAGAGAAGGAAAGATGAGTGTGAAATTCAGTATTTGCCCAGTGAACAACAGTATTGTTTGTGATGTTTATGGGTGAATCTACTGGTAGAAGACATGGTAATTGGAAAATGAGTATAATACCTTATTTGCGCAAAGTTTAAGTTTTTGGAGTAGCTGAACTCATATCATATTGAATCATAAGTCTATAGTGAAAGAAAATACAGATAGTTACAGCTCTCAGCATAGTGAACAGTGAAACTGAAACATAGACAGCTTAATTTATTTTTCCAAAATTATTGAACAATTTTGTAGAGGAGGAACCTGAACTTTGATCTTACTTAAATGCCCTTCCTTTACTGTCAAAAATTTATCCTAAAAGGGCAAAAGATAACAGTCTTCCTGTTTAAGAAATACATTTACGGATTAAATGGCAAACACTTCTGGATGTGACAACTCCTTGTCGTTTTAAAATGTGATATTGTGTAATTTCCACCTTTTAAATGTAGAAACAAGGAAATTTTTTCCTGAAAATTGAAATTGTATTGACAATGAATCATTAAAACTGAAAGTCAGGAATTAGAAAACAATAACCAAATATGCTAGAAAGATAATACATACTCAGGACTTCAGTTCCCACAGGGTGCAGTTTTCTCTAAAGCAGCGTCAATGACTCAACTCACTGTAATGATGTTTAGAGGAACAAGAAACCGAACCACAAAGATGCCCTAATAAAAAATAAGTTATCTGAGGATGGAAATGTCTTCTGTATGAAATATTTTGCACGAGCCCTTATGAGATTCCTCTCAGCTATACAGCTAGGCCTGCTTTCATAACTGGGGCTGTTCTCGTGGGATTTTGCACTGCTTTTCAGCTTTGATAGAAAAGAAGAGAAGGGTGGAGGATATTGATCTGATTGGTTAATCTAGGGACAAGGGTTTATGAGCTGCTCAGTAGGCTTTTCAAAATAACAAAATACAGTTTTTGAATTATAAGCATGTATAAAAGGCTTATAATTTAAAGGGAAAACTGGTTTTGGGTGGTGATATTTTTATGATTCTTTGATCACTGCTCTCACCTCCCTACTCCTCATATCAGATAATGTTGGATAGGGAATACGCATAACTCTCATCCTATTCCTATATTCAGAGATATGGTAATTTGATTACATTGTTAATATCTTTTTTTTTGCAGCACAGGGGCCTCTCACTGCTGTGGCCTCTCCCGTTGCGGAGCATAGGCTTCGGACGTGCAGGCCCAGCGGCCATGGCTCATGGGCCCAGCTGCTCCGCGCATGTGGGATCCTCCCGGACCGGGGCACGAACCCGTGTCCCCTGCATCGGCAGGCGGACTCCCAACCACTGCACCACCAGAGAAGCCCAATATCTTTTATTTTTAACATCTTTATTGGAGTATAATTGCTTTACAATGGTGTGTTAGTTTCTGCTTTATAACAAAGTGAATCAGCTATACATGTACATATATCCCCATATCTCCTCCCTCCTGGGTCTCCCTCCCATTCTCCCTATCCCACCCCTCTAGGTGGTCACAAAGCACAGAGCTGATCTCCCTGTGCTTTGCAGCTGCTTCCCATTATCTATTTTACATTTGGTAGTGTATACATGTCCATGCCAATCTTTCACTTCAACCCAACTTACCCCTTCCCCCTCCACATGTCCTCAAGTCCACTCTCTATGTCTGTGTCTTTATTCCTGTCCTGCCCCTGGGTTCTTCAGACCCTTTTTTTTTTGGTTCCCTATATATGTGTTAGCATACAGTAGTTGTTCTTCTCTTTCTGACTTATTTCACTCTGTATGACAGATTCTAGGTCTATCCACCTCACTACAAGTAACTCAATTTTGTTTCTTTTTATGGCTGAGTAATATTCGATTATATACATGTGCCACATCTTCTTTATCCATTCATCTGTTGATGGACACTTAGGTTGCTTCCATGTCCTGGCAATTGCAAATAGAGCTGCAACGAACACTCTGGTATATGACTCTTTTTGAATTATGGTTTCTCAGGGTATATGCCCAGTAGTGGGACTGCTGGGCTGTATGGTAGCTCTATTTTTAGTTTTTTAAGGAACTCCATACTGATTTCCATAGTGGCTGTATCGATTTACATTCCAGCAACAGTGCAAGAGGGTTCCCTTATCTCTACACCTCCTCCAGCATTTATTGTTTGTAGATTTTTTGATGATGGCCATTCTGACTGGTGTGTGGTGATACCTCATTGTAGTTTTGATTTGCATTTCTCAGATGATTATAGATGTTGAGCATTCTTTCATGTGTTTGTTGACAATCTGTGTATCTTCTTTGGAGAAATGTCTATTTAGGTCTTCTGCCCATTTTTGGATTGGGTTGTGTGCTTTTCTGATACTGAGTTTCATGAGCTGCTTGTAAGTTTTTGAGATTAATCCTTTGTCAGTTGCTTCATTTGCAAATATTTTCTCCCATTGTGAGGTTTGTCTTTTAGTCTTGTTTATGGTTTCCTTTGCTGGGCAAAAGCTTTCAGATTTCATTAGGTCCCATTTGTCTATATTTGTTTTTATTTCCATTTCTCTAGGAGCTGGGACAAAAAGGATCTTGCTGTGATTTATGTCATAGTGTTCTGCCTATGTTTTCCTCTAAGAGTTTTATAGTGTCTAGCCTGACATTTAGGACTTTAATCCATTTTGAGTTTATTTTTGTGTATGGTGTTAGGGAGTGTTCTAATATCATTCTTTTACAAGTAGCTGTCCAGTTTTCCCAGAACCACTTATTGAAGAGGCTGTCTTTTCTCCATTGTATATTCTTGCCTCCATTATCAAAGATAAGGTGACCATATGTGGGTGGGTTTATCTCTGGGTTTTCTATCCTGTTCCATTGACCTGTATTTCTGTTTTTGTGCCAGTACCATACTGTCTTGATTACTGTAGCTTTGTAGTACAGTCCGAAGTCCAGGAGCCTGATTCCTCCAGCTCCGTTTGTCTTTCTCAAGATTGCTTTGGCTATTCGGGGTCTTTTGTGTTTCCATACAAATTGTGAAATTTTTTGTTCTAGTTCTGTGAAAAATGCCAGTGGTAGTTTGATAAGGATTGCACTGAATCTGTAGATTGCTTTGGGTAGTATAGTCATTTTCACAATGTTGATTCTTCCAGTACAAGAACATGGTATTTCTCTCCATCTGTTTGTATTATCTTTAATTTCTTTCATCAGTGTCTTACAGTTTTCTGCATAGAGGTCTTTTGTCTCCTTAGGTAGCTTTATTCCTAGGTATTTTCTTCTTTTTTTGCAATGGTAAATGGGAGTGTTTCCTTAATTTCTCTTTCAGATTTTTCATCATTAGTGCATAGGAATGCAAGAGATTTCTGTGCATTAATTTTGTATCCTGCCACTTTACCAAATCCATTGATTAGCTCTAGTAATTTTCTAGTAGCATCTTTAGGATTCTCTATGTATATTATCATGTCATCTGCAAACAGTGACAGCTTTACTTCTTCTTTTCTGATTCGGATTCCTTTTATTTCTTTTTCTTCTATGATTGCTGTGGCTAAAACTTCCAAAACTATGTGGAATAATAGTGGTGAGAGTGGACACCTTGTCTTATCCCTGATTTTAGAGGAAATGGTTTCAGTTTTTCACCAGTGAGAATGCTATTGACTGTGGGTTTGTCATATATGGCCTTTATTAGGTTGAGGTAAGTTCCCTCTATGTGTACTTTCTGGAGAGTTCTTATCATAAATGTGTATAGATTTGGTCGAAAGCTTTTTCTGCATCTATTAAGATGATCATATGGTTTTTCTCTTTCAATTTGTTACTATGGTGTATCACATTGATTGATTTATGTAGATTGAAGAATCCTTGCATTCCTGTGATAAACCCCACTTGATCATGCTGTGTGATCCTTTTAATGTGCTCTTGGATTCTGTCTGCTAGTATTCTGTTGAGGATTTTTTTAGTCTATATTCATCAGCGATACTGGCCTGTAGTTTTCTTTCTTTGTGACATCTTTGTCTGGTTTTGGTATCAGGGTGATGGTGGCCTTGTAGAATGAGTTTGGGAGTGTTCCTCCCTCTGCTATATTTTGGAAGAGTTTGAGAAGGAGAGGTGTTAGCTCTTCTCTAAATGTTTGATAGAATTCGCCTGTGAAGCCATCTGGTCCTGGGCTTTTGTTTGTTGGAAGATTTTTAATCACAGTCTCAATTTCAGTGCTTGTGATTGGTCTGTTTATATTTTCTATTTCTTTCTGGTTCAGTCTCAGAAGGCTGTGCCTTTCTAGGAATGTGTCCATTTCTCCCAGGTTGTCCATTTTATTGGCATATAGTTTCTTGTAGAAATCTCTCATGATCCTTTGTATTTCTGCAGTGTCAGTTGTTACTTCTCCTTTTTCATTTCTAATTCTATTGATTTGAGTCTTCTCCTTTTTTTCTTGATGAGTCTGGCCAATAGTTTATCAATTTTGTTTACCTTCTTGAAGAACCAGCTTTTAGTTTTATTGATCTTTGCTATTGTTTCCTTCATTTCTTTTTTATTTATTTCTGATCTGATCTTTATGATTTCTTTCCTTCTGCTAACTTTGGGGTTTTTTTGTTCTTCTTCCTCTAATTGCTTTAGGTGTAAGGTTAGGGTTTTTATTTAAGATATTTCTTGTTTCTTGAGGTAGGAGTGTATTCCTATAAACTTCCCTCTTAGAACTGCTTTTGCTGCATCCCATAGGTTTTGGGTTGTCGTGTTTTCATTGTCTGTTGTATCTAGGTATTTTTTGATTTCCTCTTTGATTTCTGTTAATATCTTTTGACTTTAACAATTTACACTGTGAATTAGCCGAGATTTTGTTAACATAATTCCTTGAAATTGTTTTTCACTAAATCCTATCAATAAAGAATTTTCCCCTGTAAGAATGTATATTTGCATAATATCACCAGGAACTTCCAATGGGAATCAAAATTCAGAGAACCATCAGATGGATAAAGATGGTCAGTATAGATATATAGGAGCACTTTATTTCTCTGTGTGTTGTATCTCTCACAATAATAGATTCTTGTGAAAGATGGTAAAACTATGCCTTTTTAGCCATTACAGTGAGGAACAATTCAATTCAATATATTTCTACGTATAATTTCTCTAAAAATTACTTAACATTATGGAATTTTTCAAAATTATTTATTCTCTGGTACTTTTGGTAATGAATAAAATTAATTTATAGCATTAGCTGATATTCATAGTACTAAAACTTGTCCAAATTTTTAGCAAGAATATATTCACCACTTTTATTTTTATCATGGCCAATCATGGCTAACTTGACAATGGTCATAGTACCAAAACATATCCATGTGATTGAAAACACACTTTGAAATTAAATCTATGAGTGATGGCTGTTTTTCATTACCTATTAAATCCAGATGCTGGTTGCTTTTCAGCCCTTGACTTAAAAATATGGGTAACAATCTCCCTCTTCTCTGTGATCTTCTGCTTTCCAAATCTTCTAAATTCTCATGTTTTACACAATGTTCCTATTGCTGACAACTTACCTTTTCCTCCAACTGTTGAATTCTATACACTTTGACACTGGTCTTCCATTTCTATGAACGAAGCGGATACTTTTGAGAAAGAAGAACTTTTGTTTTAATTTTATACCCTTCTTACTTTTTGAGTTTTTAATTAAAAGTATGTAATACTTTCATGAATAAAATTGAATACAGAAAAAAGTCAAAATCATTTTAAGATGTCTGTAATTTTGTATACTTCAGCCTAGAAAGTATATTATATTGTCCTAGTTAATTCAAGCTTCAAATCAAAGTAATAAGTTATCCTTAGAGAAAATGTACAGCAGAGGGGTAGTCAACTGACATTATTTCAGAAAGATCACACTTCAGAGGCACTATTATAATCCCTTCAGTGAGGCTTATTTTTGTCAATATGTGAGGTTTTGCCAAGTGGTATGATAAATATGATATATAAATTTTTACCAGTGAATCATAGTTTGTTAATCAGCATGTATCTTGCTATGAGTTTGAGGTGAATGCTGTTGCCTTAGGCCAGCTACAAGGCTACAGAACCCAACCCAAGGGTTGTTGTACCATGCCCTGATAGAACTTTACATACAAGAGGCAGGAGTACATGAAAAAAGACAGAGAGCTTAGTGAACAGGTTCATGAACTGTCTGTGCTTGTTTTCTAATGAATGTTTTTCTAATACATGTATGTATGTATGACAGAATTTGGGCTGCGGTTTGCTTTAATTATAACATTTGAGTGAGGTGAGTGGATAGCCATTCATAGATTCAAATTTTTGTAGGTCAAAGGGAAATTTCTGAAGGGTTTCAAGCAAAGAAGAGCCATGACACAATTTGTACTTTAGAGTGAGAGCTACTATGAGGAGCCTGAAATGGGATGAGGTGGAGGAACAGACTGGAAGGCAAACATGAAAGTAGGCAAACAGATTTTGGCTCTATTACTTTCCCTTTTTTTATATTCTATTAAAATTCCCTTATCAGTTATCAAAAAAGAAGGTTTCAAGATATGCTTTTTATTGTTTATGGAGATGTTTGTAGAAAAGATCTTAATCCCTTTACTGCTGATTATGAGTTACACAGCAATCTAGCTGTAAAAAAAATATAGCTGAATGCGAAGTTCAACAAAAGTTCATTTAGACAATAAAAAGTAGCAAACAATAAGTGACATAAGATAGAATATGATAAATGCTCAAATGGAGGGTTGGAGTTCATTCTGCTGAGTAGTGGAAAAGGCTACAATAAGCCTCAGCTTGGCAGAGGGGCATATTTGATAATAAGTGATTCAGCTATTAGAATGTACATTCAAGAATTAACTTACTAAAATGATTAAGATTCATTAAGTAACATGTCTTCCTTAAAAACTCTTTAATATTTCACGTGAGTGAGTGGCAAATATAAATGTTTCAGTTTTACTTGGTTTCGTGATGGATATGGATCAAACTAGAAGGTACACAAAACAGCTGTGTTAATTTTGATGACGTGACCCTACCAATGAGGTTCAACAAACATTAGTGTTATCATGCATGGCGAGCCATGTGTAAGTATACAATGCAGGTCTAGTTTTTTGGAATCATTTTCACATAGAACAGAAAAGAGTAAGAAGCTTACTGCAAACCTTTTCAGGAACACAGGCCTGGTTCTGGGCAGTGTCCCCATGGGCCTGAGCATAAGCTGGCATAATTTCTTCCATGGAAGGGATATTAAGAATGTTCTCTTAACCAGTAAATCTCCCCTACCAGGATGGGCAAGGGATATGAATGGGATATGAAAAAGGTGCTATTTTTATTTAGTGACACTAGTATTATGTCTGAATAGGGGCCACAAAAACACAGGTGTTTGAGTTTCCAAAAATCACTGCTCCCTGCCTATAACCTGCACTTTGAAGCATATTTTTAAATTTATTTTACTCTATTTCACAATTTCTGGTGCTCTATTAGTTCAAAAGGGCTGGCAGCGTATGTACTATATTGTAACTTCATTTTTAGAAAATATTTAGGGCATTTTTATTTCATTTTCTTTCAGAGCCGTCAGAGCACAAGAAGGGATGACTGTTTGTTAAATACAATATTTTTTTCCATTAATGGTAGTTTAGAAATACTATAAGTAAGTTCATGGAAGTCTTCAGTACAAATAACAGTAGAATCACTGAAAATTATCTGCATTACGAAGCACATTTAATTTTAAACCATTTTTTCTTCAAATGACTCATGACCAAATAGCAAACACCTTAGAAAGGAAGATAATGGAAATCTTCTGTAATGGAAATCTTCACATAAAGTAAAACAACTCTAGGAGTCAAGGCTCTGATAAAAATAAACTGCAATATTCTTCTGTTGTATATTGCCTACTCCTTGCAAAGAATAGTTAGGGGAAAATCGAGGGGAAAATCAACAGTATTTACAATTCTCTTAAGTTTAACGGAAATGAAGGTTTGAATTTTCAACTGTGAGTTACATGAAAATCTGCAAAGAAAGTAGTGTACACAGCTACTTAATTACCCTGGTTAGTAATTAACCAACCCCCATATGTTTACATTTTCTTGAACACGGAAAAGATGCCATTTAGTGTATAACATTGTACAAAGTCCGTTCAGTGAATAAAAATACTGTATGTACACGAACTTCTAATTGTGTGTTTTATTTCAGATTTAAACCATTTTTATAAAGCAGAAGCCAGTGGGTAGTCACAGCTGGCAAAAGGAGAAAGCATTTGCTACTGCAGAGGACTCGTTCATGAACTGCTTGAGCTGACTTAAATGGAGAGGATCCTATCACAAGTAAAGCAGCCACTGGGAAGACCTAAATATCTTTTTGGTTTAAGATTACACTGATTTTGACATAAATATCTCACCTCTTTTTTACTCCCTTCCCTTGGATGTCATTTCTATGAAATTTGAAGCTCTTAAAAATCAAAGTATGGCGAGTATCAAGGGAAGTACAAATTTGTAAAAATATTGAGTGCCAGGTTTATCACTAATAATTTATTCTCTTAACACCCTTGCAAAATACACTTACACTGTTATTTACACTTTGAAGGTTAGAAAAAAATCTATAAACCTATCGTCTTTTCTAGACTTCTAAGCAAGGAATATCTCAACCAAAATAAAACTCCTTGAGAATTTTGTTTTAGATTTAACAACTCATTCTTCCATGCCCTCATTCCTCACACTCCCCATCCATTACTCATCAAAGGACAACTTAAGAAATATGGTTAAAATGGCACAAAGGAAAAAAATCAATTGATTCTTAGGAACTTCCAGGGAAGAATTTTAGTGAGTTGTTACTCTTAAATTCATTTAATCTACATTAATTTTAGGTAACGTATCTTTTAAAAATGAAATAAAAACCTAAAATGGCGGCCATTGTCATACCACTCCCCATTGTAATTCCTGTTTTCCCAAGTCAAGCCAATTTAAATCTTATCAGCTTTTTGGTTTGTTTGTTTACTTTCTTTTTTGTGTTTAATTTCATGTTTTTAAATAGCATAGCACCCTGTTTTGTATTTATTTTTAAATTGTAGACTTTTGTATATAACCTTATCTCTAATGGAAGATAAAAATTTAGCTATTTTACATTATGCTCCTAAAATAAAAATATCTCTACCAAACCAATATAGCTTAGATCTCAAGTTTACTTATATTCATTCCAGGTGAAATAAAGACATCACAAAATAGACCTCAGAGTGTTGATGAAAGAGGGTTTTATAAAATAGTAACAACTAGGGCTTCCCTGGTGGTGCAGTGGTTGAGAATCCGCCTGCCAATGCAGGGGACACAGCTTCGAGCCCTGGCCCGGGAAGATGCTGCAGAGCAACTAAGCCCGTGCGCCACAACTACTGAGCCTGCACTCTAGAGCCCATGAGCCACAACTACTGAGCCCGTGTGTCACAACTACTGAAGCCCGTGTGCCTAGAGCCCGTGCTCTGCAACAAGAGAAGCCACCGCAATGAGAAGCCTGCGCACAGCAATAAAGAACCAAAGCAGCCAAAAATAAATTAAAAAAAAAATAGTAACAAGTAAATGTTAGTGGTTGTAGATAGAGATTAATTATAATGGAATCTATACTAATTACATAGTCCATGGAAATTCTATAGTTTTGTTGAAGATTTCTGCAAATTTCCTCTGTTACAACCTCAGTGCCACTTAATACTATAGTTGTTTAGCCTTTTGTCTATATTTATCTTACACCAAATAAATCTCACTGAGAATCTAAGCCACAATTTCATTTCCAAAATTAAAAAAAATAACTTACTTTCATTGAATATTGGTAAATTAAAAGCTCCTTTCCAGCTAATTTTTGAGTTGCTTGCAGATATCATGGTCAGAATATTATCCTTATCACAGTAGTACCCCTTCCCCTATTACAATAGTCCTTTTATCCCCTTTTGCAAAATAAGATGCATTTGAATAAAGTCTCTCCTTACCTAAGTCACAATTTGTTTTTTATCTGAGTGTGAGTTTGAGAAATATTGCTGATGCTTTCTGGGGTTATATAGAGGGACTATATATTCCACCCCACAATTTTGATTCATGTCAATAATTCTTTTTTATTTTATTCCTGTTCCTAATCAATCCTACATCAATTTGCTCCTCAGAATTTCCTGGGAATTCTTAGCACACCAGTCAATTGACCTCCAAGTCTTTAGGAAATTTTATTTTTCCAGATAAATGCATAGTTGAAAAAATATGAAATTATTCCATAAAAGTGTTTCATTTGCCAGCAATTAAGAAGATTCTCATTCTCCAACTTGGCATGAGGTTCTAGGTAAATCCTGTATATCTGAATATTCCTAGGTAAATAATTCTCAGTCCTCTACAGTAATTTTTATTAACTCAGTTGTTGGCAATAACACAACAGGTTTAGAAAATTTAGTAAAGAGGTATTTCACAGAATAAAATAGATTAGCCAAATTTGATTTTGGTCACTTTTCAAATTTAATTCCCACTGGTAGACTGTTTATATTTTTTTAAAAAAAATTACATATTCTATCATTTTGGAGATAGTCATGATCATTTATCATAAATATAATCAAGTAGATACTGTTTTCTGAAGACCTGTGAAAATTTTAAGTCCCTATTCAATACTAATGCATTTCTAAAGTTTTAATAGTTGCGGATCATTTATACTCTTTCAACTACATGTAAAAGAATTTCATCCTGCTTTGTATTTCAAATATGCATGCCTACTTCATAGTAAGACTACTGGTAAAAAAAAAAATCTGGAATAAAATTGATGAAAAAAGATGTATACGGATAATTTCAATCTATGCTGCATTCAAATAAATGTTATGTGTTAGAAAATATTTCTTGGACTGGGACCCAGATTTAACTTCCAAAAATAAGATCTTAGGTAGGTAATTGTCATTAACAGAAGGTGAAATGACAAATAAAGCAATGCTATTTTCTGCCACTTTTAATTATATTGGATGTAGGAAAATTTATCTGAATGTGTTAATTCAAGTCATCTCCTGCCTCATTTCTAAGGCTGTCCTATATATAAATGTCTTAAACCTGGAGCACTGTTTATGCAGTGCAGATTCCTCACTTCTGTCTTATGTTCCCATTCTCAGAGTTCCAAGCTAGATGTAGGACATGCATAAGCTAAGAGTTCTCACTCTGGTTCTAGGCATATGCTTAAAGACCATCACTGTACCCAGACTTCATGCTATCCTTCCTTTTTAAAATCTTCTGTAATAATATTTTTAATGTGTTTATTTCTCTGTGTCTAATCCAGTTTTTCTTTTCAAATATATCTTTAAAATTACCAGTTATCTTTACAGATGGTCTATTGTGCTCTCCTACTCATACATTAGGTTATATTATAAAATTATGTTTTCAGTTTCAATTTTTGTAATTTTTCAAATGTGCCTATACATTTTCCATGACATCCTGGTCTTGGCTCATATTTTACATTCCTTTTCAATATCTATGATCAGTTCATTCATTGATATGAAATACACTTATTACTATCATGCTATCTCTGTTTATTAGACTGCATATGGTTCTATTTGTTTTGCCTCGCTGACTGTCCTTCAAGATGTTTTATTTATACGTGTGATTTACAATGATTCTTATGTTAAATATATTTTTAGTGGATGTTATCTGTGAGAAACATGTGCCCTGGAATCTGAATGTATTATTATAATGCTATTTTGAGTTTCTCTCTTTCTGAGCCTTATAGTTTTACTCAGGCCAAATAAGTTTGAATGTTGATTTTTCAGTTATTTCCAACCACATCATTCTAGGGCAACCTCATAATGGTTTGTGCCATGCAATCTTATGATTATGATTTATTATAGATTATTACTGTTCTACTCACAGCCCAGGACAGATAGCCAATCTGCTTGTTGCCTCCTGGTATAGGAGATAAAGTTTTTCTGGTTTCTATGTCTCAAACAGTAGACAATTTCATGACTCCTAGCTTCATTTATCTAGTTTAGTCTGTTCTCTACAAGGAGGAAACTATTTTCATAATATCCTTTCTATTACAGAGCCTAAGCCCTAACTCCCAGACATTAGGAGTTATATCAGCTATTAGTAATAGTAATACAGCTATTCTATTTATGAGCTCTTTGATCTTATTCTTCACTCTAATGTTGATATTCTTTTTCACTTTTGTCACCCAGAGAGTTCATTCTTTCTTAGTTTAAGAGTAACATTTTCCTTTTTAAAAAATCCATTCCTATGGAAAATAAGGAGAGTGATTAAATGAGAGAAGGAAAAAAACAATGGATAGAAGAAGGAAGGGAAGAAATTCATTTTCTACATTACCTCTGTATATTATATTTATTAGAAGCTCATCTCATCCACGATGACTTCATCATCACCTCCTACACAATACTCACTCAAATCTAGTCTTCCTAACCTTTGCATATGCTTTTATTTTTAGCAATAATATATCTTTCTACCAATCTTGCTTTTAAGCACATAAGCTATAACTGGATTTTCAACAGATTGCCACAAAACTTTCCCTACTACTAATATAGTGGGCACTCAATAATTGTTGTTCTTAAAGTCCAAAATATAAATTATAGCCTATACAGCCTAGTTGTATTTAGCTCCTGACTAGCTCTCTCTTCTTACTGCTTCTGTCTCTGTTCCATTTCTTCCCCTATAACCAAATTCACCCGCCCTCTCTCCAGTTCCATAGATATGAATTCAATTGGTGTGATAGCACATGCTTTCTTTAGACCTGGGTCCTTTACATATGCTATTCCCTTTTCTTGAAATACGCTCATTTACATCCCGTGTGGTTTGATCCTACTCATCTTTCATATCTCATCTAAGATGGTACTTCCTTTAAATAGACTTGCATGTCCTCTTCTGGATGAAATGTCCCTCTTATTTGCCTTCCTTAGAATGCCATGTTCATATCATTATCCCACTGAATTATGTATTTAAATACATATTTGTATAACTTATAAAGTTCCAACAAGAAGGTAAACTTTTTTTTTTTTACTGTAAAATAATCTTTACTTTCTTAGAACTTGCATAGACGTGATAGCCTTAAGTTCAGACTCCCGCCCTTGACTAAATTATGGGCTTATACTGTTCTCTATGAGTTGTTTAGATCTTTTAATTGGAGTATAGTTGCTTCACAACGTTGTGCTAATTTCTGCTGTACAGTGAAGTGAATCAACCATATGTATACACATATCCCCTCCCTTGTGGATTTCCCTCCCATCTAGGTCACCACAGAGCATCGAGTAGAGTTTCCCATGCTATACAGTAGGCTCTCACTAGTTATCTGTTCCATATAAAACAATGTATACATGTCAATCCCAAACTCCCAATTCATCCCACCTGCCCCATTTCCCCCCTTGGTGTCCATATGTTTGTTCTCTACATCAGTGTCTCTATTTCTGCTTTGCAAATAGGGTCATCTGTACCATTTTTCTAGATTCCACATATATGTGTTAATATACGATATTTGTTTTTCTCTTTCTGACTTACTTCACTCCGTATGACAGTCTCTAGGTCCATCCACATCTCTACAAATGACTCAATTTGTTCCTTTTAATAGTTGACTAATATTCCATTGTGTATATGTACCACATCTTCTTCATCCATTCATCTGTCGATGTACTTTTTTTTAATACTGAGGAAAATAACAGGACTATTAGTCCCCCATTATTATTGAAAACCCTGTACTTTCCCCACAATTTATTATCATTGATTAGTTATCTGCTCCTGTTGTGCTATTCTCATTTTATCAATAACCATCCATGCTGTTCCAAATCCCTATTGTCTATCTCTCCCCAGTATGTCCCCTTACTCATTCACCCAGGAGCCAGAAACAAACAATATTCTATGTAACAGAATGTGTATAAATTTTAGAGGTATCATAATAGCACCTAATAAAACACAAAAAGCTAAAATTTAAATATCAAAATCACCTTTCCTGAATCTCAATCTTTCCCCCAGTATGTGTGTGTATATACATACATATATATTAATGAATATATATATATATATGTATTCTTATAAAAACTGCAACTTCCTTTTTAAGCTCCAGACTACAATCATTTTGTTAAAGGGCTAACTTTTCCCAAGTGACTGTGTTCCTCTATTTTTCAAGTGATGTATCTGATAAAATTTCTCTCCCTTCAAGTAGCTAAAGAAAAAGGAAAACTGTGAGAAAAAAAAAAAAAACAACTGTACCTCACTTTCTGTTTTCAAAAAATTATATCCTAGCTAGTTTAAACTCAGCTTTCCCATGCAAGCACAGTGGTACAATAATTTGATATTACAACCAAATACATTCTTCCCTCTGTAGTCATCTTACTGTGCAGAAGTACATACTGTTTTTGAAAGGGTTTTAAAATTTGTTTTCTGTGCGTTACTGACCAGTACTCATCTGTAAACTATAATGTTCACACTAAAGTCAAAACAGCCAGATGTCCAATAAAACCTATTCTTCCCTTTCCTGAGCATATAGCTAGACTATCTTTCCTAGTCTCCCTTATAATTAGGTATGACGATGTAACTAAATTTTCTTCACTGGAAAATGAACAGAAGTAGTGTTTACTGCTTTTGGACCTGGCTTATTGATATCTCCAATACATACTTTTTCATGTCCCTTCCCCTTTCCAGATGACTGTGATGGAAAACCCAGTTATGGGTCCCTGAATAACAATGGAAAGGAGATGTGCCTCTAATCTGAACACCTGTCTGGAATATTATGAGTGAAAGATTAAGTTTAATTGCCTAAATTACTACAATTTAGAGACACTGCTAGTGAAGCCTAGACAAGCTTAGCTAACATATACAGATACATATATTCTTCAAGGTTTTGTGTGGACATATCAGTGCTTAGCATGGTGAATTTTGCATAATTAGAACTTAACAGGATATAAGTATGGGGATGCATTGTGTGATTGAATGTAGTTTCTATATTCCAATTTAAAAAACAGAGGCAACAAAATCACTAAGAAACCTCCACAAAGTACATTTTTCAGGCTCTAGTCCTGGATGTTCTAATTCAGTAGGTCTGGGATGAGCCCTAAGAATTGATATATAACTATATATAAAGACAGATGATTATGTTAACACAGCCATGCTTATGTTAACACAAAGACAGATGATTATGTTAACAGTTTGCAAACCACTGTTTTTAGGTTTTATTGGAAATTCTGATAGCATAATAAAATCTACATCTATATAATAATCTCTCTAAACATGCCACTCATAAGACTTTTTGGAAATTGTGGCTATTATTTGAAGAATCAGGATGATATTTAGGCTTTACTTACCTAAGCATAGTAATCTTGATTGAACGAGTGTCAATTTAGCTACAGGGTCTTTCATGTATTGAACTAACTTCTCAATGCATGTGGGCAAATTTCTATAATTACTTTCTCATGAAACCGTATTAACAAGTGAGGAAAATCACTTCTGTTTTTCTCCTTTTAGTTGGAAAAAGTGAAGATTATACTACAGTTTGTAAGTAAATGATTGTTTTCCTTGTGAACTCATCAGACACTGTTATTTTATTGCTAGCAAGTTCAGTTCCACTTATCAAGTATATACACAGAATCTATTTTGTATCAGGGCCTCAGGTAAGAGCTGAGGATACAAAAGTAGGGACACCCCCCAAAAGAAGAGGGATATACAATCAACACTTCTTAGATATTGACCACTCTGTGACCCATACAAATAGGAATAAAAAATTACTACCTTGATCATATTACAGGGCCATTAAGACATGCTTTGATATCTTAAACTTATCAAATATTTGGCATCAAACTAAATCTCTAACCCCAATTTCTTCCAAACAAGCTGACTCCTGCTCCTGTCTTTATCATGTCCTGTTTCTTTTATCCTAGTATACTATTATCACACTTATCCTTATCCTCACTATTTCCTCACTTCGTCTGGATTCCATCTAGCTCAAACGTCTATTAATTTGAGAGGTCTTCCTTGAAAACTTTATGTAAAATTGAACTTTCTTGCCCATGTGTTCCATTTCCCCTTATCGTTTTTCATTTACTTATTCACTTATATTCTTTAACATTACATGTATTTGCTTATTTGTTTATTTTTAGTCATCCTTCATTAAAAGGCCAGCTTCATGATGGCAGGGACTTTGAATTATATGTCACTTCTATATTCCCAGAACATGGGGAAAAGAAGACTCCTAGTTAATATTTTATGACAAAGGTAATAAATGTATGATGAATATGTAATAAATATTTAGTAAAGTGTCATTAATTAAACATATATACCCTTCCTTAGAAGAGTATCTAATTCTTTTTAACTTTGGGCTGTGAAGATAGCCTCAGTTTTCATTGAAAATTGCCTCTAGATCAATTATTTTTGATTAGTTATTAGTTTTCTTTTCTTCCCTAGTATAAGAAAATTGGCCAAAACACAGTTTGCTTAAATTGGAAATTCAAAGCCCAAAATAAATTTTCCTTTAATATTTTTATGACCGACAGCCAGTTGACTATCAGTGGAGTTATGAAATATTTATTTTCAAGAACTCAAAAGGAATAAAGGAAAAAAATCAATAGTCTTTTTTTTAATCTCTCCAGAGGAAATTATTATCCATATCTGCAATACCACATCACTTTTTATAGGCAAATAGTGGAAAATACTAGATAAAAAGATATTTGATCCCCAGGATATCCTCAAATTGCCAAACAAGAATCAAACATTCTCAATACCATAGGGTATCCCCAAAATTTTAAGGAAAACACTTATTGATAATAGGGTAAATTTTTTGTCAAAATAATACCATATTTTCAAAACATTTTAGGAATCAAAACTGCCTTATTTTCAGTATTTGTTTTGGGACACATAGTTTCATTTCTATTAAAAAGCAAAGATGTTATGCTATGCAATGCTGCAAACAATTAAGCCTTGGGCTCACTTTTCTGAGCTTTTCAAGTCCTGAAAATGCTGTTGATTGATATTTTTGTATTTCTATATGTTTCAAACTAAGAAAGATCACATTTCAGACCACATGTCATTTAAGCAAATGCTACATTTTTATCAAAATTTTATTTAAGAGAAAATCAATATACTTTATTAAAAATAAGATTTAAGAATGGCCTAAATATGCTCTTTGGGATTCCCCCAAGTTTCTATCATTTGTCAGACATAATATCTTCAGGACTTTTTGTTGAACTAATTTACAGATCTATATTCTATGACCCCAATGACACTAAAGCAACCTCTTGATCAGGAAAAGTTCTTTGTCTGAATATAACAGGGTCTATCATTAAAGCAGTCCTATTGATTAATCCTGATTGCTCCTCCAGAAACGCTGTCATGGAAGAAAGCCCATTATTGATCATCATAATTATTTTCATTACATTAGACTTGCTGTTATTTCTCAATTTACACTTTGTAAAGATGAAGGCAGGAATGTATAGCAGATAGTATCATAAACTTAGACTAACTAGATTTTTCCCAAAACTATATACACATCCTGATAGTTTAAGAAATTATGATATTTATATGTTAAGCTCAGCAGGAATAGGATAACTCAAGGAAAATAATAAGTCATTTGTTATCCATGTTGGAGATTGTTTCTCCTGCCATCCTTTTACCCAAGATAACTCATTACACTCGCTCTCACTCTCGCTCTCTCTCTCTCTGTCTATCTCATCTCCCAAGTGTGTACTTTTTACACATAAACATTTCCATTGATCAGGAATGGCCCACAGCTCTTTGTCAGTACATGACACACCTGATCACAGGATCAAATATAAGGATATTCTGAAGGGGATTAAATGGATTCTACATATATTGATTCTTAGCAGGCAATTTTTTGTGATATGTCCCAAAACAAGTTATTTTTGTGTTTCAATGAAGAGCAACATTAATATAAAATGATTTTTATTTATCTCTGTGTGCAAATGACCTTTACAATTGAACTCTGAGAATCAAAAGTTCCACAGAGGTCTAGAGAATGAATAACCAGATGTGTATTTATTTTCATGTTGGATTGATTGATGAAATCCCTGATAAAGCATAGGATTATGAAAGAAAAATATTAAGGTAAACATGACATGGTTTTTACGAAGATAATTTTGTGAGACATAAATATCTATTACTATACAAAGCAGTAAAGTCACATTAGATGCAACAAAACTTGGTATAGGCTAGAAATAGTGGATATTTGAATGAGAAATGATGAATGTCTAAAAGTATCCTACCTTATATAGCTGTCATTTACTCACATAACCTGTTATTTTGTGGATTATGATTTAAAAGCTACATTTTCAAAAATGACTTTTAATTATAATTATATTCACATAGCTGCTATAATTTGGAGCCCTAATTCTGCCAGCTTTTCATTAGCTGTTACTATCTGTTCAAAATTGTTCTTCTATATTTAAGACATAAAGGCTTTCACAACAAATAATTCCCTGAAACATAGCACTGTGGATAATTATTCATATACTAGACTTTAGGAACAGTTATGTGGATATCAGTAAAATTATCAGCTCATTCACATACAATGTCCTTGAAATGAATAGACTCAAAAATAATAAGGCTCTTAAAATGCATTTATATAGAGATTAACTTCCTGATATGAATATAAATGTTAGGGAACAAATTCTATAGCTGGAGATACTAATTGTGTGGATATTTCCTTTGAAAACTGCTACATGTAGTACTTAGGCATTGAAAGTCAATATCGTATCTATATTATAATTAATATAGATATGATATGATATGAAACAATTGTGCATTTTTAAATTTAACCCCATATGGTTTGGATAACTACAATGCACATAGGTTTGATAAATAAATGTGGCAAAGCTAAAAAGATGGCAAAATAATTTCTTTCCAACAAGAGAAACCAGAAAATGCTTTCAAATGAAAATATAATGTTATTAAACATTATTTCATTAGCATTCATTGCATCTGGAAAACAACATTAACTTGTATAATAATATATTTTACAATATTTTCTTAATTTGGGGGGGGTTTGGCTGTGTTGGGTCTTTGTTGCTGTGCATGGGCTTTCTCTAGTTGTGGCAAGCAGGGGCTACTCTTCATTGTGGTGCATGGGCTTCTCATTGTGGTGGCTTCTCTGTGTTGTGGAGCACAGGCTCTAGGTGCACGGGCTTCAGTAGCTGCAGCACATAGGCTCAGTAGTTGTGGGATGTGGGCCCTAGAGAACGCCGGCTTCAGTAGCTGTGGCATGTGGGCTCAGCAGTTGTGGCGCATGGGCTCTAAGGTTCGCAGACTTCAGTACTTGTGGCATGTAGGCTCAGTAGTTGTGGCTCACGGGCTCTAGAGCGCAGGCTCAGTAGTTGTGGCACATGGGCTTATTTGCTCTGTGGCATGCGGGATCTTCCTAGAACAGGGATTGAACCTGTGTCCCGTGCACTGGCTGGCAGATTCTTAACCACTGCGCCACCAGGGAAGTCCTATTTTCTTAATTTTTATTACTGATTTGAAGCAAGCAACATAGCAATATATGGTTGCAAAAAATAGCATCTATCTGTAAAGTAAGGTTTGCATCTATAAAGGAGGGCAACATATAACTCAAATTTTGCTGCAAAAGAAATGCTTGTCCTATTGCGTAAAAAGATGTCAAAGGGTCAAGTGAAAACTCAGCCAATTGTTTTATTTCATTCATTTTCCCCCTAATAGTTCATAGATTCTATTATTTTTTTTCAAATCCAACTTAAAGTATCATAGTAACTCCACTAGCAAATTAGTATATGTAATCATCTCTGAAAGTCTTACATAAAAATTTTAGTGATAAAATAATCACTTTAATCACTAATTTTACCAATGAGATAGAGCACATTTAAATATATTTAATAACATTTAAGCTGTTCACTGTCCCAAGAATTTAATGTACTTTTCCCTCTGTTCATTATTGCTCTCTAACAGACATAAAGACAAGTTACTTGACTTGAAATTTCAGTTATTCTTCAGTTTTTGTTTTTTTTTTTTCGTGACACGGGCCTCTCACTGTTGTGGCCTCTCCAGTTGTGGAGCACAGGCTCCGGACGCGCAGGCTCAGCGGCCATGGCTCACAGGCCCAGCCACTCTGCAGCATGTGGGATCCTCCCAGACCAGGGCACGAACCCATGTCCCCTGCATCGGCAGGCAGACTCTCAACCACTGCGCCACCAGCGAAGCCCTATTCTTCAATTTTTATCCATTTTCCTGATATTGATGTAACCATCTCCCCAGCATTAACAATGAAATGCTGGCAATAAAGTTGCATTTCTCGCCGTTTTGCCATTTCTTTCGCTGCTACTAAAAACACTGGCTAGAGTTAAGTTCTTACTGAAAGAAGTTGATGTGCAAGCTTATTGTTTTCAAATAATTTTCCAAATGACACAGGGTTATTTCATTCCTTAATATAACACTCAGAGATAACAACACCTGGGAATTTTGGAGTTTTTACAAAGTACTTAGAATTTACACTGCAAGCACTTTTAAAGTAGATGATCTTTGCTAAATAAATCAAGCTGACTAAAACTGAAATCACCTCAGAATAATTCACCTAAACCTTCTTTTTTACTAGATAGATCTAATTTTTAGCATATATATTTTTAATTTCATAAGTTTGGTTTCATAAATAAAGCCCAATATAAATTTGAAAAAAAATTCTTCAGAAATGTAAGTTTTCATCATGCAAAAAACAGGCATATTCCATGAACTAGGTACTCATATTGTCATCTTTGCAGTGTTACCTACTCAAACAGAAAAGCATTTATCATTATAGGATTGAAAAATAACACTATGAGTAAACAGCGTTTATTTACAAAGCTTATTTCCTTCAGAAAGTTTTCTTTGGACTCATTTCTCCTTTTCTAAAATTATCCTTAGAACTTTGTATTCAAATGCATTAGATTTATATATTTTTCTTGTCTATTACAATAATATAAGTCATTTAGAATACATCTATTTAACCTACTTCTTTGAAGAGGTAATTTTTCATATCTTCTCATCACAGGGTCAATTATCATAGTCTGAATATTGGGTTTTTCAATTTATGTGACTGAGTATTCCAAAGTCCAGTAGGGAGAATTCAAACACAACTTCTTTATTCATGAACTCAGTAAAAAATGGTGTTAAATTTTTAAAAAAATCTAGTGTTGTAAACATAAATATATTACCTTCAAATTTTTAAATTGAACATAGGATGTGATGATGAGGTCTATACTCAGTTAAAGAAAATTCATAGCAATGGTCATTTATTATATAGTCCATTATTATATTCCATAATAAGAAAATCACAGTCTTCAGTATAGTAGAATTGTACATGCAAAACACAGCTAATAACTGGTTAATAATGACTTTTGAAAGTCTATTTTGAGACACTTTTCAAGAAGTAATAAGATTGGTAGTGTTAAATGTGCGTGTGCGTGTGTCCACCTTTTATGAAATATAACGCTATACAAATATTAAAAAGTCTGTCCTCAAAAACTTCCCATTCTATACAAAGCGATGAGCTTTATAACTAAAATGACAATAAGACAATTCATTATTATTTTCTAAATTACTTAATGTAAGATGGTATAGTATAAAGACCCTGAGCTCACTTCCTCTCATGAGCACCCCAAAATCACAACAATATGTAGAACAACCATAAATGAAAAAGACTGGAACCCACTGGAAAAGATCTTCTACAAGTAAAGAGATACGGAACCACAAGGAGATGGGTAGGAGGGGCAGACTCTAGATATAATCAAGTCCCATACCCCTGGGTGGATGACACACAAACTGGAGAATAATTATACTACAGAGGTTCTCCCACAGAAGTGAGAGTTCTGAGCCTCCCATCAGGCTCCCCAGCCCAGGAGTCCTGCACCAGAAAGACAAGTCACCAGAGCATTTGGCTCTAAAGTCCAGTGGGGTTTAATTTCAAGAGTCACACAGGAATGGGGGAAATAAAGACTTCACTATTAAAGGGTGTACACAAAAATCTCACATAGGGCTTCCCTGGTGGTGCAGTGGTTGAGAGTCCGCCTGCCGATGCAGGGGACACGGGTTTGTGTCCCGGTCCGGGAAGATCTCACATGCCGCGGAGCAGCTGGGCCCGTGAGCCATGGCCTCTGAGCCTGCACATCCGGAGCCTGTGCTCCACAACAGGAGAGGACACAACAGTGAGAGGCCCGCGTACCGAAAAAAAAAAAAAAAATCTCACATGCTCCAGGACCCAGGGCAAAAGCAATAATTTGATAGAAGCCTGGGCCAGACCTACTTGCTGGTCTTGGAGAGTCTTCAAGAAAGGCACGGGGCAGCTGTGGCTCAATGTGGGGCATAGACAATGGTGGCAGCTATTCTTAGGAGCTCCTTCTACCACGTGGACACTGGTGTTGGTGGGTGCCATTGTGGAATCTATCGTCTAGCTCATTAGCACCAAGACCTGGCCCCACCTATCAGCAGACTGGCTGCCTAAAGACTTCCTGAGCCCACAGCCACCTCTAGACATGCCTCTAGACATAGACTGGCAAACCATAGAGCTGGGACCCAGCTCCACCCACAGGCAGACAGGTACTGGTCTTGCCCTCCAGGAGGCCTGCTCTAGCCTCTGGACAAGCCTCACCCACCAGGAAGCAGACTCCTGTTGCAAGAAAACCACAATCTCACAGTCTTTGGACCCAGCCTTCCCAAATCAGGCGAGACCCTGCCCTGGGAGCAGATGGGTCCTGGCCCTGCCCACTAGCAGGCTAAGACAAGCTTCATATTACCCCAGACGCCATAACCAATTGTGTCAGGAATCAGGAATCAGCCCCCCCCCCCCCGCAACCCAGTGATCTGACACCAGTTATTGGAATGCTGGGCACTGCAGTAAGACTCTGGGACATTGCTCTGCCTGCCAATAGTCTAGCACTAATCCCAGGACCTGAATTCACCCACCAATGAACTAACACTAGTTCTGGGGCCCTCTGTATTTCTGCAGTCAACAGCTTTGTGACCAGGCCCAACCAACCAGTAGCTAGCAGAATCCGCACAAGGCAAGGCCTGGCAACCAACGAGACTAGGGGCCAACACAAACCTACCAGACTGCCCATATAGCCAGCCACAACAGAAGGGCCCACACAGCCCTCATAGGGAGAACCCGTAGAGCATATAACTAGGGTGACAAGAGAGTAGTGTACTGCTGGAATGCAGAGGACATCTCCTACAGAAGGTACTTGTTCGAGGTTGGAGATTGTAACTAACCTACCAGATACATAAAAATAAAAACAACAACTTAGGCAAAATGAGGCAGCAGAGGAACACATTCTACATAAAGGAATGAGATAAAACCCCAGAAGAAAAACTAAGTGAAGTGGAGACAGGTAATCAATGTGAGAAAGAGTTCAGGGTAATAATCATAAAGATGATGAAAGAACTCAGGAGGAGAATGCATGCAAAGAAAGAAAAGTCAGAAGTTTTTAACACAGAGTTTGGAAATATAAATTAAAACCAAACAGAGATAAATACAGTAACTAAAATGAAAAATATACTAGAATGAATCAACAATACAATAAATGATACAGAGGAATGTATCAGTGAGCTGGAAGACAGAGTAGTGGAAATCACTGATGCTGAACAGAAAAAAAGAAAAAATAAAGAAAAGAAATTAGGACAGTTTAAGAGATCTCTGGGATAACATCAATCACACTAATGTTCACATTACAGCAGTCCCAGAAGGAGAAAAGAGACAGAAAGAGGCTGAGAACATACTGGAAAATATAATAGTTAAAAATTTCCCTCACCTGGTAAAGGAAACAGTTACCCAGGTCCAGGAGGTACAAAGAATCCCATAAAGGATTAACTCAAAGAGGAACACACTAAGACACATTGTAATTAAAATGACAAAAATGAAAGATAAAGAGAGACTATTAAAAGCAGTAAGGGAAAAACAACAAATAACATACACAGGATCTCCCATGAGGCTATCAGCAGATTCTTCAGAAGAAACTCTCAGGCCAGAAGAGAGTAGCACAATACATTTAAAGCAATGAAAGGGAAAAAACTACAACCAAGCATACTCCACACAGCAAGACTCTTGTTGAGATATTATGAAGAGATAAAAGCTTTACAGACAAGCAAAAGCTAAAAGAGTTTAGCAACACCAAATCAGCTTTACAACAAAGGTTAAAGAATTTTTCCATGAGAAAAAGAAAAGGCCAAAACTAGAAACAAGACAATTACAAAATGAAAAAGCACATTGGTGAAGGCAAACATACAGTAAAATTAGGAAATCATCCATGCACAAAGCTAGGAGGAAGTTAAAAGACAAACGTAGTAAAATCATCTATATCCACAAAGCAGTTAATGAATACACAACACAATTAGATGTAAAGCACAATATCAAAAATACTAATCAGAAGAATACAAACTCAGACTTTTAAAAATGCATTTGAAATTAACAGATCAGCAATTTAAAACAGTCATGTGTATATATCTATATAGAACTTTCTATATATAGATCTCATGGTAAATGCAAACCAAAAATATATGATAGATATACACACAAAAAACAGAAAAAGGAATCCAAATATAACACTAAAGACAGTCATCAAGTCACAAGAGAAGACAGAAAAAGTATACAGGAACAAAAAAAACCTAAAAACACAATTCCAGAACAATTAACAAAATGGCAATAAGTACATACCTATTGATAATTACTCTAAATATGAATGGACTAAATGTTACAATCAAAAGACAAAGAGTGGCTGAATGCATCCAAAAAGCAAGACCCATAAATATGCTGCCTAAGAGACTCACTTCAGATCTAAAACACACACAGATTGAAAGTGAGGGGATGGAAAACAGGTATTCCACACAAATGGAAATTAAAAAAAAAGCTGGAGTAACAATACTTATATCAGGCAAAACAGACTTTAAAATAAAGACTATTATAGGAGATAAAGAAGGACACTACATAATGACCAAGGGGTCAATCCAAGAAGATATAACAATTGCAAATATATATGCACCCAACATAGAAGCACATAATTACACAGGGCAAATGTTAATAGACATAAAGGGAGAAATCAACAGTAATACAATAACAGTAGGGGACTTTAACACACCATTTACATCAATGGACAGATCAAACACACAAGAAATCAATAAGGAAATGCTGGACTTGACACATTAGACCAGATGGACTTGATTGACATATATAGAGAGAGCACTCCATCTGAAAGCAACAGAATACACAATCTTTTCAAGTGTACATAGAACATTTATCAGGATATATCACATACTGGGTCACAAAATAAGCCTCAGTGTATTTTAAAAAAAATTGAAATCTCATTAAGCATCTTTTCCAACAATAATGCTGAGGCTAGAAACCAACCAGAAGAAAAAAACTACACAAAGCATGAAAATGTGAAGGCTAAATAATATGCTGTTAAACAACCACTGGATCATTGAAGAAATCAAAGAAGAAATAAAAAAACTGAAATAGCAATGAAAATAACAATGAAACATGAAAACATGTTTTCATGGAATAACAATGAAAACATGACAATCCAAAACCTACGTGACACAGAAAAAGTGGTTCTAACAATGAAATAACAATGAAACTAACAATGAAATAACAATGAAAACATTACAAACCAAAACCTATGGGACACAGAAAAAGTGGTTCTAACAATGAAATAACAATGAAAATAACAATGGAATAACAATGAAAACATGACAATCCAAAATCTATGGGACACAGAAAAAGTGGTTCTATGAGGGAAGTTTATAGTGATACAAGCTTACCTCAGGAAATAAGAATAATCTCAAATAAACAACCTAACCTTACACCTAAAGCAGCTAGAGAAAGAACAAAGCCAAAGTCAGTAGAAGGAAAGAAATCATAAAGAACAGAACAGAAATAAATGAAATAGAGACAAAGAAAACAATAGAAAAGATCAATGAAACTAAAATCTGGTTCTTTGAAAAGATAAACAAAATTTGATAAACCTTTAGCCAGACTCAGCAAGAAAAAAAAAGGGAGAGAGCGCAAATCAATAAAATTAGAAATGAAAAAGAAGTTACAATGGACACCATATAAATATAAAGGATCATAAAAGACAACTACAAACAACTATATGCAATAAAATGGCCTAAAAGAAATGGACAAATTCTTAGAAAGGTACAACCTTCCAAAACTGAAGAAGGAAGAAATAGAAAATATGAACAGAGCAATCACAAGTACTGAAATTGAGACAGTGATTAAAAACTTCCAACAAACAGAAGTCCAGGACCAGATAGCTTCACTGAAGAATTCTATCAAACATCCAGAGAAGAGTTAACACCTATCCTTCTGAAGCTTTTCCAAAAAACTGCAAGGGAAGGACCACCCCGAAATGCATTCTAGGAGGCCACCATCACTCTGATACCAAAACCACATAAAGATACCACAAAAAAAGAAAATTGCAGGCCAATATCGCTGATGAACACAGATGCAAAAATCCTCAACAAAATACTAGCAAACCAAATCCACCAATACAATAAAAGGATCAACACCATGATCAAGTGGGTTTTAATCCCAGGGATGCAAGTACTCTTCAATATCTGCAAATCAATCAGTGTGATACAGTACATTAACAAACAGAACAATAAAAACAACATGATCATCTCAATAGATGCAGGAAAAGCTTTTGACAAAATTCAACACCAATTTATCATAAAAACTCTCCAGAATGTGAGCATAGAGGGAACTTATCTCAATATAATAAAGGCCATATATGACAAACCCACGAAGAAGTAAAACTGCCACTATTTGCAGATGACACAATATTACACATAGAAAATCCTAAAGATGCTACCATAAAACTACTAGAGCTCATTAATTAATTCAATAAACTTTCAGGATAAAAAATTAATGCACAGAAATCTCTTGTATTCCTATACACTAACAATGAAAGATCCAAAAGAGAAATCAAGAAAAGAATACCACTTATCGCATCAAAAAGAATAAAATACCTAGGAATAAAACTACCTAAGGAGACAAAAGACTTGTACTCTGAAAACTATGACACTGATGAAAGAATTCGAAGATAACACAAACCAGTGGAAAATATACCATGTTCTTGGATTGGAAGAATCAATATTGTCAATATGACTATAGTATCCAAAGCAATTTACTGGCTCAATGCAATCCCTACCAATTTACCAATGGCATTTTTCACAGAACTAGAACAAAAAAGTTTAAAATGTGTATAGAAACACAAAAGAACCTGCATAGCCAAAGCAATCCTGGGAAAGAAAAACAGAGCTGAAGGAATCATGCTCCCTGATGTCAGACTATACTACAAAACTACAGTCATCAAAACAGTATGGTACTTGCTCTAAACAGAAACATAGGTCAATGCAACAGGAGAGAAAGTCCAGAAATAAACCTACACACCTACGGTCAATTAATCTATGACACAGGAGGCAAGAATATACAATGGAGAATAGACAGTCTCTTCAAAAAGTGGTGATGGGAAAACTGGACAGCTACATGTAAAAGAATGAAATTAGAACATTCTCTAACACCGTACACAAAAATAAACTCAAAAGAGATCAAAAGCCTAAATGTAAGACTGGACACTATAAAACTAATAGAGGAAAACAGAGGCAGAACACTCTTTGACATAAATCATAGCAGTATCTTCTCTTATCCATCTCCTAGAGTAATGAAAATTAAAACAAAATTAACAATGGGAACTTATTACACTTAAAACTTCTGTACAGGAAAGGAAACCATAAACAAAACAAAAAGAAAACCCACAGAATAGGAGAAAATGTTTGGAAATGAAACGACTAACAAGGGATTAATCTTCAAAATGTACAAATAGATCATGCAGCTCTATATCAAAAAAAAAAACTCAAACAAAAAATGGGCAGAATATCTAAATAGACATTTCTCCAAAGAAGACATACAGGTGGCCAAAAAGTACATAAAAAGCTGCTCAAGATCACTAGTTATCAGTGAAATGGAAATAAAAATACAATGAGGTATCACCTCACATGTGTCAGAATTACCATCATCAAAAAATCTACAGAAAAGAATTGCTGGAGAGGGTGTGGAGAAAAGAAAACCCTCCTACACTGTTGGTGGGAATGTAAATTGGTTCAACCACTATGGAGAACAGTAACGGAGGCTCCTTAAAAACTAAAAATAGAGCTACCATTTGATCCAGCTACCCTACTCCTGGGCATATATCAGAAGAAAACCATAATTCAAAACAATACATGCATCCCAGTGTTCACTGCAGCATGATTTACAATAGCCAAGACATGGAAGCAACCTGAATGTCTATTGACTAATGAATTCAAAAAGAAGATGTGATACATATATACAATGGAATATTACTCAGTCATAAACGAATGAAATAATGCCATTTGCAGCAACATGGATGGACCTAGAGATTATCATATTAAGTGAGGTAAGTCAGACAGACAAAGACAAATATATCATAGCACGCATATGTGGAATCTAATTTTATAAAAATGTGGGACTTCCCTGGTTGAGCAATGGTTAAGAATACGCCTGCCAATGCAGGGGATATGGGTTCGATCCCTGGTCTGTGAAGATCCCACATGCCACGGAGCAACTAAGCCCATGCACCACAACTACTGAGCCTGCACTCTCGAGCCCATGAGTCACAACTACTGAAGACCACATGCCTAAGGCCTGTGCTTCACAAGAGAAGCCACCACAATGAGAAAGCCACACGCTGCAACAAAGAGTAGCCCCCACTTGCCACAACTAGAGAAAGCCCATGCACAGCAACGAAGACTCAACGCAGCCAAAAATAAAAATAAAAAATACATTAAAATTATATAAAAATTAAAAAATGATACAAATAAACTTATTTACAAACCAGAAACAGACTTACAAATATTAAAAAAAACAAACTTATTGTTACCAAAGGGGAAACATGGGGTGGAGGGATAAGTCAGGAGCTTGGAAGTAACATACACATACTAATGTAAATAAGATACATAACCAACAAGGACCTACTGTATAGCACAGGGAACTCTACTCAGTATTCTGTGATAACGTATATGAGAAAAAAATCTGAAAATGTATGAATATATGTATATGTATAACTGAATCACTTTGCTGTACACCTGAAAGTAAGAACATTGTAAATCAACTATACTAGTGTCCATCGACAGATGAATGGATAAAGAAGATGTGGCATATATATGTAATGGAATATGACTCAGGCATAAAAGGAAACAAAGTTGAGTTATTTGTAGTGAGCTGGATGGACCTATAGTCTGTCATACAGAGTGAAGTAAGTCAGAAAGAGAAAAACAAATACCGCATGCTAACACATATGTATGGAATCTAAAAAAAAAAAAAAAAAGGTCATAAAGAACCTAGCTGTAGGACAAGAATAAAAACGCAGATGTAGAGAATGGACTTGAGGACATGGGGAGGGGGAAGGGTAAGCTGGGATGAAGTGAGAGAGTAGCATTGGCATATATACAGTACCAAATGTAAAATAGATAGCTAGTGGGAAGCAGCTGCATAGCACAGGGAGATCAGCTCGGCGCTTTGTGACCACCTAGAGGAGTGGGATAGGGAGGGTGGGAGGGAGATGCAAGAGGGAGCGAATATATGTTTACATATGGCTGATTCACTTTGTTAGAGAGCAGAAACTAACACAACATTGTAAAGCAATTATACTCCAATAAAGATGTTTAAAAAAAATCAACTATACTCCAATAAAATTTTAAAAAATAAAAAATATTTTAAATTAAAAGATAAGCACACATATTATTGTATTATAAAATTAAAAAAAAGAAATCATATCAAGCATCTTTTCCAACCACAACTCTATGAGACTGCAAATCACCTACAAGAAAAAATCTACAAAAACACAAATATGTGCAAGCTAAACAATATACTATGAAACAACCAAGGGATCACTGAAGAAATCAAAGAGGAAATAAAAACATACCTTGACACAAATGAAAACAAAAGAACAATGATCTAAAACCTATGGATGCAGGAAAAGCAGTTCTAAGAGGGACGTTTATTGAAATACCTATGTACCTCAGGAAACAAGAAAAGTCTCAAGTAAACAACCTCACCTTACACCTAAAGGAACTAGAGAAAGAAAAATAAATAAAACCCAAAGTTAGTAGAAGAAAAGAAACATAAAAATTGGAACAGAAATAAAATAGAGACTAAAAAAAAAAAAATAGAAAAGATCAGTGAAACTGAAAGCTGGACCTTTGAAAAGATAATGAAAATTGATAAGCCTTTAGCCAGACTCATCAAGAAAAAAAGGAAGAGGGCCCAAATCAATAAAATCAGAAATGAAAAAGGAGAAGTCACAATTGACACCACAGAAATACAAAGCATCGTGAGAGACTACAAAGAAACACTGCTTCCCAATTAAATGAACAACCTAATAGGACATATGAACAGACCAATTACCAGTAATCAATTTGATCAGTAATTCAAAAAAAAAAAAAAAACTCCCAATAAACAAAAGTCCAGAACCAGATAGCTTCATAGTTGAATTCTATTAAACATTTAGAAAAGACTTAAGACTCTCCTTCTCAAACTACTCCCAAAAAATTGCAAAGGAAGGAACACTGTTGATCTCATTCTACAAGGCCAGCATCACTCTGATACCAAAACCAGACAATGATATCACAAGAAAAGAAAATTACTGGTCAATATCCCTGATAAACATAGATGCAAAAATGTTCAGCAAATATTAGCAAACCAAATCCAACAATAGATTAAAAGGATCATACACCATGATCAAGTGGGATTTATCCCAGGGATGCAAGAATTTTCCAATTTCCCCAAATCAATCGATGTGATACACCACATTAACAAATTAAAGAATAAAAGCCATATGATCATCTCAATAGGTTCAGACATACCTTTTGATAAAAGTTCAGCATCCATTTATAATAAAAACTTTCCAAATAGTGGGCACAGAGGGAACATACCTCAACATTAAAAAGGCCATTTATGACAAACCCACAACAAACATCACTCTTGATGGTGAAAAATCTGAAGCATTTCCTCTGATAACAGGAAAAAGACAAGGATGCCCACTCTTGCCCCTTTTGTGCAACATAGTATTGGAAGTCCTAGCCACAGCAACTGGAGAAGAAAAAGAAATTTAAAAAAATCAAAGTGGAAAGGAAGAAGTAAAACTGTCACTGTTTCCAGATGACATGATACTATACATAGCAAATGCTAAAGACGTCATCAGAAAACTACTAGAGCTTATCAATGAATTCGGTAAGTAGCAGAATACAAAATGAATATAAAGAAATCTGTTGCATTTCTATACACGAACAACTAAATCTCAGAAATAGAAATTAAGGAAACAATCTCATTCATCACTGCATCATAAAGAATGAAATACCTAGGAATAAACCTACCTAAGGAGGTAAAAGACCTGTACTAGGAAAACTATAAGACACTGATGAAACAAATTGAAGATGACACAAACAAATGGAAAGATATACCATGCTCTTGGATTGGAAGAATCAATACTGATAAAATGACTGTATTATCCAAGACAATCTACAAATTCAGTGTAATTCCTATCAAAATATCAATGGCACTTTTCACAGAACTAGAACAAATACTTTTAAATTTGCATGCACAAAAGACCCCAAATAGCCAAAATAATCTTGAGAAAAATGAACAGAGCTGGAGGAATCATAATCCCTGACTTCAGACTGTACTATAAGGGTATAGTAATCAAAAGAGATGGTACTGGCACAAAAATAGACACATTGATAAATGTAACAGACTAGAGAGCCCAGAAATAAACTCAGGTGCTTATGGTCAACTAATGTACAACAAAGTAGGCAAGAATATACCAGAAAAGACAAGTCTCTTCAATAAGTGGTGCTAGGAAAACTGGACAGTTACATGTAAAAGAATAAAATTAGAACACCCTTTCAAACCACATACAAAAGTAAACTCAAAATTGATTAAAGACCTAAATGTAAGACAGGACACCATAAAACTTCTAGAGGAAAGCATATGCAGAACACTCTCTGACATAAATTGTAGCAATATTTTTTGGATCTGTTTCCTAGAGTAATGGAAATAAAAGCAAAAGTAATACAAATGTGACCTAATTAAACTCAAAAGCTTTTACACAGCAAAGGAAAATCAACAAAACAAAAAGACAACCTACTGAATGGGATAAAATATTTACAAATGATATGACCCATAAGGGGATAATATCCAAAATATAGAAACAGTTCATAAACCTCAACATCAAAAAGATAAACTACCTGATTATAAAATGGGCAGGACACTTGAACAGACATTTTTCCAAAGATGACTTGCAGATAGCCAACATGTACATGAAAAGATGCTCAACACTGCTTACCATCAAGGAAATGCAAATCAAAACCACAATGAGATAGCAGCTTACACCTGTCAGAATAGCTATCATCAAAATGAATACAAAAGCAAATATTGGTGAAGATGTGGAGAAAGAAAACCCACGTCCACTGCTGATGGGAATGTAAATTGGTGTGGCAGCCCTTGGAAAACAGTATGGAGGTTTCTCAAAAGACTGAAAATAGAACTACCATATGACCCAGCAATTCCATTCCTGGGTATACACCCCCCCCAAAACAGCTAAAAACACTAATTCTAAAAGATACATGTACCCCGAAGTTCATAGTAGCATTATTTACCCTTGCCAAGATATGGAAGCAACCTAAGTGTCCACCAGTAGATGAGTGGACAAAGACTATACACACACACACACACACACACACACACACACACACACACACTATGGAACACTACTCAGCCATAAAAAACACTGGAATTGTGTCATTTGCAACAACACGGATGGACTTGGAGGATATTATCCTAGTGAAATAAATCAGAGAAAGAAAAATGCTGTATAATATCACTTACATGTGGAATCTAAAAAAGACAACAAACTAGTGAATATAACAAACAACAAGCAGGTTCACAGATGCAGAGAACAAGCTAGTGATAACCAGTGCAGAAAGAGAAGGGGAAAGGGGCAATTTACAGGTAGGGGATTAAGATGTACAAGCTATTATGTATAAAATAAGCTACAAGGATATACTGTACAACATAGGGAATACAGCCAATATTTTAAAATAACTAAAAATGGAAGGTAACATTTAAAAATTATGAATCACTATTTTGTACACCTGTAACATATAATAATGTACCTCAACTCTACTTTAATAAAAACATAATACTATTAAATTTTAGACTTGACTCTGTCAAAGCAAAGCAGATGTGTATGTATTCTACTAAAGTAGATTAAACAGAAGAGTTAGATGTGACCATCTAATCTTCAATATAAAACACATGAATTTTATGACTTTCATAGTTTTCCTTCCAAAGGGAGAATATGGGCGTGTAGTTTACTTTTAGACAAGATAAATTGAAGCTGTGTTTGAATTAAATAAACCAATTTTTCTTTCTTCTTTTTGAAACCAGGCTCTGAAACACTCGCTCAGGAATTAGGTAAAGGAAGCTGAGCTTCTACCTTAGTGAAGGTGACTCCATATTGGAAGTCCCAGTTCAATTTTGAGAAAAACCTATGACCTAGGCCTGAATAAGCTGCAATATGATTAAATGCTTAAAGAATACCCTATTGCATGCTTGAGAAATTCCAGGAACAACAGGACATTTAAACCCTGCAGCTTTAGATTTACTGCTCTCTTTACTCAATCAAGATGAGGCTGACCAGATCACCCCACAATCAGTTTCCAGATGATTATAGGAGCTGAGTATGCTGCACCTCAGGTAGCCTCACCTGTATACCTCTGAAACTTTCCTTTGAATACTCTTGTTGTCTAACTGGTAACTCAGAGGTGGTTTTGGGGACACTAGTCTGTTATATTCCCAGGTTCCCAGCTTCTTGAATAAAGTATCTTTCTTTCTCCACCACCCCTTTTCTCTGGAACACTGACTTTTGAGCAATGAGCTGCACAACCTCAGTATGGTTCCAGCTCCAGCCAGTAACACTTTCCTCCCTTCCTTCCTTCCCTCTTTCCTTCTTTCTTGGACCAAGTGTTTATATACTACGCTACAAGAAAAGTTTAAAGTCTATCCTCAAAAACTTCCTATTCTACACAAAGTGATGAGCATTATAACTAAAGTGATAATAAGATAACTGATTATTATCTTCTAAATTAGTTCATATATTTAAAAATACTATTAAATTTTGACTTTGTCAAAGTAAATAATATTTAATAACAGAAGCAGAATATAAATATTTCTAATTTGACTTAATTATGTAACAGACTCTAAAGGTCGATGTTTTAAAAAATAGATTTAACTAAATTATAATGGTTAAATTGCCAGATATCTTCAGGTTTCTGTCATTATGATAAACAGCAATAAAATCAGATGTAGTGTTTGTAAAAATTTATTTGGTTTTCCAAGAATAATCTGCCTGCCTTGGAAATATCTGTATTATAAGACCTTTTAGTGAATATCAAACAAGATATATCAAACAAGATATATCATGGAAAATCAAACAAGATATATCATGGAATGTTAGATTAGACAAAGGCAGTTGTAGATCCTTTTGTGTCAAATTTATTCCATAGTTTTAAAAAAATGAATCTCAAAGAATATCAGAGACTATATCCAGGAGCAATGCAGGTTAATGGCATAGGGAAGACTAGAAACTAAATTGGATTATTTTGTTCCATATCCTCAACAGGATTAATTGGATAAAGAGAAATATATAAATTCTCTAACTATAAAAAGTTGCTTTGTGTAAATTATTGTTTGACCCTAAAATGGTGAAATAAATCATGGCTATGCTCTATAGAAGCAATGTTGCTGGACTGCTCAAGTATTTTTTCATTTATTTGTTTGTGTGTCTGTTTTTTGATTAGGATAATCAACTTGTAGCAAACAGTGGTGTAATTGCTATAAAATGATTTCATCATTCTCTTAATTTCTTCCTTCTGTTAGTATTATTATGCTCTTTTTTAGATACTGTCTTGATTTTTAATTATTGCTCTATAATTGTCCCTAGGGGAAAACATCTGCTATTGCCTATTCATTTTTTTCTCTGTTGCCTCAGATTCCCTGTGGATATACTGCAGCTTGTTGACATTGCATTTTCAGTTGCCTCTGATGGTTTTCTACCCCAAGGGTCCTACAAAGATAAGAATATTTAGCTGCCTCATTTCCTATGGCAATTGTGATATTTTCCTGTCTATGTTACTATCATGTATTGGATTCATGAAATGATTTCAGTGAATGAGAACTATCAAATCAATCTATTTTGACACTTTTGTTCTTTTAATTTAAAAGGATTAAATGCCTAATATAGCTTCTGGCTGTATTTAGTCTTTTTTTTGGCATCCTGATTTTTCAATGTCTTTTATAACATTTGTCATTATTAGAATACTGTTTTCCATGATAGTCATAACTTCCTTTGTGTCACATTCCTTTTGAAAACATAAATTCTTCTTTATCAGAATCATGTTCTTTATAAAATAAGATGTGAGTCTCTAAATGATGTAATATTAATTTATTAAAATTCAGTTATGAATATTTATGATTAGTTTAATTCCAGGTATATATTTTATATTACCATAAAATTATAATAAGATCATAATATTTTATATTTCTATAAGATTATTTCATAAAATATGATTTATTAAAATGATAATTACATGTGAAATATAATTATTATAAATATAACACAATATACACATACATACATATTTATGTTATCACTAAAATGTTCTGAAAAATAATTTTGAGTAAACCAGACATTTAAAAGTATAATTAAATGATCATTTTAAACACAATTAATAACTAGAGAATGGACTTGTGGACACAGGGAGGGGGAAGGGTAAGCTGGGACAAAGAGAGTGGTGTGGAAATACATACACTACCAAATGTAAAACCGATAGCTAGTGGGAAGCAGCCACATAGCACAGGGAGATCAGCTCGGTGCTTTGTGACCACCTAGAGGGGTGGGATAGGGAGGGTGGGAGGGAGGAAGATGCAAGAGGGAAGAGATATGGGGATATATTTATATGTATAGCTGATTCACTTTGTTATAAAGCAGAAACTAACACACCATTGTAAAGCAATTATACTCCAATAAAGACGTTAAGAAAATAAAAACAATTAATTGATATTTATTTTGTCTGTTTTTCTATAGAGACTATTTCTATATTTATATTTTATATCTAAACCATAAGTATGATTAGTTATTGAATTTAAAAGATAAAGACTGAGCAATATAAATTATTTAAATTATTAATTAATCTACACAACTTTTGGCCTAATCTTATATCAAGTAACTTTCACTCTCTGCCTTAATAAAAGGCCCTTTCAATTACATCACACTTTGACAACTTTAGTCCAGGTTATACACATTTTCTCTTAAATCTTAGTCCAATCAACATTCATACAGGAATGTTTACCTGTTAAAAGATAATATTTTCAATTTCTCTCTATATAGGGTTATTATAGCATAGCACACGATGATGTTATAAGAGCACATATTACAGATGTAATTTTATAATTATTATGCGATTTTTCAGTAACATATACCCCCTTCACAAGACTGTAAACCCCTTGATGTAAGATAATTTACCATTCATTCATTCATCCATTTATTTTTCTTATGATGTATTTCCTGTGCCCAAAACATAACTGCTTAATAAAAGTTAGTACTTAATGAAAGAATGAGAATATCTAACTCCCCTTGAGATAGGATAAAGAATGGCATTACCATTCTTTCACACTGTTTTAGTGAGGGTTTTATTGGGTCCTTTGCATTCTCATATACATTTTTTCAAAAAAGTCCTGTTCTACTTGGATTTTGTTGGTTCAGTTTGTCAGTTTTTCAATTTGGGGAGAATTAACATCCTAAAAATATTGAAACTTCCAGTCTATGAAAATTATAACTCTTTCCTTCTATTAAAATCTTCTTTAATTTTTTCAGCAATATCCCCATAGTTTTTAGAATATAGTCCATGCATATATTTTAAGTTTAATATTAAATATTGTTATGTTATTATAAATGGTATTTTAATTTTATTTTCTGTTTGTTTATTGCTAGTGCATACAAATGAAATTGATTTTTCTGTATGTGAGCTTGCTAAACTTACTAATTCTAGTAGTACCTTATTGAAGATTCTCTTAGGGTTTTTTATTTAAAAGATCATGTCTGTTCTAGCAATCTCACTTCTGAATATATATGCAAAATAAATTGAATAAAGTGTCACAAAGAGATATCTGCATACTCATGTTCATTGTGACTTGATTGACAATAGTCAAGAGGTGGAAGCAATCTACATGTCAATCAACTGATGGATGAATAAATAAATGTTTTATATACATACAATTAATATTATTCAGCATTTAAAAAAGGAACTACCATTTGCAACAATATGGATGGACTTGGAAGACATGCTAAGTGAAATAAGCCAAACACAGAAAATCAAATATTATAGTATATCAACTATATGAGGAATCTAAAATAGTCAAGCTCATAGAAGAAGAGACTACAATGATTGTTGCTTGCCCTGGAGGGAGGCCAAACAGTGAGTTATTAGTCAATGGGTACAAAACTTCAGTTGCACAAAATGCATAAGCCCTAGAGATCTACTGCACAGCACAGAGTCTACAGTTAACAATACTGTATTGTATACTTAAGTTTGTTACGAGGGAAGACCTTATGTTTAAGTGTTCTTATCATACACACATAATAATGATAAGAAAGAGGATGAAAAACTTTTAGAAGTGATAGATACGTTTATGACATAGATTATAGACATGGTGTCACTTGTGTATACTTATTGCTAAACTCATCAAGTTGTATACATTAAATAGGCACAACTTTTTGTATTTTAATCACATCACAATAAGTGGTTTAAAAAATAAAGACAAGTAGCTATCATTTTTAAAGATTCCTAATGTAACTTGAAGAAAAATAAATAAAAGATCATCTGTGAATAAACAGAATTTTCCTTCTTACTTTTTACTCTTTATACCATTTATTTCTTCATCTCAATTAATTGAAATTGATTACAAAAACCTTCAGCACAACATTGATAAAAGACTTGAGAGGGAACACTTTTTGGTTGCAATCTTAGAAGTTTCCCTAAGTGCTCTTCACCGGGTTATGAAAATTCCCCCCCCCCTTTTTTTTTTGAGCATGCCAGGGAACTGTAAATGCAAATGTCTTGGGAAGGAAGGTTTGTACTATAAATACAATAGACAGAAAGAAGGCCAGAGGGACTGAAGCATAGTGGATTTGGCAGGAGATGAGTCTGTAGAAGTCTTCAGAGCCTGATCATATTGGTCATTGTGGGTCATGCTAAGGAATTTGGATTTTTTTTATTGAGGTATAATTGACATATACCATTATATTACTTTCAGGTGTACAAAATAATAATTTGATATGATATTTGTATATATTGCAAAATGATTACCACAATAAGCCTAGTAAACATCTGTTACCACACATACTTACAAATTTTTTCTTGTGATAAGAACCTTTAATTTTACTCTCTTAGCAGCAGCTTTCAAATATGCTATATAGTATTGTTAACTACAGTCACCATGCTATACATCACCTCCCCATGAATTATTTGTTTTATAACTAGAAGTTTGTACTTTTTGACCCCATTAACCCACCCCCTATCCCCTGCCTCTGCCAACTGCCAATCTGTTCTCTGTATCTCTGAGCTTGTTTTGTTTCTGTTTTTGTTTTTTAAGATTCCTGGAGAAATGAAGTTCACTGACTTCAGCCTATACTACAAAGCTACAGTCATCAAAACAGTATGGTACTAGCACAGAAACATATATATAGATCAAGGGAACAGGATAAAATGACCAGAAATAAATCCACAAATCTATGGTCAATTAATCTATGAAAAAGGAGGCAACAATATACAATGGAGAAAAGACAGTCTCTTTAATAAGTGCTTCTGGGAAAACTGGACAATGACATGTAAAAGAATGAAATTAGAACATTCTCTAATACCATGCACAAAAATAAACTAAAAATGGATTAAAGACCTAAATGTAAGACTGGATACTATAAAACTCCCAGAGGAAAATACACACAGAACATTCTTTGACATAAACCACAGCAGTATCTTTTTGGGGTCACCTCCTAGAGTAATGGAAATAAAAACAAAAACAAACAAATGGGACCTAATTAAAAGCTTTTTCACAGCAAAGGAAACCATAAACAAAACCAAAAAATAGCCTACAGAATGGAAGAAGATATTTGCCAAACATGTCACCTACAAGAGATTAATTTCCAAAACATACAAACAGCTCATACAGCTCAACATCAAAAAAACAAACAATCCAATCAAAGAATGGTCAGAAGATCTAAAGAGACACTTCTCCAAAGAAAACATACAGATGGCCAAAAGGCACATGAAAAAAATTCTCAACATCACTAATTATTAGAGAAATGAAAACCAAACTACAGTGAGGTATCACCTCACACCGTTCAGAATGGCATCATCAAAAAGTCTACAAATAATAAATGCTGGATAGTGTGGAGAAAAAGGAATCCTCCTACACTGTTGGTGGGAATATAAATTGGTGCAGCCACTATGGAGAACAGTATGGAGGTTCCTTAAAAAACTACAAATAGAGCTACCATATGATCCTGCAATCCTGGTCATATATCTAGAGAAAACTATAATTTAAAACAATACCTGCAAGTTCATAGCAGCACTATATGTAATAGCCAAGACATGGAAGCAACCTAAAAGTCCATCAACAGATGAATAGATAAAGATGTGGTATATATATATATATATATATATACACACACACACACACACACACACAATGGAATATTTCTAACCCATAAAAAATAATGAAATGATGCCATTTGCAGCAACATGGATGGACTTAGAGATTATCATATAAGTGAAGTAAGCAAGACAGAGAAAAACAAATATCATATGATATCACTTATATGTGGAATCTAAAAAAAAATAATACAAATGAACTTATATAAAGAACAGAAATAGACCCACAGACATAGAAAACAAAATTTATGTTTACCAAAGGGGAAAGTGGGGGGTGGGATAAATTAAGATAAATTAAACATATACACACTACTACCAACAAGGACCTACCCACTGTATAGCACAGGGAACACTTCTCAATATTTATAATAACCAATAAAGGAACAGAATCTGAAAAAGAATCTGAAAAAGACTATATATATATATATATGTTACTGAATCACTGCTATACACCTGAAACTAACCACAACATTATAAATCAACTATACTTCAATTTAAAAAAAAGATTCCACATATAAGTGAGATCATACAGTATTTGACTTCTCTGACTTATGTCACTTAGCGTAATGCCTTCAAGGTCTATCCATGTTTGTCACAAATGGCAAGAGTTTCTTCCTTTTTATGGCTGTATAATATTCCATCAATAAAGATACCACATTATCTTTTTCCATTCATCCACTGATGGGCACTTAGGTTGCTTCTTATGTTGGCTGTTGAAATAATGCTGCAAGGAGTATGGAGGAGCATATATCTTTTCAAGTTAGTATTTTTGTTTTCTTTGGATAAATACCCAGAAGTGGAATTGTCAGACCATATGGTAGTTCTATCTTTAATTTTGTGAGGAATCTCCATACTGTTTTCCATAGGGACTGTACCAGTTTATATTCTCATGAAGAAAATTTATTTTTCTTCATCACAGATTAGTGATAAATTCTAGGAACTACTTTTCTCATATTTTGTGAGATGGTTATAAGACTTTGCTCATCTATTCTTTTAATATGATAAATTAAAAAAATAAAAAAAAATATATATATGATAAATTACATGATTAATTGAAATTGTTAAAACACACTTGCATTCCTGAACAAAAAATCAACTTGATTATGATGCATTATCGTTTTTATATTGCTGAGGTCAAGCAGTTTATATTTTGTTAAAGCTTTTTATATTTACATTCTGAAGGATAAAGGTCTGTGGGTTTTGATAATGTCTGTTAGGTTTTGGTATCAGGGTAATGGTGCTTCATGAGCTAGAAATATCCCTTTCCCTTTAATATTCTGAAAGAATGCATACTATTGGTATTCCTTCATAAATAACAGACTTTACCAGTGAAGTCACTGGAACTGGAGTATTCTTTCTGACAAGGTTTTTAAGTATGAATTAAAGTTTTCAGGGAATATGGTGCATTTCAGATTTTCTCTTTCTTCTCATATAAATTTGAGTGACATTGCCTTCTAAGAATGTCTAATGCATATAAGTTGTCAGATTTTCTGACATAAAATATTATATAATATTTGCCTATCATACTTTAAGGTCTGTTGATTCTACAACTCCATTTTCTTTTAATTGTCTTTCCTGCTGTTTCTTCATTTTCAAACATTTTATATGGATTAGCCTTATGATTTCATTCTACTCTTTACTTTTCATTTAAGTTGATCTTTTTCAAGATATTAGAGGTTCCAGAAGCTTAGATCCTTGTTTTTTAAATGTTTCTTATTAAGTAACTTTTTCTAATTAAGTTTTTAACTATAACTTAGAGAAAAAATTATTTTAGTTGCCATGGCTTTTTAATTTATTTAGCTTCTTAACTGAATTCACTTACATCTTTCTCTTTTCAATGTTTCTTGGAAAAACTCAGTGGTTTAATATGACAAATGACATTTAAAATATTTTTATCAAGTTAACAAAAAGTTCAAATCCTACTAGGTTTATACTCCACATAGTATTTGTGTGTTTTCTATATGTTTTATTTATTTATTTTCAGATATTTCCTATTTTTAATTGCTAATTGTGCATATTTATCGATCACTCAGCAAGCTTATTATATGTCTTTATTAGAATAACCACTTTTTCTCAATCGGTTTTCATAAATATTACCTGTCATCTTTACTATTATAAATATCATATTCCCAATTAATATTTATATTTTTTCCTCTAATAAAATAGGTAAAAACTTTTAGAACACTACAGGAATCATCTTGTTTTATTTTTTACTTTAATGTAATCATTTCTCTCTAATCGAATCTAATGTAATCATTTCTACCTAATTTTTAGTTAGCTTTTAACAGAGTAAAGTAATAATGATTAATTATTAGGAATGCTATAATTTTGCCTCTCTATCTGAAAAATAAGCTAATGTGCTTATACTGCATTTTTCTTTTTGTTTTATTTTCCCAAATGTTAATGGCAAGATTGACTATGATTTTAGTTGCTAACAAGCAGAGTAATAACCTTCACTTTACTGTTAATTTGTTACTGGTGAAATATTTTTAATAATTTCTTGAATGGCTGGCGTGTTATTGTGCACAGTTCCTTAAAAAGTGTAAAAAAACTAGACTGCATTCATTTAGTGTGTCCCTGCTGAACAAATGTAAAAATTTCATTTGCCTCATTGACTTTACTGTAAGATAAATATACGTGATTGAATATGAGTCAGTTTTTACCTCTTAGTCTCCATATTTCATCTCTAAAAGTGTTTCCTAAGAGAAACCTTTCACAACTCGGGAGTCTAAGCTATGTTTCACAGTGATTTGTTCTTATTGCACTTTGAACTTGGGAGCACTTTGCACACTTGCAAATTTATAAGCACTTCGGCAAATAATAGTTACACCATAAAGTTCAGGAGTACAAAATCCAGGTCAATTTGTTCACCATATATTGCCAATGACTAGGAGATTTTTAAAATTACTTTTGGACTTCCAGACTAATGGAAGAATACATTTCCGGTCATGCACTCTCTCTGAGAATCTCTCTCTCTCTCTTCTTTTCAAGCTTCACATGAGTTGAATAATAAAAACTCAAAGGTTCAATCTTCTACTGCCCATGGTTATGCCCAGGTGCTTTGCTTTTAGGGACTTTATTGTATGATAACATTGAAAAAGAAAGGATTGATGCTAATGACCTTGACTACTTCAAAGATTAATTCTTGGATAAGTGGAAACATACAACTGGATTTCCAGTCTGTCCAATTAAATCCTAACATAAGGAAAGAGTAGTGTGAGAAAAAGCCTTTCTACCTGGTTAGCTGCTCTTGTAGTTGTGGTTCAAGTGTATGGTATATGGAATATATTACTATGTTTTTAAGCCTAACTCGAATCAGTAATGCACTTAGAGGCTTTTACAAACAATCCCTTTGTGTCACTGTTGTAGAAATGAAAAAAATTTCCCCTCTACATTTATACATTCTTTGGCTGGCCTAATAATTACATTGACATAAACCACATTAACAGGAGGAAAAAGAAATTTAAATTTGTACATATTAGAGTCCTACCAAAGTATGAGACTCAAAGAAGTATCCAAAGCAGGAAGTTTTTTTTTTTTTTAATTGGAGTATAGTTGCTTTACAATGTTGTGTTAGTTTCTGCTGTACAATGAAGTGAATCAGCTATTCGTATACATATATCCCCTCCCTCCTGTACCTCCCTCCCACTCCCCCTGATCCCACCCATCTAGGGTCACCACAGAACATGGAGCTGAGCTCCCTGTGCTATACAGTAGGTTCCCAATAGCTATCTATATTACACATGCTAGTGTATACATGTCAATTCTAATCTCCCAATTTTGTCCTACCCTTCTCTTCCTGCCCTGTGTCCACATGTACGTTTTACACTTTTTAGAAAAGAAACAATACCTACGTGAAGAACTGACAAGACAAAGCGGTTTGGTCTTGGGGTAGTAAATCAGTAAAAAAGTGACAAGGTTAGTTTATAATCTTCTCAGCCCTAAATTCCCTGTCTCTGGTGATAAGGGTGCCTTTTACCTTCTTGGTACAGGAAGGGCACCTTTCACATGGAAGATTTATTTCCTGCTTTCAGCAGGACAAAGAAGGGTCAGAGCATCCTTGCACAGACTGTTTTTCAAGTAACTTTAACTCAAAATGATCAATATGCCAAAATAGCATGTTTTGGGCTGGCATATTCTGCTTTCCTTCACTATGAAATGTTTATTCTATGGTTATATATTTCAAGACTCAAGACTGAATAAAACAAAACCTTGGCAGTCTGAAAATGGAAAGATTTTGCTAGATTCTCTGGCACAGTTGTTAAAATGTTCTACTAATTTTAACAGAGAGTTGAATGTCATTAATTATGTTCTATTTCATTTAAAACAAAAGGACATAATATCTAATATAAGATTAAAACAGAAATGAAACAGTCTTACCAATATTAAAACAAGGTGTTTTGATGTATTTTTAGGTAAGCTTTAGGTGTGTGTATGGATGTGGATGTGTATTTGAGGGAGTTTCGTACGCTAAGAATCTGGATAATTGACTTTCTAAACACCTGGATGATAATAACATTTCTATAACTGAATTTTAAGATATATAACCAAATATGAATAATATAAATTAAAATAATATCCAGTCTTCTGCTTTTATATGTTCATTTTTTAGGTAAAGCCTACCCCTGTATAATTTCTAATTGCACACTTTTTATCAGTAGTATCATGATGAATTTTGCCAACTTTACAAGAATATTGTTAGGATTACTATGTGTTTGCATGCAATTGAAAAGTGTTTCCAAACCAAACTATTGTTTAATATGCAATGAAGATAATAAAAATAATATTCTACCAGAATATTTTTATTTTACTGTAAATATGTTGAAAATTTTAAATTTCCATTTATGTTAGAATGGATGGAAAACCAGAGTCACCTGGGGAAAGTACAACAAAGAGGAATTAACACATTTTTTTTTTCCTGAAGTCATGTTTAGCATTTTCTATAACCTACGTACACCAGGTAATTTGCAGCACAGTCTCAGATGCTCTCCTACTAAGTCATTAAATCTCAATATCAAGAAGAAACATATAAACTGCATTAAATTATACAAACCTTGCTAATTTAATCTGAATTCCTCAAGGTAACTACATTCAGGTGATAACTGCCCAGCAAAATTCTTCTATAATGGTAGCATAATCAGAAACATTTTTCTTCATAACCACTGTAAATTCCATACATTAACATTGTCAGTGCACCTACTCCTTAGCAAAAATGGACTTTTATATATGCTAATGTACTACATGTTTATGCAAAATAGATAAAGTGATCATTTTACTTTAGCTACTTATGTCAAGTAAAAATTACTCAATTCCTGAACTATACATTTGGTGTTAAATATTTCCCTTTTATGTTGAAAAATAAAATAAGACTCATTCCCTTTTACTAAGTCAGTTTTAGTTTCATTCATTTTTAATAATAATTGTTCTGTCCCAAGACTGACACCTGAGAAACATATGGAAATAAAGCACATCATCCATTATTCAATTGTCTTCCTATTACAACAGTTACAGACACATAGCCGACCTATTTATAATATGACAATTTACTAAAATAGGTTTCCTTCAAATTGAGGACGCTATTGTATATAAATGTATATACTAGTAACTCATATTAAAGTTTTGGTTTTATTAACTTATTAATTTGATAGATTTCCTCTCATTTTAATGTTTCAAAACTCAAGCCAAAATATATTGGTAATTTCTGCATACTTATCATAGTTTGAAGATACGTGTTGGCCAAGGGCCCCAAATATCAGAAGAATAACTAACAAGCTTAGACTTCCAACGTGATGCTATATTCTAGAATTCTAGAATAGATATAATTGCTTTTGATTTTTCCTTTACCCAACGTGACCTTTTATACCTTTATATTTTTTTCTGCCAAAATCCTCTTTTCCATGCATTTCACAACTCCAAAAATATGAGTATGTAATCGATATTGCTAAATTGAATGAAATTTTGAAGTAACACCTGAGGTAATATTTACATGTCAGTTCCTATTAACAACATAAATATGAATAATATATTATTTTCCAAACTATTTTTTTGGTGTTTTTCCTTTTCACCTTTTATTGAGGTTTAACTCACATACCATATAATTCACTCATTTAAAATGTACATTTAGTGCTTTTTATATATTTACAGAGTTGTGTAATCATCACCACAATCTAAGTTTAGGACATTTTTACCACACCACCCCCTGCCAAAATCCCATACCCATTACCAGTCATTCCCCATTTATCACTTTTAATAAAATCACTTCCTCTACTCCTTCCAGAGCCACAGGAAACTACTAATCTACATTCTGTCTGGATAGATTTGCCAATTCTGGATGTTTTATATGAATGGAATCATACAATACGTGATCTTTTGTGACTGGCTTCTTTCACTTAGCATAATTCCAAATTATTTTGAATAACTTCAAGTATTGGTGAAATCATTTAAAGTCCCTGTGAAACAGTCAGACTTTTTTATAAGCTATGATTAATGTCGTTGTTTCTGATTGAGAAAACTAAAACAGAAGCTTATTGCACATCCTGTCTACCATATCATGATCCATGCATGCATTTCTTTAATTTCTATTCATTCTTCATTTAAAATCATCTATGGAATGAATATTTTTTGCATATTTTAACACATGAATTAAATTATCATTGTCTAATATTGATCTACAAGTTTGACATATGTGTAATTCTAGAAGAATGATTTATACATCAAATAGAGAGAAGTTTAAGATGGAATTACTAAATAGTAATGATTACTAAAGTTAGATTCCTTCTCAGATAAAAAAAACACATTCTATATTTTATCTCATTAAAAGTTTTCTTTTTATTTTTTGGTAGACCTTTTGAATAAAATATTGGAAGGGAACAGGCAGTTGAATTGCATAAAATTGTCTCAGAGGGAATAATAAAGTCTTGGCTTAAATATCTCCAATTGTCGAAACACTGTTGCAATTTTTATTATGAATAGTTAACCTAAAACCTTAAATGTACCTTATAACGAGTTTTATACAAATAATGAGCTATTCAATTGGAAATAAATTTTTAAAAAATAAATAAAATTTATAGAATATGTTTTAATTAGAGTGATAGCATTTCAAATTTCACAAATAACATTTGATTGCATTTCAATTCACCTTGGAGGAAAAAATAATCCCATTTATGTAACAAAATAGTTACATCCTAAAGATCTGTACTGTTCTACTTGGCAGCCACCAGTGACACACACTCTTAAGGCCTGAAACATGACTAGTGTGACTGAGGACCTCATTTTATTAAAAGTCATTCAACTGTAATTAATTTAAACAAATTTAAAAACTGATGATTCAATTATTTGAAAAGTTTTAAATTGTTTGAAAAAGCTTTCATATGTCAAACTACTTTATATACAGATAAATTACATCTGCAAGAAATTTAGAATCTGCATTAAATGTATTCTAAATATAAAATGCACACCAGATTTTAAAGATTGAGTAGAAAAAAGAATGTAAAACACATTAATAATTGTTATATTGGTTGAATACTAAAATTAAAATATTTTGAATATAATGTGTTAAATAGACTTTCAAAATTAATCCCACCTATTTCTTTTTACTTTGATAAATGTGGCTCCTAGAAAGTTCAAATTATACATGTAGTTAACATATATCTATTAGTTAGTTGTCTTAACTGACCTGGCTGAATTTATAGGCAAGTTTTTTATGTGTTCAATTCCCAGTGTTTTATCTGTTTGATAAAAACTACCAATTACTGACGTTCTTTTCACAAAGTAGCTTCTATTATATTGAAATGCTGAGCAGAAATCTCTAATTTATTTCAGAATATGGTTATTGTCAATAAATAAATTTACCCAAAGGCAAATTTTAAAAGTGTAATATTAAACACCCATTTCACAAATATCATTAATAGTTAAATTATATTATTTATTGATTTATTAAAAATACCAATAAAATGTGTTAATTTCAATTTGATGCTATAGAGATAGTTTTATTTTCAAACAAAAAATATAAGCATTATAATACAAATACCAAAAACAAATTTTTTTTTTTTGCCTTTGGTAAGGTTTACTATCAAACTGATAGCATGACCTAAATATCTTCGCATTTAATAGTCTTCCATATTTTCCAGACTTGTCCATAGGGATACTTTAGGGATATTTTCATCTTTGCCAATGTTATAACTGATATAAAACCAGAATCAACTTTTGTATTTATAGTATATTTATGGAATGCAACATCTACTCAATGTATACATAAGTCTTTGTACATTTTCAGTCTTATTCTGTTTTTCTATGCAATAACATATATAAATAGCAAAAATGTGAGTAGAAATAATAATAAAATGAGAGAAGTTATTTTGCTTCCAAATACTTTTGTTTATCTCAGTGAAATTCTAGGCTTTGATTTCAAGTTGGAAATATTTGAAAATGATATGTATGGCTTCCTGCTGTGAAAGACAAGATAAGTCTATTAATACACAATAATTATATTGAGAGAGCAGAATGCTCAACATGAAAAAAATTAAACTTCACAAGTGAGATACACAGACTTATATCAATTAATTTTCCAGTCACTCATTTCTATTACTAAGTTTTAGCCATGACCTACATACCTTTTTCCACTTTTCTCATTAAAAATGGGTTTTCAAAGTATAATAAAACATGAATACAAAGTCATTCTATGATTGGCCTTAAGCACATAAATATAATTAAGCTAAAACTTCCATTAGGGTACAAACAACATCTGTATCAAATTTGTACTACAAATTCAAGACTAATTTAATCTCAAAACCTACAGTGAATCTTGGCAAGCCACAAAAATAGATTCATTAATTGACTGAACATTAGAAATAAATATTAATTTCTTTTTTCTTTTCTGACTTTATTTAGAAAGCAAGAAGAAATGACTATGACATTCAATTACCATAATTAAATTTGCATTAATATATTACTCTTCATTAATTCTCTACTGATGTGAATATATTTTGAATTAGAAACATAATCTAACACTTAAACTCTTCAACAGAAAGAAGTTTCCAAATATAGCACAAAAAAGACACATGAGTAAATCTCCTCTGAAATAACTGGTTTTAACAGCCCAAGATTTATTGCAAATCTCTCTTTTTTTTTTTTTGTACAAAGTTCTCTTAGCTGAAGGCACTTAGAATTAGGAATAGTAAAATGAGAGAGCAAATGAAAAACATTTCTTGTCACCAAACCTTTTCTCTCTCAGAGTTTATATCATTCTTTCATAGTGGGGAAAAATAGTGTTTACCAAGACACTGTAGGCTGCAAGGGATATAATATTGATCAGAACACAAAAAGGAACTTGCCTTCATCAAACATAAAGATTAATGGTTGAGAGACCACTATTACCTATACTATATCACACAAATATATAATATGAACTGTGGTAAGTGAAATGAATGAGAGCACATGACAAGGAAACTCCTAGGTTTGGAATCTCCAACCATCCCTATAATATTTCATAAGGAAAGAAAAGACACTATGAACTGGCACGGTACCATTGTAATGCTTGTTTCACTCTTATGCAATGCTGTAAAATGTATTATTTTACCAATTATTAAAGAGTAAGGCATGTGTTTTTTATGTACGAATATATTTGACATATATACTTTTATATTATTAAAAAATATAACTTGCTTATGTAGGTCTTTAATTATAGTTCTTCCTATCGTTTAAAAAATTTATGAAGACATTTTACACTGTGTAAATTAAAATACAGAGGTGCAATCTCTTTTCCTTTATTTCAACTTTGAATACCAAAAGCAGAGAAAATCCTCATTTGCTTTTTATCTTCTTATGATAACAAAGAAACCCTAATTCAAAACACTTTCTGCTAAGCTTTCAGCCTTGTTTTCAACTGCCAATGTGCAATGATAGTTTAAAGGAATCAAGATTCAGAAGGATTAGTTATAACACACAGCACTGGCTTTGTACAGGCAACTAAAACCCTAAAACTCTTTTGGGTAGCTTATAATAACATTATGGGAAAATATCATCCATGGTCAATGTTGAGAAGCAATGAACACTGTTTTGTGGTTTTTTGTTTTTCTTTTTTTACAAGTTTTTACTGCTTATCCAGCAGGGTAAAAGAAAAGGATGAAAACATTTTAAATTGACACATATTTTGCTATTTAAATTTTGTGATAAAATTTTATGTTTAATCTTCCCCTCATATTTTATATTACAACTGTATAATGCATGAATGCTTAAAATTATATATTTTATGATTTACCGTGTTATAGTTATCACTGATGGCAGTAATTTTTATCTTTTTTTCACTGCCATATTCTTAGCAACTAGAAGAGTAACCAGCTTATAACAGGACTCAATAAATGCCTATTAAATGAATACAGTACAAAATATGTAACAGAGTGCTAATCATCTCACCTGAAACCCTGACTTCTTCAATCCCCACCTCCCTGAGCTAATCATATTTAAATCACAGTGTACCCTTCCACACCTTCCTTCATATATATACACAGAGATTATATAGGAAGTTGTTTTTTTTTTTTACATAAACATAATCATAAAAGCTACCTATTTTTTCTAAGTTGCTTCTCCCAAATTGTCTGTATGCTTGAGCAAATTTTCATGTTGGCAGCATTTTAATTTATTATTATATAAATTCCCTATTCATATATTTTTCAAATATCCTATTGGATATTTTATATATTTATTTGTTCTTGTAAATTTGTAAAAGGTACTTGTTATGTGCATTACAAACATAGTTTTTCCAACTCTATCACTGGTGCTTTGGTTTTATACATGGCATACATTAATTTCCAACCATAAAAAAGACTGTCATATAATCAAGTACATCCATCTCTCAACTAAGAAGGTCTCCTCCACAACTGTTTTCATATATTACCAGCTCATATATATACTTGGATCTATTTCTTGATTAGCTAAATAATCTATTGGTATGTACACACCATTTCTGCTACATTACAGAAATTATCTCTCCACTCCCCTATCTTATTTATAATTTCCAGAACTTTTTCAAATCTTTCATTATTCTGATGAACTTTAAAATTATTGTATACAGTTAAAAAATAAAATATTCTGTTTTGGTCATAATTACTTATATTTAAATATCGATATATAGATTATTGTCAGTTTTAGAAAATAAATCTTCCTAGCCAAGAATACTGTATTTTTGCTTTTATTTTCACATCTTGTTTTATATTCTTCAATATGGTGCTATAGCTTTCTTTTGCATCTTATATCTGGACATTTCATAATTTTGTTACTGTCGTGAAAGAGCATTTTCTCCCCTTTATTTCCATGTGTTTATTGCTATGGAGGAACACTAGCTATTCATTTTTACACATTTATATCAGTATAGAATATATTTCAATATAGAATATACATTTTACAAAATCATTTCAAATGCCGATCTATACTCAGAGTATTTGAGTAGACTTTTACAGCAGATATAAAACATATTATAGATAAAATGAAATCATACTGTTCTCCATGTGCTTTATTTTATTGTCTGAAATTATACCTTTAAGTCAATCATAAATAATTTTAATGGTAAGAATTACTCTCTTACCTAATGTTATTAAAATAAATTTAGTATTTTTATTTGAAATGAAATTTTCTTTTGATTTTTTAAAATCAAAAGCTTTTATAAATTATTTCCCTCTATTTATATTTTCTTTTCTACTTTTTGACATTCATGGATATGACTATTTGCCTTATTTTCTTTAATTTTGGGGGGAATAAACTAGTGAACAATTTTTTTACTAACAGATACTATTAAATTTCAGGGATAAACCCAAGTTTGTGGAGGTTTAGTATTATTAGTTATGTTACTCAGTTTTTACATTTTATTTAGAGTAACTTACACATTTTTTGTGGAGTTTGTCCTATAGATCCCCATACTTTATTATAAATATTTACCTGTGATATTGTTATGCTACTTTTATAAATAATTTGGGAAGATTTCATCATTTTTTCTTCACTTTAGAGTAATTTTGAAACAAGCATATTACAGGACTTCCCTGGTGGCACAGTGGTTAAGAATCCTCCTGCCAATGCAGGGGACACGGGTTCGATCCCTGGTCTGGGGAGATCCCACATGCTGCGGAGCAGCTAAGCCTGTGCGCCACAACTACTGAGACTGCACTCTAGAGCCTGCGAGCCACAACTACTGAGCCTGTGAGCCACAACTACTGAAGCCCACACACCACAACAACTGAGCCTACGTGCTGCAACTACTGAAGCCCGCATGCCTAGAGCCCATGCTCTGCAACAAGAGAAGCCACCGCAATGAGAAGCCCACGTACCACAACAAAGAGTAGCCCCCGCTCTTGGCACCTAAAGAAAGTCGGCGTAGCAACAAAGACCCAATGCAGCCAAAAAAAACAAACAAAAATTGGTATTACATGTCTTTTAAGGAGCTGTGTGGGAATTCAACTACTAATAATGCCACCACAATGTCAAATATTTAATATTCCTAATACCACCTGGGACAACTGTTCTACCCAATGGAATTAATTTGAGTAAATTATGCTCTAAAATTTCAAGTTCTTCTAGATTATAGTGATATATGGACTGTGTAAATCTGAAAGAAACAAAAAGGTCATTGATAATCATTAAGAATTATAAAATGTTTTATATAACATAAAAAATTTTTTAAATGTTCCAGTTTAAATGAAAATTTAAAGCAGTATGATTCCAAAATCTTTCATGAATTAGTATCTGCTGTAAATGTTTGTGCTATTCATAAGCTTGAACTTACCTCACCTTTAACTTATTTGATCAGAATCAGCAAAGTGGGTCCCAGGTGATGGTTTTTCACATGCACTTTTTAAAACTCTTGTCCTATAAATAAAATAGCAGTGTAAAAATTACTTACAATAAAATGAATTTTTATAATACTAAACCAGATGACATTTTTCATACTAATTTGGAAGCAAACATAAACACAAGGTTAACTCCCAATAAATATTTAAGTGTAAATCAACCTGAAAGACACTGATGTAATTGAGCTGCATTCAGCCACGATAAATAATAACCTAAGTGTTCATAATGTAGTGGTTTTCAGAATTTTATTTGTTATATTCAAGAATATGTTTCATCATTTTCAACTTTACCATTGCCCGGAGAAAAGCAAAACTCAATTTAACGGGTCTTCTTTTTTTCTTTTTTTTTTAAATCTTTACATCTTCAATTGTAATAACCAAGTGTCAAAGTATATTTTCGAGGGATTGATGACTGTCTGAATAGAGGTAATAATTTTCAATTGTTTTTGCAGAATAACGGTTGTTAACATTAATACCTGGGAATGCCCTTTCCAAGGTTAGCATGACTTTTTTGTTACTATACCTCCAAGTGAGAGTCTCAGAGCAGAGGCAATGGGGTGCATCCAAACAGGCGTAACATAATACAATACTTCTTAAGTAAGAAGCCGAGTGTGGCGTGACTGATAATTGAATATGTTTTTCTAAGGAAACACCAAAGCCTCAGAAGCTGATTTGGTAACTAGGGCTACCGTTGTCTCCCAATCAATATGAGCTAATATTCCCTAAATTCTCCAGACAGCCAGAAATCTGTTCTGTATGCCACACTTAGGATGAATTTCTAAGAGATATTTTTTATGCATGAGTCACTGTCACCAGCAAAGCCCCATTAACAATTAAAAATAGAATCTGGGTAATAAAACAAGGTCTAACTTTTTTCTTTTCCTTTGTGCTTTTTCTAGTTCTGCTTACTCATAGGGTGCCGCATGCAAAGGCCTTGGACTCAGCACTTCACATCAGAGTTCCTCTTGAGAAACGTCTAGGCAGACTCCTCAGCTTGTGCAAGCTAAATGCCACACACAACACTGCAATTCAAGATGGCGGTGGCAGACTGAGCGCACTCGCTGCACCTGCACTGTGATCTGGAGCCTTTACCAACACAGCTGTGCCAGCTGCCATGAGAACTCCACTCCCTCCCCAATGACAGATCCCTCTAGAGCAGCCCTGCTCACGTTGGCGAGAGCATGGACTCTAGTGGGCGTGTTTGCACCTCTCCATTCTCTGATCAAAGAATAGTTTTTCTTTGCGCCTAAACAGAACCCTGTCTTGTTCTATTGGTGCTAGCAACACCGGGCAGAGGGACCCTTGTTGGGGACTAACCTGGAAGTGTCCGTAACATCACAAAATGGTAACTTTCTTCTAAAGTGGAATTGTCAACAGAGGAATTGTTTTTTTTTCTGTAAAATCGTTATCTTGCCATTTCTTTTTATAAAATTTTTCATTCAGCAAGCACTAATTTAGCAACAAATTTAATTCAGCTTTGAGCTAGGAGGTGTGGAATGCTCAAAGGTTTTTGGAATCAATTGTAAAGAAAACCTTTCAGATATACTTCAAAAGAAAAATATTCCAGTAAACTTAATATTGCTGATTAAGTCTATTTCACAATCTTGGTATCTGATTCTAGAAAATAATTGAAAATATTGATACCTATTATAATACCAATTCAAAATTTCTACATTAATATTATTGGATGAATCATTATTTGTGGTGGAAAAAACTGCTTTTATTTACATCTTAGTCATTTCTATGTTCTAACTGGGAATGTGCTAAAGAGATTCTTCCACACTTTTTCTATAAGAGGGGTTTGGAGCAATAAAAGGTATGTTTTCTTAGATGACTGCATAGTCATTATATTAGCAAGAAGCAAACCTTTGTGTTGTAGACATAGTGAAGACCCTATATTGCCATGGTATACACAGGAGGCCAATGTACATGTTGGAAAAGTGTGATACTTAAGATAATCTATCACCTTTACAATTTTCCATGGTGTATACTGTGCTTAACTATATCAGTGAATGAACTGGAAAGAAAAATCCTTTGTTAAAGTTTCTTTTTTCTTTGCTATTCACAAAATGGACCCTAACAGGAGGTGCACTGACTGTTTTCAAGTAATTATACCTAGTACTTTGATCATCTAAATATTTACTTCAAAAGAATCATTTATTACAATGTAAACTCCAGTAGCCCTCAGCTCTCAATACTACACACCAGACACAACTGATTGCCTACAGAGAAGGGCAGCTCAAGCTGGCCACACACTCTCTTCCTCTAACATTTTGTTACTTTATCTGGGGGGAAATCCTCAAAAATTCTCCTTTGGGTGGCCAAATCTGTAACTTCTTCAGGCCCAGCAATAATCCTATTTTCTACTCAAGAGGATAATAGGAGAATAGAAAGTAGAAATAGAGGAGGGAGGGAAGATGGCGGAAGAGTAAGACGCGGAGATCACCTTCCTCCCCACAGATACACCAGTAATACATCTACACGTGGAGCAACTCCTACAGAACCCCTACTGAACACTGGCAGAAGACCTCAGACCTCCCAAAAGGCAAGAAACTCCCACACGTACCTGGGTAGGGCAAAAGAAAAAAGAATAAACAGAGACAAAAGGATAGGCACGAGACCTGCACCAGTGGGAGGGAGCTGTGAAGGAGGAAAGGTTTCCACACACTAGGAAGCCCCTTCGCGGGCGGAGACTGCAGGTGGCAAAGGGGGAAAGCTTCAGAGCCGCGGAGGAGAGCACAGTAACAGGGGTGCAGAGGGCAAAGCGGAGAGATTCCCGCACAGAGGATCGGTGCCGACCGGCACTCACCAGCCCGAGAAGCTTGTCTGCTCGCCCGCCTGGGCGGGCGGGGCTGGGAGCTGAGGCTCAGGCTTCAGTCAGAGCGCAGGGAAAGCACTGGGGTTGGCGGCGTGAACACAGCCTGCAGGGGGTTAGTGCACCACGGCTAGCCGGGAGGGAGTCCGGGGAAAAGTCTGGATCTGCCAAAGAGGCAAGAGACTTATTCTGCCCTCTTTGTTTCCTGGTGCGCGAGGAGAGGGGATTAAGAGCACTGCTTAAAGGAGCTCCAGAGACGGGCGTGAGCCACGGCTAAAAGCGTGGACCCGAGACGGGCAGGAGACGCTAAGGCTGCTGCTGCCGCCTCCAAGAAGCCTGTGTGCGAGCACAGGTCACTATCCACACCCTGCTTCCGGGGAGCCTGCGCAGGCCGCCACTGCCAGGATCCCGGGATGCAGGGACAACTTCCCCAGGAGAATGCATGGCGCGCCTCAGGCTGGTGCAACGTCATGCCAGCCTCTGCCGCCGCAGGCTCGCCCCATACTCCGTGCCCTTCCCTCCCCCCGGCCTGAGTGAGCCAGAGTCCCCGGAGCAGCTGCTCCTTTAACCCCGTCCTGTCTGAGTGCAGAACAGACGCCCTCCGGTGACCTACACACAGAGGCGGAGCCAAATCCAAAGCTGAACCCCAGGAGCTGTGAGAACAAAGAAGAGAAAGGGAAATCTCTCCCAGCAGCCTCAGAAGCAGCAGATTAAAGCTCCACAATCAACTTGATGTACCCTGCTTCTGCAGAATACATGAATAGACAACGAATCATCCCAAATTGAGGAGGTGGACTTTGAGAGCAAGATTTATGATTTTTTCCCCTTTTCCTCTTTTTGTGAGTGTGTATGTGTATGCTTCTGTGTGAGATTTTTTCTGTATAGTTTTGCTTCCACCATTTGTCCCAGATTCTATCATCCGTTTATTTTTTTAAATTTTTTATTTTAATAATTTTATTATATTTTTTCTTTATTTTATTTCACTTTATCTTATTTCTTTCTTTCTTTTTTTACTTCCTTCCTCTCTCCCTTGCTCCCTCCCTACCATTTTTTCTTTCTTTCTTTCTTTCTACTTCTACTAATTCTTTCTTTCTACTTTTTCTCCCTTTTATTCTGAGTCATGTGGATGAAAGGCTCTTGGTGCTGCAGCCAGGAGTCACTGCTGTGCCTCTAAGGTGAGAGAGCCAACTTCAGGACACTGGTCCACAAGAGACCTCCCAGCTCCACATAATATCAAACGGCGAAAATCTCCCAGAGATCTCCATCTCAACACTAGCACCCAGCTTCATTCAACGACCAGCAAGCTACAGTGCTGGACACCCTATGCCAAACAACTAGCAAGACAGGAACACAACCCCAACCATTAGCAGAGAGGCAGCCTAAAATCATAGTAAGTCCACAGACACCCCAAAACACACCACCAGACGTGGACCTGCCCACCAGAAAGACAAGATCCAGCCTCATCCACCAGAACACAGGCACTAGTCCCCTCCACCAGGAATCCTACACAACCCACTGAACCAACCTTAGCCACTGGGGACAGACACCAAAAACAATGGGAACTACGAACCTGCAGCCTGCAAAAAGGAGACCGCAAACACAGTAAGATAAGCAAAATGAGAAGACAGAAAAACACACAGCAGATAAAGGAGCAAGATAAAAACCCACCAGACCTAACAAATGAAGAGTAAATAGGCAGTCTACCTGAAAAAGAATTCAGAATAATGATAGTAAAGATGATCCAAAATCTTGGAAATAGAAGAGAGAAAATGCAAGAAACATTTAACGAGGAGCTAGAAGAACTAAAGATGAAACAAGCAACGATGAACAACACAATAAATGAAATTGAAAATACTCTAGATGGGATCAATAGCAGAATAACTGAGGCAGAAGAACGGATAAGTGACCTGGAAGATAAAATAGTGGAAATAACTACTGCAGAGCAGAATAAAGAAAAAGGAATGAAAAGAACTGAGGACAGTCTCAGAGACCTCTGGGACAACATTAAATGCACCAACATTCAAATTATAGGGGTTCCAGAAGAAGAAGAGAAAAAGAAAGGGACTGAGAAAATATTTGAAGAGATTATAGTTGAAAACATCCCTAATATGGGGAAGGAAATAGTTAATCAAGTCCAGGAAGCTCAGAGACTCCCATACAGGATAAATCCAAGGAGAAATACGCCAAGACACATATTAATCAAACTGTCAAAAATTAAAAACAAAGAAAACATATTAAAAGCAGCAAGGGAAAAACAACAAATAACACACAAGGGAATACCCATAAGGTTAACAGCGGATCATTTAACAGAAACTCTGCAAGCCAGAAGGGACTGGCAGAAGATATTTAAAGTGATGAAGGAGAAAAACCTACAACCAAGATTACTCTACCTAGCAAGTATCTCATTCAGATTTGATGGAGAAATTAAAACCTTTACAGACAACCAAAAGCTGAGAGAGTTAAGCACCACGAAACCAGCTTTACAACAAATGCTAAAGGAACTACTCTAAGCAAGAAACACAAGAGAAGGAAAAGACCTACAGTAACGACCCCAAAACAATTAAGAAAATGGTAATAGGAACATACATATCAATAATTAACTTAAATGTAAATGGACTAAATGCTCCCACCAAAAGACACAGATTGGCTGCATGGATACAAAAACAAGACTCATATATATGCTGTCTACAAGAGACCCACTTCAGGCCTAGAGACACATACAGACTGAAAGTAAGGGGATGGAAAAGATATTCCATGCAAATGGAAACCAAAAGAAAGCTGTAGTAGCAATTCTCATATCAGACAAAATAGACTTTAAAATAAAGACTATTAGAAGAGACAAAGAAGGACACTACATAATGATCAAGGAATTGATCCAAGAAGAAGATATAACAATTGTAGATATTTATGCACAAAACATAGGAGCACCTCAATACATAAGGAAAATACTAACAGCCATAAAAGGGGAAATCAACAGTAACACATTCACAGTAGGGGACTTTAACACCCCACTTTCACCAATGGACAGATCATCCAAAATGAAAATAAATAAGGAAACACAAGCTTTAAATGATACATTAAACAGAATGGACTTAATTGATATTTATAGGACATTCCATCCAAAAACAACAGAATACACATTATTCTCAAGTGCTCATGGAATATTCTCCAGGATAGATCATATCTTGGGTCACAAATCAAGCCTTGGTAAATTTAAGAAAACTGAAATTGTATCAAGTATCCTTTCCGACCACAATGCTATGAGACTAGATATCAATTACAGGAAAAGATCTGTAAAAAATACAAACACATGGAGGCTAAACAATACACTAGTTAATAACGAAGTGATCACTGAAGAAATCAAAGAGGAAATCAAGAAATACCTAGAAACAAATGACAATGGAGACATGACGACCCAAAACTTATGGGATGCAGCAAAAGCAGTTCTAAGAGGGAAGTTTATAGCAACACAATCCTACCTTAAGAAACAGGAAACATCTCGAATAAACAACCTAACCTTGCACCTAAAGCAATTAGAGAAAGAAGAAGAAAAAAACCCCAAAGTTAGCAGAAGGAAAGAAATCATAAAAATCATAGCAGAAATAAATGAAAAAGAAATGAAGGAAACGATAGCAATGATCAATAAAACTAAAAGCTGGTTCTTTGAGAAGATAAACAAAATTGATAAACCATTAGCTAGGCTCATCAAGAAAAAAAGGGAGAAGACTCAAATCAATAGAATTAGAAATGAAAAAGGATAAGTAACAACTGACACTGCAGAAATACAAGAGATCATGACAGATTACTACAAGCAACTATATGACAACAAAATGGACAACCTGGAAGAAATGGACAAATTCTTAGAAATGCACAACCTGCCAAGACTAAATCAGGAAGAAATAGAAAATATGGACAGACCAATCACAAGCACTGAAATTGAGACTGTGATTAAAAATCTTCCAACAAACAAAAGCCCAGGACCAGACGGCTTCACAGGCAAATTCTATGAAAGAGATGAGCTAACACCTATCCTTCTCAAACTCTTCCAATATATAGCAGAGGGAGGAACACTCCCAAACTCATTCTATGAGGCCACCATCACCCTGATACCAAAACCAGACGAACATGTCACAAAGAAAGAAAACTACAGGACAATATCACTGATGAACATAGATGCAAAAATCCTCAACAAAATAGTAGCAAACAGAATCCAAAAGCACATTAAACGGATCATACACCATGATCAAGTGGGGTTTATTCCAGGAATGCAAGGATTCTTCAATATACACAAATCAATCAACGTGATACACCATACTAACAAATTGAAGGAGAAAAACCATATGATCATCTCAGTAGATGCAGAGAAAGCTTTTGACAAAATTGAACACCAATTTATGATAAAAACCCTGCAGAAAGTAGGCATAGAGGGAACTTTCCTAAACATAATAAAGGCCATATATGACAAAACCACAGCCAACATTGTCCTCAAAGGTGAAAAACTGAAAGCATTTCCACTAAGATCACGAACAAGACAAGGCGGCCCACTCTCACCACTCTTATGCAACATAGTTTTGGAAGTTTTAGCCACAGCAATCAGAGAAGAAAAGGAAATAAAAGGAATCCAAATCGGAAAAGAAGAAATAAAGCTGTCACTGTTTGCAGATGACATGATACTATATATAGAGAATCCTAAAGATGCTACCGGAAAACTACTCGAGCTAATCAATGAGTTTGGTAAAGTAGCAGGATACAAAATTAATGCACAGAAATCTCTTACATTCCTATACACTAATGATGAAATATCTGAAAGTGAAATGAAGAAAACACTCCCATTTACCATTGCAGCAAAAAGAATACAATATCTAGGAATAAACCTACCTAAGGAGACAAAAGACCTGTAAGCAGAAAACTATAAGACACTGATGAAAGAAGTTAAAGATGATACAAATAGATGGAGAGATATACCATGTTCTTGGATTGGAAGAATCAACATTGTGAAAATGACTCTACTACCCAAAGCAATATACAGATTCAATGCAATCCCTATCAGACTACCACTGGCATTTTTCACAGAACTAGAACAAAAATTTTCACAATTTGTATGGAAACACAAAAGACCAGAATAGCCAAAACATCTTGAGAATGAAAAACGGAGCTGGAGGAATCAGGCTCCCTGACTCAGACTATACTACAAAGCTACAGTAATCAAGACAGTATGGTACTGGCACAAAAATAGAAAGATAGATCAATGGAACAGGATAGAAAGCCCAGAGATAAGCCCACGCACATATGGTCACCTTATCTTTGATAAAGGAGGCAGGAATGTACAGTGGAGAAAGGACAGCCTTTTCAATAAGTGGTGCTGGGCAAACTGGACAGGTAAATGTAAAAGTATGAGATTAGATCACTCCTTAATACCACACACAAAAATAAGCTCAAAATGTATTACAGACCTAAATGTAAGGCCAGAAACTTTCAAACTCTTAGAGGAAAACATAGGCAGAACACTCTATGACATAAATCACAGCAAGATCCTTTTTGACCCACTTCCTAGAGAAATGGAAATAAAAACAAAAATAAACAAATCGGACCTAATGAAACTTCAAAGCTTTTGCACAGCTACGGAAACCATAAACAAGACCAAAAGACAACCCTCAGAATGGGAGAAAATATTTGCAAATGAAGCAACTGACAAAGGATTAATCTCCAAAATTTATAAGCAGCTCATGCAGCTCAATAACAAAAAAACAAACAACCCAATCCAAAAATGGGCAGAAGACCTAAATAGACATTTCTCCAAAGAAGATATACAGACTGCCAACAAACACATGAAAGAATGCTCAACATCATTAATTATTAGAGAAATGTAAATCAAAAGTACAATGAGATATCATCTCACACCGGTAAGAATGGCCATCATCAAAAAATCTAGAAACAATAAATGCTGGAGAGGGTGTGGAGAAAAGGGAACACTCTTGCACTGCTGGTGGGAATGTGAATTGGTACAGCCACTATGGAGAACAGTATGGAGGTTCCTTAAAAAACTACAAATAGAACTACCATATGACCCAGCAATCCCACTACTGGGCATATACCCTGAGAAAAACATAATTCAAAAAGAGTCATGTAGCAAAATGTTCATTGCAGCTCTATTTACAATAGCCCTGAGTTGGAAACAACCTAAGTGTCCATCATCAGATGAATGGATAAAGAAGATGTGGCACATATATACAATGGAATATTACTCAGCCATAAAAAGAAACGAAATTGAGCTATTTGTAATGAGGTGGATAGACCTAGAGTCTGTCATACAGAGTGAAGTAAGTGAGAAAGAGAAAGACAAATACCGTATGCTAACACATATATATGGAATTTAAGAAAACAAAAATGTCATGAAGAACCTAGGGGTAAGACAGGAATAAAGATACAGACCTACTAGAGAATGGACTTGAGGATATGGGTAGGGGGAAAGGTAAGCTGTGACAAAGTGAGAGAGTGGCATGGACATATATACACTACCAAACGTAAGGTAGATAGCTAGTGGGAAGCAGCCGCATAGCACAGGGAGATCAGCTGGGTGCTTTGTGACCGCCTGGAGGGCTCGGATAGGGAGGGTGGGAGGGAGGGAGACGCAAGAGGGAACAGATATGAGAACATATGTATATGTATAACTGATTCACTTTGCTATAAAGCAGAAACTAACATATCATTGTAAAGCAATTATACTCCAATAAAGATGTATAAAAAAGAAAAATAGAGGAGGGAGGAACAAAGAAGACAAAAACGGTTGGGGAGGAAAAGAGGAGTAGAAAGAGCTGTCAGAAGATAGAATAAGAGAGAATGAAAATTAGGGCAAACATAAAAACAGAAATGAACAAAAAAAGGAGGCCTACTTATTGACCGTTGTATATACAATGTCAACCATAGTCCCTGGAGCAGAGAAGAGAGTAATGCCATTTTTGAATTTTCGCTCCAGTCCTTCCTGAGGCCCATTTTTCTACTGATACTTAGTTTCTGCAAGCACCTAAGCAAGTCAATCAGTTTGTGTTGTTCTAGCGTGAAGTTCTAACACACGCCTACCCAGGTCCATGCCTACACAAATTTCTTGTCACAGAGAAAGGAGCAGAAAGATGTATTTAGACAATCTTATTCTCTGATTCTAATTGGCATTCTTATGTAAAAGCCACTTAATTAAATGAAATTTGAACAATATTATATCCTCTTTGATGTCTACATATATTCAAACATTGTTCTCTTAGTGTAGCCCTTGAGTGTCTTTAAAAACAGTAATTTCATTCAAAGTAAAACATGTTCACTTGATATAATGTTCACTGAAATAAGCAGAACAGTCATGCTAAAAGAAAAGTTTTTATTTGGTATAAATTGATCATAAAATCTTTGGGCAAAATTAGATGAGTGTTTCCTAAGCTGTTCAGAAAACATTATTTTCAGGAAATGTTAATAGATACCATTATAATTACCTATTATAATGTTAAGAGTTGTAGATATCAGTGTATGACCTGTGGAGAACATTATTTATTAAATCCCCATTGTGGAGATTTAAATGTAACTTATTTAACCATTAAGCCAAAAGCTTAATTTATTCTACGTAAGTTGTGTGCCCATAGAAATTCTTACTAATAATATCATAGTCTACAATGGCACTTTGAATTATAAAGAAAAGATGTTTAAATATTGGACTGTAATTATCTCTTTTATATTTTATTTTATGAAGGCTTTAGTTGCCTTGAGATGGTTGAAGAACTGTTTCAACAAAATGTTTTTATTTAGTAAAATATTATTTTTTGTACTATAGTTGATCATGATTTTGAACACTGAGTTTATTAAACTTCGTTGGCATCAAGCTATTTTAGAATATAGATATTTATGCAGAATTTCAAAATTCTAAAAGGAAGTTATATAAATTGTTTTGCTGTTACTTTATAATATTGCCTGTTAACATTGACTTGAAAGATTCTGTTTCTATTACTACTTTAACCATACGTAGGTGCACCATATATCTCTGATTAGACACTATAGCTTCAATTAAACTTAATGATTTTTCTCTGTAGCAAAAGATTGAGGGCAGTTTCTAAATGAACAAGATTTCTATCAAATTTAATTACATTCTCCAGTAGATGATACATTATAGGTGAAATGGATACGACTACCCAACGAAGCAGGCTACTGATTTTATTGCCTAATGAAGATTGAGATGGAGATTTTTAAATAAGGATACGTACATTTTAATTTAACGCACCTAATCCGAGAATTTTAACTGCTGTTGTTGTGACCATATTATTCCATTTCTTTATTTTAGACTGCAGTGAAGTTTGTTTCATATATATATGGTTTAAATTCTATTTTTTGATACAGGTAGGATAGGACTGAAACTCAGTTGTGGTGCTATAAATCAGAGTTAATCCTGCTTGTTACTTGGGTATGGCTATGATATGATAAGTATGATAAATGCCTGGAAAGTTTCTCTCTTCACTTGAGTTACCCACAGAAAAAAACATTGACAAAAGAAATTGAATTCCCATTTTTGAGGGTCCACAAGTGAAAAGGAAAGGAAATGGAGCCAATAAAGGGCACATGGTCGGCAAAGCACACTGCTACTGGGGGAATTTTGAGAGGGAACATGTACATTCAGTCATCTCACTAGAGGGAACCAAAGTATTCATATACCAAATAGTATCAGTCATTTGTTGAGACCTTCTCCTGGAGAGTATTAACTGCCCTTGGAAGTACAATGGAATGATCAGAGAAATCATCAAGCAAAGAGTTTCAAGTACTTAAAATTGAAAGTCTTTGGGTTGACATGCAGGGACACAGTCAGGGTCAAGGGAACATGGAGAGTGTCTTCTCTAGTTACTGACGGGGAGGTCTCTTCCCTGAATAGTACAGTATTCAGTCAGGCTCTCTTACAAGGTAGTCCCAAAGTAGAGGTTCAGTGCAATCAAATCTTATCAAAAATTTTTACTGGACATCTATTGCCAGTGTCACTCTGTTGATCTTATTTATATTTTTAACTGAGTTAGACTGCAGAAAGATAAAAGAGAGTAAGTAGTATATATAAGCCGCATAACACAAGGAGATCAGCTCGGTGCTTTGTGACCACCTAGAGGGGTGGGATAGGGAGGGTGGGAGGGAGGGAGATGCAAGAGGGAAGAGATATGGGGACATATGTATATGTATAACTGATTCACTTTGTTATAAAGCAGAAACTGACATACCATTGTAAAGCAATTTTACTCTAATAAAGATGTTTAAAAAAATCATTAAAAAAAAGAGAGTAAGTAGTCTGATGAGGAAGGTGATAAAGTTTATAGTACTAGATTTTAAGAATTGTGTATGAAAATATAAATCTTTTATGTCTTTTGAATTTTGGCACACACTAACCTGTTTCCTGTAACTTTCTCAATTATTGCTCTAATTTCTTCTATCAGCAGATTTTCGGTTAAATATTATTTCAAAACATTTGACTGATGAGTCTTTAAACTTATATTGACCTCTCTATCTGTCCATATTTTCTAGGCTGTAATTCCCTCTGCTATAACCACTTCTGTAGTCCCAGGTTGCAGAAATAATGAATGGTTAAAAACTCAGTTATTAATTGAGAGTTCCTTTCTGCTATATGAAGCTGAGTTGATATTTATAGAGGTATGAGAGATCTGAGTGTGATGATTTATAATGATAACAGGTACTAGGACACCAAATTGAGGCAGTCTAATTAGATTTTAAATTTAGCATTGGAGAGAAGGAAACAGAATCTCCTATATAGTATTAATGGTAGTAGACAGTGAGATTATTTTCAAATGGCAATTTAGCAACATCACTCAAAACCATTGGCTCACCTATTCTACTGGTAGCAATTTAACTTAATGATGTATATGCATATGTCCACGAAGATGTACTTTGAAATATGTTTCTTGCAATATAGTTTGTATAGCTAACACAAATCTGGAAACAATTTAAATCAATGATAGAATACGTAAAACATGATGTATCTATACAATAAAATACTACGCAAGTTTTGAAGGGAATGACTTAAATATTTAAAGCCTAATAAATGTCCAAAATGCATTTATAGTTGACCCTTGAACAACTCAGGAGTAGGGGTACCAACCCTCAAATCAGTCATAATCCGCATATAACTTTACAGTCGGCCCTCTGTATCAACAGTTCTGCATCCAAAGATTGAACCAATGGAAGCTCCTGTGGTACTGTAGTATATATTTATTGAAAAGATCTGTTTATAAGTGAACCCGTGCCGTTCAAACCTGTGTTGTTCAAGAGTCAACTGTACTGTTATGTGTAATAGATACATCGTTAAGTGTAAAATATAACTGCATAAGAATATGTTTAGGTTATTTCTATTTGTGTAACTGTAAAAAAAGAGATAAAAACCTGCTCATATTTGAGTTGACCCAGAGTTAGGTGTAGAAGAATAGAGATTTCAACTATTTATTGTAACTCTTCACATTAACTTTTTGGTATCATGTGCATTTGTTACATTTATAATTTAAATGAAAGAAATTGAAATCTCAAACAATTATTCAGTTTTCATGAATTTCCATCCAAGTCACTATGGGAGATACACACCAGACCAAGACAAGAATTTCAGGGTATCAAAGTTTTCATGTGTTTTGAAGGGGTAATTAAGATTCTCATGGTACTTTTATTTCACTACCAAATAAAAGGAATTCCATATGAATTATGAGAATATATAATAATTAGGTAAAAAGTAATAAGTTGCTTTTGGAAATTTTCATTGGAATTAATCTAACCCTGTCTATATTTAAATTTACAGCAAAATATGTACTATAATACTGTAGATCCTAACTGTGATCTAAGGCTACTGTAACTAATTTAAATAGGACATGCAGCATCACTATGACTATGCATATTGAATTCTGGAGCAGCATTTTTTTTTTTTTTTAATAAAAAACCAGTTTCTACTTTTAAACTTCCATTATTTCCATGAACCTTTAAATTTTTCAATTATAAAAGGGATTTCGTTTTCCCTTGGATGCACACCATTCTCCTCCTGGATTACTAAAATGTCATGGGAAGGTCATTTGTTTAGATTATGCTGTCTCATTTCACAAACATAAATGTTGTTTGAGCAAATTCAATCTGCCTGCTTCCTGCTTGTGTACATCCAAAAACGCCCTCATTGGTTGACATAATATACCAGTGAAATCAAATGCAGGGCCATTTGCTACCCCCATTGTTCAGATCACAAATAATGCTAATAAAACATTTGTCATCATTTATGAAAAATTACAGAAAGAATGTGAAACATTATTTTATATTATTTTCTTTCCATTAGAGACACATAGTATTATTGAATCCATACTGAGATGTTACATACTAAGCCTTAAATCTTACTCCAGTGACCTATATGATTGTGAAATCATGGCCCTTAGGGATTCATTGTGAAATTTATATAGCACCTGCTATTTCATGCTACAGAAATAATCTTATCTTATAAAAATAAGATTTGTTTGTTTGATTATTTATCTAAACTGTGAGATTTAAGAGGAGCATGTAACTAGATATTTTAAACTCAGGAAGAAAAATAAACAGATCAAATAGAAATACAAGTAATGAAAAATACATACAATTTCTTGAATAGATTTCTTGCATAAAAGTGTCAAGCAGTTTAAATTATATAAGAAGTAAATTATGATAGCCCCCCCACTCAAACATTCTAACTCTGGTAACATTGTGGTGTGTGTCTTGAATGTCTTTCCCATGTGTTTATGGATATAAATTTTTATAATATATACACAAAAAAACACATACACACAAAGAATCTTTTAATACCCATTGTTCTGCAACTCCTTTTTTCAATAAATGTTTTTAATTTTCAAAATGGGCTCTATATCACTTTCTTTTTATTCGCCAGAGATTTTTGTACAATATGTGAACTCTGGGCTCCCAGCCTTAGAAGAGCATAGTCCAGTGAAATGATATATGAGATTGTGCAGTTTTAACAAACTCCGTAGCAGATTCTTAAACATATTTACTTTAAAAAAAAAACAAAACTATTTTCTTGCTGTTCAAATATATATAAATGATTTAGGAAAACTTTATATACCCACATAATATAAGCTAGAAAAATAGTCTATAAATATGTGTGTATATATAGTCTACATATATGCGACTTTTGAATACATCTATTTTTATATTTTATATTTTTATATCATATATATATTTATATGTAAGTGACTAACATTGTTTCCTTCAAAATTGGGGACTAGTTCATTATCATAAATGCCATCTTTATCAAAACTAACTTCATAATTCTACATAATTTTTCAGTTTAAATCATCTATTGTTCATTCTTATACTATACCTTTCTCAGTTACTAATGCATTTATTCTGCTAGTTCAATCTATCTTTCATTATTATCTTTTATCAATTTTTGATATTATTGTACTTTTCTTTCCATATGAGTTTGAAAAGATTATCACATCACTTAAGAAATTATTATTATTTCGATTGAGAGTGCAATGAATTTTTAAATTAAATTTGAATTATCTGACATAATTACTAGGTAGTCTTCCTATATAGAGGTATGGATTTTAAAAACTTTATCTCTCCATAAGTAATTAATAATGAAGCTAAAAATCCATTAATTAATAATTATGTTTAATTTCATAAATATATTTACTCATAATCTGAAGTATCATAAATATAAACATTATAGTTTTAAAATGTCAATAATTAATCATGTAAAAAAATCCAACACTCTCCATAAAATAAAATTTTTTAGTTTAGGAATATTTTCTGTCAGTAAGGAATTTTTGTTATTTTTGTTATTCAAAAATGTTTTTACTAGACACAGGCACACCAATACATATAACATAATTGGAGTTTAGTTTTCCTGAACTACAAAAGGATAATTTGTTAGCTTTTTTGAAGTATAACTGACAAATAAAATTGTAAGATCATTTTAAGTGCATATTGTAATGCTTTGATAAACATATACATTGTGAAAGCGTGTCTCTCATCTAGGTAATTACATATTTATTATGTCATATATATATGTGTAAACATTTAAGTTCTACTTTCCTAGCAAATTTCAATTATACCATACAGTGTTATCAACTACATCACCATGCTAGACATTATATCCTCAAATCTTATTGGTCTGACACTAATAGTTTACACCCTTTATCAAACTCTTCCTATTTCCCCCCCACACCAGCCCTTAGCAACGACTTTTCTACTTTCTGTTTCTAAGCGTTTGACTTTTTAAAAAAATTCCATATATAACTAAGATGTAGTATTTATCTTTCTCTGGGTGATTTATTTTGCTTAGCATAATAGCCCTCAAGGTTCACCCACTTTGTAGGAAATTGCCAAATTTGCTTCTTTCTCATGGCTGAGTAAGATTTCTCAGTGCACAATGCTGCAATGAACATGGAAATGTACTCATGTCTTCTATACTCTATTTTCATTCCCTTTGGATATATACCAGAAGTGGAATAGCTGGATCATATGATGGTTCTATTTTTAATTTTTTGAGGAACGTACATACTGTTTCCTATAGTGGCAACACCAATTTACAATCCCACCAACAGTGTACAAGGGTTCCCTTTCTCTACATTCTCACCACTTGTTATCTCTTGTATTTAGTTTAATGATAGCCATGCTAACAAGTGTGAGGTCACTGCGGTTTTGATTTGCACTTCTTTAAAGATTACCGTAGTGATGTTGAGCACCTTTTCACGTACCTTTTGGCCATTTGTATGTCTTCTTTGGAAAACTTTTATTCAGTTTCTCTGCTCATGTTTTAATCGGATTGGTTGTTTTTTGGCTATTAGATTGCATGAGTTTTTATATATTTTGGATATTAACCCCTTATCAGATATATGATTAGCAAATGTTTTCTCCCATTCTGTAGGTTGCATTTTATTTAGTTGATGGTTTCCTTTGTTGTGCAGAAGCATTTTATTTTGATGTAGTCCTACTTGGGTTTTTTTTGCTTTTGTTGTTTTTCCTTTTGGTGCAAAATCAAAAAAAAAAAAAAATCATTGCCAAGACCCCCTACATTTTCTTCCAGAAGCTTGCTTTACAGCTTCAAGTCTTAAACTTGTGTCTTTAATCCATGTTAAGTTGATTTTTGTGTATAGTGTGAAATAGGGGTCCAGTTTCATTCTTCTGCTTATGGCTGTTCAGTTTTCCCAACAACATTTATTTAAGAGACTATTCTTTCATTTAAGAGACTATTCAGAATAGTATACAGAATAAACAATTCTGTATATTCTTGATTCCTTTATTGTAAATTAATTGACCATATATTCATGGGTTTAATTCTGGGCTTTCTATTCTGTTCTACTCATCTAAGTGTCTGCTTTTATACAAATGCCATATTATTTTGATGACTATAGCTTTGTAACACATTTTGAAATCAGTAAGTGTGATCCCTCCAGTTTTGTTCTTCCTAGAGTTTGCTTTGGTTCTTCAGGGTCTACTGTGATTCCAAACAAATTTTAGGATTTCTTTTTCTATTTCTGTTAAAAATGCCTTTGGAATTTTGATAGGAATTGCACGGAATCTGTAGATCACTTTGGATAAGATGGACATTTTAACAATATTCATTCTTCCAATCTATGAGTACTGTTTATATTTCTGTTTAATTCTGTCTTCTTCAATTTATTTCATTAATGTTTTATAGCTTTTCGTGTACAGATCTTTCACTTCCTTGGTTAAATTTATTCCTAAATATTTTATTCTTTTTGATGCTACTGTAAATGAATTTTCTTCTTAATTTCTCTGATAGTTTACTGTTATTGGTTAGGATTGCAGTCAGCCCCATTTTGATGTAGGTAATATGGGGATTTTCTCCTTAGCCCAATGTGCAGGAATCACTCAGCTAGTTTCTGGATTTCTTTCAGGGGTAATTGCTCTATGTATACCTGTAGATTTGATGTATCTGTGGTAGAAGGTGAGTTCAGGAGGCTCCTATGTCTCCATTTTGAAACAGAATTTCTCCAAAAGAGTTTAAGAAGTATACATATTTTAAGTATAAGTTTATTGTATGCAACTGTCAAATAACACATAGAACTGCTGATATTGTAGAAAAAGTGAAACCAAGAGGATCCTGCAGGGCTTTCCTGGAGACCGACCCCCCCCCCACTCCCCCAATCCCTGTATCGCCTACCTGCCTCTTGTTCATAGAAGAAGCTTGGCATCTCTGACTCCATATTGTATCTGTCTCTTCTGCTGCTCTAATCTGAGTCATAAGCCTCTGCTTAGCCCTGCACATGGACATGTTAACCGCTAAAGGAATTTTGCTTACAGCTTAAGATTCCAGCAAATGACTCCTTACTGGAAACTTGCCTCCCATGGGGAGATAAGGAAGTATGAACAAAAATAAGGATTTTCTAGTCAAGATTCATAGGAACATCATGATCAGACTCAAGTCAGCTGAAGTCAACTGACCAAGAACGATGAGTTTTCACAACCTTCCTCAGACCCTTGCTGGTGCCCAGATAGCTGCAGTTGTCTATCACTTTCTGATTTTAACCCCCACCTGCTTCCCCCATCCCTAGCATAAAAGAGCTTGAATTCTACCCCAAATGAAGATGGTTCTTTAGGACATGAGTGTGCCATCTTCTTGGTTTACTGACTTTCCAAATAAAGTCACTTTTCCTTGCACTACACTTTCTCTCTTGACATATTACCCTGTCCTGGAAAACAGTATGAGCTTGGACTCGGTTACAAGAGATTTAAATTAAAATTTGCATTAGAAATTAGAATTATAAATTAGAAATTGTATATTATAAAAGGCAACCATTGAGGATTAACTTAATAAAAAAATAAACCCACATAATATCCACACTGAAAATTAGAGGCTAAATTTGTATTTGATTACATGTACAAAGTAACATCGTGTTTTTGACAGGTTCCAACATGAAAAGAAAGTATTTTTATTTAAGAGAATATATTATAGGCATATATAGCAATGATTACTAGAAAATGTTATATATTATTTATTTTCATAATTGAAAAATTAAGCCCAATAAATTATGACCATATATTATTCTTTTAGCAAATAATTTTCCTGTGGGCATACCCATGCATTTTAGAAATCCTCATTTAATAGTTCAATAGATGTATTTTATATACTAGATATTATGATAATTAGTATAAATTTTTAATAGGTTTCACATTTAGCTATCAGATGTCCATATGTAAAAATTGTGCTTTAGGTTGCTCAATATATTATTATTATTATTATTTTTGGCTGCCTGGCAGGAGGGATCCTAGTTCCCTGACCAGGGATCAAACCTGCGCCCCCTGCATTGGAAGCACAGAGTCTTAACCACTGGACCGCCAGGGAAGTCCATGCTCAATATATTATATTAAGTTGTGAGAAACACTTGATGTGCCTATTTCCACCTACTTTGCATGACAAATATTGAAGAATATGTTTGTTGAAGTGCTTTCCAATAATGAGGAAAATAAGTTACGCTATATGAAGCCTTTTTTATTGCAAGTTTAATTTGTTTTATACATGTTTCTTTTTCTGTGACAAGATTTTATTTTTTTAGCATATACAGACATTCCCTGATTTACAGTGCTTTGTCTTATGATTTTTCATCTTTACAATGATCTGAAAGCAATGTGCATTACACAGAAACCATACTTTGAATATTGATCTTTTCCTGGGCTAGCAATATGCACTACAATACTCTCTTTTGATGCTTTCATCAATGTGAAAGTGAGTCACAGCTCCCACCCAGCCATGTGATCACAGGGTAAACAGCTGATATATCTACAATCATTCTATTTTTCACTTTCAGTACAGTATTCGATAAGTTACATGAGATATTCAACACTTTATTATAAAATAGGCTTTGTGTTAGATAATTTTGCCCAGCTGTAGTCTACTGTAAATGTTCTGAGCATGTTTAAGGTAGGCTGGCTAAGCTATAATGTACAGCAGGTTAGGTGTATCAAATGCATTTCCAACTTATTATACTTTCAATGTACGATGGGCTTATCAGTTATATCCTGATAAACCCCTCATACGTTGAGAAAAATTCATGTGTTAAAATAAATAGAATTTGAACTTTAAAAATCTTTGCCATACAATTCCTTTGCCATATTTAAAAACAAACTTAGGGGTTTCCCTGGTGGCGCAGTGGTTGAGTCCACCTGCCGATGCAGGGGACATGGGTTCGTGCCCCGGTCCGGGAAGATCCCACATGCCGCGGAGTGGCTGGGCCCATGAGCTATGGCCGCTGAGCCTGTGCTCCACAACGGGAGAGGCCACAACAGTGAGAGGCCCACGTACCACAAAAAGAAAAAAAAAAAAACAACCAAACTTTATCAGAGCACTCTTGACATCTGTGTACAATGGAGCATAATACAAAGTCAGAAGTAATTAAAAAGGTTTTCCAATTTGACAAAAGAGACAAGGAATACCACTCTAACACAACTGTTGTGAAAACATTTGTAATTTGTTTATAGTGAACCATTTATCATCTTAGTCCCTGATTCTGTTATCCATTTGCAGGTTAAATGTCGTAATCAAAGTTGTCAGATCCACTTAGTGATCCATAAATTAAAGTTGACCTTCCAATTTAAATCTTTTCAAGTTAATGTAGATTAAAATTAGTGTGTGAAAAAAGCATTATTTAAATGTACAATAAGTATCAAGATATTTACTGCCAAATTCAGATTTATTTAAGGCACCAGAGAGATAAAGCATACTTTCTTTAGATTTCCTTATTTTTAATATAGTAAAGAAAACAAAAAGAAAGATCTTTTTAGAATGTATCTTTCCATTCAAGAGAATATGTAATATTTGTAAGGTGCTTAAATTGTTCCAACCTGCCAACTAACAGGCAGTGACAAACTAATCAGGTAGTGGGAATTCAAATATTGTCAAGAGACATAGACCTACTCAATACAGAAAATATTTTTGGAGAATAATAAGCTATGTGAGCCACCAAAAAAAAAAAAAAACTTTTTGATGATGGCCATTCTGACCAGTGTGAGGTGATATCTCATTGCAGTTTTGATTTGCATTTCTCTAATAATTAGCAATGTAGAGTGTATTTTCACGTGCCTTTTGGCCATCTGTAGGTCTTCTATGGAGAAATGCCTGTTTTGATCTCCTGAGCATTTTTTATTGTGTTGTTTGCTTTTTTTAATATTGAGCTATTTGTATGTTTTGGAGATTAATCTCTTGTAGGTAGCAGGTTTGGCAAATATTTTCTCCCATTCTGTAGGTGATTTTTTTGTTTTGTTTATGGTTTCCTTTGCTGTGCAAAAGCTTTTAAGTTTAATTAGGTCCCATTTGTTTATTTTTGTTTTTACTTCCATTACTCTAGGAGATGGATCCAAAAATATATTGCTGCGATTTATGTCAGAGTGTTTTGCCTATGCTTTCCTCTAGGAGTTTTATAGTATCTGGTCTTACATTTACGTCTTTAATCCATTTTGAGTTTATTTTTTGTATGGTGTTAGAGAATGTTCTAATTCATTCATTTACAGGTCACTGTTCAGTTTTCCCAGCATGACTTATTGAAGAGGCTGTCTTTTCTCCATTGTATAATCATGCCTCTTTTGCCACAGATTAATTGCCCATATGTACATAGGTTTATTTCTGGGTTTTCTATCCTGTTCCATTGACCTATATTTTTGTTTTGTGCCAGTACCATATTGTCTTGATTATTGCAGCTTTGTAGTATAGTTTAAACTCAGGCAGCCCGACTCCTCCAGCTCCATGTTTCTTTTTTAAGATTGCTTTGGCTATTCAGGGTGTTTTGTGTTTCCATAGCTGGAAATGAAACATAATTTGGAAAGATACATGCACTCCAATGTTCACTGCAGCACTATTTACAATAGCCAAGACATGGAATCAACCTAAATGTCCATCAACAGATGAAAGGATAAAGAAGATGTAGTATATTTATACAATGGAATATTACTCAGCCATAAAAAAGAATGAAATAATGCCATTTGCAGCAATATGGATGCAACTAGAGATTATCATACTAAGTGAAGTAATTATCCAAAGATAAATATAATATGATATTGTTTATATGTGGAATCTAAAAGAAAATGATACAAATGAACTTATATACAAAACAGAAATAGACCCACAGACAAAGAAAACAAATTTTTAGTCACCTAAGGGGAAAGGTGGGGGAGGGATAAATTAGGTGTTTGGGGTTAACGTATACACACTACTATATATAAAATAGATAACCAACAAGGACCTACTGTATAGCACAGGAAACTATACTCAATATTTTGTAATAACCTATAAGGGAAAATAGTCTGATAAAGAATATATATATATATATATATATCTGAATCACTTTGCTGTACATCTGAAGCTAACACAACATTGTAAATCAACTATACTTCAATAAAAAAAATGGTTTAAAAAAGAATGGTGTAAAAAAGAGAGAGAGAGAAAGTTAACACCTTCGCTTCGAGAGCTGTCTCTGAAACTTATCAATTGGAAGGTGAAAAGTCTTTATTTTTTGGAGAAGGAGTTGACGCTTATTCCAAAGCAGTAAAACGAAGCATGTAATACCCTGACTGGTCAAAAAATTTTCCAGATGGCAATGAAGCACGGTGGTAAGTAGGTAAGATGGATAAGATGGTAAGAAAAAGGCAGGAGAGAAGAGGTATGGTACATGGTGAAAAAATCCACGTCCCCACCACACTATGTGGTTTTATAAAGTCTAAGAGCATTGATAATTACTATTCTAAAGGAATTCCTCCTACAGTGAATAATTTTCTTTCTAAGTATTTGTAGATCCTTATTGCTAAAAGATAATATAAGGTAATTCATCTTCTTGGTGAAGTCCATTATAACCTTTAAAAACTTTCCATCTTTACGTTTCCTTAAGTTAACATGAGGTAAAAGAAGCTAACTTTTTTGATTGCCAACTTCACATCAGTCTTTGAAGCTTTCAGATGCTATGTCATTCCCTTGTTCCTGAAGCAAATATTCATCTTTTTATTTTTCTGGTGAGGAAACTTATCAGAGGTTAAGTCCCAAACATCATACTTGTTTTTTTTAACTTACCCAAATGCAATTATACCTAACTCAGTACTCTTACTAATGGCATAAAAATAATATTTAAAGGTACTTTTAATTGTTTTCCTCTGACAGCTCAGGCTTTTTTAGTATTCATATTGATAGTATTCTTATACATTTGTGTACATCTTAATTCATTCCATATTTAATTTCAACACACATTTGTATATATAATACATAACTATATATACAGATATATATTATGAATATAACATATTTCATGCATGCCTCAGATTCAGACCAAGAGACTCTTATAATGGACATGCTCTTCTGTCAGTTTGAAAGGATAATTTTACATACTAAATTGTGTTATTTTCCTAGCCAAATTTAATTAGGTAAAATTCAATATAATGTTATTTTAAGTGGCATGCTGCATTAATTCAACAATATTAAAATGAATAACATTAATTATGATGAAACCTTTAGTTTTCAAATGCTTTCAGGGCAGGGTTATTATTTCCATCTTACAAACGAGGTAAGACAAGCTCAGAGGTTAAGTGGTTAAATTACATAAGTTGAAAGAAAATTTCAGACCCAAGAGGCCAAACTGCTAGCTAATTCTCTTGCTCTACTATTTCCCAATTCAAAAGCCATTTTGGAAGGAATATATTACATAATACTCAGTGCAGGTACATTTATTTTTGGCTGACTCTGAAGTATTTTGTTCAGAATGATCACTTTAGGAAACAGGTCTTCAGCATATGTCAACATAAAAGACGACTGTGACATAAATAATTGTGATAGATTGTCTACATATTTGATCTTTGAATTGAGCTTTCAAACAAACTCATCTTGCTGCTATTATATTTAGGGAATTGTTTAAATTGCTTGCAATATGAGCTAGCTATTTGTAATCTGCTGTCTTCCTAGGTGTTGATAAAGATAAATCACTATACCATTTTATGTGCTTTTCTTTCTACCCCAACCTTACTCCTCTGTTGCACACCAAACACATCACAGTCCTGCCATTATTAGTAATAATCAGGTTTAGGAGACTTTAATTCACTTTCCATTATGTTATAGTTTAATCAAAACTTTGTATATTGATGAGTATTATTTATTTTCCTTGAACTTTTACAGTCATCTATAACCCCAAAATTTTGTTTCCTAAATTTATTCCATATCTTCATTTTTCTCAGATATGGATCCTCTGTCACCTTTCTATGTTTTAAAACGTGATAGTATTTGCATATTTTGGTAGTATTTATGATGTTGCAATAGGCACTTCAATGAACACTTCCCCACATTTAATTTGCTTTCTTTCTAAGTCATTGATAAACTAGATGCACACTTTATTCTTCATTACTACAGCCACCGACCTGTAGTGGATATTAATCACTTCCTGACTGAATGGGTTATAGGAGCTCCATAGCTACTTAACCTGTTATTTTCTCTAAACTTGCTTTTCTCAAATATATTCACAATCATATATGCTGTCAACTTTTCAATGAATTCAGTGGAAAATAATCTGGCTAGATATCGGTGGACTCCAGTATCAACATTATTTGAAGTAAATTCTTTTGAAAAAAGACCTGAGTAGGGCACATTCGATGGCCAATAAAGTCCACCCCTTTCTACACAGATTCATGGAGGAGCTCATCGATACTTCCTGTGGAGCTCTCTCTCTGAGGAGAAATTTAGAAGAGGGAAACAAATGAGGATAATTATAGCCCTTTTGTTGCAACTGTTCTCAGCATTTGATACTTATGACTGTCTTCTGCATCATCCATTCTAAATTTCCCTCCCCTTGGTTATCAGCTTGGAAGGTATTGGCTGTTGATGTGACCTAAACCCTCATTTCTAGAGTCTGAGACTTTGATCTCATTTGGTAATCTCAATCCACATTTGCTATACCTGTAGAATCAAAGTTAAAATTAGACAAAAGAGATACAAAAGTAGTGCAAGTGAAACTGACTAGCTCCCACTCATATTCCTTCATCTCACTTTGTGTGTAAATAGCCTATAACCTCCTGCTGATCAGAGTCAATTATGTCCATCAAAATGGTGACTCCTCTTTCAACTACTGGTCCCTGGATACAAGTCCAATGTGCCCAGATGGAAGCTGTAGCTTGTAATTCAATGGAATGCTTTTTGTATCTACTGGCAAATACATGCCAACTTTGAAAATCAGAACTTCCAACATTGTAATCCCAGCAGGTCAATAAGAATTCCTCCCCTTGTTTTACAGACACATGTGTATTTACATAGCACAATGTACCTATAATGCATAGCGCATATTGAAAACTGAAATCCATCTTTTCCAAGAATTTCTTCCTTAGCTGCCATTTCAAAACTGATTTCTATGGCAGTTTCCATTGTTATATCAGGAAGAGTTATTCTGGATGACCAATGGATCCACTAAGGAACTTCTTTCCTCTGATGTCAGTCTTCTGGATGAATTCTATGTTATATAAGATTCCTGGCCTCTGTACCAGAAATTCTGTTTGTCCCTGTGTAGTAGTGCTAACAAAGGCTTGGCTGGCATTAAAACCAACTCCATACCTAAGAGGATAATACAATGTTGTCTTATACTTTATGTCTACTTTTGTAAGATATGACTCAAAGTACTGTTAATTTTGTTTTAAAGTTAGTTTTCCTTCAAATAAAGTAATTGAAAAAAAGAATGATGTCTATAACCTCTTCTCAAATATTAACCACTTTTATTGCTCTTCGGAACCAAGCTTCCATGTTTTTTTGTCATTTATTTTCAGTCTAAAGAGCTTTCTTTAATTAATATGGTACAAGTGTGCTAAATATAAAATTTCTCAGCTTTATTTTATCTAAAACCGTTTTTATATCACTCTTCTATGTTGAGTTGACAAATTTTATTTTCCCCATTATTTTAAGCATTTCCTTCCATTTGTCTTTTTAATTTCATTGTTTCTACTAAAAAGTCATTCATTGTGTAATATGCCTATTTTTCTCTTGGTTCATTAAATATTTTGTCTTTATATTTGAATGCCGTCAGTTATACTATGAGATGCCTATAAGTCATTTCTTTTGAATGGGTTTCAGTGAGAATTTTGGATTTGCAAATTGATGTTATTCCACCTAATATTGTAAAAGCTAAGGCATTATTTTATAAATTAATTATTATAAGTGAACCATTACTCTTTCATATTTCTCTGAGAATCTATTATGCATTATAATTCTATTACATTTTAAAACATAATGGATTACATTTTAATTCACTTGCTGTTGTTCCATAGGTCACTGGAGTTCAATTCAATCTATTCATATTTTCAATCCCTTTTCTCTTTATTCTTAAGATTTAATCATTTCCATTGATCTGTCTACAATTTAACTAATACATTTTACCCTCAGAATGTCTAATCTGTTAAACCCATCTGGAAAACTATTTCAGATATTAGACTTTTCAGTTCTGGAATTTATTTTTAAGAGTTTCCTTTTCTCCTGAAATATTTCATCATTTCACTCACCATGAATGTCTCCTTTGAGTTACTGAATATATTTACAATATATGTATAAATATTTTTCTGCTAACCAGTGCTGAATTATCACAGAGTATATTTCTATTGATGACTTTTTTTTTCTTTGTCATGGGTCACATTTTTCTGCTTCTTGGCATATCTAGTAATTTCTGATTTTATACTAAACTTGTTTATATGCTTGGTTTGAATGCTGTATTTTCTAATGTTCCTTTAAAGGGTGTTAGATTTTCTAAGTTACTGATTCATCCTTTACATTCAATTTTTGTTCAAACAAGTCTATTCCTGTTTTGAATTTAGTGTTATGGTCTATAAAGTGGTCTTTACTCCTAAGGCTTGACTTTACTGGGATTTTACCTGAAAGTCTGGGATTCTCAGTGAATTCTTGACACTCAGAAGAAGCAGGAACTTCAGTGTCACCACTGTATGACCTCTGATGTTACTGCTCAGTTCTTACACCACTGCAGGAATCTCTTCTAGGACTTGTAGACTCCAGTCTTCCACCTATATAGCCAGTACCGGCTGAGATCTTGTGATAAACCACCAAAGAGATATCTAAGACTTATCCGTGTAGGACTGTCTCTTCCCTGACAACTTGCCTTAAAATCCAAGCTCCACCAGCAGCCCACAACTCCAGTCTCTACCACCTCATCTCTGGGAGTTTACCATTCTACTTGGTCTCAAGCGCCTCTACCATAGCAGGCAAGTAACTTCAGCACAGATAGCTGTAGCAATAATAGGGTTTACTTTATCCAATATAGTTTTTTTCAAGAATCAGAATTGGCCTCATATATTTAGTCCAGTTATATAGTTTTCTAAAGTGGCTGTACATTTTTGCATTTCCGTCAACAATGAATGGGAGTTGTTTTTGTTCTACATCCTCACCAGCATCTGATATTGTCAGTATTCTGGATTTTGGTCATTATAATAAGTGTGAAATTTGCATTTCACTGATGACACATATAACACACAATCTTTTTATATGCTTAATTGATGTCTGTATATCTTCTTTGGTAAAGTATATGTTATCAATATTTTTTTTGCCTCATTCTGTTGCCATTTGCTTAGGCTTGTTTTTCCACTGAAATCCATGATCCCTGAGCTTTTTTCTTAGTAGTTAAATTCCAAAAAACTTCTTGTCAAATTTGACTCTGTTTTGCATGTAAAACTCACCTTCCCAAACCTAGCCTGACCTTTGTTGTTGCTGTTGTTATTGTTTTAACAACACTAATAAAAATGACATTTTGGGTAAACAAAAGATATGTATACATGATTAAAAATAATAATACATATCTGATGTTTGGAAATTTAGTTTATTAGTCTGTTAAATAGATTCAGATTTAAATCTTAAAGAGTACTTCTTCCCCAGCTGAAACAGAAGGAAAAAAAAACAAACAAACAGAATTTCATCACTTCCCAGTTCAGAACATATCTTATGGGAACTGTTTTTTCTCCCCATTATGCTGTGTTTGTATTACAGATCAAATCACTGATATCATCTCATATTTCTTCTTCAACATATTCTTATATAAACTCACGTTCCTCATTTTTTCTCCATTTTACAAAATTTTAAGGTATAGAAGACAATGGTTTATCCCAGATTATAAGAAGACTGCAATGCATATTCATGCCCTTAATTCTGTGAGGAGAGAGTATAAAGTGACTATTACCATTGTTGTTACTACTGCTGTTATCAAACCTAATACAATTCATTAAACATTAGACCTTATGTTTTTAGGAGTTGGTGCTGTAAAGCAGGAGTCCCCAAACCCTGGGCCATGGACAGGTACCAGTCCACGGCCTGTTAGGAACTGGGCCTCACAGCAGGATCTGACTAGCAGGCAACGGAGCAAAGCTTCATCTGCCACTCCCCATTGCTTGCATTACCACCTGAACCATCCCCCCACCCCCAGTCCGTGAAAAAATTGTCTTCCACAAAACCAGTCCCTGGTGCCAAAAAGGTTGGGGACTGCTTCTGTAAAGAACAAGTATAAAAAAATAATTGTGATGTTAACTAAGAGAATAGCAAAAATCTATTCCTTTAGTGAAGTTTAGTGGTGAAAGCATATCCTTATTTGAGGAATGAACTGCTCCACTAGAGAAATGTGGTAGAAGAACAAGTGGTTCTTCACATTAATGTGTTAGTTCTTTCAGCCATCCCACTTAGAATGAGCTATTTAATTTGAGGAAAATGGTGAAACATATGTCCCCTGCCTCACATAACAGAGTCCTAGAAATACTCAGATTCAATAAAGTCAAAATATTAAATATAAGACATAAGTAAGGAAATAATTAGAAACTTTAGGAAACTGTCAATTTACAGAGAAAAGTTATTCTAATGAGAAGGCTGGTGCTAGGCTAAAACAGTGTGAAATAATGAATTTATCTGGCAATAGCAAGGATATCCGCAATTAATATTTCTGAGATAGTCATGGAAGAAGCACCTAAACAGAACAAGGACCTAATATGGTTTGAATAAATAGTGGAAAGATGCAAGATCAGTGACAGTGGACAGGAGGGCCAATTCTCTAATGTCAGTATAAAATGAAGGTAGAAGTGAGGGAATCCCACAATATACTGGAAGATCATGAGACAACAAGCTGGAAGATTCTGAATCAGATTTAAAGTATTTTAAAATTTCAATTCTTTATTCAATAAGAATTTATTAAGCACTTATTACATATTAGGTTTACACACAAATGTATATATAATGTGTTTGTGCATGTATTATGTTTACAAACTTTTACAAATATGTATGTACATGTATAGGTAGTTTTTCAGTCTTCTCAAAGAACTAGTTTTGGTTTCATTAACGTTCTGTACTCACTTTTTGTTTTCTACTTCATTGACTTCTGTGATTTTGTTTTTCTATTTAACTTGGATTCAATTTATTTTTCTTTAAATTTCTAGTTCATTATGGCAGAAGATAAGGTCATCAATTAGAGACTTTTTTAATTTACTTTTCTTATATGTTAAATGCTACACATTTTCACCTAGGTAATCATTTAATTGCATAATATAAATTTTGATTTGTAATGTTATTTTTATTCAACTCAAAATATTTTAAATTCTCTCATATATGTATTTCATCTTTGACCCATGTGCTATTTTAAGTATATTATTTAGTTTCCAAATATTTGGGAATTTTAAAGATACATATCTATTATTGATTTTTAATTTATCTCTATTGTGTTCAAAGAATATAGTTTATATGAATCGATTATTTTTAAATTTACCGAGACTTGTTTTACTACCCTCAGTTAGGTGTATCTTGGTAAAATGTTTCATTTGTGCTTGAAAATAATGTGTTCTACTATAATCAAATGAACTTTCCTATAAACATCATAATGTTTGTCGATAGTAAGCTTCATGCATCCTATACTCTTACTGATTTTCTGTCTTTTTCTAACAATTATTGAAATAGAAGTATTGAAAACTAAATAACTGGATTCATGTATTTCTCCTTGAAATTCTATCAGTGTTTGCTTCACATAATTTGAGGCTCTGTCATTATGTGCATATTATTTAGAATTGTTATATCCACTTGATGAATTGACATATTATTTATTATTATATGATACTTTTTATCTCTGGTAATATTTTTTCTCTAAAATAAAACTTGTTGGGTGTTAATATAGCCTCTTCAGCTTTCTTTTGGTTAATATTAGTTTTCTTTAGATTAATATAATTATTATCAGTATGTCATTATCCATCCTTTACTTTAAGCTCTTTGTTTTTACAAAGTGAAAGTCTTATTTTCTGTAGAGAGTTGCATATTTTGAATCCAATCTAACAATCTATAGCTTTTAGTTTAGGTTTTTAGACAATTTAAATTTTATATGATTTTTGATAATTCTTAAAAAAATAGTCTTTAATAGTGATACTCTTAAGTACAATCTGAAATTCTTCATTTCTTTTGTAGGTGCAGAGTCCAATATGTTACCATGTTCCTTCTGCCTAAAGGATTTTCCTTCATGTTTTTCATATAGAAATTAATTATAGAATGACTGGTGGTTACTGATTTTGTCATTTGCATACCTATAAAAGTCTGGGTATACAACTCTAGGTTGACTTTTGTTGTTTACTTCTTTTTGTTTCTTCCTTTCAGTTCTTTAAAGATATTGCTCCAGTGTTTTCTGGTTTCTGTTGTTTCTGATAAGAAACACTCTTTCATTCTCATTGTTCCTCTATGTGTCTTGTGTCTTTCTGTTTTTCTGGTTGCTTTTAAAATTTCATTTTTATTATGAGTTATAAGCAATTTGATTAAGAAGTGCCTAGCTTTAGTTTATGTCTTTTTTTTTTTTTTTTTTGCGGTACACGAGCCCCTCACTGCTGTGGCTTCTCCCGTTGTGGAGCACAGGTTCCGGATGCGCAGGCTCAGTGGCCATGGCTCACGGGCCCAGCCGCTCCACGGCATGTGGGATCTGCCCGGACCGGGGCATGAATCCGTGTCCCCTGCATCGGCAGGCGGACTCTCAACCACTGTGCCACCAGGGAAGCCCTATTTCATATTTTATTGAGCTCATGGATCCATGGGTTATAAGATTTCACCAAATATGGAAAAAATATAGCCATTATTTTCTTTAGTATGTTTTCTGCTTCTCCTCCAGCCCCCAACCTTCTTTTGTGACTCCAGTTACCAAAACCTTAGTCTACATGTTTTGCCTTCAAATTTCACTGAATTTCTGTTCATTTTTTTTCCAGTCTTCTTTTCTATTTTTAATTGTGTATGGTTTTTGTTGTCATGTTGTCAGATTCACTAATCTTTTGCTCTGAAATATCTAATATGTAATTAATTTTATTACATATCTGTTTTTCACATCAAACAAAATTTTTTATCTCTAAGGTAAGATATAGATCTTTTAAATATATTCATGTACCTACTCTATATTTAATCTTCCTTTAGCTCTTGGTCATATAGAATATGATAATTTTAACTGTTTTATTAATTTTGTAAAAATTTTTATTGAAGTATTTGATTTACAATGTTGTGTTAGTTTCAGGTGTACAGCAAAGTGAATCAGTTATACATATACATATATCCACTCTTTTGTAGATTGTTTTCCCATTTAGATCTTTACAGAGTACTGAGTAGAGTTCCCTGTGCTATACAGTACGTCCCTGTTGATTATCTATTTTATATATAGTAGTGTGTATATGTCAATCCCAATCTTCCAATTTGTCCACCCCCCTTGCCCCCTGGTAACCATAAGTTTGTTTTTTACAACTGTAACTAGGCTGGGTATTATAAAATTCTTAGAGGAAAACATAGGCAGAACACTCTTTGACATAAGTCACAGCAAGATCTTTTTCAATAATTCACCTCCTAGAGTAATGAAAATAAAAACAAAAATAAACAAATGGGACCTAATTAAATTTAAAAGCTTTTGCATAGTGAAGGAAACCATAAACAAAATGAAAAGACAAACTTCAGAATGGGAGAAAATATTTGCAAATGAAGCAATTGACAAGGGATTTATACAATACAAACTGTTCATACAGCTCAATAAAAAAAAAAAAAAGAGACAACCCAATCAAAAAATGGGCAAATATCTAAATAGACATTTCTCCAAAGAAGACATACAGATGGTTAAAAAGCACATAAAAATATGCTCAACATTACTAATCGTCAGCAAAATGGAAATCAAAAATACAATGAGATCACCTCACACAGGTCAGAATTGCCATCATCAAAATGTCTGTAAACAATACATGCTGGAGAGGGTGTGGAGAAAAGGGAACCCTCCTATACTGTTAGTGGGAATGTAAACTGGTACAGCGTCTATGGAGAACAGTACGAGGTTCCTTAAAAAACGAAAAATAGAGCTACCATATGATCCAGCAATCCCACTCCTGGGCACATATCTGGAGAAAACCACAATTCGAAAAGATACATGCACCCCAATGTTCATTGCAGCACTATTTACAATAGCCAGGACATAGAAACAATCTAAATGTCCATCAACAGGGGAATGGATAAATAAGATGTGGTACATATATACAATGGCATATTACTCAGCCATAAAAAAGAACAAAATAGGGCTTCCCTGGTGGCACAGTGGTTGAGAGTCCGCCTGCCGATGCAGGGGACACGAGTTCGTGACCCAGTACGGGAAGATCCTACATGCCATGGAGTGGCTAGGCCGGTGAGCCATGGCTGCTGAGCCTGTGCGTCCGGAGCCTGTGCTCCACAACGGGAGAGGCCACAACAGTGAGAAGCCCGCATACCGCAAAAAAAAAAAGAACAAAATAATGCCATTGCTGCAAAATGGATGGACCTAGTGATTGTCATACTGAGTGAAGTCAGACAGAGAAAGACAAATATATGATATTGCTTATATGTGGGAATAAAAGTGTACAAATGAACTTATTTTAACTGTGTTAATGTCTTTGCATACTAATTCTGTCACCTGTTTTATTTCTGGATCAATTTTAATTTTTGGGGGGGTAGTATTGTTCTTAACGTTTATTATGTGAGATCAGAGCAATATTTACTCTGAACAATTTTATGCTGAGACAAAACTATGCTCATTATTCCACCTGATGCCCCAGGAATTAAGAGGATTTTCATCAGGCTGCTGAGATCAGTAACTATTCCCAGCACTGAGTAAGCTCTACAGATTATTTACTCTAATCCTTTCAGATAGTTCTATCCCCTGCCTTGAGTGATTTCTTTACATACATACACTGATAATTAATTAACTAAAATCAAGAAGGAGGGAACCCATTCAGAATTCTAAAGGATTCTCTATGCACCACTCTTTCCTCCTATTACTCTCCCATGCAAGCTCTATCTTCTTGGCCTCCCCAAGGTTCTCAGAAACATCTCTTCAACTCAGGATGATTTCTTGGCTGTGCCTGGACTATCTAATACATAAGTGATGAAATCATGGCCATGATTTGTTTGCTTTCTGTGACTCAGCTATCAATGTCCTTCTTTGCCTGATGTTTAATATCTTGGAAATTATTGCTTCATATATATTTTTTTCAGGTGGGAATGTAAATCTTGTCCCTGTTACTCCATATTTGCCAGAAGCAGAATGAAGTTATACTTTTAAAAAATTAATTTGTTAACTAAAATATACTCTATGATATATACACCCTTTGTTTTACAAAGAACATTTTCATAAAAAATTTAAAAATTCGTTCACTTGCCTTGTTTGATATTTATGTATAAACAGTAGAAACATAGTAACTTCAGCAAATTTTTCATAAAAAGAAATATTTGGTAACAATACATCACAGACTTTAGGTATAATTATCTTGAGATAGGTTTGATGCATTATTGCAGGCTCTGAGATGTAGTGTCAAAACACAAAAAAGGGTGAGAAGGCTCTTTGTGCTAAGGATAGTCCCCTGATGACAGCCAGCATGGAAACAGGGACATCAGGGACCACTGAGCTTGTGGTAAGTAGATATGGCAGGAATAAGAAATGAATACATACTATATCCCATTGTGTCTATCTACTTGTGGAATAAACTTGAGATGTCGTGTTTAGGTCAGGGCTTCAACTTGGAATATAAAACAAATTGTTATTAGCAGCCCATATGGGGTTCAAAACTACTCTTTGGCTTTCTTATTCAGTGTTCTAAAGCTGAAATGTGTAGACTCCATAATGTATCCAATACAGGCTGAATATTATTTAACATTTCTGAGACATCTTCAAAGGCTGTTTCCCCTAATAATATAACATTGAAATTCACCCATTTGACATTATAGAACATTTAACAATTGTTCCATTAGGCCCACCACATGAAGTAATACATGTTCACAGAATGGACATATACAGTGGGAGGTAATAGCAACTAAATAATACTATAGTTTCTGGAATCAGGGGAATGATTACTTGACATATTTGTGATTCTGCAGCTGTTATATATTTTTAGTTTTTCATTTGCATTGTGATAAAATATAAAATACTTTTGGCAAAGTTTCATAGTCAAAAGAGAAATAGCAAATATAGTGGACTTTAACATTTTTTTTCAATTTTGAATATCCACATCAGAACTTTGCATAACTTCCAATAAAAGACAATCATTATTTATGTTAAATATATTAATTAATGGTATATATAATAAAAAATCATATAGTAGTCTAAATATCATTTAAATTAAATGTTGGCAAACATAGATCTAGCTTTTAAGAATAGATGTTAAGGATAATACACTAAATTTTTTACAGCAAATTTATGGCTGAAAACTAAAAGTTTCTTCCGTAATATTATTTTCCCTGCTTTTTCCTGACTAATAAGACTGTCTCTTGTAATTGGGAAGCACAACAAATCCACATTCTGAAACTACCTTCTAATTGCTTTTGCTCATTTAAAATGTTAAACAAAACGTACTGGCTTATATTTTGCTTGAAAATGTATAATATACCTTGTAAATACAAAAGATGATTTACCCTCTTCTGGTAATTATTTAATATCAGTAATTAAGTTCATTAAATTGTTTTCTAAATTCAAAATATTTGACACTATAATGTATACATGTTATATACATACATATATGTATATATGTATAATATTCACATATATTTATATATCATCAAATTGCCTCCCCTAATTTTCTTTTCTCTGAAATATGTTTATTTTATCCAATACAAGTCATATGATTTGATGGAGGAAAGTGCATCTGAAATTACTATACAACTAGGAAAGCAATTTGGGTGAAGTGATAGGAGGTCACTTATAAGAACTAGTGAGAGCATTTTAAGCAGAATATGTAAGGCAGAACCCAGAGTGCAGTGGGATGAAGAGACAACAGAAAATAAGGAATTTGAAACTGCATATAACATTACTTTTATGGAAATTTGATGATGCATAGAAACAGACTTGTAATTTAGGCATGATAAAAAGAGAGAAACTATTCCTTTCATAAAACTCTTTTAATAAAGTAATATGTAAATATTTCAGAAAACTTGAAGATAACAAAACTTATACAAAAGCTGAAATCTTCATCAATATTCCACTTATAATTCAACTCTTCCTTTTCTCTCCTGACCTATTTATAAAATATTTTGAAAATAATCCTTTCATATCAGCAGAAAATCTGAAAGAATATTGTGATAAAATATTGTATGTTTTTAACCTAAGATTATAAGTTGTCATATTTGTTTCTATATTTATTTATAAATAAAGTATATAACATTATAAAATTCGGTACATAACTTACACCACAGGAGATATATATTAATGTAATAATATATTAACATATATTAATATACAAAGCATTACATAATTATCTGATGGTACATTACATTATATACGTGTTTACATGATATTTGTTTTTACATTAATATAGCATAGCTGCTTTGAATTTTAGGTTTGTGTCTGTGTTTATGTGTGTAGTCTTTGCCAAACTATTTGAGACTAAGTAGCAGATATCATGATCACTAACCTATTTCAGCAGATCTTTCCTAATATTTCACTTAATAATCTTAGTAGATTTTAAAAGTCAGTGAATATAACATCATCACAATAGCTTTATCTAACATAGAGTACAGAATCAACCTCACCATTCATAATAATAGTCCCCTTTGTAACACTTTTTTTTTCCTTCCCTGATTCATAATAAAACATTGAATTTAGTTGTAATAACTTTTTAGTCTCATTTAATTTGGAGCTGTTCATTCTTCCCTTGTCTTTCCAGACTTTAGCATTCGTAACCAATGAATTTCATAACCCTCAATTTGTGTTTAACTTATTGTTTCTTCATGAAGAGTTTCAGATTATACATTCTTGGCAGTAATATTACATAATCGATATATTGCCTTTATCAGTGGTCACACCAAGAGGCATGAGCTATTAGTTTGTCTCATTATTGGTAAAATTAAATCTGATCACTTGATTAAAATAATTTTGATCCAATAAAGTTCAGATTACTCCACGGAAAAGGTAGAGTTTAACCTTTGTGATTGATATAGAATCTATTTAGAGAGATTTTTAAATTGTGTTAATAGCTGTTCCCCACGGAACTGGCAGCAAATTATTTTAGCATCTGTTAATTAATCTCTAAAACAATATTATTATAATTATTGCAAAACAGTGCAAAAATTTGATTGTAAACAATATTTTTCCTTTCTTACCACTATCTACATCTATTACCTGTCTGTGTGTTTTGTGTCACCTATCTACTCTCTGTCTGTCTGTCTCTCTCTGTTTTTATCTACTTTCCTTCTTATCTACTTAGGTATTTATATTTTTGTATAGGTATGGACATGTAGTTCTTGGTTTTTCTTTTTAATCTAACGTGCTATATAATTAATTATTAACACTATTCATTTAGTTACTCAAACTATTATACCAATGGGAACCTCCTCAAGTTGACTTTTATGTCCTTCTGAAATGTCCTCAATATGTTTTGAGTACTTCTATACTTTCTGCTACCAGAGCAGGTTCATGATGTATTTTCCCTGCCCCAGCAATAGAATCACCTATTTCTCCAAGAACCCTAATTTCTGTTAATTGGAAAAGAGACACGTTCCTTAAATCTATTGAAATGTTTTCTCTTCCAATTAAGTGTATCTCTCTTTAAAATTTTCAAAGGTAAAGGGCTATAATTGGTAGATATTACATTTCAAATAATTTTTATACCAATAGATTTATTCTTCAAAGTGAGAGATAGTCATTTTGTGAAAAATAAATATAAGACTTTTGGACTATTTACAAATTTAGATTATTATTTGGGAAAAAATAGCACAAACAATTAGTAGCAATTTATACTCCAAACAGCAGTTTATAAAAGTACAGTTACCACTTAAACCTCAATTATTCTCTATGTTGAATGCTAAATATTGTTTAGCATTTTATTAAAGTTTTGCTTGCATTTTGTTTTTTGTTGTTTTTTATTTTATTTTTATTTATTTACTTTGGCTGTGCTGGTCTTCACTGCTGTGTGCGGGCTTTCTTTAGTTGTGGGAGCAGGGACTACTCTTTGTTATGGTGTGAGGGCTTCTCATTGCTATGGCTTCTCTTGTTGCAGAGACAGGCTCTACGCGCGCGGGCTTCAGTAGTTGTGGCTTGCAGGCTTAATTGCTACGCGGCATGTGGGATCTTTCTGGACCAGGGCTTGAACCCGTGACCCCTGCACTGGCAGGTGGATCCTTAAGCACTGCACCACCAGGGAAGCCCCTGCTTGCATTTTGAACTCACTAATATTATGAATGTTTTTCACATGTTTTTCTTTTGGGAAACCTATATTCACGTAAACTATCTACTTATATATTGGAATAGGAGGAAATATAAAATTACATATACTATATAAATCACAGTAACTACTTGTAATACTAGTTGAATGTTTCCTGTTTTTAAAATGTGTTTGTGTGTGTGTGTGTATGTATATATATATATACATATGATATTTTGTACCCTCAAATACTATATTTGTATATTTATATATAGAATATCTTATATTAATTCAGAGATTTACCAGAAAAATACCACAAATAATGTGTCCAAATATAGGTATATGTGTATATTACATATATAGTCTATATATATTTATATTAATGTAAGACATTCCATAGGTATTGTAATTTCTTTATTTGCTATTAAATTGATAAGACAAATTACAAGATAAAACATATATTCAACTTTTAACTTTTTTTTCTTATATTTAATTTTTATACATTTGCATGTTTATGGACATTTCACATTTATTTTTAATGTGATATTAAGTTCAGTCTAAGTCTCACTCCTTATTTATATCTGTAATAAATAATGTACATAAATTTGATTTTTAAACAATTATTTTATATCTAAAGGCAATGTTAATAGTTCTCCCTTTGTCCAATGGCATTATATATAATATATATTTTAAAATGTGAACCAGTATAATAAAACTCAAAGTTAATGAAGGAAAGAAATCATGAAGATAAGAGCAGAAATAAATGAAAAACAGACTCAAAAAACAATAGAAAATATTAATGAAACAAAGAGCTGGTTCTTTGAAAAGATAAATAAAATTGATAAACCATTAGCCTGACTCATGAAGAAAAGAAGAAACAGGGCCCAAATCAATAAAATCAGACATGAAAAAGAAATTACAACCAATACCACAGAAATACAAAGGCTCATAAGAGATTACTACAAACAACTATACACCAATAAAATGGACAACCAAGAGAAATGGACAAATTTCTAGAAGTGTAAAGTCTCTCAAGATTGAATCTGAAAGAAATAAAAAACATGAACAGACCACTACCTGCAGTGAACTTGAATCAGTAATAAAAGAACTCCCAATAACAACAAAGTCAGGACCTAATGGCTTCACAGCTGAATTCTACCAAACATCTAAAGAAGAGTTAACATCTATCCTTCTCAAAATACTCCAAAATAACTGCAGAGTAAGGAATGCATCAGAATCCATTCTACAAGGCCAGCATAACTCTGATACCAAAAGCAAAGATATCACAAAGAAAGAAAATTACAGGCCAATATCATTAATAACATATTGATAGATGCAAAAATCCCCAACAAAACATCAACAAACTAAATGTTTGTTAATACATTAAAATGATCACACACCATGATCAAATGGGATTTTATCCCAGGGATGCAAGGATGGTTCAATATGTGCAAATCAATCAATGTTATACAACATATTAACAAATTGAATAAAAATCATATGGTCATCTCAAAGATATAGAAAAAGCTTTTGACAAAATTCAGCATCTATTTCTAATAATAATTCTCCACAAAGAAAGTATAGAAAGAACATACCTCAACATAATAGAGGTCATATATGATAAACCAATAGATAAAAATCTACTTAATGATGAAAAGTTGAAAGCATAGATAAAAATCTACTCAACGATGAAAAGTTGAAAGCACAGATAAAAATCTACTCAACGATGAAAAGTTGAAAGCATTTTCTCTAAGATCAGGAACAAGACAAGGAGAGTCACTCTCTCCACTTTTATTAAAGATAGTATTGGAAGTCCTAGACACAGCAATCAGACAAGAAAAAGAAATAAAAGGAATCCAAATTGGAAAGGAAAAAGTAAAACTGCAGCTGTTTACAGATGACATGATACTATACATACACAATTTTAAAGATGTCACCAAAAAACTACTAGAGCTCATAAATGAATTTGGCAAAGTTGCAGGATACAAAATTATTACACAGAAATCTGGTGAACTTCTATACACTAACAACAAGATATCAAAAAGAGAAAGTAAGAAAACAACCCCATTTACAATCATTTCAAAGATAATCAAATACCTACCAATAAATCTAACTAAGGAGGTAAGACACTGATGAAACAAATTGAAGATGACACAAACAGATTGAAAGATATATCATGCTCATGGATTGGAAGAATTAATTTTGTTAAAATGATGACAGTCCACAAGGCAAGCTAGAGATTAAATGCAACCCTTATCAAAATACCAATGGCATTTTTCATGCTAGAACAAATACTTTTAAAATTTGCATGGAAACACAAAAGACCCTGAATACCTGAAGCATTCTTGAGAAACAAGAGCAGAGCTGGAGGAATCATGCTCTCTGACTTCCAACTATACTACAAAGCTACAATAATCAAAACAGTATGGTACTAGCACAAAAACAGAAATATAAATAAACAGAACAGAATAGACAGCCCAGAAATAAACTCACACACTTAAGGTCAATTAATCTACAATAAAGTTGGCAAGAATGTAAAATGGGGAAAAGACAGTCTCTTCAATAACTGGTACTGGGAACACTGGACAGCTACATGTAAAAGAATAAGATTAGAACATTTTCTCACACCATGTAGAAAAATAAAAGCAAAATTAATTAAAGACCTAAATGTAAGACTGGAAACCATAAAACTCCTAGAAGAAAACATAGGCAGAACACTGTTTGACATAAATTGTAGAAAATTTTTTGGATTTGTCTCCTAAGGCAAAAGACAAAAAAGGAAAAAAACAAATAAACAAATGGGACCTCATTAAACATAAAAGCTTTTGCACAGCAAAGGAAACCACTGACAAGATGAAAAAACCTACTGACTGAGAGAAAATATTTGCAAATGATATCACTGAAAGGGGTTATTATCAAAAATAGGTAAACAGCTGATACAACTCAATAATAATAATAAAAAAACAGCAACAACAACAACAGAAAGAACAATTGGATTAAAGATTGGGTGAAAGACCTCAACAGACATTTTTGCAAAGAAGACATGTAGATGGACAGCAAGCACATGAGAGGCTCAACATTGCGGATCATCAGGGAAATGCAAGTCAAAACCAAAATGAGCTACTGCCTTACACTTGTCAGAATGGCTTTCATCAAAAAGCCCACAAATGTGCACAAGAATGTGGAGAAAAGGGAACCCTTGTACACTGCCAGAGGAAATTTAAACTGGTATAGCCATTATGGCAAACAGTATGGAGGTTCCTCAGAAAACTAAATATAGTAGTACCATATGATCCAGCAATTCCAGTCCTGTGTATATTTCTAAGTAAATGAAAAGACTAATTTGAAAATATACATGTACCCCAATGTTCACAGCAGCATTGTTTACAATTCCCAAGATATGAAAGCAAACCTAAGAGTTCATCAACAAAAAAATGGATAAAGAAGATATGGAATATATATATAATGCAGTATACTTGGTCATAAAAAATAATAAAATTTTGCCATTTGCAACAACATGTATCGGCCTGGAGTATATACTGCTTAGTGAAATAAGTCAGAGAAAAACAAATACTCTGTAATCACTTATATTCAATATAATCTAATAAATAATAAATAAACAAAACAGAAAAAGACTCACAGATATACACACAAACTAGTGGTTACCAGTGGTATTCAGGAAGTCAGAAGGTGCAAGATAGGAGTAGGGCATTAAAAGGTTCAAACTAGGAGACATTCAAGATGGCAGAGGAGCAAGACGTGGAGATCACCTTCCTCCCCACAAATACATCAGAAATTCATCTACATGTGGAACAACTCCTACAGAACATCTACTGAACGCTGGCAGAAGGCGTCAGACTTCCCAAAATGCAAGAAACTTCCCATGTATCTGGCCGTGTGGTTGACAGGGTCTTGGTGTTCTGGCTGGTTATCAGGCCTCTTTTGTGCCTCTTGAGGTGGGAGAGCCAACTTCAAGACATTGGTGCACCCAAAGACCTCCCAGTTCCATGTAGTATCAAATGGCAAAAAATCTCCCAGAGATCTCCATCTCAACTCTAAGACCCAGCTCCACTCAATGACCAGCAAGCTACAGTGCTGGACACCCTATGCCAAACAGTTAGTAAGACAGAAATACAACCCTACACATTAGCAGAGAGGCTGCTAAAAATCATAATAAGGTCAAAGACGTCCCCAAACACACCACTGGACGTGGTCCTGCTGACCAGAAAGACAAGGTCCAGCCGCATCCACCAGAAAACAGGAACTAGTCCTATCCACCAGCAAGCCTACAGAACCCACTGAAACAACCTTAGCCACTGGGAGCAGACATCAAAAACAATGGGAACTATGAACTTGCAGCCTGTGAAAGGAGACCCCAAACACATTAAATTAAGCAAAATGAGGAGACAGAGAAACACAGATGAAGGAGCAAGGTAAAACCCCACCAAATCAAACAAATGAAGAGGAAATAGGCAATCTACCTGAAAAGAAATTCAGAGTATTGATAGTAAAGATATCCAAAATCTTGGAAATAGAATGGAGAAAATACAAGAAACGTTTAACAAGGACATAGAAGAACTAAAGAGCAAACAAACAATGATGAACAACACAATAAATGAAATTAAAAATTTTCTAGAAGGAATCAATAGCAGAATAACTGAGTCAGAAGAATGGATAAGTCACCTGGAAGAAAAAATAGTGTAAATAACTACTGCAGAGCAGAATAAAGAAAAAAGAATGAAAAGAACTGAGGACAGTATCAGAGACATCTGGGACAAAATTAAACGCACCAACATTCGAATTATAGGGGTCCCAGAAGAAGAAGAGAAAAAGAAAGGGATTGAGAAAATATTTGAAGAGATTATAGTTGAAAGCTTCCCTAATATGGGAAAGGAAATAGTCAATAAAGTCTAGGAAGCACAGAGAGTGCCATACAGAATAAATCCAAGGAGAAGCATGCCAAGACACATATTAATCAAACTATCAAAAATTAAATACAAAGAAAAAATATTAAAAGGAGCAAGGGAAAAGCAACAAAAAACATACAGGGGAATCCCCATAAGGTTAACAGCTGATCTTTTAGCAGAAACTCTGTAAGCCAGAAGGGAGTGGCAAGACATACTTAAAGTGATGAAAGATTACTCTACAAGATTACTCTATCCAGCAAGGATCTCATTCAGATTTGACAGATAAATTAAAACCTTTACAGACAAGCAAAAGCTAAGAGAATTCAGCACCACCAAACCAGTTTTACAACAAATGCTAAAGAACTTCTCTAGGAAGGAAACACAGGAGAAGGAAAAGACCTCCAATAACAAACCAAAAACAATTAATAAAGTGGTAAGAGGAACATACATATCTATAATTACCTTACATGTAAATGGATTAAATGCTCCAAACAAAAGACATAGGCTGGCTAAATGGATACAAAAACAAGACCCATATATATGCTGTCTAAAAGAGACCCACTTCAGACCTAGGGACATATACAGACTGAAACTGAGGGGATGGAAAAAGATATTCCATGCAAATGGAAACCAAAAGAAAGCTGGAGTAGCAATTCTCATAACAGACAAGAGAGACTTTAAAATAAAGACTATTACAAGAGACAAAGAAGGACACTAAATGATGATCAAGGGATCGATCCAAGAAGAAGATATAGCAATTGTAAATATTTATGAACCCAATATGGGAGCACCTCAATACATAAGGCAAATGCTAACAGCCATAAAAGGGGAAGACGACAGTAACACGATCATAACAGGGGACTTTAACACCCCACTTTCACCAATGGGCAGATCATCCAAAATGAAAATAAATAAAGAAACACAAGCTTTAAATGATATATTAAACAGAATGGACTTAATTGATATTTATAGGACATTCCATCCAAAAACAACAGAATATATTTTCTTCTCAAGTGCTCATGGAACATTCTCCAGGATAGATCATATATTGCATCACAAATAAAACCTTGGTAAATTTAAGAAAGTTGAAATCGTATGAACTATCTTTTCTGACCACAATGCTATGAGACTAGATATCCATTACAGGAAAATACTTGTAAAACAAACAAAAAAAAAACACATGGAGGCTAAACAATACACTACTTAATAACGAAGGGATCACTGAAGAGATCGGAGAGGAAATGAAAAAAATGCCTAGAAACAAATAACATTGAAAACACGACCAGCCAAAACCTATGGGATGCAGCAAAAGCAGTTCTAAGCAGGATGTTTATAGTAATACATTCCTACCTCAAGAAACAAGAAAAATCTCAAATAAACAACCTAAACTTACACCTAAAGCAATGAGAGAACTAAGAACAAAAAAACCCCAAACTTAGCAGAAGGAAAGAAATCATGAAGATCAGATCAGAAATAAATGAAAAAGAAATGAAGGAAACAATAGCAAAGATCAATAAAACCAAAAGCTGGTTCTTTGAGAAGATAAACAAAATTGATAAACCATTAGCCAGACTCATCAAGAAAAGAAGGGAGAAGACTCAAATCAATAGAATTAGAAATGAAAAAGGAGAAGTAACAACTGACACTGCAGAAAGACAAAGGATCATGAGAGATCACTACAAGAACACATATGCCAATAAAATGGACAACCTGGAAGAAATGGTCAAATTCTTAGAAATGCATAACCTTCTGAAAATGAACCAGGAAGAAATAGAAAATATAAACAGACCAATCAAAAGCACTGAAATTGAGACTGTGATTAAAAATCTTCCAACAAACAAAAGCCCAGGACCAGACGGCTTCACAGGCGAATTCTATGAAACATTTAGAGAAGAGCTAACACCTATCCTTCCTAAACTCTTCCAATATATAGCAGAGGGAGGAACACTTCCAAACTCATTCTATGAGGTCACCATCACCCTGATACCAAAACCAGACAAAGATGTCACAAAGAATGAATACTATAGGCCAATATCACTGATGAACATAGATGCAAAAATCCTCAATAGAATATTAGCAAACAGCACATTAAAAGGATCATACACCATGATCAAGTAGGGTTTATCCCAGGAATGCAAGGATTCTTCAATATATGCAAATCAATCAATGTGATACACCATATTAACAAATTGAAGGAGAAAAACCATATGACCATCTCAATAGATGCAGAAAAGCTTTTGACAAAATTCAACACCCATTTATGGTAAAAACTCTCCAGAAAGTAGTCATAGAGGGAACTTAACATAATAAAGTCCATATATGACAAACCCTCAGCCAACATCATTCTCAATGGTGAAAAACTGAAACCATTTCCACTAAGATCAGGAACAAGACAAGGTGGCCCACTCTCACCACTCTTATTCAACATAGTTTTGGAAGTTTTAGCCACAGCAATCAGAGAAGGAAAAGAAATAAAAGGAATCCAAATTGGAAAAGTAGAAGTAAAACTGTCACTGTTTGCAGATAGCTTGATACTTTACAAAGAGAATCCTAAAGATGCTACCAGAAAACTACCAGAGCTAATCAATGAATCTGGTAAATTAGCAGGATACAAAATTACTGCACAGAAATCTCCTGCATTCTTATACACTAATGATGAAAAATCTGAAAGAGAAATTAAGGAAACACTTCCATTTACCATTGCAACAAAAAGAATAAAATACCTAGGAATAAACCTACCTAAGGAGACAAGAGACCTGTATGCAGAAAACTATAAGACACTGAGGAAAGAAATTAAAGATGATACAAACATATGGAGAGATATACCATGGTCTTGGATTGGAAGAATCAACATTGTGAAAATGACTATACTACTCAAAGCAATCTACAGATTCAATGCAATCCCTATGAAACTACCAATGGCATTTTCCACAGAACTAGAACAAAATATTTCACACCTTCTATGGAAACATAAAATACCCTGAATAGCCAAAGGAACCTTGAGAAAGAAAAATGGAGCTGGAGGAATCAGGTTCTCTGACTTCAGAGTCTAGTACAAAGCTACAGTAATCAAGACAGTATGGTACTGGCACCAAAACAGAAATATAGATCAATGGAACGGGATAAAAAAGCCCAAAGATAAACCCACACACATATCGTCACCTTATTTTTGATAAAGGAGGCAAGAATAAAGAATGGAGAAAAGACAGCCTCTTCAATTAAGTGCTGCTTCGAAAACTGGACAGCTACATATAAAGTAATGAAATTAGAACACTCCCTAACACCATACACAAAAATAAACTCAAAATGGATTAAAGACCTAATTGTAAGGCCAGACACTATAAAACTTTTAGAGGAAAACATAGGCAGAACATTCTATGACATAAATCACAGCAAGATCCTTTTTGACCCAGCCCCTAGAGAAATGGAAATAAAAACAAAAATAAACAAATGGGATCTAGGTAAACTTAAAAGGCTTTGCACAGCAAAGGAAACCATAAACAAGATCAAAAGACAACCCTCGAATGGGAGAAAATATTTGCAAATGAAGGAACTGACAATGGATTAATCTCCAAAATTTGCAAGCAGCTCATGCAGCTCAGTATCAAAGAAACAAAAAACCCAATCCAAAAATGGGCAGAAGACCTAAATAGACATTTCTCCAAAGAAGATATACAGATTGCCAAGAAACACATGAAAGCATGCTCAACATCACTAATCATTAGAGAAGTGTACATCAAAACTGCAATGAGGTATCACCTCACACCAGTCAGAATGGCCATCATCAAAAAACCTAGAAACAATAAATGCTGGAGAGAGTCTGGAGAAAAGGGAACACTCTTGCACTGTTGGTGGGAATGATACAGCCACTATGGAGAACAGTATGGAGGTTCATTAGAAAAATAAAAATATAATTACCATATAACCCAGCAATCCCACTACTGGGCATATACCCTGAGAAAACCATAATTCAAAAAGAGTCATGTACCACAATGTTCTTTGCAGCTCTATTTACAATAGCCAGGACATGGAAGCAACCTAAGTGTCCATCAACAGATGAATGGATAAAGAAGATGTGGCACATATATACAATGGAATACTATTCAGCCATAAAAGGAAACAAAATTGAGTTATTTGTAGTGAGGTGCATGGACACAGAGTCTGTCATTTAGACTGAAGTAAGCCAGAAAGAGAAAAACAAATACCATATTCTAACACATATATATGGAACCTAAGGGGGAAAAAAATGGTTCTGAAGAATCTAGGACAGGACAGGAATAAAGACGCAGACATACAGAATGGACTTGAGGACACAGGGAGGGGTAAGGGTAAGCTGGGACGAAGTTAGATAGTGCCATGGACATATATACACTAGTAAACGCAAAATAGATAGCTAGTGGGAAGCAGCCACATAGCACAGGGAGATCAGCTTGGTGCTTTGTGACCACCTAGAGAGATAGGATAGGGAGGGTGGGTGGGAGGGAGACACAAGCAGGAGGGGATATCAGGATATATGTATGGCTGTTTCACTTTGTTTTAAAGCAGAAACTAACACACCATTGTAAAGCAATTATACTCCAATAAAGATGTTATAAAAAAAGAAAAGAAAAGAAAAAAAAGGTCCAAACTACCATACCTAAAATAAATAAGCTAAAATATATGTTGTACAGCACAGGGAATATAGCCAATAGTTTATAATCATGTTAAATGGAGTAGAGTACATTAACATTTTGAGTCACTATTTTGTACACCTAAAAGTAATATAATATTTTAAATCAACTATACCTCAAAAAAAGTTGATTCAAAAAACAGTAATATTTGCACAGTATACATTTATAAAGATTTGTACATTTAAAATATTTTGTTTTTCTGTTCTTTTCTGGTATGCGTGCTTATTTTGGTATGAGAGCTATTAAACATGTTTTAGTGTGTGGTGGGGACAGGCTTTCAATCCAAGCTATCATCCTTTCTTTATTGTTTCAGAATAATTTAGGACAGTAGAAATAAATACAAGGTGATAGAGCTAACCACTTCATCTCACCCCAAAATCTTTATTTACTTCTCCAGAATTTAGAAACAACAACTAATGCTTAAATTTTCACAGATTTTGTGTGTGTGTGTGTATAATTAGTAGTTTTTTCTCCTTTCAGAAACATGGCACATTTCTCTATTTTCCGTTGTTTTATGTATGATGTGAGAACAATATTACAGTTTTCTTCTGAAACTCCACCATAGTTATTTGGTATTCTATTTCATATTTTTAATAATCTATGAAATCTAGTCTTAAATTTTAGTTTCAAACCGGTTATTGCTTATTTTAGAAATACATTAATTTTATGTCAATTTACTGTATGTTTATACTGGTTTATCTAGTTATTGATTCACTTGGGATAATTATGCAGATAATAATGTCCTTTTAAATAGGGTAATGTAACTTTAATTTTTCAGACGTTGTTTGTTTGAACTGTTTACTCAGCTAGGACCTTCAGAACCTCAGTGGACTGAGACTCATGGTAGACCATATTCTAGTATTTTTCCATTAATCATTATTTAGGTTGTGGAATTACACATCTATTTTCTAGTTAAGAAGAGTTTAAAATCAGTGTTTATGTGAGGTATTTTCACATCTATTATCATAAGGAATGCATATACATGTTTTTAAGTGCTATTTTACCAAGTTCCATCTAACAATTCTGCTACTCATGAAGTAAATGTGCGGTTACTTTATGCGGTTTCTGTCCTTTACTTCTCTGAAGATAAAAGTGAAGCATCCATCTTCTTTAAGAAGAAATTCTCATCTCAGCCCTAGCTGATTTTCCTGTAAAGTTATCTGACAATTGTCTTCTCATCTTCTTATCCTTATCAGCGCACTGAATCCTATCTGTAGATTTCTATCCTTGCAAAATTGATCAAATAAAGTAAAATTTAAAAAATAACAGTGTACATTAACATGTTAAAGAGACTCACCAAATGATTATGTGAAATCCATCAGAGTATACTTTAAACTAAATTGTAATATATTTGGAAAATGTTCTCTTGTTCCTTCAATACATGTTTCTTTGTGAAGCTATTGTTAACATTTTACATGACTTCCATTTTGATAGCATTTCTCTTGACTTCAATATCTACAGAGAGAAACTATGAAATAGCTCATTTACTTAAAAATTTAGAATAACCTCAATATGAATACTTTTTATAGATCCTCCAAAAAAGATAGTAATTTGTTGATATGTTTTCTGATTCGTAAGTATCAGAGTAGTTTTTTTCTGATGGTAACTTAATTCTGAGATACATCCTGTTTATGTTTTAAAAATAGGTACATAATTTACTAAGATACTAAACATATATGTATGTAAGCATAGATTAATGACATGTGTGAGTTAATATATCTAAAGTTACATATTATACTATATTAGTTTGCTTGGGGCATCATAGCAAAATGCATGGTTTAAATAACAAAAATTTATTTCCCAACAGTTCTGGAAGGTGCAAGTCCCAGGTCAAGGTCCAGCAGAGTTGGTTTCTGGTGACAGCTGTCTTCCTATCTTGCAGACAGATGCCCTTCAGCCATGTTGTCATGTGCCTTTTCCTTCTCTTTGGGTGCAGAGCAAGAGAGAGAACTCTCTGATATTTCTTCTTGTAATAAACTAATTCTATCAGATAAGAGCCCCACCCTTATTAACTCATTTAATATTAATTATGCCCTTACTCCACCCTGCAGGCTAGGACTTCAACAGATGACTTTTGGGGGACATATGCATTCTGTCCATAACATTTACCTGGTTTTATATTGCTAAGTAGGATTGTACATTTCTTAACTGTTCCCTGTCTTACATCATGCTATTAGTAGTAATGCTTTCTAATTTGGATTGTCTCCATTTATATGGTCTTTGGGTTTTCAAATGTAGAAAACCAACTCAAGCATGACTTCAAGTTACTCATCAATAACTACTTGAAACGTTTTTTTTAGAACCATGAATTTATTTATAATTCCTTAAATTAAATTTATCAAACAAAAATTAAAGAGAAAAAGGAAGAACATAGTCTTCCTCTCTATGTCTATAAAATTATAATAAAATAACTCTTGAAGGTAACTGAACTGTTTCATGAACAATATCTTAACATTGTTGGGACCAAAGGCACTCTTTCAGTTTTAGTTTTGAAATAAGATGAAATAAGATGTTTTATTTATTGTGGGTGATTCAGAAGGGAATTTGCCTTAACCATCTCCATTCTTCAGTTGTACTCAACAATAACTGGGGCTCGAGAGTGAAAGTAGGTGAAAGTAAATTTTTTTTTTTTGCCTTCTTATAACCATGATTTCATGGAGAAGGCATAAGTAAGACAAAGAAGAAATACAGAGAAAAATTATATGCATTCTCCTGACCAACATACCTGTACATAGGATTGGAGATCTGCCAAATTATCCCAGTTAATTAAAAAGTAATATTAATTTTTAAGAACTTTTTATTCCTCTAATAGTCATGTAGACTGATTCCATTATGCATGCATTCCTTCTTTATCTCAATCTTCATCAGAATAGGAACTTTCATATCAACCACTTAAAATATATCCTTATCCTCACAATATTATTTTCATCTGATAATCACTCTAACCACTCTTTGTTACTGAACACAAAACTATTCCACCTAGCCTACAGAAATTTAAGTTTTAATCAGCAAAATGCTGATATTTTCAGCTTCTTCTCCGAGTTCCCTTCACATCCATGCTTTAATGGGAATTCAACATTTACCTGAGGAAACTGTTGTCCTATGCTGCCCTCTCAAGAAGAGATTTTGTTTTGTTCAATACACCATATGCCAGGGGTCTGGATATAAATTTATTGCTTCTTGTTCTACTTTTGAACCATTTTTATTATCCTTCTTTAAAAGAACAAACAAACAAAACACCTCTTTTTACAATACTGCCAGTAAGCTCTGCTTGTTCTTATCATTTCTGAACATCCAGATATTTGTCTACCTGGCTCACTGTCCTCCCTCCATCAATGTTCATATCATTGTTCTTGAGATAAACAACTTCACATACATGATTCATTTAGTAGCCTGGCCTCTTAGTACCTCAGCCTCCTCAGATCCAACCATCTCTTCCTCTGTCCCACCTCAAAAACCACTTACATCTTGTCACCTTAGACCTCATAATCAGCAATATCTGTACCACCTCCAAAATCTCCATTTCAAACATCCATCACCATACGGACTTTACACGCAAGTAATGAAGTACTTAGCTCCAGTTCATATTACCTAGGTCAGCACTATAACTATTCACTTGCCAATACATTTAACCATTCTATTCTTTCACTGTTTTCTCCTGGCCAAAAAAAGAGGTGAAAAAAAGTATTTAAATAGAAGGTTATGTGGTGTAGCTTCCTCAGATCCTCTATAACATCATATATCATAGTAAAGAATTTGAGTTTTATTATAAGCATGATGAGAAGCAATAAAAGAAGATTAATCAAGAAGTGACATGTATTGGTTTGTAATTTAAAAACAGAATCCAAAATGTTGTGTAGAAAATGGTTTGAAAGGTACAAGATTAAGACTAGAGAAACCAGGTGAGAATTTAGGCAATAGTCATTAGAGAAAGGAACTATAGTGGTAGAAATGAGGACAGAGGGATATGTAGGCATTTTTCAGGTAAAACGTCTAGGTCATGATTGTTTGGGCTTGGTCACAAGCAAACTCCTATCTCTTTGGAGTCTGATAAGCAGGATATAAAGCTGGAAAAGTCATATATTCTACAGTATTGTAGATAGCAATTTTTCTGGTAAAATTTAAGTCATTTAACAATATACATTGGCAAGAAAGTACTATTATGAATTACATTAGAAATTCTGAATTCACACAGTTAAGAATTCAGTGAATAATAGAACATATTTTATTACAAACCGATAGCTTTGCTGGTATAAGCATATCTTGACACATTTACCAAAAAAAAGAGTACTTTCCTAGAAGGAATTTAAAAATCATCTGTTATCTGTTCAGAAAAGAAATACTTAGACTATTATAAGACTCAAACAATAGTGTAATTCACTAGGACTTACCAAAGAGAATATACCTTACATTGCACTTTGAAACCCTTGTTTGAATATTTGTGGGAGATTTTATTTTCCATACTAGGTATTTTATACCACAATCGCAAAGATAGAGACAAAAATTGATGAGAATTTAAAATGCTATATTCCATACTATCACTAACTATTTTGAAAATATAGACTAAATTAATATTGGAGATGTAAACCATGGCAATGCTATTAAAACCTATTATATTTTGTTTTTATTCATCCAAGACATAATATGCAGTAAGCTGGCTTCTGACTCCATTTCAGATTTCATTTTCTGTTTATATTACATAGTCCAATAAGAATAGAAACTTACCTATTCAACTTTTATGAGAAGTATGTTCTGTTTTCCTTTAAATTAAATTCTCATTGTATGAATCTAAACAAAAGCTGGTATGACAAAAATAATACTTATAAGCTGTTATATATATAAATAAATATAAACCAATGAAACCTCTAATGTTTTTCAAAATGTATGATTCAAACTCCAATACATTATTTTTTTTAGCAGAGAAAGTTTTATTTATTTATTTATTTTTATTGGGGAGGCTATAGCACATAGATAAAGAGAGGAAGGACTCTCTTTAAGCCCAAACTTTCAAGGCCCTTTCTGTTTCTCCCTGATGAACAGGTAGTACTACTCCAAAATCTATGATGGGAACAAAGTAGGAGGAAGGCAGTAGTAGGGAAGCAACTGCCTTTAAGTATATACATTGAGAGTCATCTGATGGAAGAAGGAACAGACTAACCGGCCCTCAGAGAGGCCCACAAAGTATTCAGTAACTTTTTTTTTAACACCTTTATTGGAGTATAATTGCTTTACAATGGTGTGTTAGTTTCTGCTTTATAACAAAGTGAAGCAGCTATACAAATACATATAACCCCGTATCTCTTCCCTCTTGTGTCTCCCTACCATCCTCCCTATCCCAACCTTCTAGGTGGTCACAAAGCACCGAGCTGGCCTCCCTGTACTTTGTGGCTGCTTCCCACTAGCTATCTATTTTACATTTGGTAGTGTATATATGTCCATGCCACTCTCTCACTTCGTCCCAGCTTACCCTTCCCCCTCCCTGTGTCCTCAAGTACATTCTCTACGTTAGCGTCTTTGGGGCAGGACAGGAATAAAGATGCATCCAATACATTATTAAGCAATGTGTTTATTTCAACTGGCAATTAGTCCAGAAATGTTAATATCTGCCTAAAGAAAATACCTTGGATGATATTCTTTTGGAAATTTCACACCATCAATTAGAAGCTTACATTATGTTTAAAGATAACTATAAATATACGTGCATAAGGAATTATGAAAATATATAATACTATGAAACAAAAACATGGACCCTTTTTAAGAATCTCAATAAAAGTAGAATAGTGCTTATAAGGAAGTTGTTCAGAAACATGCCCTATTCTTATTTATGCTAAATTCTATATATACCAAAAAAAAAAAAAAAAAGCATGAGGATAGTAAAACTAATCTCTTAGTTAAGTTTATTATGTAGAAATAGAAAACAAAGTATATTTTGAAATAGGCAGACTCACATTAGATTGAAAAGAAAAACAGGCTGAAAAATCTAAGAAAGCTGGTTTTCAAATCAAAGGCTAAATTCATCAGAGGTAGCAAATGTCAAGGGAAGTTTAATGATACCAACTAACTTGTGGTTAACACATAAAAGAAAAAATTTTAGTATACAGAAGCATTTCAAAATGTCTGAGAGAAACTAATTGAAAATTGTGCTTTAAATCATTATCATATTTGCTGCTTTTCTACATATATTTGTGTACTGTTCATCATAATATAAATACTTTATTATAAAGATAAAGTGTAATATTTATTTTTTATATATAATATTGCATGTTTAATCAAGACTGTAGTATGTAAAACATTTACAAATAGTCTCATGAAGGACTTACAAATATTTTAAATTTAGGATGTGGATTTAACATTCACAGTGCATAAGCAGAAAGGTATATCAACTATGTATCCGCAACTTAATGTGAAAGAGAATTTTACTTTAGCAAATACTTTCTTTACATTGAGGAAAATGTCCTTAAATGTATCTTCTTTAATTTAAGTATACTCAGAGTTGGGAAAAAACAGGGTTTCCTTTTATACAGGTCTCAAGAATTAAATAAAATTGACTCCATAGATCATGGTTAAGAAACACATGATAAAGAATGGCTTCAAAATACTTGTAGTTTTGTTTTCAATTAAATTCCCCCAAATTGATTTTCTTTAACATCAAATAGTCTTTATTCCACTTGATAACATTTTTCACATTAAGCAACATTATATAATTGTTCTCTTTAACCATTTAAAACAATTAGGACATAGAGGCATTATATAAAGTTTCAAACTGATAGAGAAGTCAGTTTACACACCTTCATCTTATGAATAGTGAATAAAACAAGGTACTTTCTGTTGTGAATGTAATGAGAAAAAGTACTCTTAGCAATAAAGTAGCCCTACCTCTTTACCATTACTTTAATTCCATCACATAGAAGGCAAAGAAAACAATTCCATTACTTCAATATCTGCTAAGGATGATCTATGGCCCCTGGAGTATATGTATGTGTGGACACCCCCCCCACCTATGTATGTATATATATCTGTATGTATTTAATCAATACAACTGGAGAAATCCCATACAACCATGAAAAAATATGATAAAAGCAATAAATGAAAAATACTAAGTGAATAAAAGTTAACATAAGCCATAGGAGATTTAAGAGAAGTGACAGTCCCATGGATAAGGAAAGAGATTAAGACTTCAAGGTAAAAGTGAGATTTGTTGTGAACCCTAAAGGACAACTATAATTGTGAAAAGCTGGGAGTTGAAGATTGGATATTCCAGCTTCAGAATTGTGAATTAAGATTTTTAAAGACACATGCTCACCACAGCATTTCAGTAAAAAAAAAAGGGAGATCATAATGGAAGGGGGAATAAAGGAATCTATGGAGGAGACCTTATATGCCTTTAAAACTGAACTTGATTCTGGAATTACCAATGAACCATTAATGGAATTTTAAACAAATAAGTGATATGATAAAAGCAGTCCCTTAAGGTCAAAAGGCAGGTATGCAGGCAATATTGCATAAGGAAGAGGTTGAAGGCGGCAAGTCATAATCAAAATGGTTTAGGAGAAAGTGACAGATTTAATATACTTTTGTTTATACTACTGGCATACAAAGGACAGCGAAGAATGCCAAAAACTCTCAGCCTATCACAGGTATGTCATACCTATCACAGGTATGACTCAACACACTCAACAATGTGGTTTTTATAAATCCATTAATATCCAGAGATATTTTGATCTTTTGATTCTCAGTAATTCAGGGCCCGCACTAATTGGTGAACTTCAGCTTCATTATCAGAGAGCTAAGATCTCTAATGCAGTATTATGTAATAGGGTACCTAGCTTCTTTAAGATACCCCAGGGCTAAATGTGAATCTATATCCCCTAGCATTGGCTCTCAAGTTTTTTACTGAGCCTAAGAATGACCAGGGAAGCCTATTTAAAATGCAGATTTCTAATCCTTATTTTAGACCTGTAGAATCTACGTTTTTTTAAGATGTATCCCAGGTAATTATGTATTTGATTTTGGCTGCCTTGGGTCTTTGTTAGTGCGTGCGGGCTTTCTCTAGTTGCCACGAGCGGGGGCTACTCTTCGTTGCAGTGAGTGGGCTTCTCATTGCAGTGGCTTCTCTTGTTGCGAGCACAGGCTCTAGGCGCACGGGCTTCAGTAGTTGTGGCCCGTGGGCTCTAGAGCACAGGCTCAGTAGTTGTGGCACACAGGCTTAGCTGCTCCGCAGCACGTGGGATCTTCCCGGACCAGGACTCGAACCTGTGTCCCCTGCATTGGCAGGCGGATTCAACAACTGTGCCGCCAGGGAAGTCCCTGTAATATTTATTAAATAATTGTTTTCTTAAAGGCATATTTCTGATTTTGTTACCTACTTAAAAAGCCCAAAGAATAAGCTAGTAGAGATGATGGAAATAAATACAAATATTATTATATTTAAAGATATATTAAATGTAATAAAAGTACAGGACAAAGTGTTTGGAATAATAACTCATTTGAAGAATACTTGCTGAGTGTTTAATAATTAAAAAACACATTTTATACTAAACACTAGGAATACAATCATGAAAAAGACCGAAATTTTTCTTTTGTATGATACTTCTAGCCATTATCTTCTGTAAATATATTTTTTCACTTTATTTCCATGAAAGTAAAAACTATATATCATCCCCAAATTTGTTTTTGTTGTAAGCTTTTAGAAATATTTTATTAATGTTAAATTCAAACTAACAGCTGATGGTTTTAATACTTATTGTGAAGCAGGTTATTTACAAAGCAGCTTACAAATTACATGGTTGATTTGGGGACCTTTCTATAATTGTGGCTCAATCTATTCTTTTTTCTTCTTTCTCCATCAAATACCCTGTTTCCAAAAGTTGACTATGAAGAAACTTGTAAAACAATTTTAGTAGTCTGCCTCAACAGCTTTTTAGGCATTCAACCATGGAAAGGAGAAGGAAACATACAGTCAAATAAATTTAAAATAAAGATAATTATGTGGGTATTGATTTAAAGTGAAACAGTTAAGTAGGATTCTAGTAATCAATCCTGAATGCAAGTATACATCTAGGATTTTTAGTGAAATATTCACCCTTGGATTCCTGGATTATCAATTTTCTTTTAATGCCCTTTTATCAGCACAACATTTTATACACTAAATTATTAAATCAGCTATTTTTCTATTATTCTATTACTGATTAAAGGACAATTTGCATGCTTTAGAATCCAGAACCAACTCCAAGAGGAGATGTTTTATAGCTAAGGTTCAGGAGCATATATTGGTTGTCTCATCAGCATATAGAGCACTAACCACTCCTAAGTAATTAACATATCTATGTTTTTCAGGTGATTAGACTGGGTTAACGAAGTTTGAGGAGGGAGACACAGAGGTACAGTGTCATTCTCATCACATCAGACTTAGGATACTACTATCTAAATGACTTATCACTCTATGTTGAGCTTGATCACATGGCTGAAGTACTGTTAGCTTTGTCCCCTGTAAAGTTATTCCTTTCCAACCTCTTTCCATACTGTACTCTTTGGAAGGAAGTTATTATACATAGCACATACTTAAGGAGTGGAGAGTTATGTTCTCCTTCCTTGAGTGGAGGATTTCTGCATAGATTATTTGGAATTTTTCCTCTAGAGCAGATGTATCTATTCTCCCCTATTATTTATCAATGCAATCAGTTATTAATATTACATGGATTCATGAATACAGCTGACCCTCAAACAATGCAAGGGTTAAGGGCACTGACCCTCTGTGTAGCCAAAAATCCTAATATAACTTTATAGTTAGCCCTCCTTATACGTGGTTCCTCTGCATCCTCAGACTCAAACAACCGAGGAGCATGCAGTCCTGGACTATTTTCTATTGAAAAGAATCTGTGTATAAGTGGACCCTCACAGTTCAAACTTGTGTTGCTCAAGGGTCAACTGTATTTACTTTAAATGTTGGATTATAATCTAGTACTACTTTATGGTGTTGCTCAAATTATCACAGCTTTGACCATTGGTATCTATTTCATCTGGCTCCTCTGTCCCTTTAATGTAAGTCCATTTCTAAAATTTGTTTTTGTATTTTCTTTTTGTTTGTTCATTTGTTTGAGTATTATCTTACTTTCTGGTACTACATGATACTCCAGGCTCATCATGTATATTACCTGACAGGGTGCTAGAATCAGCCATTTTTCAAAAAGTCCTGAATATTTTTATTGGACAATAGTATTTGGAACTAAAAACGGGATACTAGTTAACCCATTACTATTGTGGTATCATTGCTTCCATATACGTTCATCCAGCAGAGCAAGGAAATATATGTGTGCACACCCATATATATATATACACACATCTAAAAATTTTCTATATGTATCAATTTCTATCTATATTAAGCTATCCATAAAGTACTAGTGAATTCTCCAACTCTAATCCAGTACCACATGGATCATTTAGACTCCTCTTGCTTGTCTCTAACCCCCCTTTCCAACAGTGAGATACAATCTCTCACCACCTGCCATCCATTTACTTAATTGTTCAATTTCACTAAGCATATACAGTGGTCTCATAATTGTTCGACCCACGTTTGTGGTAAACAACTTTATCAACTAGAGTACATTCCTTATATAGAGTTCATTTTAAATTTAGTCTTACATCCCCGCCCCCACGCCCCACACTTCCAAAGTCACTTAAGTTAGGACTTTTGTTTTCCCCAAACTTTTTCCTTATTTGTAACAGGTATTATTTTGTCACATTCTGAATTCCACACTGGGATTAGCTGATCCCCTAAATGATTTTGTTTGCATATATTAATGTCCACTCTTTGTATAGTAAAGTTCTAGGAGTTTTGACAATTGCATGGTGTCTGTACCCCCCATTACAGCATCATACAAAATTATTTTATGCCCCTAAAAAATTGCCTGTGCTTCCTGTATTCAACCCTACTCTTCCTCCAAATCACTGGTAATTGCTGATTTGTTTAGTGACTCTATATTTAACCTTTTCTAAAATGTCATATAAATGAAATCATTCTGTATATAGCCTTTTCAGACTAGCTTATCCAATTTAGTAATATGCACTTAAATTCCATCCATGCTTTTGCATGATTTGATAAATCACTCCTTTTTATCACTGAATAGTATTCCATTACATAAATGTATGACAGTTTGTTAATTCAGTCACCCAGTGAAGGATATTCTTGTTACTTCCAATTTTTGATGATTATGAATAAAGTTGCTATAAGTATTTATTTACAGGTTTTGTATACATATGTATTTTTACATATGTTGGGTTAACATCTAGGAGCATGATTGTTTGATCATATGGTAAGACTATGTTTAGCTGTATTAAAAACATCCAAACAGATTTCTGAAAGGACTGTACATTTTGCTTTCCCACCAGCTGTGAATGAGAGTTCCCTTTGCATCAGAAACTTGCCAAAAGTTGGCACTGACAGTTTTTGCATTCTTGCCATTTTTATGTGTCTATACTTTACATTTGCATTTCCCTAATAAGAAAACTTCTTGAGCATCTTTTCATATATTATTTGCTATCTGTATATATTCTTGGGTGAGGTGTCTGTTCAGATATTCTGCCCATTTTTTGTTGATTTAAGAGTTCTTTGTATATTTTTGATACAAGTTTTTTTAAAATCAGTATGTTTTACAACCATTTTTGCCAGTCGGTGACTTGTATTTTTATTATATTACAACGTCTTCCACAGAGCAGCTTTTTAACTTAATTAAAGTCTAAGTTTTTTTTTTTTTCTTTTTCTTTCATGGATCATGCTTTTGGTGTTGTATCTAAGACTAATTACTAAACCCCAAAACACACAGATTTGTTTTCCAGAGTTTTGTGATGTTCTCCATATAGATGTGTTAGGCTTAGTAACTACCCCCAAAGATGCTCGTGTTCTAATCCTCAGATCCTGTGAATATGTCATCTTACAAAGTAAAGCACTCTTGAGATGGGAAGATTATCCTGGATATGGTGGACACAATGTAATCAAAAGAGTTCTTATTAGAGAAGGAAAAAGGATCAGATTGAATAGTAGATGAAACAGTGGAAGCAACAGGTTAGAGTGATATGAGGAAAAGGCCACAGCCAAGGAATACAGGAAGCCTCTAGAAGATGAAAAATCCAAGGAAATGAATTCTTCCCTGAAGCACCAGAAGAAATGCACTCTTACCAATACCTTGATTTTAGACTTCTGACCTCCAGAAGAGTAAGAGAATACATTTGTATTGTTTAAGCCACAAAATGCAATCATTTGTTATAGCAACAATAGGAAAATAATACACCTATTTTGTAAAGGTACACCCTGTACCTATTTTGTTAGATTTACACCTATTTAAATTTTGTGCTATTGTAAAAGGTACTGATTTTTAATTGCAAATTTCAGTTGTTCACTTCTTATATACAGGATATCAGTAAACTTTTTTATATTGACCTCATATTCTGTGACTTGATATATTTGCTTCTTAGTTCCATGGGTTCCTTTATAGATTCTTTAGGGTTTTTTTTTTTTACAAAGACAGTCATGTCATCTTCAAATAAAGGCAGTTTTGATTTTTCCTATACAATCAGTATATCTTTCATTTCATTTTCATTTTATTTTTTCCTTATTGTACTAGCTAAGATTTCCAGGATAATAGAGACTAGGAATAGAATATCCCTGAATTTTTCCTGATCTCAGGGAAAATGCATTCAGTATGGTATTAGCTATAGGTTTTTATTGATATTCTTTAGTTAATTAGGTTTCCATCTAGTCATAGTTTGCTGAGAGTTTTTATCATGAATGAGTGTTGGATTTTGTTAAATGCTTTTTCTGCTTTAATTGATATGATCATATGATTTTTCTTCTTTAGTCGGTTTAGATGGTTAATTACATTGATTAGCTTCAAATATTCTACCATCCTCATATACTTGGAACCACTTCCACCTTTTTTTCATTTATTTTTGGATTTTATTTGAAAATATTTATTGAGGATTTTTGCCTTTTTGTTCATGAAAGATACTGTTCTGTAATTTTTTTCTTGTATTTATCTAGGTTTGGTAGGGTTGTGATGCTAACCTTATATTGAATGAGTTAATATTGAATGAGTGTTCATTCTGCTTCTATATTCAGGGAGACCAAGTAGAGAATCAGTATAATTTCTTCTTCAAAAGTTGGTAGACTTCAGCGAACCATCAGAGTCTGATTCTTTCCTTTTTGGAAGGTTTTAAGTTATTTATTTTATTTCTTTAATAATTACAGGCTTATGCAGTTTATTTTTCCTTGTGTGAGTTTCTAATGATTTATTTTTTTAAGAAATAATCAAATCTGCGGACTTATAGCTGTTCATATTATTCTCTCAGAATTATCTGATGTTCTCGGGATCAGATAACTCCTTTTCCATTTCAAACATTCTTTGGTTGATAGTTTTCTGTATTTATCCTGTTAGATGTTCTCTGAGTTTTCTGTATCTATTGCTTGATATTTGTCATTGATTTTGGAAACTTCTTGGCCATTATTATTTCAAATATTTCTTCTACTCCATTCTCTCTCTCTCTCTCTGTCTTCTTTTGTATTCCAATTACTTGCACTTTAAACAACATTTTCCCCTTGTTGTTGGATACTCTGTTGTTTTTTCTTTTCTCCATTCTCTTTTCTAATTTTTTTTTCATATTGATAAGTTTCCATTGATCTATTTTCACATTTACTGATTGTATCCTCACTGTACTGAGTCTAATGATGAGCCCATCAAAGCCAATCTTCTTTTCTACCATTTCTTTTTTATACTTTCATAGAGTGTCCATCTTCCTGTTTACATCACCCATCTGTTCTTGGACATTGTATCATTTGCCATAGAGATCTTAACATGTTAATCATAATTATTTTATTTCCTATCTGATTATTCCAACATCTGTGTTACACCTCTGAGTCTGTTTCTGATTATTGCTTTGTATCTTCAGACTGCATTTTATTTTTTGTTGTTTATTTTTCTTGCATGTTTTGCATTTTTTGTTGAAAGTTCAACACATATCAGACAATTGGAACTAGGGTGAATAGGCCTATAATGTGAAGATTCACATTAATCTAGATAGGAATTCAGCTGTGCCTAACATTTGTTGGTATAAGAATACCAACTTTAGGTATAAGAATCTTTATATTCTTCTAGTGTTCTTTTTTTTGTCTCCCCTATTGACTGTACTCCAGAACAGAGAGAACCTGTGTTTTATATCTCTTTCAGCTACAATCCACTTTACTTATACTTGTGACCTTTGTGGTAGTAAGGTGCAGGGGATGGGGGAGAATACTATAGCCTTCTGACTTAATGTCAGTGTTTTAGTGGACCTGTGCGTCAGACTTGTGATTTTCACAACTCTGTGTTTCTGCAGGAAATATCTTGGTTTACTTCCCTGTAGGAATATTTGCATTCTATTTCCATGAAACCCCAGTCCTTTTTGACTATGATTTTTAATTTTGTTTTTCCCGAAGATGAGACAGAAAGGCTAGAGAAGGATGAAACAGGGACAAATCCCCTTTCTCCAGGTGGGATAAGTTTCAGAATTGCACTCTGACAAGTTCCTTACCCCTCAGAGGGTAGGCCTTTGCCATAAAAATGATGGTGTGCTTGTTTCACAATGGTTATTTTCCCTCCTCCTGCTGCCAGAGTCCTAAGGGTATCTTTTCTTGGAACTTCACTTTGAGAATGTGGTAATGTTTCTGTAGGTAAAAGCAGGGAAAGTCTTGGGGTGTGCCTAAGACCTTGGACCACATGAATTTCTCACACTCATGCTACCCCACACCCAGCCTTTGGCTATGTGTCAAAATTACCATTTAAATGTTCATATAAGTTTATAGTTCTAGCCATTTGTGCTTCAGATAAACAGATATTGGCTGTGACTGAATGAACATACCTGTTCCTCCAGAATGCAAAGTGGCCATTTGCCCTGAGACCACAAGCCTCATGGGTCCAAGAAAGTGGTTGATCTTCAGTTTTTCTGATTTTTTCTTTTTTTAATTGGAAGGATGGTAGTGATAACTGCCAAGTTCTTCACATATCAGTACTGAAACAGAAAATTAGTTAATACCTTTTTAACACCTCGATCTTTTCCTGTGCAAAACTATCTATATTTTTCCATTAAAAGTTGCCTTTTTCCTTGCGTTTCCTAGCTTAAGTCACTACACACCCCAATTTTTGCTCAGGTCATTTCTATTTTTTACTTTGTCATGCAGACAATATTGTTACACATATTTTCTGAACAGAGTGTGTTTCAACAAAATTTGCTAATTAATAAACATCCTTTGAAGATTTTTCTTATTGTTTTAAGTTGCTGACTATTGTTTATTTTTCTATATCAAATGGCTTATTTTTTCTTGATTACATATGCATACCTTCTTCTGTATGGAGTACATTCTAAATAAATAAATTTTATTATTTATTAATGATAACATTTCTCTTTAGTTTCTATTTAGCTTCTGTTTTAGTTATTATATATTAAAATTACATAAAATAAATATATCTACAAATGGCATGTATGTATTCATGTAATAACATCATATGAAAAATACAAATATCTCTTGCATCAATTTGATAAGTAGGCAAAGTCATTCCTGCTGAATTTTTTTTTTTTTTTTTTTTGCGGTACACGGGCCTCTCACTGTTGTGACCTCTCCCGTTGCGGAGCACAGGCTCCAGACACACAGGCTCAGCGGCCATGGCTCACGGGCCCAGCCACTCCGCGGCATGTGGGATCTTCCCGGACCGGGGCACGAACCCGTTTCCCCTGCATTGGCAGGCGGACTCTCAACCACTGCACCACCAGGGAAGCCCGCCTGCTGAAATTTTTAACTGAGTTATATTTAAAGGCTTTCAGCTTAATTTTCTTACCTTCAAAATAAATGGAAACTGCATAAATGTCTTATCTGAGAACTGTCAGCACTCAACAGCTTTAAGAAATATTAACATAGTTGTTTTTCCTTTATGTTCAATTTTTGTAGTACTATCTGCCAAATGAATGAATAAATAGCACACCAAATCTTTTATGGTTTTAGTTTAAGGGCCTCTGAACACTGATGTAGTTTAGTGTCATTTCTGTTCTTCTCAGAATCGTTATCACATATATAAATTATCATTGGTAAAGTGCTTACATAAAGAGACTAACTTTTCCCAAAAGGAAAATACTTTTAAAGTTAATATAACTTTATATACTATATTAATGTATAAATATATATTAATTTAAAAATGAGGATTTATTTCTTTTAACTGACATCAAGAAAATTTTGCCCTTACATACTAACAATGTTAATTATGTAGGAAAGATCACCAAAATTGTGATTGAGGAGTAAATGTTATATGCTTTAATTTAATGACTCTGCCATTTTGGTTCCAAGTAGTAGCAGTAATTCACACATTCCTAGGGACAAATAAGTGTTTCTTTACTTTGCACCTTACCAGCATATTACTTTAAGTTTCTGCCAGATTGTAAGATTAGCTTATTTCTAAATTTTTAATGTGCACTTCTCTAAATTCTAGTAATATTGAATATCAGTTACTTGATTTGCTGGCTAGTTGCATTCCCATTTTTGTGAATGCCTGCATATCAGGTACCTGTTTTTTAAATTTTTCCTTTTTTTTTATTCATAGAAGCTTTTTGCAAACATTATTAAAAGTATTGAGAGGTTAAGAGTAGAATATCCAATTGAGGAGAGTGACTATAAAGGGAAAGCAAGAAAAGGACAGAATCTAGATGAAGAAATGGGTCAAAGAAGGGTTGTTTTTATGTTTACTTATTTTGCATTTTTTCTCATTGCAAAGATAGTAAATGATTTATAATGAAAATTTGCAATAGATCTTTTTTTTTTTTTAAACATCTTTATTGGAGTATAATTGCTTTACAATGGTATGTTAGTTTCAGCTTCACAACAAAATGAATCAGTTATATATATACATATGTTCCCATATCTCTTCCCGCTTGCGTCTCCCTCCCTCCCACCCTCCCTATCCCACCCCTTCAGGCGGTCACAAAGCACCGAGCTGATCTCCCTGTGCTATGCGGCTGCTTCCCACTAGCTATCTACCTTACGTTTGGTAGTGTATATATGTCCATCAATTTTAAAGAAAGTATGGTACTGACATAAGGACAATACCATATAAACATATCAAAACCAATAAAATAGAATACAGAACCCAGAAATAAACCCTTGTACATATATGGTCAAATGATTTTTGATAATGATGACATGAATTCAATGGGAAAAGGGCAGTTCTTTTCAACAATGGTGACAAAAAACTGGGTACCCTCTCACAAAATAATGAAGTTGGACCCTTAATACCATATGCAAAATTTAACTCAAAATAGGTCAAATACCTAAATTTAAGAGCTAAAAGTATAAAACGTTTAGAAGAAAATATCAGGGAAAATCTTCGTGAGATTGGATTTCACAACAATTTAATAGATTTGGCACCAAAAGCAAGGCAACAGACAAATCTTCCCAGACTGGGAATCTTCCGGATTCCCGGAAGACACAACAACAACCAAAAGCAAAAAACAGACAAATTGGACACTATCAAAATTAAGACCTTTGTGCATTAAAAGATACTATCAAGACAGTGAAAGGACAACCTACGCACAGGAGTAAAGGTCTGCAAATCATATATCCAATCAGGGATTAATATCCAGAATATATAAATAATTCTTATAACTCAACAACAAAAAAACAACTTAAATAAAAAATTTGCAAAGGATTTGAATAGACATTCGCCAAAAAAGATATACTACTGGCTAATAAACACATCAAAAGATGCCCAACATCATTAATCACTAGGAAAATGGAGAGAAAACCACAATGAGATACTACTTCACTTACTAGGATGACTACAATAATGAAACAAAACAAACAAACAACAACAAACTACAAACAAGTGCTGACAAAAAGGCACAGAAATCGGAACTCTCATGCATTACACAAGAAATGGTGCAGCCCCTATGGAAAAGAGTTTGGCAGTTCCTCAAAAAGTTAAACATAGAACTAATATATGACCCAGTGATGAATCATTTATAGGTGTACATACAAAAGAAATGAAATCAGGGACTTCAAAGGGTATTTGTACACCCATGTTCTTAGTGGCATCATTCACAATAGCCAAAAGGCGGAAGTGTCCATCAACAGATGAATGGATCAATACAATGGGATTACTTAGCCATAAAAAGGAATAAAATTTTGTTATAGGCTACAATATGAAAAGCCTTGAAAACATTATGCTAAGTGAAATAAGCCAGACACAAAAGAACAGATATTGTATTATTTCACTTATATGCAATTCCTACAACAGGCAAATTCATTTAGACAGAAAGTAGACTAGAGGTTAACAGGGGTTGGAGGAGGAAGGAAAGGGGAGTTATTGTTTAAGGGGTACAGAGTTTACGTTGAGTATGATGAAAACTATGGATCCAGATAATGGTACTGGTTATACAACTTTGTGAATGTATTCAGTGCCACTGAATTGTACATCTAAAAATAGATAATGATAAATATTATGTTATGTGTATTTTACCATAAAAAGTAACAAAAAAACAAATACTTGCCTTCAATAAAACAGTAATTGAAGGCTGTAATTTCTACTGTAACCACCAAAAGACTTGTGTAAGAATGTATAATGATTAAATTAGTAACTGGAAAATATAATAATATTAAATAACATTAATCCAAAAGAAGGCAAGACAGCAGGGAAAAAAAGGTTCTATTTACTAGAATTATTTTTTAAATAATTTCCACAGTTCTGTGGCTCAAAATCTTCTGGCTTCTTTGGTTTGGAAACTTATTTTTATGATTTCACCCAAATTCTTGGTGATAGTTGTGTCAACTGACCTCTGTTATGGAGAATCCCATCATCTCCATTGTTATCACCGAGTCCAGCTCTATATTTCTCCAACGGTGACTCCTACTGTCAGCCCTGGCCTACAGATGAAAGCCTCATTTACCTTGATAGTGATTCTGGAGCCCCTGTCAAGTACATTCTTTATTGCTTTAGTAAACAGAATATTCTCTATAGGCCCCTATAGAGCACAGTTATTTGTGGGATTTCCAGCCTTACATTGTATATCCATGACCAGTTCTCTGACTTTCCCATTCCTCCTTTCACTGCCATTGACAGACAGCAATTGGGGTATTCCTTCCTTACTGTTGAAATTTCATCACTTTCTCCAAGTTCCTAGGAGCCATTCTGGCAGGATGTTCATATCATTTCTTAGGGCTCTTGCCCATTTGTTAAATTCTGAATCTGAGGAGAAGGCCCCCATATCAGTAAACTCTTAATCGTCCAACTTTATATTCCACTCCCCTTGATCTGGGACTTTCATTATCTAGTCCCATGCATAGTATCATGGCTGATGCTGGTCTTACATTAACTTCAGGATATATTCCCTTTCGTACCTTAGCAGGTCCAGCACTTTTCTGGATGGATTATGATGTGACTAACCCTTAAGTTATTGGTCTAGAGTTCAGATGTGGAGAAAGGGACACAGTCACAATTTTTTTTTTTTTCCTAGCAGGAGAGATGCTCCTGAATCATCTTAAAGAAAGGGGTTTTGCTGTCTTTACCTAGGGAGAAAGATTACTTCTGCAGGCACAGAAGTTTCATAGAATTATGGAGATTCAAGGTTTTCAAGTGAAACATCCTAAATTTCCTCATCCCATGTATTATGGTTTGTTTCCTAGCCCTGGACATATATAGTTGAAATACGTGTCTTGACTAGTTTGAAAAATTTAGACCTCTTTAGAACTTTGCTATTCTTATGGTTAAGTCCTGGTATGGGTGCTCAAGGCTTCTCTGTATTTTGGCTGCAGGAAATAAGATATTTTTTATGTGACCAAGGGGACCCTTTGGCTTTCACATTTAGTCTACTTAATGAGTAATCAACTTCAGCCCTTTTAAATTTTTCTGTAGTACACCAGATGACCCTAGCAATGACCATGCTATTCTATTGGGCTTGTAATTACTACTTCCCTCATTATTTAAATCACATAGATTTACTAGTGCAATTGCTTCCATTAATATAACAACTCATCTCACTATAAATGAGAGTTTTAACAATTGAATTCTTATTTTATGCCAAGGACTATCAGTAATTGACCTACTACCAGTGATATAGTCCTTATCACCACAAAGCAACAAGTGGTACAGATCCAAAATCCCATTTTAGTATCTACTTTCTCAGACCACTGGGATACTCACATCTGGACTTCAGTTACCTCAGAAAGAAGACTCAGAGGTGGACATTAGTGGGCAGGACAAGTTTTGCACAGTTATGCTGGGACCAACAACATCTGTGCTGAGAAAGAAGAAAGCAAAATTGGGCAGGAAGAGACATAGTCACAAGTCCTTAGCCAACAGCTAAGGGAGTCCTGCAGTAGGGATTGTGCTACACACTTGTTCTAGTTGGGGCAATAGATCAGGCATTGAACAGGCATTAAATCCAGGCTGCCCTTGGGAAGAAGGGATGAGATTGAGAGAAGCAGTTCTCTTTAGCTGAGGGTAATATCGTAAGAGGGCTGACAGCTAAGGGTTGACAGAGCACATAAGGCAGTTGTGTCATTCTGTCATGAGGGGAAACTGGCTGACACAGCACAATATCTGCTACACTGAATAAGTAAAGGTATGAAAAAATTCACATCCATTATTAAATACTTTCTAAAAAGAAAATCCAGAACCAGATGATTTCACTTAAAATTATTCCAGATACGTAAGAAATAAATAACCTCAATATTTTACACATACTTAAAGGGAAAAAATTCAAGAAAGAACACACAAATAAATGAAAAAGAAATGAAGGAAACGATAGCAAAGATCAATAAAACTAAAAGCTGGTTCTTTGAGAAGTTAAACAAAATTGATATACCATTAGCCAGGCTCATCAAGAAAAAAAGGGAGAAGACTCAAATCAATAGAATTAGAAATGAAAAAGGAGAAGTAACAACTGACACTGCAGAAATACAAAAGATCATGACAGATTACTACAAGCAACTCTATGGCAATAAAATGGACAACCTGGAAGAAATGGACAAATTCTTAGAAATGCACAACCTGCCAAGATTAAATCAGGAAGAAATAGAAAATATGAACATACCCATCACAAGCACTGAAATTGAAACTGTGATTAAAAATCTTCCAACACACAAAAGCCCAGGACCACATGGCTTCACAGGTAAATTCTATAAAACATTTAGAGAAGAGCTAACATCTATCCTTCTCAAACTCTTCCAAAATAAAGCAGAGGGAGAAACACTCCCAAACTCATTCTACGAGGCCACCATCACCCTGATACCAAAACCAGACAAACATGTCACAAAGAAAGAAAACTACAGGCCAATATCACTGATGAACATAGATGCAAAAATCCTCAACAGAATACTAGCAAACAGAATCCAACAACACAGTAAAAGGATCATAAACTATGATAAAGTGGGGTTTATTCCAGGAATTCAAGGATTCTTCAATATACACAAATCAATCAAAGAGATACACCATATTAACAAATTGAAGTAGAAAAACCATGTGATCATCTGAATAGATGCAAAGAAAGCGTTCAACAAAATTCAACACCTATTTATGATAAAAACCCTCCAGAAAGTAGGCATAGAGGGAACTTTCCTCAACTTAATAAAGGCCATATATGACAAACCCACAGCCAACATCGTCCTCAATGGTGAAAAACTGAAAACATTTCCACTAAGATCAGGAACAAGACAAGGTTGCCCACTCTCACCACTCTTATTCAACATAGTTTTGGAAGTTTTAGCCACAGCAATCAGAGATGAAAAAGAAATAAAAGGAATCCAAATCGGAAAGGAAGAAGTAAAGCTGTCACTGTTTGCAGATGACATGATACTATACATAGAGAATCCTAAAGATGCTACCAGAAAACTACTAGAGCTAATCAATGCATTTGGTAAAGTAGCAGGATACAAATTTAATGCATAGAAATCTCTGGCATTCCTATACACTAATAATGAAAATTCTGAAAGTGAAATTAAGAAAACACTCCCATTTACCACTGTAACAGAATAAAATATCTAGGAATAAACCTACCTAAGGAGACAAAAGACCTGTGTGCAGAAAATTATAAGATGCTGATGAAAGAAATTAAAGATGATACAAATAGATGGAAAGATATACCATGTTCTTGGAAGCAAAGAATCAACACGGTGAAAATGACTCTACTACCCAAAGCAATCTACAGATTCAATGCAATCCCTATCAAACTACCACTGGCATTTTTCACAGAACTAGAACAAAAAATTTCACAATTTGTATGGAAACACAAAAGACCCTGAATAGCCAAAGCAATCTTGAGAATGAAAAATGGAGCTGGAGGAATCAGGCTCCCTGACTTCAGACTATACTACAAAGCTACAGTAATGAAGACACTATGGTACTGGCACTAAAACAGAAACATAGATCAATGGAACAGGATAGAAAGCCCAGAGATAAACCCAAACACATATGGTCACCTTACCTTTGATAAAGGAGGCAAGAATATACAGTGGAGAAAAGACAGCCTCTTCAATAAGTGGTGCTGGGAAAACTGGACAGGTACATGTAAAAGTATGAGATTAGAATGTTCCCTAACACCATACACAAAAATAAGCTCAAAATGGATTAAAGACCTAAATTTAAGGCCAGAAGCTATCAACCTCTTGGAGGACAACATAGGCAGAACACTCTATCACATAAATTAAAGCAAGACCCTTTTTGACCCACCTCCTAGAGAAATGGAAATAAAAACAAAAATAAACAAATCGGACCTAATGAAACTTACAAGCTTTTGCACAGCAAAGGAAACCATAAACAAGACCAAAAGAGAACCCTCAGAATGGGAGAAAGTATTTTCAAATGAAGCAACTGACAAAGGATTAATCTGCAAAATTTATAAGCAGCTCATGCAGCTCAATAACAAAAAAACAAAAAACCCAATCCAAAAATTGGCAGAAGACCTAAATAGACATTTCTCCAAAGAAGATATATAGATTGCCAACAAACACATGAAAGAATGCTCAACATCATTAATTATTAGAGAAATGCAAATCAAAACTACAATGAGATATCATCTCATACCAGTCAGAATGGCCATCATCAAAAAATCTAGAAACAATAAATGCTGGAGAGGGTGTGGAGAAAAGGGAACACTCTTGCACTGCTGGTGGGAATGTAAATTGATACAGCCACTATGGAGAACAGTATGGAGGTTCCTTAAAAAACTACAAATAGAACTACCATATGACCCAGCAATCCCACTACTGGGCATATACCCTGAGAAAACCATAATTCAAAAAGAGTCATGTAGCAAAATGTTCATTGCAGCTCTATTTACAATAGCCAGGACATGGAAGCAACCTAAGTGTCGATCGACAGATGAATGGATAAAGACGATGTGGCACATATATACAATGGAATATTACTCAGCCATAAAAAGAAACGAAATTGAGCTATTTGTAGTGAGGTGGATGGACCTAGAGTCTGTCATACAGAGTGAAGTAAGTCAGAAAGAGTAAAACAAATACTGTATGCTAACACATATATATGGAAGCTAAGAAAAAAAAAAAAAAGGTCATGAAGAACCTAGGGGTAAGAGGGGAATAGAGACATAGACCTACTAGAGAATGGACTTGAGGATGTGGGGAGGGGGAAGGGTAGGCTGTGACAAAGTGAGAGAGTGGCATGGACATATATACACTAGCAAAAGTAGAATAGATAGTGGGAAGCAGCCTCATAGCACAGGGAGATCAGCTCAGTGCTTTGTGACCACCTAGACGGGTGAGATAGGGAGGGAGGGAGGGAGGGAGACGCAAGAGGGAAGAGATATGGGAACATGTGTATATGTATAACTGATTCACTTTGTTATAAAGCAGAAACTAACACACCATTGTAAAGCAATTATACTCCAATAAAGATGTTAAAAAAAAAAAAAAGAAAGAAAGAACACATAACCAGCCAATTTATGTGGCCTGAGTAACACTGGTATAAAAACTGTAAAGGGACTTCAGAGGAAAGAAGTTTCCAAATTTCTCTCATGAATATAGATACAGCAATCTTAACCATAACATTAGTAACACAAATTGGACAATATTAAAGATGGCAATACGTCAATAACAACATAATTTATTCTGAGAATGTAAGATATATTAAAAAGTTCATTGTGGGAAATAAAGAATTTACAACTGATTAGTTACTCCTCTATTATAACACTTGAAGAAGTTGTGACCAAATCTCTCAAGAAGCATGAAAATGAAATTTAAAAGCAAATGAAGAGTTCAGTCTATAATTTTTATGAATATTGAATAAAGCATAATCAGATGGATTTCTGCTCTCATCCATAGTACTATAACTAGCACTAGTTATATTATCCTCCATGTATAAACAGAAAGAACACTGTACACAATACACAAGGCAACTGTTTTTTGTTTTTTGGTTGTTTTGAATTTAAACAATAGGTTGCATAAGATTATGATCCCTGATATGGGATAATAATAAAACAAATGATGTCAATTTCATGATTGATCCAAATTTCTTCCAGTATTCACAATTAGTAATGCAGTGCATAGTAGAGGGTCCAAGCAAAAGTTAGTAGTCTTGGTGATTTGAATAGAAAGAATTAGAGTTCTAGATGTCTGAAGTTCTGGAATATAAAGGACTATGTGCAGGACAGAAAAGAGCTATGTAGTGAAAATACTCCAGTAATCTGTGTAGTGTTTCTCTTGAGTCTATGGCTAAATACCAAGCCGTGTATACTTAGGATGAAACTCCACTGGAGTCATGGAATCAATTGGAAATCTATGTGCTTAAAAATATCCAGATACCACACAGGACTAGAGACCTTTAATGTTCAACCAGCCTAAGTGGGGAGTCCTTGTTAATCACTGAGGACATTCTACAACACTTAACCTTAGAGCAGTTTGTAACTGCCTTAATACTGCCTAAAAGGCCAACTTCAAAGGATTTATTTGATCTCCAAATAACGGATCTGAGAATTCTTAAGATAATAAAATACAGCTCTCAAAAATGTGAAATTTATAATATCCAGCATCCAATTCAGGAAAATGTGACAATACAGGAAATATGTTTTGCTTTCCCAGGAGAAAAGACAGTCAATAGAAACAAGCACAGATATGATACAATGAAATGTGCACATGGAATTAGCACACATAAAGACCTTAAAAGAGCTACTGTAAATATGTTCAAGTATTTATTGTGAAATGCATAAATAATGGGAGATGACAGATTAAAGTATGGAACTTCTAGAGATGAATAGTACAATAAGTAACGTCTTTATTCTTTAGTCATTTTAAGATTTTCTCCTTATCACAAGTTTTTAGAACTCTGGTGTTTATTTAAATGAACTTTTTCATTTCAAAACTTATGTATTTACATAAAAATTTAGAAAATACAGTTTCCTTATACCCCATACCCAGTTTCCCTTATTATTAATATTTTATGATAGTATGGTATATTGGTTACAATTAATGAGCCAATAGCAACATGTCATTATTAACTAATGTTCAAGCATTATTAAAATACTCAAAATTTTACCTAAGGTCCTTTTCATGTTCCAGAATCCCATCCAGAACACCATGATTAACCATTGTCTCCCTCGGCTCCTCTTGACTGTGACAGTTTCTTAGACATTCCTTCCATCTTTCAATAAATTTGACAGTTTTGAGGCGTGCTTGTGTTTTGCAGAATTCCCCTCGATTGGGTTTTGTCTGATATTATTCTCATGACTTGATTGGGGTTATTGTAGGGAGAAAGGCCACAGAAGCAAAATGCTGTTCTGTTCAAATCATATCAAAGGTGCATATTATCAATATGACTTTCCACTCTTCATGTTAAACTTAATCACACACCTAAAGTAAATCTAAAGTTTTCTACAGTAAAGGTTCTCTTTTTTCTCCCTTGCCATACTATATAGTCTTTGGAAGAAATTCCACACTTTCTTCTACCCTTAAGGAGTGGGGAATTATGCTCTACCTCCTTGGAGGTGAAGTATCTTCAAGAGTATTTGGAATTCTTGTACACAGTAGATTTGTCTCTTCTCCTTCATTTTTCTTTACGGTACGCGGGCCTCTCACTGCTGTGGCCTCTCCCGTTGCGGAGCACAGGCTCCGGACACGCAGGCTCAGCGGCCATGGCTCACGGGCCTAGCCGCTCCGTGGCATGTGGGATCTTCCCGAACCGGGGCATGAACCTGTGTCCCCTGCATCGGCAGGCGGACTCTCAACCACTGCGCCACCAGGGAAGCCCTGATTTCATTTTTTGATGTGTGACTGCTGATAGCGTTAAAGTCACCCCCTCCCCTTCTCCTTGTGCTCCCTTCCCCCACAAGGGGGAGCTGTTAAGAAAGCCCAGGTACTCTTTTTTGGCTCAGTTGGAAGATTCAAATCTTGCAAGCCCCAGTCCACAGCCTCAAACCCTCAGTGGACCCCATCCCCTAACCACAATAAAAGCCCAGAGCCAGTCTCCTTATCTGGTTCTCACTAGCTATTTTGGATCTGCTTGAGAGGCCTGCCCTGATCTCCCCAGACAGTCTCTATTATGTAAGCATATGAAACAGTCACAAACTATTTCATATGCTCTTGGCCTGTATCATCAGTTGCAACATCCAAAATAAATTTAAATTTTTGAATATCTCTTCAGGGTGTGCAAAAGTTTCTCAAGGGTGGGCAAAACAATATGGATATATATTTTATACTTAAAGGTTTATAATGCAATACTAATATATTTAATTTCTTACTCAAATTGTTCCAGCTTTGGCCATTGGGAGCTCCTGTGTCTCTCTGACATACTGTCATTGATTTTATTTTTTAGCACTTCCTTACTTTCTGGCACTGAAAGATGCTCCATGTATATCTTGGATAATTCTGGCCTAAACCCTAGAATGGCCAGTTCTTCAAGAACTGAAAGAAATAGATGTAGTAGCAATACTGTATAAGAGAACATTCTCTAATCCTTCCTTCAATCTTTATGAATGATATTACTATCATTCACTTCACTTACTCCTATGGTATAATAACCCAGTAAGTTTTTACTATTATTGCTTTAAATGGTTACTTTTAGATATATGAAGAATAAGAAAAGAAAAAGATTTATTTTACCCCAATGTTTTCCTTCTCCTATGTGACAAAATTCATATAAATCTAGGTATCTGCTGTATATTATTTCTGTCTGAAGAATGTCTTTTAATATTTTCACAGGCAAATCTGCAGAAGAATTCCCTCAATTTTTGTTTCGAGAGTATATTTATTTCTTCATTTCTGAAGTATAATTTCAATAGATATATAATTCTAGTGTTTTCTTTTTTTTAAAACAGCTTTGCTGCAGTTACTGACAAGAAGCCCACTACAATACTTTCTCTGTCTGGATTTTATTTCAGTTTGGATATAGTATTCCTATGAGTAGTGTTTTGTTTTGTTTTGCTTTTAGTCTGCTTGGTGTTATTTGAGCTTCCTGGATCCAAGGTTTGGTGTGTATTAACTTTGAAGAATTTTGGCTATTATTACCTCAAATATTTCTTGTGCTCCAGTTTCTCTCTCTTCTAATTTGGTATTCTAACTATGTATATGTTACACCTGTTTAAATTGTCACACTGTACTTTGATGTCCTGTTTTGTTTTTTGCATTCTCTTTTCACATTTCAGCAGGAGAAATTTCTATTGACCTTTCATCAAGCTCACTCCTCTTTCTTTGGCAATTTTTAGTACACTGATGTGTCCATCTAAGGTGCTTTTCATTTTTGTTTCAGTTTTCTTTTTTTTTCCTAGCATTTTTCCTTAACCTTATCTTAGAGTTTCTATCTCTCTGCTTATCTATCTCTCTGCTTACATTCCCCATCTGTGCTTGCATGCTCTTGACATTTTACTTTAGGGTCCTTAATATATTAATCATAGTAATGTTAAATTTCCTGTATGATAATTCCAACGTCTTTGCCATATCTGAGTCTCATTCTGATACTTGTTTTGTCTCTTCAGACTGTGATTTTTCTTGCCTTTTAACATTCCTCACGATTTTCTGTTAAAAACAAGATGGGATGTATAGGAACTGAGGTACACAGTCTTTTAGTGAGAGGTTTTATTTTAATCTGTTGAGGAGTTGGGCTGTGTTTAATGTTTGCTGTAACTGTAGATGTCAAAGGCTTCATATTCATCTAATGTCATTGTTTGTATCTCCCTTGTTGACTTTGGGCTTCCTAAATACTTCTCCACAAAGAGTGCTCGTGTCTTTTATCTTGTAGCCATAATTCATTGTTATTATACTGGAGCCTTGTTGATGTGGTGGTGAAGATTGAGAATGGGCATGTACTCTAAAATTGCATGATTAAATCTGTCTTTCAATGTGCCTGTGTTTCTTGGGTATGACCTTCACAAGCGTTTCTTAGTTTTCCCCCCATCCCTAGGCGTAAAAAGAAAGCTAGAGGAAGCAGAGTGGGAGAAATATCCTTTCCCCAGATGGGATATGATTCTGGTAAAGTTTTCTCTTGAAAAGTAGCTGCTGGTTATACAAAATGCTCTGAAATATTTTACAATGACTATTCTGCCCATCTTTCTGCTATAAACATGGGAGACCTTTTCCAGCTCTGTGAGACCTGATGTGGTTCCTGGAGGTAAAATCCACAAAAGTGTAGGGTCTCCAAGACTGTGGCCCCAAGTAGTCTGTCATTCTCATTCTGGTCTACACTCAGGTTCCAGCAAGTCACCAAAATTACCACTTAAGTATTCCTACCAGTTTATGCCTTCAGCTGCTTCTGTTCCAGGTAAGTGGATCTGGGCTGTGACTCTGGATTCACCTAGTAAGTAACCTGACTCTCCAGATTTCAGTGTGGTAGTTTGCCCTGAAACCCCAGTTCTCTGATGGGTGGAAGAAAAGTCATTACTTTAAAGTTGTTCAGCATTTCCTTTTTTTAAGGGTGGGAGTGACAACTTCCAATATTTTTACACGTAGGATCTAGTTACATGTAACTAGAAGTCCAGCAATTTGAATTTAATGTGATTTTCTATGGTTTTCTTTGGATTTATCCTTAGATTTTTTGAGTATCTTGTATCTGTGGGTTTATTTTTTCATAAAATTTTGAAAACATTTGATCATATTCATTTTTTTTTCTCTTCCAATTGCACATATTTTTGATTGCTTGATAGTGTCCTGTGGGTCATTAATTCATTGTTTTTAAATTTTCTCTAAGTTCATCACTACTTCATCTTTATTACTTTAACCAGCAAATTCCAGTTGACTCAATCAGTTGCAATTGCTATCCTCTGTTATGAGTCTCATTCCCTGTACTGTGGTATACATAATGACTTAAAGCAGAATGCCAAGTAGTAATACAGCTCACATCATTCAGTCTCTTCCCTTACAGATCACAGGCATTCTCTTCCTGTGGTCCAATGTCTAAAACGAAGTATGTGTGTATTTCATAAAGTTGTCTACTTAATAGCAGGAGGCAATTTCAGTTCTAGTTATTCCTCTATGGTTAGAAAAAGAAATGCCTTGTGTGTTTTTTGCCCAACTTGTAAGTAACATTTAATTGTGTTTAAAACTGCAACAGCATATAAAGTGCTGTGTTGTATTTCCTCCTTTTCCCATTCTAGATCCATTTGTCACATTTTTGCGGTACTTGGGTTTTGGATCCTGCCCTTCAGGCAGTAAATCAGCCTGACCTCCATGTCCATTTTCATTAGGTCAGATGACCAGACAAGAAAATGAAGTCAAAGTATTATCTGTTTGTCTGTATGCTTCTTTGACTAGCATTATTGGCCACTGTCAGCATTTTTCAAATGAAGGTCATAGCTGATATCAGGTAGTCCCTCTGCCCTGACTAAAGGTCTTGCTGATCTCTGGCAACAGTTTCTTTCCCTTAACACTTCCCTAATAGCAACTCCTTTTGATGGTTCCTGACTCAATTCCAAAAAAAATTTATAAATTGTTACTTAATAAAAGTTTCCAATTATTCTTTTAATTTTACCATGTGTGAGCATTTGACCACAAAAAAAGGTTGTGATTGAAATGTTTTGAGATAGGTATATGAGATTATTCTTACCTAGAAACTTACAGCAAGATCTTTATAAGAAACTAGATAACGTCCTAGAAATGAGCTATATGACACTTTATCTTTCTTTTGTGAGAAAAAACAATAAACATTATTTTTTAAGTCAGTCCCTTCAATGTAATATGAAATGAAAAATGATCTTTTACAACCAATGAAGGAAAACACAGATTATTTTTCCCAGTGCCCTTGATCTTGAATAATAGCTACATTTCACAGCCAACTACTGCTTAATTTATATATTTTGTGTATAGCACTGTATTCAGTTTTGCCAAGCCATATTACACTGAGTGAGAATAGAAATTTATTGTGAAAATCTCAAGGAACAAAAACAGGTATTTTCCTTGCCTTTAAAATTTTGAAGAAACGTAAGTCAAAAATAAAAATTATCTAAGGAAGAAAAAAATGTACCCGAATTACACTCACATATTTAAAAATGTAAGGAAGTATTTAGAAAAATAAATTACATTGTCATTAACCTTTTTCCCCCTTGGAAGCCACATTTTTCAGGTGAAAAGCCATTGGGATTCCGACTGGTGTGAACTTGCTATTCAGATAGGAGTATTTACTTGTAGCATGTTTCCTTGGAACTCATGATAAAAGTAAGATTTCATCCCTGGGTGATCACTACATGATTAAAAGAACTGTTATTCACATTAATACTCCAATCATCTAAAGATTTTTTAATATATTACTTTTTAATTTGAATATGCCCTCCATCTAAGGAACTTTTATAAAAATAAAAAGAAGCAGAGGAAAGGAATACCTAATCTGATCTGACAAAATAATGTCTCATCTGTAAGAATATATTTGACTATTTCATTCTCTCTGTATATGTTATGTCAAACATTTAAAAAGTTGAGACTGTTAGAACACACACGAAAAGGAAAATGTTCAAATACAAAATATTCCTGTTTCTCAAATAAGAAATAAGCTATGAAAAGAGAACAAAAAACAAAACAACAAAACACCCATAAAAGGATTAAATTCTAAAAGTTCAGTTTTATTTTGTATTGAAAGTACTTTCCTTCATATATTTATTATTTAATCTATGCCATAGGAAATTCCACTTGTTATAAAACACTAAGCATTTTTTCTAAATGAAAGTAATAATTTCATACATATGAAAAGTGTGGAAAAACTAATTTTAAAAATAATTAGAAGAATATGTGTGTGCATTTTGTGCTTTACTGGTGTTGTTCAATTCTTAACATGATGCCAATTAATATTAGTTTTATCCATTTATTTGAGGTCTATTTATATTTATTATGGCCATATGTAGGAGCTATCAGTCTATCAGTTAGTAGAGAATTAAGAAATATTTCTGGCTTAAAGAATGTATCTCAGTTCACTATTAGGAAACAGAAACCCAAAGTTAATAGGGTATGTGACAAACATAGTTTGTATAAACTAAGCTGGAGAAAAAATAATTATTGTGATGGAAAGCTTTAGTATGTCTGAAGTTGAGTATCCTGGAGAGCTGGGCAGCAGCCCAAGGGCACTGATGCCTGAGACAGAAAAACTAAAGGAGATACCAGGGTACTGAAAGAGCTTGTCCCATTTCACATTTTCCTCCAGGTTTTTTTTTTTTAAACATCAGCAATTCCTATTTTAAGCAGTTTTAACATTCTTAATCATACACCCGCCAGTATCTGAGAATCTGATTAAATGAAACAAACAAATAATAAATCAAAAAAACCTCTTGTAGAACCATACTGGGTATAAATGACAAGGTATTTTAAAACATATTTGAAGTCTCCAAAGTGGTCTCTGCCACATAGTATTACTAAAATTATGGTTCATGTGATGTTTTCATAGTTATAAACTGTAGCCTTTGTTATCTGCTCAGATAAGCTGCATAATTCATTTTCTTATTGTATGAAATACAAATTAATAGTAATTTACATTTAATTTTTTTGTTGCAAAGTACCCATCATGAAAATAAACACATTGAAATTTATGAGGTATATACAATCAAATTTAATCTTATTTGTATATATAGCATATATTGTGGAATTTGTTTGAAAAACTTTGTTAATGAATTTTATATAATGGAAAAAAATAACAAAATAGGACAAAACCTCATGATTTTTATTTTGCCTTTTTCATCCCATTGTTTGCCCTCTGATTATAAAAAGCATTAAGTGTTTCAATTCAGGCATTTTCAATAACTCCAGAAAGCCTGATCAAAACTTTGCTAGAGTCAACAAAAAGTTTAAACATTTTGACTTGGCAACATTTCCAAAGGCTTATTAATTTATTTTCTATAGAAACATTTCTTTCTAAAACACAATCCATTTATATCTCTACAAGTGATTATATTTTAATAGGAATATAATTGAATATAAAACTAAATATATTAGTTATTATGCATTCTAATATTTTGGAAATTTTCTTACATATGTATTTTACATATTTTGCATCTTTTAGTAATTTATTAATTACATAACTTTATTTAAACTGTATGCAAAGAAATATTAAAATGCTGAGGTAAAATAAAGCTAGACTTAAAAATGTATGTACCATCAATATTTTGAAAATATACATATATATGCTCTGGAGTCTATCATTATTTTTCTGCAGGCACTAATTAACAATTTATTACTTCACAACTTCACTTTATCCACCAACAAATGTGTGTTGAGTTCTTACTATGTTCAAGGTGATGTATGTGTGTTTACATACATGTGTATATATGTATATTTTTTCCTTATAATTCTTTCCATATTTTTAGATGCTTTTACGAGCTCAGTGACTTCAGTTAGTGAATGTGATCATGATGAGAACGTAGGTAAAATATGGCCCTGACAGTTACATTTTAAATGTAGAAACTCAAAAAAGGATAAAATTGTATATATTGATAATGCTTCCGTAATATCTATTTATAACACTGAAACACATGTATGTGCTTAAAAGATAATATATTGTCAAAAAGGAATAATATAAAGTACTAAAATATAATGTATAAATTGCAAATACTTAAGTAAACATTAGATTATTCAAAAATGTTGTAATGGTGCTTTGTGGAGTCCTCAGTATAGTTATCTATGCACATTTAATTGCATGCTTCCAATATCTAAGAGTAGAGCTTTGATTTTCATGTTGAGGAACCTATTAAACAACAAAGACCAAGAAGAAGAATTAATGGACTAATGATATCAGAAGACTGAGACACATCTAGGAGAAGTCAGTAACGCATTTCAAACAACAATTTTCTCTAAATCAGTGTGTGAATTTCCAAATCAATGTACTAAATTTGGATAGACATTAGTCCACATGAGGCATAGTAATCAGTTACTGGGTTAAACTAACATAATAAAATGTAGTTGGGCTCCCAGTAAGGGGATACCATCAAACCTAACGTACTAATGAACCTAAGATCCGCAGTTGTTTGCTGATCCTAAGATATATCTGTGCATAAAAACACTAACTTATTGTTGCCGAAGAATCAATGTGACAATACTACTCCTGAGAATTTAGCAAACTGAGTATACTGACACATTGCTTCTACTCCTCACAAAGCTGCCTTACTGCACTGCAAGGAGTCCGATTATAGCTAACACCCCCCACCCAGAGTCATATTCTGTGGAATCATACAATGCTGAAAACAAAATTATTATTCTACCATCCATTCAAGTTTCTCACAAGTACATCTGCTTCATGCAAATTTGATCACAAGAACCCTAAATGCAAGTAAACATGAGGAATGTATTGCATTGGCCAAAAGTTTTGTTTGTCTTTTTCAGTTAGATGGCTCTAGTAGCACTTATTTGTCTTTAATTTCATTTGAAACAATTTCGTTAGATTGCATGTGACAGCTGTCACATCAGTGTGAATTTAAAAAAAGACTTACCAAAATTGGTGAATTTTTGTGTAGCCATTTTAATATTAAAGATGAAAGAAAAAAAGCAACATTTTCAGCCTATTATGCTTTATTATTTCAAGAAAGGTAAAAACTCAACTGAAACTCAAAAAAGGTTTGTGCAGTGTATGGAGAAGGTGTTGTGACTGATCGAACAGGTCAAAAGTGGTTTGCGAAGTTTCGTGCTGGAGATTTCTCACTGGACGCTGCTGCATGGTTGGACAGACCAGTTGAAGTTGATAGCGATCAAACTGACACATTAATTGAGAACAATCAATGTTATACCATGCAGAAGATAGCCGACATACTCAAAATATCCAAATCAAGTGTCGAAAATCATTTGCACCAGCTTGGTTATATTAATCGCTTTGATGTTTGGGTTCTACATAAGTTAAGCGAAAAAATCCTTGACCGTATTTCCGCATGTGATTCTCTACTTAAACGTAATGAAGATGTTCCGTTTGTAAAACAGATTGTGACAGGTGCTCAAAAGTGGATACTGTACAATAATGTGGAATGGAAGAGATCGTGGGGCAAGAGAAATGAACCACCAACAAGCACACCAAAGGCCTGTCTTCACCTAAAGAAAGTGATGTTGTGTATATGGTGGGGTTGGAAGGGAGTCCTCTATTATGAGATCCTTCTGGAAAACCAAATGATGAATTCCAACAAGTACTGTTCCTAATGAAACCAACAGAAAGCAGCACTCGATGAAAAGCATCCAGAATTAGTCAACAGAAAACGCATAATCTTCCATCAGGATAAAGCAAGACCGCCTGTTTCTTTGATGACCTGGCAAAAATTGTTACAACTTGGTTGAGAACTTCTGATTCATCCGCTGTATTCACCAGACATTGCATCTTTGGATTTCCATTTATTTCCGTCTTTACAAAATTCTTTTAAAGGAAAAAATTTCAATTCCTTGGAAGACTGTAAAAGGCACTTGGAACAGTTCTTTGCTAAAAAAGATAAAAAGTTTTGCAATGACAGAATTATGAAGTTGCCTGAAAAATGGCATAAGGTAGTGGAAAAAAGGGTGAATACATTGTTCAATAAAGTTCTTGGTGAAAAGAAAAAATGTGTCTTTTATTTTTACTTAAAAACTGAAGGTACTTTTTGGCTAGCCCAATAGTATTTAGGTTGCTTGTCTTTACACTATAGGAAGGCAAGCCAGGAAAGAGAAGTTTGCTTTTTTGTGTTTTGTAACAGTCTGTAATTCTCACCATGAATTTCTTCATTTCTCAAAGCCATCCCTGTGGCTTCTTCCACAACCACTTATCCTCTGAAAACCAAAAGTGTTTTATTTCAAATGCAAATGTAATGATATAATTTCCATGCTTAAAACTCCACACCATTTCCCCACTGTCCTTTCAATAAAGAACAACATCTTTAGTATGGCCCAGGAACTCTGCTTGATCTGTTCCCCTCTCTGTGAGGTCCTTTGTACATACTGTCTCCTCTTGTTTAGAAATCCAGAGCTAGGTCAACCTTTCTACTCCACTTAGTAAAGCTCTATTTTTCAATAAAGTACCTTTCGATAATCAGGTCAAACATCACTTCCTTAACAGATACTAGGGCATAACATCCAAGACTGAGTTAGAATCCCAGCTCCAGCATATAACCTGGTGGAGCCTTTGGCGGATTACTCAAACATTTTGTGCCTTGGTTTCTTAATCTGTAACATGGGGAATTCATGCTATTTTCCTCATAAAATGATTGTGAGTATTGAATGAATTAATAATACATGGTAAGGGCTAAGAATGCAGAATAAGTACCAGATAAATAGTAAAGAGTCAGTCGTAGCTATTTTAATTATTATGCTTCAGGAAAAGCTATCCTGATCTTAACGACTAGGTATATTTTCTCTTTTTAAGAGGTGCTTAGACCTATCTGAGATGTAGATTTTACATTTATTTTTTCCCTGTCACTCTAGAAATTAAGATTTTCAAAGGTAGCAACCATGTCACTATTTTAACTCGCTTAAATGCTGAAAAATGACCCGACACATAATAAGTAGTTAATAAATGTTTGCTGAATGACTAAATGGAAATCAGGGTGACGAACTTCTTTGTAACTTCATAGCTCCTTTTTTTTCATTCTTTTTTTTTTTTTTTTTGCCTTCCACCTGGGAACTTTTTATTCCTTTATGTGCAAGCTCACTGATTCAGCTGGGTCCATCTTACCAGTGATCCATCAAAGATGTTCATTTCTGTTACACTTGTTTCTGATTTTTTAGTTTTTCCTTTTGATTCTTTCTCAGAGTGCCCATCTCTCCAATTACATTACCTATCTGTTCTTGCACAGTATCTCTTTTTTCATTAGAGCTCTTAACATTTTCATCCTGATTATTTTACACTTTACAGAGACCCAAAATCTGTGTCTTATCTAGGTCTCATTCTAATATTTGCTTTGTCTCTTCAAATTTTTTTCTTGCATTTTAGTATGCTTTGTAATTTTTTGCTTTAACTCAGAAAGGAAATATTGGATAATAGGGACTAAAGTTAATAGGCCTGTAGTGTGAGGTTTTATGTTATTTTGGGTAGGAGTTGAGCTATGTTTAATGTTTTCTGTAGCCAGAGCATTTAAATTCCTCTGATGTCCTTTTTCTTGTATCTCCTGTTGTCTTTGTGCTTCCTTAAGAACTTGTCCTTAGGTAGAGTCTGCCATGCACCTCTTTCAGCTACATCTTATTTTTATAATACTGGGGCTTTGCTGGAATGCTGGTAAGGTGTGGTGCAAAGAAAGCATTCAGTGAGCTTATGATTAAATTTTAGTGTTTAATGGGCCTGTGTCCCTGGGCTGTGACTTTTACCAGTGCTTCTTAGCTCCCCTTTCCTTAGGTGAGACAGAAAACCTGTTGGGGAAGGCCTAGAGTCAAGACAGTGCCCAATCCCAGGTTGGATAAGGCTCTGGTAAAGTCTTTTCCCCTAAAGCATAGTCCTTTTTAAATGGAAAATGCTCTTGGTGTATTGTGTTTCTCAACTATTTATTTCCCCTCCCATGCCAGAGCTAACAGAGGATATTTCTTGGCTGTTCACTGTGAGAACTTGGTGAGGTTCTTGGAGGTAAAACTCTGTGAAAGTGGGGGCCTCCCTTAGACTGTGGTTCTTAGAAAATGTTTTAGTCTTATGTCACTCTACACTTAGCCTCCAGCAAATTATCAAAATTAGCATTTAAATAAGCCCAACAGTTCACATTTCCAGTTCCTTCTGCTGCAGGTTAGCTGATTTTGGCAGTGACTAACAAAGTCCTCTGTTTCTCCAGATTTTGTTTCTCCAGATTTTTAGGTGGCAGTTTGTCCTGCAACATCAGCTATTAGATAAATTCAAGAAAAACCACTGAGTTTCATCTTTTTATTTGTTCATTTTTATTTTCTGGTTGTAAAAATGAGAGTGACTCTTTAAGTGTCAGAGCTGAAACTATAAGTTCTATGCCTCTGTAATTTCAAATAATATACTTGCACCTCAATTTCTTGTTCCATGATCCATCAATTAGAGGAAACACCTATTGATTTTCCACCTTATAAAATGAAATCATTACTGTCTTCCTTCTTTTACTTTCATCTCCTAACCTAGTAAATCACTTATATGTTAAATATGTCTATTATATAGAGTGTATATCAGGAGTCCCCAACCCTCAGGCTGCGGACCGGTAACCGCTCCACGACCTGTTAGGAACCGGGCAACACAGCAGAAGCTGAGCGGCAGGCAAGCAAGCTAAGCTTCATCTGCCGTTTGCTCCCCATGGCTCACATTACCGCCTGAACCATCTCCCCTTCCCGCCCCGTCTGTGGAAAAATTGTCTTTCACGAAACTAGTCCCTGGTGCCCAAAAGGTTGGGGACCACTGGTGTATATGACATACACTATAGTGTATGCTCTTGAGGGCAAGGATTTTTGTTTTGTTGTGTTTTGATTCACAGCCAGAAGAACGTCTGGAATATAGTAAGCCTTCAAATAATATTTATTGAATAGGAGAATGAATGAATCCAAAGTGAATAAGAAACTAGCTGTACTTTCAAGTAGCTGGCAACTGTATTACAAGAGATGAAACATAAACAAATTCAGAGAGACTGATATTGGAATAAATGTATGGCCCACAATGATTTCAGAGAGTTTTTAGGAAAAGCCAAATGATTGTCTCCGAAAATATTTCAAGGGCATTCATCTTGTTTTTGCAGATATAAAAGTACAGCTTGTCAGAATGTTGCTGGGAAGTCATCAGGGACAGGATTATATGACCCATACTTACAAGAATAATAAATACAAATAATTTACTAATTGAATAGTAAAATATAATTGGCAAAGAAGCAGAAATTAAATTTCTCTTCTAAATATTTTCTCTATGAAATCATATCATGTGTGGAAAACTAAGTTATAAATAGAAGATTGCTCAATGAACATAAAATCAAAATTAGAAGATTTTGCTCTATAATTTACACGCTTACCAGTATCTGGCTAAATCAACTGGATGAACATATGTCCAGAAATGTAATATTTCCAATCAAGAGAGCCCTTGGGCCAGAGATTCATATTCCCTAAGAGGTGCTTCTATCAATCTAGTCTCTGCCTCACTACTTCAATAATTTTTATTGTATTGCCATTTCTGATCAACATTCTCACTCTGATTAATGCAATTCTTAAAGTTAGGTTTTTGTCATAGTTTGTTTACTGTAGAATCTCAAACGTTGGATTGTACTTGTCTCTAATGTTATTCTGCATGTTTTGGTTTGACTCATTACCTATTATTTCTAAATTTTAAACCCAAAATAGACCTTATCCCCAAATTTCCATGTTTACAAAGATGCTGTATAATCTACAACACTGTCAACTACATGTTCACAAGTAATTACAGCATACAACATAAGATGTACTAAAAGAGAAGTATAAAAGAGTGCTGTGACATATGTGAGAAGGGGAAACAATAGAGAAACAATAGGGAAATCAGAGGAGTCTTCATAGACAAGACAGATTTGCATTACTTTTTAATTTTACTCAACCTCCATGGTGTTATAAAGTCCAATATTTAAGCAGGATATTTAAAAATAGAGAAAGAAAAATGATGATCATTGAATTTTACCCTTTCAAAGAAATAAATAATTACACAGAGAAAAGTAAACATGATGTTAGCAAAATGCATTGTACACACGCATGTATATATGTTTATGTGTGTGTGTATCTTTTCCCTGGCCAAGGAATTTCCTTAATTCAAAAGGTGACTACTTGGTATGGAAAAAATTGGTGATTCAATCCCCAGAATGGTGAAAATTCTCATCAGAATCTGTGAGATTAGGCATGATTCTCAAAAACTTGTAAATTCCAGTCTCCAGAAATTCCAGTTAGTCTCCATTGCTGCATAGCTTTGAAATCCCAGTCTCCATTGCTTCTTTATGGTCATCCCTTCTTAGAATACAGGTGGGGATTTTAAGAGATATGAAAATCTTTTGTCAAAATTACCTGGGAGACTTTTTTTTTTTAATTACTGCACCTACTTGTATTTTCTTGTGGAAAAAAAAATAGGATTGTTGGAGTAGCTGCATATTTGCATGACAAAGTTGTCTAAAAATCCGATTTTCCCCGTCAAGACTGAAAATAAGGCTCCTAGCTATCTATTTGGTGTTTTAATAACAGTAACTTGAAGTACAAAAGAAAAGCTGGTATTGTAGCTAGATATTATGAGGAGCAGATTGCTCCGTTCCAGCTCCTGCCTCCATACATACCCAACATACTTCCATTACTAAATTACCGTTTTTCTCTGACTTTAGAATGTGCACTGAGAATACTAAGTAATCATGGAAGAAACGAGAATAAATAAATGAACTCAATCTTGCATATTAGTGCCGTATTTCTCCTACATGCGTGCTTTTCTATTTCAGCTGAGCCTTAAGGTTACCTAGGAAAGCTTTATGTTGCCCCTACCTACCATCCTCCATAATTTTCTATAATGATTATTTGAAATTATCAGCTTTCTCCTGCTTCCCACAACCCCAGTATGTCTGTATTTACACCAGCCTACTATCAAATTCTAATAACTTCTTGTGTTCTCCATGTACTACTTTCAGACATTTCCTCTGCAAAAATAGTCCAAAGTACCCATTTCCATTTCTGTTCATTTCTCTGTCTACTACAATAAATGTTCCATATAACTAAAAAACTTAGCCTTTCCTAAATGAATAACAGTCCTCTCTATATTAAATTAAATGAACAGTTTTGCAGTTATTATTTCATTTGACTTCATTGCATCAATTTATACTGTCAATTCCTACCTTCTCATTATAATTTTACTTTAGTTTTCAAAATATTTTTGTGAGGGGGTGCCCCTGCTATTCTAGTTACTACATAGTCTCTTCTTTTGTGATTTACTCTTTCCCCACTTATTCTTTAAATTTAAGTCCCTTTGTTCCTCATTTCTTTCACTCTGGTCATGGAATAATTTATTAGTGCCCTTGTATTCAACCTCCTATGGGTGACTGTCTCTGAAGTTTATGTCCCCAGTCCAATTCCTTTTCTAAACTTCAGATCTACATTCCATTTGCCTACTAAACCTTCCACTTCATATCCCACATTTTAGTTCATTTCTAAAATGAACAAATTAAAACTTACATAGCATTGGGAAGAATGGGAATGGGGAAAACACAAGTCACACTTTTGTCCAATCTAGAAACCTGGTAGTTAAAAATGACTCCTCAATCCCTCTTAAAAAACGTGTAGGTGATGATACCTCTCTTTTATTTTTACACCTCATTATCACCGGAATCCAACTAATCTTTTTCAATCCATTTCCAAATTAGCGACATTAGATCCTCTCTCACTAGTATTAGCATGTGAGCCTCCTAAATGATCTTCCAGACTCCTGAATAATCCTTTTTAACACTTTCTCATACGATTCTATCTTCCATACTACTTCCAGATTGGAATATAATACAAGAATGATTATTATTAAACCTTGTTAAAATTCTTCAATGTTTCTGATTTACTCAATATCAATTGAATCTATTTGGTAATGACTATAAGTACCTCTATGATACAGATCTTTCACATCTACTGTATCATCTCACCTCTTCTCTTCTTATACTATATGTTTCAGTCAGCCTAAATTACAAACCCATTTACAATGGCATCAAAAACAGTAAAATACTTAGAAGTAAATTTAAGCAAAGAAGTGAAAAATCTGTATGCTGAAAACTATAAGATATGAATGAAAAACAATCATAGAAGACACAAATGGAAATGTACACCATGTTCTTGGATTGGGAGAATAAATCTTGTAAAAATGTCCAGACTACCCAAAGAAATCTACATATTCAGTTCAGTGCAATCCCCATCAATGTTCCAATGCCACTTTTCACATAAATGGGAAAAAAATCCTAAAATTCATATGGAACCACAAAAGACCCTGAGTAGCCAAAGTATACTTAGGAAAGAAGAAAAAAGCTGAAAGCATCGCACTTCCTGATTTCAAACTATATTACAAAGCTATAGTAATCAAAACAGTATGGTGCTGGCATTAAAAAAAGATAGACCAATAGAGCAGACTAGAGAGCTCATCAGTAAACCCATGCATACAGAGTCATCTAGTCTTTGACAGGAGTGCCAAAAACACACAATGAGGAAAGGATAGTTTCTTCCATAAATGTGATGAGAAAACTGGATATCAGCATGCAAAAGAATGAAACTGGACCCTTATCTTACACCACTCACAAAGTTAATTCAAAATGAATTAAAGGCATATATACGACAATAAAAATCAATAAAAATCAATAAAAACAAAAAATCCTAGGGGGGAAAAAAGTATAAGGAAAAAGCCCCTTGAAATTGATCTTTAAAATTTATTTTTTGGATATGATTCCCAAAACACAGGCAGCCAAAACAAAAATATACAAGTAGGACTACAGCAAATTAAAAAGCTTCTGCAGAGCAAAAGAAGCAATCAAGAAAATGCAAAGGCAACCTACAGAATGGGAGAAAATATTTGCAAAACATATATATAAAAGGGGTTGATATTTAAAAAAATATAAGGAACCCATAGAACTTCATAGCAAAAATAATAATAATAATCATTCTAAAAATTGACAAAGTACCTGAACAGACAGTTCTCCAAAGAGCATACAAATAGCAAACAGGTACATGAAGAGGAGCTCAATATCACTAGTCATCAGGGAAATGCAAATCAAAATCACAATGAGATATTACCTCACATATGTTAGGATGTCTATTATCCAAAAGACATAAGATAAGTGTTGGTGAGGGCGAGGAAAAAGAGAATCCTTTTACACTGATGGTAGGAATGTAAACTGGTACAACCATTATGGAAAACAGTATGGAGGATCCTCAGAAAATTGAAACTAGAACTACCATGCCATCCAGCAATCCCACTTCTAGGTATTTCTCAAAAGGAAACAGAGAGACCTTTAAGATGGCAGAGGAGTAAGACGTGGAGATCATCTTCTTCCCCACAAATACACCAGAAATACATCTACATGTGGAACAACTCCTACAGAACATCTACAGACGCTGGCAGAAGACCTCAGACTTCCCAAAAGGCAAAAAGCTCATGTACCTGGGCAGTGCAAAAGAAAAAAGAAAAAGCAGAAACAAAAGAATAGGGATGGGATCTGCACCTCTGGGAGGGAGCTGTGAAGGAGGAAAAGTTTCCACACACTAGGAAGACCCTTCACTGGTGGAGACAGGAGTTGGCGGGGGGGGAAGCTTTAGAGCCACAGAGGAGAGCACAGCAATACGGGTGCAGAGGGCAAAGCAGAGAGATTCCCACACAGAGGATCGGTGCCGACTAGCACTCACCAGCCTGAGAGGCTTGTCTCTCACCCACCGGGGCGGGTAGGGGCTGGGAGCTAAGGCTCTGGCTTCAGAGGTCAGATCCCAGGGAGAGGATTGGGGTTGGCTGCATGAACACAGCCTGAAGGGGGTTAGTGTGTCAGAGCTAGATGTTAGGGAGTCCGGGAAAAAGTCTGGAACTCCCTAAGAGGCAAGAGACCATTGTTTCAGGGTGCACAAGGAGAGGGGATTCAGAGCACCACCTAAATGAGCTCCAGAGAGCCGTGGCTATCAGCACGGACCCCAGAGACAGTCATGAAATGCTAAGGCTGCTGCAGCAGCCACTAAGAATCCTGTGTGCAAGCACAGGTCACTATCCACACCTCGCCTCCTGGGAGCCTGTGCAGCCTGCCACTGGCAAAAAAATATATATATATATATTTTTTTTCCTTTTTCTCTTTTTGTGAGTGTGTATGTGTATGCTTCTTTGTGCGATTTTGTCTGTATAGCTTTGCTTTTACAATTTATCCTAGGGTTCTGTCTGTCCATTTTGAATTTTGGGGTTTTTTGTGTAGTTTTTAGCACTTGTTATCATTGGTGGATTTGTTTTTTAGTTTGGTTGCTCTCTTCTTTCTTTTTTGTTTATTTAATTATTTTTTAATGTTTTAGTTTTTAATAATTTTTTATTTTAATAAATTTATTTTATTTATTTATTTCTTTTTTCTCCCTTACCTTCTGAGCTGTGTGGCTGACAGGGTCTTGGTACTCCAGCCAGGCATCAGGCCAGTTCCTCTGAGGTGGGAGAGCTGAGTTCAGGGCATTGGTCCACCAGAGTCCTCCCAACTCCATATAATAACAAATGGCGAAAACTCTCCCAGAGATCTCCATCTCAACACTAAGACCCATCTCCACTCAATGACCAGCAAGCTACAGTGGTGGACACCCTATGCCAAACAACTAGCAAGACAGGCACACAACCCCACACATTAGCACAGAGGCGGCCTAAAATCATAGTAAGGTCACAGACACCCGAAAACACACCACCAGATGCGGTCCGGCCCATCAGAAAGACAAGATCCAGCCTCATCCACCAGAAAAAATGCACTAGTCCCCTCCAGCAGGAAGCATACACAACCCACTGAACCAATCTTAGCCACCAGGGCCAGACACCAAAAAAAAACGGAAGGTATGAACTTACAGCCTGCGAAAAGGAGACCCCCAAACACAGTAAGTCAAGCAAAATGAGAAGACAGAGAAACACACAGCAGATGAAGAAATAAGGTAAAAACCCACCAGACCAAAAACACAAAGAGGAAATAGGCAGTCTACCTGAAAAAAAATTCAGAGTAATGATAGCAAGGATGATCCAAAATCTTGGAAATAGAATGGAAAAATACAAGAAATGTTTAACAAGGACATAGAAGAACTAAAGAGCAAACAATGATGAATAGAACAATAAATGAAATTAAAATTTCTCTAGAAGGAATCAATAGCAGAATAACTGAGACAGAAGAATGGATAAATGACCTGGAAGATAAAATAGTGGAAATAACTCCCATAGGGGAGAATAAAGAAAAAAGAATGAAAAGAAATGAGGACAGTCTCAGAGACTCCTGGGATAACATTAAATACGCCAACATTCGAATTATAGGGGTCTAGAAGAAGAAGAGAAAAAGAAAGGGACTGAGAAAATATTTGAAGAGATTATAGTTGAAAAATTCCCTAATATTGGAAAGGAAATAGTCAGTCAAGTCCAGGAAGTGCAGAGAGTCCCATAGAGTATAAATCCAAGGAGAAACATGTCAAGACACATATTAATCAAACTATCAAACATTAAATACAAAGAAAAAATATTAGAAGCAGCAATGGAAAAATAAAACAAAAAGTAATATACAGGTGAATCCCCCTAAGGTTAACAGCTGATTTTTGAGCAGAAAGTCTGCAGGCGAGAAGGGAGTGGCAGGACATATTTAAAGTTATGAGAGGGAAAAACCTACCATCAAGATTCCCCTATCCAGCAAGGATCTCATTCAGATTCCAAGGAGAAATCAAAACCTTTACAGACAAGCAAAAAGCTAAGAGAATCAGCACCACCAAACCAGCTTTACAACAAAGGCTACAGGAACTTCTCTAGAGAGGAAACACAAGACAAGGAAAAGACCTACAATAAAAAACCCAAAACAATTAAAGAAATGGTAATAGGTAATAGGTAATAATGATAACTGCCTTAAATATAAATGGATTAAATGCTCCAACCAAAAGACACAGACTGATGAATGGATACAAAAACAAGACCAATATATATGCTGTCTACAAGAGACTCACTTCAGACCTAGGGACACATACAGACTGAAAGTGAGGGGATGGAAAAAGATATTCCATGCAAATGGAAATCAAAAGAAAGCTGGAGTAGCAATTCTCATATCAGACAAAAGAGACTTTAAAACAAAGACTAATATAAGAGACAAAGAAGGACACTACATAATGATCAAGGGATCAATCCAAGAAGAAGATATGATAATTGTAAATATTTATGCACCCAACATAGGAGCACCTCAATACATAAGGCAAATGCTAATGGCCATAACTGTAACACAATCATAGTAGGGGACTCTAACACCCCACTTTCATCAATGGACATATCATCCAAAATGAAAATAAATAAGGAAACACAAGCTTTAAATGATACTTTACACAAGATGGACTTAATTAATATTTATAGGACATTCCATCCAAAAACAGGAGAATACACTTTCTTCTCAAGGGTTCATGGAACACTCTCCAGGATAGATCATACCTTGGGTCACAAATCAAGCCTTGGTGAATTTAGGAAAATTGAAATCATATCAAGTATCTTTTCTGACCACAACGCTATAGCATTAGATATCTATTACAGGAAAAAATCTGTAAAAACTACAAACATATGGAGGCTAAACAATACACTACTTAATAACCAAGAGGTCACTGAAGAAATCAAAGAGGAAATCAAAAATTACCTAGGAAAAATGACAACGAAAACATGATGCCCCAAAAGCTACGGGATGCAGCAAAAGCAGTTCTAGGAGGGAAGTTTATAGCAATACAATCCTACCTCAAGAAACAAGAAACATCTCACATAAACAACTTAACCTTACACCTAAAGCAATTAGAGAAAGAAGAACAAAAAAACCCTAAAGTTAGCAGAACGAAAGAATAAATATCAGATCAGAATTAAATGAAAAAGAAATGAAGGAAACAATAGCAAAGATCAATGAAAGTAAAAGCTGGTTCTTTGTGAAGGTAAACAAAATTGATAGAGCATTAGCCAGACTCATCAAGAAAAAAAGGGAGAAGATGCAAATCAACAGAATTAGAAATGAAAAAGGAGAAGTAACAACGGACATTGCAGAAATACAAGGGATCATGAGAGATTACTACAAGCAACTGTATGCGAATAAAACAGAAAATCTGGATAAATGGACAAATTCTTAGTAGAGCACAACCTTCCGGAATTGAACCAGGAAGAAACAGAAAATATAAACAGATCAATCACAAGCACTGACATTAAGACTGTGATTAAAAATCTTCCAACAAACAAAAGCCCAGGACCAGATGGCTTCACAGGCGAATTCTATCAAACATTTAAAGAAGAGATTACACCAATCCTTCTCAAACTCTTCCAAAATATAGTAGAGTGAGGAACACTTCCAAACTCATTCTAAAATGCCACCATCACACTGATACCATAAACAGATAAAAAGATGTCACAAAGAAAGAAAACTTCAGGTCAATATCACTGATGAACATAGACGCAAAAATCCTCAACAAAATACTAGCAAACAGAAACCAACAGCACATTAAAAGGATCATACACCATGATCAAGTGCGGTTTGCTGGAGGAATGCAAGGATTCTTCAATATACACAAATCAATAAATATGATACACCGTATTAACAAACTGAAAGAAAAAAACATATGATCATCTCAACAGATGCAGTAAAGCTTTTGACAAAATACAATACCCATTTATGGATAAAACCATCCAGAAAGTAGACATAGAGAGAACTTACCTCAACATTAGAAAGGACATATATTACAAACCAACAGCCAACATCGTTCTCAGGTGTGGAAAACTGAAATCATTTCCTCTAAGATCATGAACAAGAAAAGGTTGTCCACTCTCACCACTATTACCCAACATAGTTTTGGAAGTTTTAGCCACAGCAATCAGAGAAGAAAAAGAAATTAAAAAATCCAAATTGGAAAAGAAGAAGTAAAGCTATCACTGTTTGCAGATGACATGATACTATACATATAGAAACCTAAAGATGCTACCAGAAAACTACTAGAGCTAATCAGTGAATTGGTAAAGTAGCAAGATACAAAATTAATGCACTGAAATCTCTTGCATTCCTATACACTAATGATGAAAAATCTGAAAGTGAAATCAAGAAAACACTCCCATTTACCATTGCAACAAAAAGAATAAAATATCCAGGAATAAACCTACCTACGGAGACAAAAGACCTGTTTGCAGAAAACTATAAGACACTGATGAAAGAAATTAAAGATGATACAACAAATGGAGAGATATACCATGTCCTTGGATTGGAAGAATCAACACTGTGAAAATGACTCTACTACCCAAAGCAATCTGAAGATTCAATGCAATCCCTATCAATCTACCACTGGCATTTTTAACAGAACTAGAACAAAAAATTTCACAATTTGTATGGAAACACATAAGACCCTGAATAGCCAAAGCAATCTTGAGAAAGAAAAACGGAGCTGGAGGAATCAGGCTCCCTGACTTCAGACTATACTACAAAGCTACAGTAATCAAGGCAGTATGGTACTGGCACAGAAACAGAAATATAGATCAATGGAACAGGACAGAAAGCCCAGAGATAAACCCATACACAAATGGGCACCTTATTTTTGATAAAGGATGCAAGAACATACAATGGAGAAAAGACAGCCTCTTCAATAAGTGGTGCTGGGAAAACTGGACAGCTACATGTAAATGAATGAAATTAGAACACTCCCTAACACCATACACAAAAATAAACTCAAAATGGGTTAAAGACCTAAATGTAAGGCCAGACACTGTAAAACACTGAGAGGAAAACAGGCAGAACACTCTATGACATATATCACAGCAAGATTCTTTTTGACCCAGCTCCTACAGTAATGGAAATAAAAACAAAAATAAACAAATGGGACCTAATGAAACTTAAAACCTTTTGAACAGCAAAGGAAACCATAAAGAAGATGAAAAGAAAACCTTCAGAATGGGAGAAAATGTTTGCAAATGAAGCAACTGACAAAGGATTAATCTCCAAAATATACAAGCAGTTCATGCAGCTCAATATCAAAAAAACAAACAACCCAATCCAAAAATGGGCAGAAGACCTAAATAGATATTTCTCCAAAGAAGATATACAGATTGTCAACAAACACATGAAAGGATGCTCAACATCACTAATCATTAGAGAAATGCAAGTCAAAACTACAGCGAGGTACAACCTCACACCAGTCAGAATGGTCATCATCAAAAAATCTACAAACAATAAATTCTGGAAAGGGTGTGGCGAAAAGGGAACCCTCTTGCACTGTTGGTGAGAATGTAAATTGATACAGCCATCATGGAGAACAGTATGAAGGCTCCTTAAGAATTAAAACTGAGCTAACATATGATGCACTACTGCACATATAACCTGAGAAAACCATAATTCAAAAAGAGTCATGTACTACAATGTTCATTGCAGCTCTATTTACAATAGCCAGGACATGGAAGCAACCTAAGTGTCCACTGACAGATGGACACATATATAGAAGATGTAGCACATATATACAATGGAATATGTCTCAGCCATAAAAAGATAGGAAATTGAGTTATTTGTAGTGAGGTGGATGGACCTAGAGTCTGTCACACAGAGTGAAGTAAGTCAGAAAGAGAAAAACAAATATCATATGCTAACACATATATATGGAATCTTAAAAAAAAATAAGAAGAAAAAGGTTCTGAAGAACCTAGGGGCAGGAGAGGAATAAAGACACAGGCGTAGAGAGCAGACTTGAGGACATGGGAAGGGGGAAGGCTATGCTTGGACAAAGTGAGAGAGTGGCATGGACTTATATACAGTACCAAATGTAAAACAGATAGCTAGTGGGAAGCAGCTGCATAGCACAGGGAGATCAGGTCGGTGCTTTGTGACCACCTAGAGGGTTGGGGTAAGGTGGGTGGGAGGGATACGCAAGAGGGAGTAGATATGGGGATATATATATATATGTTTAGCTGATTCACTTTGTTATAAAGCAGAAACTAACACACCATTGTAAAGTTTTTAAATTAAAGTTTTTAAATTAAAAAAAGCAAACAAAATCAGTATCTCAAAGAGGTATCTGCACTTTTACTTTCATTGTAGTACTATTCACAATAGCAAAGATATGGAAACAACCTACATGTTCTTCACTGGATGAATATTTCTACATATATATATATATATATGTATATAGATCAATATATCTATATCTATACAAGAGTCTTATTTAGCCGTGAGAAAGAAAAAATCCTGTTATTTGCAACAACATGCATGGACCTGGAGGGCATTATGTAAGTGAAATAGCCTGATAAAGACAGACAAATACTGTGGAGTATCACTTATACATGGAATCTAAGAAAAAAATTGTTGAACTTACAGAAATAGAGTGGTAGTTGCCAAGACCTGGGGAGAGTGGGAAATGAGGAGATGTTGTCCAAAAGGTACAAACTTTCAGTTATAAGATGAATAAGTTCTGAGAATGTAATAAACAGATAGTAACTATAGTTACTAATACTGTATTTCATACTTGCAAATTTTCTGAGAGAGTAGGTCTTAAGAATTCTCGCCACAGACACAATTAACTATGGGAGGTAATAGATGTGTTAACATGATTGTGGTGATCATTGTACAATGTATATGCATAGCAAATGATTACCGTGAACACTGAAAGTTTAAACAATTTTATGTCAATTATACTTCAATAGAGCTGGGAATAAAAATTACTTGTAGTCACTATCAGTGCCTTGTCCCTCAAAGAGGGTTAGTTCTTTTTTTCCCCTTTTGGAGCATACTTATCCTTAGTCTCCATCTTTATTTGGCTAACTACTATAGATACTTATAAACTTAGCCAGATATGGCTTCTAAAGAAGTTTATTTGATATTTCTAGACTGACCTATGTATGTATGTATGTATGTTTTATACTTCTATTGCAGTCAGTCATTACCTCTTTTATAACTTCTCAACCAGTTTGTGAGCTCCATGAGAGCAAAAATTATGTATACTATCATAGTGCCTAATATTATACCTAAAATCTTATGGGAACTCAACTAGTATTTGTTGAAAAAAGATTAATTCATCAAGACAAAACATATGCCAGAGGGAGGGAAAAACTATGTTTCCATTAGAAAAGGTTAAGACAAAAATCTAACCAAGAACTCCATATCTATTCTATATTTGATTTTTAGGTATCTCAAGCTACTTACAGAGATCATTTTAAAGGTGCAAATATCTGTGTCCTTCCTACTGCTTAACATAGTTTCTAATAATTTTAAGTTGATTTTCTATCCTTTAAATATCGAAAAAATTAAAATGTAACTCATCTGCAGTCTGTCTTAACCATTCTTTCCCAGACTAAATTTCTTTCTTACCTTTAGGAAAATATAAAATATTTAATGTCTTAGTTTTCTCTTTTTACTCCATCAACACTTTCCATTACATAACTAAATTAGCTAATATTTTCCCAGAAACAAAACTGGCTTGATCATTTCAGAGATGTACTCAAAACAATTTTGACCAAACACGATTCTTCAAGGCTACTATGTTTTATTTAGAATCTAAGAAAATTTGATGAAAATCCTCTTATATTATGTGATACATATACACATTAAGTTCTGCATTAGAAACATGGATAATTGTCTCAACTAGAAACAAACCAAACGTTTGGCTGGAGAGTAGCCAGTGGCGCTTTGTGGGGAGGGGTCTCCTAGGTGCCTTACTTGACCATACGGCTGTGAAAAAAAAAAACTACCAAAGACAATTAACTCAAAATTATAATTCGTAATTGCCATATTTTTCATCAATAATTGCCTATACTCCCAGTTTATGTTCTCAATTCTTTAATGATCAAGCATATTTTTATAGAAAGAATGGCACAGGACAACAGTCATCACTTTCTTAAAAATGCCAAACAATTTTTTTTGAGTATTTGAGAAAAACTGTGCTTAAAAATTACAACTGACCAGTGGTGCCCACTGCTGCCCAGTTTTTATGTTTAGATTCTGTACACAGTTTACTTGGGTTTGAGTCAAGCTTTTGTCACCTGTACATTGGGAGATTTGTGGCAAATTCTTTAATTCCTTTTCCTCAGTTTCCTCATCTGCAAAATAATAAGAACACCTACCTCACAGGGTTATTGCATAATATGACTTATGAAAAGAGCACAGAAAATCACCTGACAATGGAACTTTGAAAACATTTTAAAAGGCAATATTCTTATTAATTTAATAATTTTAATTTTCTGATTGAACTATTAATCAGTAAATATTGAAAAAATACATACAAATTATAACAAAAAATCATTTAATTTATTTGTAATTATATGCTAAACACTTTTTTTTTTTTTTTTTGCGGTACGCGGGCCTGTCACTGCTGTGGCCTCTCCCGTTGTCGGAGCACAGGCTCCAGACGCGCAGGCTCAGCGGCCATAGCTCACGGGCCTAGCCGCTCTGCGGCATGTGGGATCTTCCTGGACGGGGGCATGAACTCGTGTCCCCTGCATCGGCAGGCGGACTCTCAACCACTGCACCACCAGGGAAGCCCCTACTAAACACTATTTTATTCCAGGACTTGTAAGAATAATACGGCTTGCTTTGTTGTTTTGTCTATTTTTAATTATAAAAAAGGCCTTTTAAAAATAATTCTCTAAACAAAATGACATTTATAGAGAAATAATGTGACTAGGCTCTAATTCAACTACAAAGTGCCTAATCAATCAATATGGAGAAAAATGAAATAACTATTCTACCTATCTAAACACTAACTCTGAATCTAATAATCTATGATTTCCTTTGTCAATGTTTTTATAACTAGCACAATGGGACAGTGTTGTTGAATCATAATGACTATAGTTATTATTTGTATGGAAGATGGCAGTGACAACTTGAGTTAAAAGAAGAGAAACAGTGTGGGGTTTATTGCTTTTATCAATGTTTTCACATAAAAAGGGTAAAACAGAATTTATTAAATGGGAAAAATAGAAGAAACATCAGAAATTGGTGGGTAATGGATTTTGTTTATAAAGCAAAAAGAATGAACTGAGATAGGGGCTAATAAGGGGTAAAGCAATGAGTAGATATGTGATAACGTACCTTTCTCTTTTTCATGGAAATGATCTAAGTGAACATTCATCTAAGGCAAAGGAATGAATAAGATAACTTCATGATCCTGCCCAGAGCCTAGATATTGTAAATTCAAAGCCCTGTGGTGAGATATACAAAAGGAAAAGCAGATTTATTTGTAATAATTGCCTATCATATTAGATCATTTAGTATATGGTGGATAAAACAGAGGGATGTATGCTAATAAAACTCATTGTTATGTTACAAATTTCCCTTTTATAACCATACAGAATCAGCTGGACTATATTGGGTTTATCAGTAGAAGCATTTGGAATTCTGATTTTTTGAATTACTCAAATTCCCCATTGTACCCAGATAGAAAAGAAGTGTTGGAAAAATGCCTGTTGTAAAAAAGCAGTTTTCAGAACGATGCTGAGTATATAAGACTCATTTATCACCACCATCATACTCATGTAGTTCCTTTCTGTTTTGAATTTGTAGTATTTATATTATTTCTGTGTGAATTAACCTAATAGATGTTTAAATGTATAAATCTTCTTTGTCTGATATTTCAACACATATGTTAAAATTTATTCTCACAATTTTATATGACGTTTTGATATAATGATGTTGTATTTATTTCTTCAGCTAAGTTTAACACTCAAGGAAAACATGGCCTCTTATTCTTTCTGTAAATTGTAAAAAAGATCATTGATTTCTACAGGAGTTCTTTTTTTTTCTTTTTCAACTACAGGAGTTCTTACAACAATTTCTGAGACTGTTACCATGGATATTTAATATACACAAATCTTACTTAAAAGTAAAAAATGTAAAATCTTCCCAATCAACACATATGTTAATAGATGGAAGAAAGAACATACATGGAATAAATGTTTTCCTGTGATTTTATTATTTAAATCAGCATAAGGAAGAAAATACATTTTTTTCTGAATTTCAATTTCCTGATAACTCTTTATGTGTAAAATAGTATCAGACATGATTACTCATATATAATAAAATAAAAATGTTAACACATATTGGAAAATTAAAAGCTTGTTAGAGCTGTGTTTTAATTTTGCCCTGAAAATTAGTTAAAATGTTTTAAAGTATCTCAAAAATCTTCAATTAATTCATATTTTTATTTTATTATATTTTAATGATTATGTATTACATTGTTCATTTTAATAAACACTAGTTGAAGTCCTTTTATGCTGTTTATGGATTAAAAATAAAGACTTATTGAATGATCAAAAATGACATGTTTAATTTTTAAATTTATTCTCATTTAATTTATTCTTATAATAAAAATTATTAAAAAGTAAATTTTATTCTCTTAAAAATTCAACTGAAAATATTGGTTTTATTTTGTTCAAGATGTCTTCAATGGAAACTTTTGCCTTCCTAGTATACATGACAAGTACTGGAGACAAGGAGGTGAACTAGTCATCTGCTGACACTAAGCATATATTTTAGAGAGAAGAGGACATAAACACATACACAAATCACTGAACAATATCTGTTGTTGAAGAGATTCTTAAGAAAATGTAAAAAATTAGTGTAATTTAAAATGATTGTCAGTGGGAAGCTAGAGAAGATATGTCATGTGAGAGACATGAATACTGACAAAGAGCCAGACATGATAATCTGGTGTAAGAACAGTTCAGATGCAGATTACAAATGCAAAGTTCTTGAGATAGGAATTAGCTTTGCATGTTTTAAGAAAGTTTGGCCAGAGAAGAGTAGAAGTCAATTATATTAGTGTTCATGAATATAAAGTTTATTGAATAAATAGTAGATGTATTTGTTTTAATCTTCCTATCCAGACTAATCCTTCCAATGTGCCCCTCAAGTGCAGTGCATGCTCCAGCAATTTGAGAATATGGGACTTTTTGATACTATCAAGTCATTGTATAAGCATCTGTGCTTCATGGGAATCCCTCCTCAATACACTAGCTGTTCCTGTGCCTCAGAAATTTCCACTTCTACTTCAAGTCTCAATTTAAATCCTATCTCTTTTGTAAAGTATTGCATAAATTTCAACAATTAATTTAGGGTACTGTTTTTTTATACTCCTACTGGGTTTTAAAATATATTTTCATTATAACACATATAATTTTATAATAATCATTTGGAGTTGGAGTAGATGTCTATTAGATATGTCTCTGTATATATAAAGATGTCGTTTACTTTGTACTCCCAGGTATGCTGTACATAGTAGATGCTCAACACATATTGGTTTAGATAAATTAATTTGATTCAAACACTGTGTTTGAATATATGTTGTATATTGTGATTACAAGTCATGAGGATGGAAAATAAAATTGTGGTCTACCATTGAAAGTTTTGAGCAATGTACCAAGGATTTTGAAACTAAAGAAGGTAGGGTGTAATTATGTCATTTCAGAAAGGAGAATACAGGCCTAAACTATTGTGAAAGCACTGTCTTTATTTCTTTGCTCCCTGGATATCATTCAGCATATGGCTTTTCCTATGGAAATAATAAACACCATTATTTTCCTAGTAGAAATAACTGTTTACAGTTTTCAATAGTGGGATGAAATTACATAGAAATATCTATGTTGAAAATAAACTATGCATGACATTTCTACATTTAACTACTTACAGAGGAATTAAATATCAATGTAGTATTAAAACAGGTCATATTTTTTCTAACATCTCATTTCTACATACCAATTTAATGACATGTATGTTTTCTTCTTACTAATTCAAACTATGATACACTGGTGCTTGTGCCTGAAATTAGCTGTAAATCAAGGATACGCCTTTATACAACATTAGGTATGTGAAATAAATAGAGGGAATGACTTTTGAAATCTTAGCATTTCTATTCACCTTCGCCACTTTACATATTTTAAGCTAAGAATCTGCATTATGTAATTACCTTGGATCAATAAACTAGAGTAAGAAAGCAATATTCTTATGTTACATTACAATTATCTTCACCTATTTCACTGGTGTAAACTTGTTCAATGGTAACAAAAGAAGTTTTCCCACAAACAACTGAACTATTTTCACCAGTATCCAAACATTTTGACAAAGACTACAAAGCAATACTCTAGGAAGTGTCATCGAGTGCCTGTGAGCAATGCAAGCTGTTAATGTGTTTTCTATTTTGGAAAACTTTTCCATGAACTTTCCTTTCACTATCTTGGATGAAATGCCCATAAGTGTATTTTTTCTAACAACAATATAAACCTACATTCAATTTTGTAGGCATTTTATATCAAAAATATTTGTCTCTTTTTTTAAAGAGCAGATTCAAAGGTCTGCATTATTTTAAGAATAAGCAATTTCCTTAAAGTGGTTCCAAAGTTGTTGTTTTTGTTTTCTTTAAAAGCATTACAAAGCTTGTAAGGACTGTTAAGACAGCCAAAAAGGACTCTGAAATAAAGAGCTGTAAAAGTAAAGCTACTTGAAATTTTGCAGTGTTATAGGACTACTCGGTGTGAAATGTGGTACTTGGAAAAAAAAAAAAAAACAGGTAGGTAGTTACCAAGTAAAAAAGCTGCTAAACTGGAAATTATACCAAATTTTGTTTTTCTTATAGCCAAATTCTTTTATATTTCATGCCACCTCCCATATTATGACAAACAATGTCCTAGGAGCACAGGATCTGAAATGATTGTTAAAAACAAGTAAAATATTTATATTCCCTTAACCTCTCAGCTTTTAATGTAGTAAGGATTCTTTCAAGCATAAAGACTTATTGCTCCCATTCAGAGAGGCTTATATTATACAGAGTATTTTTCATTATAAATATACTCCTGAAATAATTTTATCTTTAAATTTTCAATGTTTAACTTATTTTTTGTAATACAATATTGGAAGTTATGATAAAGCCCTCTCTTGTTATATAATAAATCCAAGCCATTATTTTATCCTACCATTGAGGGTCTGGTCACAGTCTTTATTTTTGTTAGAATTTCTTCACTCTATATCTTTCTACATATTGAATTTATACACAAAATTAATCTTTGTCTCAGTAATCTATTGTATTATTTAAAATAATTCAGAAATTTTATTTTATCTTTCAACATAATCTAAAAAAGGAATCTTACTTTTTGCTCTCCTTTCAACTATGTATACCTCTTAAATATACAGACTACCAGGAACATCCTTTAAACTGATTTTTAGAGAGGAAGGAGAGGCCTTGGAAAGTTAACAAAGAGATGGCAATTGATTGAATATGAGAATTATAACTGGTAAAGCAGAGAGACAAGAGCATCTTGGGTAAAATAATAACAAGGTTAGAAATTTTATTAGTGCAAAGCAATTTCCAATAATATGACACAGTTTTTGTGTGGTTCAAATAAACATTATGATGGCTGGACATGGAGGGAGTAAAGCTAATATTATAAGAATGGAAATGTAGGCTGGAGTCATACTGAGAAGGTCATGAATACTTGAGGATTTGAATTATATACTATAGTCAATAAGGAGCCCTAAAAGTTTTTGAGTATGGGACAAACAGTTTAACATCAGTGTTCATTTTGACAGTGGTATATAGGAAAGATTGAGTGATGAGGACACAACTGGAGAGCAAACAATAATTTCAATAACATGATCAGTATCTATGGAGGAGAAAAAGGGGAAATGAAAGGGACAATCTTGAAACAATTTTGACAGAGCTTGACCTACTATTATGTGGGTGCTAAAAAATCATTTTGAATGACTGTGCTGTTCTACGGTAGTTGGAAAAGAAAATAATCTCATACCATTACTTATTGTGCATTTTGTATTGATAATGGTTTAGCCATCTATGTTCAGCCATAAGGCCTCTATGTTTATTTATTTTATTTTTTAAAATGTCACCTCTTTTTTTAAAAAATTAATTAATTAATTTTATTTTTGGCTGCATTGGGTCTTCATTGCTGCACGTGGGCTTTCTCTAGTTGTGGCGAGTGCGGGCTACTCTTTGTTGTGGTGCGCGGGCTTAGCTGCTTTGCAGCATGTGGGATCTTACCAGACCAGGGCTTGAACCCGTGTCCCCTGCATTGGCAGGTGGATTCTTAAACACTGTGCCACCAGGGAAGTCTGGCCTCTATGTTTATAGTAGAAGAACCTAGAGTACCCCACAGGGATTTTTCAAAGTTTAAGACTGACAAAGATACATATTACGTCCAACATATTTCCTTGGTCAGAAAGAATCAGTTGTCCCCATGTAATTGTCAAGGGGGCTGGGGAGTATCTGTCTGCATAGGAAAAAAAAGGAGAACCAGATATTTGTAATCATTAGCAAAGTTGGCTGCCAATCAAGAGTTTTTTTCATGAATACAGATAAAAGACATACCGAAATACACAAGACATAATGATGTTTTTAAGTTAAATATTATTTGAAAATAATATCAAATACTCTTAAAGAGGTCTGTACTGTGGGAGCTGTGGATTTAGAAAAAATACACATACCAACACACGTATACATATAAATATATACACATTAATGACTTATATACAATGAATTGCATGATATAGAGTTATATAACAGGAACATTACCAGAAATACATGAATGGATTTATAGAAAATTAGTAAGGACTGATATTAGCAATATTTCAATCCTTAAATCTCAGGGTCAGATATTTAATAGTGTGTGTCCCCTTCAGTTATTTTCTAGGGAATCTCCATTTTCCTTGGAGGGTATGATTTGTATTTACAAAAGCAGCCTTCTTTTCTCTTGTACATATTTTGCATATTTGTTGTAGAATTTTCACAGTGCCTCTGGTAGATGACTAAACCATATTCTGTATTCATATCAATTGAGCTCTAAAATTTAAAGAAAAAAATTAGAGATAAATCTACCTACCTACCTATTACTATCCTCATCGATATATTTTTCTATCTATCTCTAGTCATATGTCCACCTATCATTTATTTATTTATGATTTACTTATGAGTGAGTCATTCTTACTTTCTTTGCTATCTTAATTAGAAGTCCATTTGCCTTTTGAAAAATATTAATGTGTTTAAAACATTTTCATAAATTATTAAAGGCAAAGTAAAGTATTTTAAAAACTATATAAAGCAATTGTTTGGGGCTTAATTTCTTTAATAATTTCCTTGTTTCTGAATATTTGGATTTTATATAATTATTTCAATTAATATCATAACTGAAAATTTATAAATCTTTTTGTTTCCACATATTTAGTGAATGTCTACATTAGACTCCTAGAAGTTGAAATAGTCAATAAAAGATATATATTTCTAAAATGTTTGTAAGAAAATTTCATCCTAGTACTATGTAAATTTGCAAATCTCTAGTAATTCCTGCTCATGTCTGTTTTCATTTTTCTTTAATTCTCAATTTAACATTTTTAAATCTCAGAATTTTCATATGTCCTTCATTATTAGTAATATTAAAATTTTCACTTATTTTTTACTAACATTTTGTCTTTAATTCTTTGAGAATTGACTGTTCACATCTTTGACCAACTTTATCTTTTTGGTGTTAGAATTCTTTATATAATACTGTTTCACCATAGTTTTCAATTGCTTTCCCAAGCATTGCCTCCTTTTCATACTCTCAGTGATAATATCTGGATGTTCAGAAGATAAGTCTTATTACATGCACACACACACACACACACACACACACAGACTTGTTTTGCTGTATAATTTTGGAACCATTTTCCCAATTGATGGCCCTTTCACATTCTTTCTGATATTCTGTTACCTAAAAGATGACACTATTATGTTCTCAAATTTATTCATCCTTTCCTTTATTATTAGCTGTGTAATTGGGAAAAGTTACTTATATCAATACTACCTATGCTTGAATTTATCATAAATAAGAGATCCTAATTTTCCTACCATATGGGGTGTGTTAAATGAGTTGATACATATAAAGTACTTAGCACAGTGCCTGGAACAAAGTAAGTGCTATGTGTATTTGCTACCATCATCTTTTATACATTCTCCATTATTTTTATGCTCAGAAATATTTCTTGGTTCAGATAATTACTAAATAATAAGATAATTTTTGCATTCATGTGTCACTCTAAAACTTTGACAATTTCTATGACTTTCTAGACTAATTATCCTTTGAAAATAAAGCAATAAAATAGAACTGCTGCCATAATGTCAACTATGATAATAGCAATAGCAGCTCTTCAGTGTAAATTTTCTATAATCAATGCGTCCAATGTTTGTTAAACAGAGAAAGTAACACTAATCAACATAATTTATTTTCTGGCAGAACTGTGACCTATTTAGAAGTGACTCATAATAAAATACTTTCATTCATTATTTAAAAGAAGAATTTTACATTCAACTGGTTTTGCACAGTGATATTATTTTGAGAGTAGCTCTTTCAAGATAATGCATTTACTCAAAAATATGGAAAGACTGTATTTATATAAACATTTGTCTATTTTAAAGAGTAAATACTGAAAGTAAAATGCAGAAATAAATTGAAATAGAGACCTAAGATAAAATTTGATAATTTCAAGATATAGAGAATAATAAGAGAATTATAAGTATCTAATACACATATCCATTTCTTAGAATCAAAGAAAAACAAGAGACCATATGTGAGAGTGGATATAAGAAAAAAATCTCTTTGGTTGTTAGTGTAAAATATATAAAATTATGTATTTAAAAATTCTGTTTATTAATGAACATTTAAAAATTAATTTATTACTTTTTTCCAGAAATTAAAACTATATATCTTGCTTTTCCTGCCTTCTGTTTCAGTCCTATATTTTCAACTAATTTATGGTAATGATGACAGAGATTGCTTGATTTCACCCTGTATCTATTTTGACCTCTATATAATGTTAGTATTCGATTGAGAACATGACTACCAAATCCTTTTGCAGCTGGACTTGGTCATGTGACAAGATGGTGGACAGTAGGATGAAAGAGAAATGGCATGTATCAGTTTCCATACACTTTCTTAAGAACTAGTTGGCATTCACAGTATTCTCTCTATTGCTTTGTTCTTTTCTCTCTTCTAGGGCCTGAAACTTGGATGTTACCATCTTGGATCTTGGTGACTTTGGCCAAATGCCCAGAATAGTTGTGAAGTAAGCTGGAAGAAGCTTAGATCCTTGAGAACTTTGAGAAATGGCACTAATACTAGCCTTGGATTACTTATATAAAGATATATACATGGGCAACAAATTAGTCTCTTTTCTTTGAAGCAATAATATTTTGACTTACTGATATTCACAACTAATTTTAAATTACCTAATTCATAAAACTTCTTTATAATTTGATTAAAATCTATATAGCAGTGACAATCCCAGTCAAATATTTAGTATGCTTTCCTGTATATTACAAACTTTATTATATATGATTTGGGACCACAGGCTTAGGTGTGACCAGTGACCCCTGGGTTGAAGTAATATATGTGTGCCTTATCCCTTCCCCTTTCCTCTGGCACACAGTCTTTAGGGAACAACTGTTCCAGACAATCCAGTAATAAATCAAGGAGGGTCACACAAATTGCATCAGATATTAAGAGACTGAGAAATAAGTTTCTATTGATTTAAGCCATTGTTAACGAGAGGAATGACTATTCTACTGATTGATTTAAACATATTTGCTTCATTTGCTGACTTTATTCAGGTCTATATCTAAGAAATTATTGAAGGCCAGAGGAAATTCAAACCTTGAATATCTTCAACAAAGTGCTCTAATGTTACAGAAAGAGTCAACATGGGTTGCAACTGTATGGGACAACAGGAAACAGTAACAAACTATTACTCCATTACATAACCATGACTGCCAAAGTTCTAACCCTATGCAGTGGTGATGTCAATGTTCCCTGTTCCACATCTTCAGATCAGCTAGTTTTCCTGTTAGTGTTTCTTTCTTTGAAAACTGTACTCCTGGTATTAAATTCTAATAGTAAGGAATATTTGAATACAGGGAGCCAAAAGACATATTCAGCATATATTAAAGTTGCTCATATTACACCAAAAAATGTTAGGAGCTAGGTGTTAGGTGTCTGAATCTGGGTCATGCCTCTTTTTTTTCCCCCCTTTGTTCTTCTCAGCTCAGTCATCTTCCATTCATAAGCTCTGCTCTGTGTGTGTGTTGCCACTGACATTAAATACCTTATTGCTTAGCTTGAGAGAGAGAGAAAAGATAACACATCCCAGCATTATTAAGCATAAATACAAAGATTCATTCCTTGCACAATCTGTGACTCTGTCAATCTGGTAAAGATATGCCACGATCTTGTTGGTTTAGCCATACATTTCTTGTGCAACCCAATCAATTTTGCAAAGACGACGGGGATTATCCTGATTGGTTTACACTAGTGTTTCTCTATATGCTTTTAGCATTTGAAGTGGTGCATTTCAGAACATTTAGCATCTCTGCTTTCTGGGTTTTGAACATCACTAGCAACCTTTGGTCATTGTGAAAGCCAAATATGAGTACACATTCTAAACATCTTCAGGGGCTATGTTATTTTCAAGGCCTAGTGCAAGATGAAAATACACGTTCTATGTTAAAATAGCATTAAGAATTTCAAGATGGTAACAACAGAGCATTAAGCATGACCTCTTCTAAGAAAGGGACCCCAGGGGCTTCCCTGGTGGCGCAGTGGTTGAGAGTCCGCCTGCCGATGCAGGGGACACGGGTTCGTGCCCCGGTCCGGGAGGATCCCACATGCCGCGGAGCGGCTGGGCCCGTGAGCCATGGCCGCTGAGCCTGCGCGTCCGGAGCCTGTGCTCTGCAACAGGACAGGCCACAACAGTGAGAGGCCCGCGTACCGCAAAAAAAAAAAAAAAAAAAAAAGGGACCCCAAATCTGACACTCATGATGAAGTGGTAGATGGTGGTGAAGTATTGCGTCATACTGACAATCAATGTTTTAGAAAAGCCAGTGCCTAGCTTCAAATCAATGGTATGGCTTAATACAATCTGATCTCAAAACTTCTATAACATGGGTTGGCTAAAATTGATGCTGGGATGACAAAGTATTCAATTAACATCCTCATCGCTTCTTACTTTGGTTTGAATATAAGACTTAATAAGTATATTTGATTAAGAAATTCATTGAAAAGTTTAAGAAACTACTTGATCATTTCAGATATTTAACATGGGATGTTTCTTGAGGCAAGTCACTATAGGAGGTGACTTCATGAGGTACACTTCTCTGACTCTATGAGGTAATTCAGAGTAAAAGAGAAAGGGAGGGAAGAAAAGGAAGAATAAAAATAAGGAGAGAAAAAGAAAAAATTGCATTATTTCATGAGTGGCAAATTGCAATAATGGCAATAATTTTAGATTTTTTAATTTGAAATAAAAGCAATTGAAAAGCATATCTATATCCTACTATGTCATAAGAATTGACAATTTTTCTAATGAACTGGATAAATACTTTCATGCTGAATAAAGTATAAAGGAATATTTATCTCTATTAACTGCCAGCTCTAACTGTTTCATCTTTTTGACTATTTTACTCCTTGCAATTACATTTTATTTTCATGATAGAAAAATTGTGACCTGACTTCTAAAGTGACCATTAACTGCAGAGATACCAAAATATAATTATTGCAATGTTTAAATAAGACCTTAACTTGGTACTTCCCAATGGAACTATTAAGCACATTGAATACTCTCATGCACAGTATTCCTTGAATATTGCCTGAATAAAACAAATAATCCCTGCAAAAAGTTGAATATTCTAATATATTAATTTCAAGCTGAAGTTAGTAAGCTGAGTATTTTGAAACAGAAGCAGAAAAGAATGGAAGAAAATCACAAGAAAAGAAGGAATAAAAATCTATTTAATGTAGACTTTTCAGGGACCAGGAAGAATATGAAGTAATTCAAGATAGTTTATTTCTGTTTGGATAGAATCAATTAATTCAGCAATATCTTATTAATTGCCTAGAATCAAATTTGGTTTTGGTGATGATACAGTTAATGACTATGAATTAAACAGTAGCTCTGATTCCATAATTGCAGCCTTATGGCAATCAGCAAATGAAAACATCATATTTTAGGAAAGGATGTAAAATTATAAAAGGTAAATATTGTTATTAGACTATTATAGTAAGCTGTAAAATAACTATTTTATTTGTGAAAACCACTACATCAGAGTATATACTTCCTATGTGAGTCTTTTATGTATAAGTCCTAGCAGTATATAAATTACTAAAAACTGCCCTTTGTTTTCCATTAATTTTGTATTTATAAAATATTCCCTATAGCAAGAAAATTATTGGGGATTTCAAAATATTTGTGGTTCAATTCTTCTCACACAAAAAATTATTTATTTAATTAACCCTATCTATTGTAAATACTGTACAAGCTCAGGTTTCTTTTCAGTTGAATATTGTTTTAATTCATTTATTCAAATAATTTATTCACTAAATCATTCAAGAAAATTTGAGAATATTCTATATATGAAGCCCTGTTTAGATTTTGCAGTTAAAATGATGAGAATGTAAAAGGAACATGGTCACTGCTCACATGGATCTCACAGTATGTGGAATATTCTGCTCATGTTCAGAGACAATGTAAATAAAATTATTGTGTGAACAGTATTCAAGGAAGCTGGCATTTAAATCCTTTCCTATGAATATTCAAGAGAAATTTAAAGCTTAATGTTTAATATTTTCTCAAGCCATTCCCCTACATATTTATATTTATTATAAGCTAAAAAAATGCATTAGCGAGAATATGTCCCAAATTCTCAGCTTTCTGTAAGGCTAGGCTTCGACTGTTACTGGAAAGACAAGTGGTATCAACCAATGCACTAGACTAAAAACTGCTCTTTCGTAACATTTAAAATATCTCTATTATCTATGAAGATGGCTTATTCAGAGATGGTACTCAAAACTTACTATCTTAGTGGATACCTAGATGGGTAAATCTGAGCAAGGTTGTGACAGAATTGATATTCATCCTCAGTCCTGAAAACTGAGATGGAGTCAGAAAGGAGAAGAAATGAAGACAGAGAAAATCACCTATGAAAATATTCTGATAAATAAAAGAGCTTAGTCTGCTACATCAGTGTCCTCTAAGATAGGGTGCTCAAGATGATTCACTTGGCGGTAGGAATAAAATGTTGGAGATTTTATTTTTTTATCTTTATCTGTTATCTGAGAAATAAGAAAAGCAATAACTTTATCAAAATTAACTCATTAGTAAATAGTAACAGATGGTTCCATGGTAGCTCTGACATTTGAAATGACCTGAAAGTAGCGTGAAAGATATACAAACTGGACATTGCAGTGGAACCTTTACCTGTTTCTTCACTTTCCATAAAACTGCTTAAATTGACTATAGGGTCTCTTACCTAGAATACTTATATTTACTCTCATATGATAGATAAGTAGATTAAACAGAGTCCTGTTTAGAAACTGAGGTCTGAATGTAATGATGATGCTGGCACAAGGGGAAATAACAAACACACACACAAAAACCCAACAGAGCTGATAGTGCTAACTCCTTCATGTGCTCTTCTCAGAAATATTATGGGATTATAAATAATGACAATCTAAACTGAAATCTCAAAAGTGTGAGATAAAGCATTCAACATTATCAAAAAGATTACTTGTAATACAGATTTTGTATAATCTACTAGTGTTAGCAGTGACATGCTGCAAGTAAATATTGAATCTTGATATTTTAGCTAAGGATGATATGAAGTCAACACTGTCAGCATGATACTTAAAACATTCCATTTAATCATTTTACAAATGTATATAAGTTATAAAGTATAATAATAAAATAAACATCTAAAAAAATAACTCCATGAAATGGAATACCACAAATATCATTAATCTACATATTTTCCTCATTACTTCACCATTAAATTTCCCCAAACTCATGAGCTTACCGCTAATCTGAATGTTGTGATTAACCCATACTTTACTTTTTATATTTTTAATTTCATCACATGTGTATATATCTTCAAACAATATTTTGTTTATATTTTCTTGTTTTTTGAGCTCTGTGTTATGTATGAAGTCATAAAAATACCTTCTTCTCTTGACATTATGTTTTTCAAAAATATTACTGTTGATTCATATAACTAGAATCCATTTTTTCTTAGTGCTATACAGACTTTCAACTTATTAAAATAACACAATTTAGTCATTCATTTTCCCCTAAATGGGCATTTTAAGTCTCTCTTTTTTTCTTAGTGATTTGTATATCTTTGTGAATTCAGAAAGCTAATCTATGTCTTAAAAATATCTTTTTCTAATTTTAATTTGCATTTTATCACATTTTAGGTGATCTTTGATGGGCAGAAATTATTGATTTCATCTGAATTTAAATTTATCTTATTTTAGAGATAATATATTTTATTTAAATAATTGTCCTACCTACAGTTAAAATGTTATTTTTCCTTATAGTCTATTAAGAGCTTTAAAATCTTGACCTTTAATTTTAATTATTTAATCCATCTAAAAATATTTGCCTAGTTTTCAGGCAAGATCCTCTATATGGTAAATTAATTACCCCAGTGTTATTTACTATGTATTGAACTCTCTACTGAGTGAACTGTAATACATTTGTCATAAATAAAGTTTTGGTAAATGTTAATTCCTCTTGGTTTGTTCTCTATTAAATTGGTAAATTTGTCTCCTCTGTGAGAATCCACAAATGTCTGTAATTCTACAATATTTTAGTGAGTCTTGATATGTGGTAGGGCAATTTCTCCAAAGCTTTCTCCCTCAGATGCATTTTAGCTTATTTTGAGTTATTTAAATTCACATTCTAGTACCTAAAAAATTGTAGGTATACTGATAACAATTGCACTAAAACTATGGATTAACTTGAGAGGAATTTACAACTTTGTAATTTTGAGTTTCTAGCAATAAAATTACCTTCTTTATGTATTTATCACTTAAACATGGGTTTTGCACATTTTGCCAGATTTATTACTGATAACTTCATCATATTTTCTTCTATAATAAATGATATTATTTAAAATATATTCAAAATATATAAAATGTATAATCAATTGATTCAAGAGAATTTATATGGTAAGTGTATGTTTAATTATATAAGAAGCTTCCCAAATGTTTTCCGAAGTGACTGTACAACTTTATATTTCAAACAGCAATGTATGAGAGATGAAGTTGTTGATATCCTCATAATCGTTTAACACTCTCGGTCTTTTTAACATTAGAAATTCCAATAGCTGTGTATAGTGATATTTTATTGTTTTACTTCATTTTTCTCTAATGATTAATGATGATCACTTGCACATGTGCTCACTTTTCATATGTATTATTTTCTTTGGTGAAGACTATATTTAAATCATTTGCCTTTTTTTTAATTTTCGGAAACTGAGTTGCTCACTTACATTGGTTTGTAAGTTTTCTTTATATATACTGGCTACCAGTTTTTGTTTTTAACAACTTTATTCTTTTTTTTTAATAAATTTATTTTATTTATTGTTTCTGGCTGCATTGGGTCTTTGTTGCGGCACGCGGGCTTTCTCTAGTTGTGGCATGTGGGGGCTATTCTTCGTTGCGGTGTGCGGGCTTCTCATTGCAGTGGCTTCTCTTGTTGTGGAGCACTGGCTCTAGGCACGCGGGCTTCAGTAGTTGTGGCATGTGGGCTCAGTAGTTGTGGCTTGCGGGCTCTAGAGTGAAGACTCAGTAGTTGTGGCACCTGGGCTTAATTGCTCTGCGGCATGTGGATCTTCCCAGACCAGGGATAGGACTCATGTCCCCTGCATTGGCAGGCAGATTCTTAACTACTGCGTCACCAGGGAAGCCCCAGTTTTGGTTATTTTTTTTTGTTTTTAATCATTTATTTTTAAGTTAAACATAATCACCTTAGTCCTAGTATTTATTGAAGAGAAAGGAAAACGTTCAAATAAAAATATGTAAACTAATAATGATAGTGTCTTCGTATATAATTTATAAAACTGTAAATAATCCAAATTTTCTTCACCTGGTGAATGGATAAACAGTGATACATTCATACAATGAAATTCTAATTAGCACTAAAAAAGTAATAAACTGACAATACATGCTACAGCATGAATGAATCTCAAAGCATTATGCTAAGTGAAAGAATCCAGACTCACAAAGCTACATACTATATAGTTCTATTTATAAGAACTTCTGAAACAGGCAAAATTATAAGGATTAAAAATAGATTAGTGTTTTCCAGAGACTGGCAATTGGGCAGGGGTTGACTACAAAGAGGCATGAGTTTATTTTTGTGGGTGATGGAACTTCTATATATCTTGATTTTGTGTTGGTTATTAGACTGTATATGCTTATCAAAACCCAGAGTGTACACTAAAAGGGTTAGTTTTGTTGCAGGTAGATTATAATTTGATAAATCTGAGAAAGAACAAAACAAAATAAGGTGACTATATATCCGTTGGTCTCTCTGGACGTTCTATTCTATTTCATTGATTTATTTGTTTGCTGTCGTACCAATACCAAACCATGTAAATTATTGTATCTTTCTTATATGCCTGGATACGTGGTAGTTTAAATATTTCATAATTGTTCTTCTTTTCCAGAAGCCCTAGATATTTTATTTTTCCATTTGTTCTCTTCTGTTTTTTAAGGGCTCCAACTATGTACAAGACAGATTTCCTATGCTTGTGTCCTCTCCAACATACTTAAAAAAACTCTTATTTTTACCTTATTTTCTTCATTTTTCTCATTCCTATTATCTCTGTTTCTTATAGTGCTTTCTCTTGTGTGTGCTCTTCCTATGTGTCTTCTAATCTAGTCTTCATTTTAAAAAAAACTTTGTAACTACTATATACAAAATAGATAACAAACAAGGACCTAGTATATAGCACAAAGAACTATACTGAATATTTTGTAATAAGGGAAAAGAATGTGAAAAAATATATATATATACATATATCTGAATCACTATGCTGTACACTTGAAACTAACACAATATTGTAAATCAACTATACTTCAATAAAAAAAATTTTTTTAAATTAAAATAAGGGCTTCCCTGGTGGCGCAGTGGTTGACAGTCCGCCTGCCGATGCAGGGGACACGGGTTCATGCCCTGGTCCGGGAGGATCCCACAGCCGTGGAGTGGCTGGGCCTGTGAGCCATGGCCACTGGGCCTGCACGTCCGGAGCCTGTGCTCCGCAGTGGGAGAGGCCACAACAGTGAGAGGCCCGTGTACCGCAAAAAAATAAATAAATAAATAAAATAAAATAAATTAAATATGAAATCAAAAGGCTTTGTCTCTTTCTTCCATCTTTATTCTAAGGTTTGCTATTTCCTATGTGTGGCATTGTCACCTATTGTTTGACTATCTCCTTGAGTTCCTGTGTCTGATATGTGGGCTTTCTTCATAGCTCTGGTTGCTTCGTAAGTTTGTTGGTTTTAATTTCATGGTGGAATTTTTGGTTACAATTTCCATAAGCTTGTGACATTTGCTTGGTACTTTCTCTGTTTATGCTTTTACAAAAGAATGGCTAACATATATTCTGTCTTCTTGTGAAAGGTTAGACTTTCTAGTATTTTAGTTCAAGAACGCACTCCATTATGATTACCTTGACAGATTATTTTGGTATATTGTACCTATATCTGGTCACAACTTTTACGCCTATGAAAACCTTACCTTATTCTGAATGGCTTCTCTCATGAGGCCTATAATACATCTTTCCTGTACCAGCTTCTTCCACAAAGAGAACTAACTCCTCTGGCCCTTAAAGTGATGACTTTGAAGTGATGACTCTGAACACTCTGTGGTACCTTATGTCTCTTCTTTCTCAATCTCCCCAAGTGCTTAGCTCTTAGTTTAACTGTAGATCTACTCAAAGTATTTCTTGCTGCAGGTGGAGACTTCTTCTGGAAAGTTATTTTTTGCTGTGTTTTTTAGTGATCTGCTCCTAATAGGTTGTATCTCAAATCACCATTCTTCTATGTTCTTCCCACCAAAACTGTATCAAGTGGCTTCATATATAGCTCTGCTGCTTTAAGCTACTGCTGTTTTTAAACAGCAGCTAATTATGGTTTTCTGGGAGTTATTTATTCATTTTTTAAATTTTTTTTTTAGGTAATTGAAAATTAATACTTTTCCTCCATTATTTTATTTTATCTGAGTGGGTTCTAGGAAAAGTGGCAAGATTCTAAACTAAGTAGCTACCATTTTCCTATTGGAGTTCCAATGTAAATAAATTGGAAGAAAGCATTCCGCTCTCTTTATATTCATTCATGTTTATAAATTATGAATACATCCATATAGCATATATACATACGATAAAAGTTACTAAACATGTTTTTTTTAAATTGGTCTTTGCTTTTAAAACTCAATAGAATTATAAACATTGTGCAACAAATTATATAATGTTTTCTATATTAAGAAGAACCCTATCCATATTTGTAATGAAAATTACTGATTAATGCAAAATAATATAAAGGAATTATATGGAGTTATAGCTTTTCTGCTAATGTATGAAAAGGAAACAGGCAGTTTGTATATAACCAAACAACTTGTTTATTCCAATAAAAACAGATCAGTTCTTGCTATTTCTTATACTATTCATCTTTCTTCACTGTCTTTTTCTCCCCTACAACATGTATAGTAGTTTGAGGTTTTCCTGATTTCTCTTAACATCTTTCTGTAGAACATTCTCCCTTTTTTTTCTCTATTTTTTGTGCACTGTACTATATTTTTGTGTTTTTCCCTATCAGTCATGTTATAGTATCCTATTTATTTTTCCTCAGGAAAGTATATGAGCAAGGTCTTGCTTCCAGAAAATGGTATCATAATCCCAATATTACTAGAAAATCATATGGAATACATAGTTCAACTGCTAGTACTGAAAAGGGTTTGTATTTTTTTTAACATAACTAGATTCAGCTAAGCAAATGCTCAAAGCATCTTTCTATCGAAGCTATGTAGATAGATGTGTAGTATTTTGAAATGCAAAGAAAGGTAGTAACAAAATAGATGGAAGAGGCTGTCAACATTAATATGGGTAGCAGAGAAATACAAGAGTTGAGAGGGTGAGAAATGAGAGGGGACTAGATAGAGCAAACTATCCATATCCTAATGATTTTTACTTAACTCAAGTAGCTTTGTGTTCTCTTATTTAGTTCTGGAAATAGGTCAGGTTTCTGGAGGTTCAGGATACCAAAAATGTTAAGGAAACTATATTTACATTGATATGAATTGAAATTGAATCCAAAAGGTGAGTATATATTATTCTTCAAAAATGGGGGGTATAACGGGAAAGAAATTTGGGAGTTCAGGTTTGATATTAGAAATTATTTTACCTTAGATGATGTATGAGACAGGGAGACATGAAGGAAAAAGTTAATCTTAAACTTTTCATATTACAATTTGGAATATGACTTTGATAAGTATATTATGAACTAGTTTTATAAACCAATGGCAATAGAGTCAATTTCACTAAAATATACACTGCTTTTCCTTTGTATCCTTCTGCATCTCATGTTTGTTCCATAGAGGACTTTATCACATGTGTTCCAGATTCTGCACTTCCTATATTTTAGCTTCTCACGTGTTTTTTTTTTTTCTTTTTCGCGGTACGCGGGCCTCTCACTGTTGCGGCCTCTCCCGTTGCGGAGCACAGGCTCTGGACGCGCAAGCTCAGCGGGCATGGCTCATGGGCCCAGCCGCTCCGCGGCATGTGGGATCTTCCCGGACCGGGGCACGAACCCGTTTCCCCTGCATCGGCAGGCGGACTCTCAACCACTGCACCACCTGGGAAGCCCGCTTCTCACGTTTTAATTAACTCCAGAGAAATAATCTTTTTATTTATAAACTAGTACTTTGGAGTTACATGGTTACTTCTCCAGAGGTTACAAAAACCTAAAGCTGATGAAAATTTATCTAATTCTTGTTAGAAAAATAAAACAATCTTCTTATAAAAGTTATAGAAAAAAGCAAATTAATTCTAGATTAAGGTTTTATTTAATTCCATTTTATCTTTAGAAAGTATTTAAGAAAAATGATTTGTTATATTAATTGGTAACTGGTATTAATCAATGAAATTAAATCTTCAACGATCCACACATTTTGTCAAGAAAATCAAGCTCTTTCTAATTATGTGTATATAAATTAACAAAAGTTCATTTAAAAAGTTAGGAAACTGCAAGATCATTCATTAACTCATATATTAATTCATTTACTCATTTAACAAATAAATGTACATATCTACTATATGGCAAGTACTACTTTAGTCACTGGGAAAGAGGCAAGGTTTTGAAGAGCGTAAAATTAAAATTGCAAAAAGTGTTATATACAGATATATAATTTGCACATTAATTTAATGTACTTAATGTACGATATATGTCTACCAGAAGTGGAATTGCTGGAAATATGATAATTCTATTTTTAATTATTTAAGAAACAACAATTACTGTTTTCTGTTTTCTACCAGGGAAGAATAAAAATATTTGGTTACACAGAATGCCTATTGCAGCTTTATTTATAAAAATGAACAATGGATTAATTCAAATGTTCATCAACTGGTGAACAAATAAATATAATGTGATACATCTATTATTCAGCAATAAATTTATTTATAAATTTATTCAGCAATAAAATCAAGTGAACTGTAAATATGTGCAAGAATATTCATGAATCTCAAAAAAATAATATGCTGAAAGAATGAACAAGGAAGTCTAAATGCTGTTTGATGCCATTTAAATGACAGTCATTAAAAGTCAAAATTATATAGGAACTTCTGAGAAGTGGCCAGAAACTTGATGTAAGATTAATAGGATCAAAGGGTAAGTTTTGAAATAATCAAAATATTCTGTATTTTTATAATGGTGGTGGTGGTTACGTAATTGTGCACCTTATCAAAAATCAGTGAATGGTATAGATACAAAGAGTATGCAATTTATACTTCCATAAACCTGACTTTAAAAATATCAACCACATAACACGCAAATGAGTGAAATATATGTTATGCCAGCCAGCTGTAAATATTCCACAGAAAAATGAAATACACAGAGATTTTGTGGCTGTGTTTGTGTTTGTCATGGGAGGTATGTTTGCAATTTAAAATACTCTGAGCCAGAAATTCATCTGAGAATATAATTTGTAAGTACTGTAGACAGCTAAATGAATATCTTACTACAGATAGTGTATATTATTGCTATTATTGCCATTAGAAGGGAAAATTTTGCTTTTGCTTTTTATAATGGTTTCCAGACATAGTGAGGAAGTGCTATCTAATGTTCTTAAACACAAGGGTGCCCTAGGGAGAAATACAAGTGTTAGACAAGCTTCGTTCAGGCATGAGTTTTAGTGAGTTTGATGTTAATGAACCAATAATATGCACATCCAGAAAAAGAAAAGAGAAAATTCACCAATATGTACATAAATCCACTTTGTAAAGTGCTAAAGCAACATCTATAGTGCATGATGAAGCTCTGGAAAAGCTACTAAATTTGTGAATTCAAGAAATGGCAACTATAAAAAAGTATACTGAACAGTACTGTCGTGGGATTGAAGGCCAAAAAATACACAGTCACATTACCAAAGGTCAAAAAAATGCCCCTTCTTGGTCAATGCTCGCTGATTCTTACATTTCAAAAGGCAACATTGTGCACAAAATAAACCTGTAGGCTGGGCAGATTCTGTAGATAGGGAGACTACAAAATGATTTTTTTAAATGCCTGCTAAATGTTATATAGAAGAAGGTTATATGGAAGAACAGATTTTTAATGCTGATGAATCTAGCTTATTTTATTAGGACTTTGTTAAGTGAATCTGTGTAACACATGTGGAATTTTGGTTGATGAAAATGTTGTTGACCAGAGGCTTACAAGAATCTAACCCAGTATTTTCCCTAAGTACAGTAGTTCAGTATTTGCTAATTCAGTGTTCATGGTGACATTATAGAATGTAGCTACCATGAACAGTGAGAGCCAACTATATACTGAGGTGCTATTACCAGACCTACTGAGAAAAGAAAGCAGTAATTCTTCTTCCATCACTGTGATCGAAGGATGGTAGACTTGTACTTTCTCACAAACCGGTATAACAAAGGAAATTTTTATTTATTATTTTTATAACAAAGATTACCTTGATATTGCCTTAAAGAAAATTACTGCTAAATTAAGATTCATTTATATGTTGGAGGTTCTGATTTAATGTACGTATATTTGTGTCATTAGTTACATAAGGCAGTGTTAGCCAAGAATGGCTAAATAACTGCCATAAAAATGTTCCAGACATTCTTTACTCGTCTTGGACAACTGTCTAATGTAATATGAAGGTCTGATGTCAAAGGTAAATACAAAGGGATTCAACCACTTCATTAAGTTTAAACTCACACACCACACAATGCTCTGCTGGAAAGAAACTGGGAACATAGTTTGCTGAAGATGTTTTTGTAAGAATCATGATATTCTCTCTTTACATTTCTCAGTGTGTCAGTTATCATCTTTAACAAACAGCAGTCACATAAACCACATTCAGGGAAGAAACTATAACTGGCTATTTTACTTTAAACAGAAGTTTGTAATTGTTGATATTATTCTTTTGAGGAGTAACTGTGTTTGTGCCCGGTCAAGCACCTAAAGCCTCTGTATAGAATGCCATAGTTATTTATATATCAAGTATCACAACGTCTGTGTGTCAGAGAAGGCCAGCAATGTAGTTCTACAAACACTAATAATAACAGCAAACACTTACATAGACTCAACAGCACTTACCAAGTCCCCGGAGCTGTTCTAAGTGCTTTACATGTACTAACTCATTTGATCAACAAAGTAATCCTATGAAATAGGAAAGATCTTTCTCATTTCCAATTTTCAGATTAAAGGAACTAAGACAAAGAGAATTTAACTGATTACAGGTCATCCAGCCAGAAAGCAGCAGAACCAAGCTTTAAACTCAAGGAGTTTGTAGAATCTGTGCCCTAAAACTACTGAACTAGATAATCCTTTATTCTGGAGAAAGCACTTTTATGTATATTGTTTCCCCGACTTCACAGTAACCCTGTAAAATAAGCCACTTCAGAAATTCTCTGGGATTCTTTCCTTTGGACTCCAACCTGATTTGTTCGCCCTGAATCTTAGCCTTAGCTTTGCTCATGGCTCACAGCATTCAATTTGCCTGCCTTGAAGCTGGAAACTGAACTTCCTGGTTGATTCATTTTTCTGGACTGTATAGCACCTGGCCATCCCAGGAACAATGGCCTCTGCTGGCATCTGTGTGTCTGACAGCCTGAGGCTTTAATCAAGGATCTTTTGGTTTCAAGTTTATAACTACACGAATGTAAGCAGGAAAAATAGGAAAGGTATAATTTATCAAAAGGAGGCAAGGATATTCTATGGAACCCTAAGTGAGGAGATACAGTCAGAAAAAATTAAGATCTGAAAACAGAAACTTGTAAAAAAAAAAGTAAGTCCCAAAATTCCTCACTCCCTCTACACCTCTATGACATATCCCACCCTCCACCTCCTGTTTTGTTTATATGCCTTCTTTATTTTTTTATTTCTTCAAAAAGGTTTCTTTTTTCTGGGTTTGTGGCAGAAGACAGCCATCCTACACCTCCAGAGTTCACAACTCTCTCGTTTGTGACCCATAGAATCTGACTAACATCTTTGAATCCCAATTATAAATCCTGACTTGGGAGAATATGATCAATCTTTTTGAGGTACATGTGCCCACTCTTGGTTCTATAAGTCATAGAGAGGGCAGTGTCTAGTTTTGTATTTCTATGTAGATTAATACACTTTTCCTCACATGGCTCCTTTAATGTTTTAAGTGCCACTAAAATCTATAATCAAATGTCCAATCTGAATCTAATGTAAAATAAAAAATATTGTATTGTATTGTACTTTCCATTATGCTATAGAGAGATAGCCTGCTTTGGGCTGTCATTTTGGGTCTTCATCATTAAGCATGATTACCCAAGTCCACAAGAAATGCAACATTCAAAGCCTTTCTCTTTTGTGATTTGAGAAGGAACTACTATATTCAGAATGTAAGAATAAAACTTGGCAATTATGGAGTTAAGACATAAGTGGTGTTGACTTTTTACCAAAAAAATAGCCTGGAGGAGAATTTTAAAGTAAAGGAAGGAAACATGAGCTGTAAGCAATTCTGAACTTAAACAGTGAGCAAGAAAATTAGAGAGGTCCTAAGCAGAAGTCTGATTCATGAAAACTATGGAGAAAAATGTGGAGAGTCAGTATATTGTTATGTGAAAATACTGAAATCGAAGTCAAAATTAAAATGCTATCAATTTATTTCTGGATTTGTGTGATAAGAGCATATCTTGTCTACTTATCTCCTCTGTCTCTTTTAACTTCTATTTATCTTGCCCTGCAAATTGTTACAATACGAATCTTCATGAAATATCAAATTTATTAGTTTGCTTGAATTTCCTGTAGCCCCAAGCTGCCCTAATATTCCTTATTGTGATTAAATTATGTATGAAGGAGAACAAAATTTAATACAATGATTCAGAATTTACAGATACTCAGAGTTATACAGTTACTGTTACAGCAAACTACAGGTCAAACATTGCAGTGGTTTTATTAAACATATATCTTTAGAACTGTTATAAAACTATTGCCTTATATTGGCTATCCTTTATGTAAATATTTTCCCAAATAGAATTTCAAAAATATTCACTAACTTTTAAATCAATTTATTTTACTAAAATAGAGACTTTACAAAAGGCAAAAAAAATATCCTAGGTTTTAGTTTTTAGTATTTGTAACAGTTTAATTGACAGATCTGTACATTAATACAGCTCAGATAATGCTTTAAGGGAACATTCTGGATATCATATTAATAACACAGTATAAATCTGAATAGGGGCCTTCTGGAATGTAGATTTATTATAGAACAATTTTTAATCCATCTCTTTAAAGAACAACATATACTTCTCAACAAATCAGAACACAAAAATCTTAAATGTTACTGTTTCACTTGTGCATCAAGCTCCATAAATCAACTGTAATTAAAGGGTTTTTTCTGTTTGTTTTACTTAAGTTTGGGGAAATTGAGCTGAATTAAGCAAAATCCCAAAGATTAATCAATTTAGTGCCAAATATCCTCTCCACAGCTTTCCCCTGACATTGCCATCTGTTGTCACTAGAGTCCTGAAAAAATTTACCTAGAAGTCCAACAGGACAGAGCCAAACAGGTGGTTAAGCTGTCATAACTAGCTATCATGTAAAGATATCATGTCCAGGAAAAATCAGTGGAAAAGAGATATTATCCACTACAACTCCAGAATTCAGGAGAACTTAAATCAGCAAAAGTTAGGGCCTAGGTTTGAGACAAGGACAGAAAAATGAGGATTATCAATGGGGTACACAATTTGAGATAAACATCAGCAAACAGTAACCTTATGTTGAGGCCCATTTCTCCAATGTTTCTTGGATGCTGTTTCATGGGGATAATGCACTTTATATTCAATACCAGTATATGGTGTTTCTTATGTGTAAGCAAAATAATAAGAAACTATAAACTAGATGACAGCTGTGGTCCAAAATATTATAGTTTAAGGATACTTAAAGTAAAAATAAGAACATTATGGTCATAAAGGAAATATGCTCTTAAATGAATTGAAACACACAAATATATTTAGGGAACATTGTGGATTCATGGACTGGTGATAAGAGAAAATTACTGTAATGTATTACAACTATGGTTTTCAAATGTGTGCATTTGAAAAACAATTTTAACTATTACTTAGAAAGTGATATAGCTACTTCTTTCTTCAAATGCCTGAGGTTTATGTGTGTTGAGTACAGTACTAAAGTTGAACATACATTTTTTTACAAAATACATGTTCATAACTTTGTTTTGTATTTTAGTATTTGAATTACGATGAATTTAAATGTTTAGCATGTTAAAATTTCTAACTTTGGTAAAACTGAATTAATATCCCCTTCCTTGCATTTTAAGATTTAAGATTAGGAACAGTTTCAGGTGCAATCTATCATACCTTATCACATCCAAGTTAATCCCATGCCATCAGATGAGACTAATAAAGAGTTAAATGAAACTTCACTTTAAATTATAACTTACTGTCTCCTTAGAATTTCATCTTAAAATATTCCTTTTTCTTATTCAGAACAAACTGAGAAAAGCTTTTCTTGGCAAAGTGATTTCTGTTTTGCTAAATGTTCCGGGTATATGAGACTTAGAACTTTATGATACGTTATATAATTTGAAAAGGATATTTAAAACAGCTTTTAAGTTGATGGTGACTTTTAGGACTATTTTTTTTTTCAATCTGCATTTCAATTGCCAATTTTGTGGGAGAAATACAAGCATAACGCCAACCAATTGGCTTTTGGGAGATCCCTTGCAGGGATATTTTGTTTACCAGAGCCTTCCTTCTCCATGTTGGCAAGAGGAGCAGCTCCATTAGTGCTTAAGTTTTGCCCTTCTCTTGACAGTGGCAAGGTTTGAACTTTGTCAAGCTGTGGACAGTAACCTCATCAAAGGAAAAAAGAAAGAAAATGACTCAACTCACCTCTTGCAGTTATTTAAAAAGTGGTAAAGCGTACTATAGGAAGGACATGAAAAAATTCTCAAATCAAATTTAATATTTTTTGGATTGCTCCAAACCTTTGAAATAGTTTTACTTCCTTTTAATAAAAGCTGGGTTCTTTATCATCTAGTCCTTTATATCACAGATTTTCATAGCGTACAGCTTCTCTGAAGAAATATGAAAGCCACTTTTACTCTGTGCCATGTTCTACCTTCTTTCTCTTCCCAAAGTCAAAAGTATATTACAGTTCATATTATTTTTTCCTATCATAAAACCTGAACCATAAGAAATCTAACAGAATTTGAAGTTTTATAACAGAGGTAATATTTCTGAACTGTCTTTCATCAGAGTAGAAGTTTTAGCTATCTAATACTGTAATCCCATTGCCTTCCTAGCCCACTGGCAGAATATGATACTATTCATGAACAGCTATTTCTTTTCTGTTAGTATACAGCATTATCGTGACTGTATTTTCCTTAATTTATAACTAGGAGAAATTGGGGGCATTCTGTCTGTCCCATTTATTATTTTATAATTAGCTGATTATTTAGAATGTCTAATAATAGAAGGAAATACAAGCAAAATGATATTCACATAGATATCTAATTATCATTATTTGATAGATGCTAACATTTATGTCCGTATTGTGACTATAAATACTGATGTATATTGTGGTAATGCTGGTTCTGTCTGTTATGTGTAAACATTTTACGTATAAGGTTGAAACTTCTTGTGAAAAATGGCAGGCAATGATCTTCACGAGTGATGGTTTGGTGATACTTACATCAACATATGTCTCCTAATAAAATCAGTAGTTATGAATTAATTAAAATGTGCAGAAAGATAATTCAGTTCTTTTTAATTCCATTTAGTTCAGTTTGTCAAATATTCAACTGTTCCTTCCCTCCTTATTCTTTAAATATTTGAATCAAAAGAAATGAATGCATAGGCTGTGATGCCTTGATTTTGAGACTATTCTCTTCCTTAATATGAGTAACCCACTGAAATATTCTCAGAGTTCTTACATAACAAAGACAATAAAGCAGAATGAAACACACATTTTTCCCTCTTTCTCTCAAACTGCTGTCATGGTATTAAAACTTATGTTCAACTTGTTACATATGTATAACAGGTTTATTCATGATCATTAATGATGGGAAACTACCTAAAGTCTTCCAACTGGTGAAGAGACAAAATTTGTTTTTCTCACACAGGAAAATACTCCTCAGTAATAAAAGTAACAACTAGTGCTATGCACAGTACAGATAATCTCAAATTTATTTCACTAAATGAAAGAAGCAGATTCAAAAGGCTACATACTACACATTTGTATGTATGTGGCCTCATGGCAATGTCATAACCATAGGAACAGAAAAAAAGAATAGTGTTTTTAGGGACTGCAATTGGATGGGGAGGTATTGATTACAAAGAGACATGGAGAATTTCTGGGGATGATGCAGGGTTCAATATCTTCTTTGTGGTGATAGTTATACAAATATGTGAACCTGTCAAAACTCAACATTGTATACTAATAAGTGAGTCGGAAGTATGTAAATTATACCTCAGTAAAGATAATAATTTGAACATTATCAAAGTCAATATGCTCACAGTGTACCCTCCTGGGGTCTTTCACTCAGGGATAAATACAAATAAATACATATAGAGGAAGAGGTTTTGATGTAACAGTAAAATGCCTAAAAGAAACAGATAATGGATATTGAGGGCTCTACTTGAATGCCAAACAATGTCCTTAATGCTTCATATGCATTATATCATTTAAAACTTACAACTATAGCCATTTTCCAGATACATAATATGTTAAATAGGTTAAATTAACTTCACATATTCAAAGGGTAGAATTTGGGAAGGCAAGGACTTATTCCAGCCTTGTTGCCAGTCTTGTTTTTGTTTCTTTTACTTAGTGTGTTTCCAGAAAATACCTGCATTTAGCTAATGACTTAATGAGAAAATGATCTTTTAATTTGAGGAGATTCCATTGAAATTATGTTCATAAAGGAATTGTTAGAACATGTCCTTAAATAAATTTTTAAATTTTTCTTAATGATAGGAAAAACAGTAGAAAGAACGAACAGGAATATGGATTAAAGCTGTTCTTAAATTTCTGTAGACAAACTTAAAATTTTACAATGGGATAAACATTTGGTTTTTAATGCGACTCACACAATGTATCTACGTGTTCATTAAATGAAAAGCACTGTGCAAAGATTTTGCACTTACCAGTTGGATTAGGGTAATAATTATATGTCAAGTTGATATGCTCTTGAATAATGAGGTTGAAGAAGAGAATAGTATAGATCAAATCAAATTGCAAGAATAACAGAACCACATATATTCAGATGACATATGAAGCAGGGTCTATGATAAGTGAATCAAGATTTTAAATGTCCAAATTTCATTTTCAACATTTCAAAAGTTTTCTCAATTTTTCTGAAAGACCAGTTTTTTGTTATCAATTTTTTGTAAACAAATGCTAAAAGTATAATTAAAAGCATACAATATTAGCCATGAAAAATCAAAATTAACATTGTAGGTCAATATTACTACATAAAACTTATGACACAGGGATGAAAGTTTTATGTAACTGCATCATCATTAATAATTAATGCTTGTTTTTATTTTGTATCAAACAGGTTCTAAAATAATACACATTGATACATATGCCTAAAGGCAAATGGAATACATCTACTTTCATGATCAACATTTGAAAAAGTTTATGTTTTCTTTTAAACTTTGTCAGGTTTATCTACCTCGACCTATTCTCAGCCTTTCGTACTAATGATAAATAATGAATATATGTTTATGAAATAAATAAAAGTTGTCACATAGTGAACTGACCTGAGCCAATATTGTCTTACACAACTTTACTTTTTTGTGTGTGTGCTAATATTATAGCCACAGAAAATTTTTGAGGATCTTTAGAATTAGCTATTTCCCTCTAAAAATTTTTAGTGAAAGTGAGTCTCAGACTATTCTGCCAATAATCATACATTTAATTAATTGAACATTTACTAGCAGGCAATCACTAAAGTACTTCCTGCAACCTCTTCATTAAACCTCAACCAAGTCCCAGCTTCCTGTCCTTTCAGGTATTTAGAGAACTACCTATGTAAATGTTCACTCAAAGAAGACACACCAAAATTCCAAAGGCAGAGTTTCACTACTCTCTTAACAAGAATCAGGCATCTAGAATTATCAAGTTCAAGGCTGGCACAGGGCCATTCAGAGGTTAGCCTAGGATATCATCTATAAGGGTAATAGGGATAGGTTTTACTGCTGTATCGTCTGTTCAGCCAAGGGCAGGGAGTATCTCTAAAATAATTTACCCAAACTGCATTTTTCACTGACTTTACAAATGAGAGCTCATTTCTAATATTCAACATGCTCATTAACAGTTCACTATTTGCACCATTAAAACCCATTTCTCAAATTCACCATGCTAATTAAGAAAGCACTGATCATGGTAAAAAAAATAGAAGCACGTCCTGCAGAATATGGACTCTCTGATGAAAATGTGTATTCTTTAGAATGCTAACTGCACTTGAGTTATAGCTTAACCTAAAAAACATGCAGTACCACAATCCATGGTGAAGTGCTTTTAAGGATCACAGCTGTCATAATATGACGGGTAAAAATGAATATTAACAGTGCTAATCATATTTTTTTCTATTCTTATTTAAAATTTAATAACTTTCCTTCAGTTTTCTTTGTAGGAAATTGGCATTCTTAATGTCTATAAACTTAGACAATCTTTCTTGTCTTAAAACAAAAAATTAAACACCAAGCTACATTTACCAAAATGGCCAAAATGGTATTTTTAGACTATACATCACTTAGAAATTGCCTTGTTTCTTCAGACTATCACTTTTTCTAAACTTAAAAATAACAAAAGTAAACATATTTTCCATGAACTTACACTAAAAGATTTTCATATATATGCATGATATATGTTTCAAACTATTTTGCATTTAATGAACTGTTAAATATTAATTTAAGGCACAACTAAGATAAACATTGTCATTTTAACTTTTTCAATTTAAGGAAAATATTTGAAATGGAAGAAGCTACTTTTCAGTCTTTTATAACAAACTGAGAAAAGAACCAAATATATGAATAGTTTCTTATAATAGAAAAGCTATGCCAGTGTTGCTCTACTTCAGGAACCACACTGCAGGAGGAAAGTAGAAAGAAATGTACACCTAATAAATAACATTTTCCTTTATAGGTTTGTATAATCAGATCAACTACCACAAGGGGGAAAATAACCTTGTAAAAGTATTCAATTCTTGCTAATAGAAGGACAGTCAGAGATATAGCAAATTGCCCTAGTTACATGTGCTTTAGTATTATTTCTTTGTAATTTCTAATTAGCTTCTAGTAAGCAGAAGCCTAAGTAAAAACATGTATGAGAAGTAAAAGATGTGACATGATATATCATCACTGGCATCTTCATTACAAAAACTATAATCTATCTAGAATGCAGTTTCACCACGTGTTAAAAATATGGACTATTGATCAAAGTAACTCAGTAAGTCCTCATTCTTCATGTGTCTCCTCTTCCAAACATATAGAAATGGTTCATAAAGTTTATAAAAATAGAAAATTAAATGACAGAGATGGGCTCCAAATCAAGATGTATATTTCCAGACATCAGAATATACCACAGTGATCAGTGCTAAAGCCACTTCTGCTTTGCTTTCATTACAGAAGTAGGTAGAAGCATGCAGAAATTTAGTGAGGATAAGAAATAAGATCTACTCTCATTTTTTGAAATCAAGGGATGGAGGGTAGGATAAAAGTGGTATGAGAAGGTTCTTCTCATTTTTGAAAGAGGACTAAAAAGCAAACAGACATTGCAACACATAGCCCCCACTCAGGCCTGGGGGTGAGATAGCAGGACAGGACCATGCCAAGCCTTATTAGTGCCTGAGGCAAAAGGAAAAAGGGTGCCCTGATATACACTTAGCAAAATGTTCTCTACAGTTTGACCAAGAGGAAAAAGTGAACTAATACTGGCTAATCAGAAAACATTATGATATACAAAGCCCCATGCTGCCCAATCCATTCTCTAGTCATTGTCAACCCTCATAAATCCAGAAGTACAGGATTATTGAAAAGATTGTTACTAATGCACAATAATTTGAGGTAATAAAACAAACCCTCTGTCCTTATTTCAAATTTTTATACTTTTCACTTTACAGTTGTTCATTATGAACTTTTTGCATTAATTTTGAGTTTTTAAATTTTGTATTCAGCAAAATACTATATGCTTATAAACTGAAAGTATATGCCTAAAGACATGCATGATATGTCAAGTCCAACTAAAACAATAAATTATTGTTCTAGGCAGAATAATGCTGCCCCTCCTCTCCACAATGCCTAATTCCTAAAGTTCATAACTTGTGACTACTTTAAATTACATGGCAAAGGGGAATTAAGGTTGCCAATAAAATTAAGTTTGCTAAACAGCTGACCTTAAAATATGGACATTATCCTGGATTACCTAGGTGGCCCCAATGTAATCATAAGTGTCCTTAATAATGGAAGAGGGTGGCAGAAAAGGAGTCAGAGTCAGTGAAAGAGATGTGACAATGGAAACAGGGATGCTATTTTGCTGGCTTTAAAAATGTAGGAAGGAGGCCAAAACCCAAGGAATATGGGTAGCTTCTGGAAGCTGGAAAAAGCAAGGAAAGGAATTTTCCCCTACAGCCTCCAAAAGGGAATAAAATTTTGCAGACAATTGATCTTAACCTAGTGAGAAAGGTATGGGATTTCTGACATCCAGAAATGTAAGAGAATAAATTTGTGTTGTTTTAAGCCATCCAGTTTATGGTAACGTGTTACTGCAGCAAATAGAAAACTAATACACTATTTAGAACTGATTTAAAATCTGTTTGTTGTGTATCAATATTATAGGATGCCACTAAAGCAGTACTTAAATAAAAACAATTAAATACAGGTGCTTAGAAAAAAGAATAACAAAGTTTTAGATTAAATGAATTATATTTTTCAACTCAGGAAGCTAGAAATACTATGATTTGAAGAAAGCAGTTTTTCCTCAGAAAACGTGTAAAAGTAATAAGAAAATGAGAAATAGAGATGTAACTTTCATTTACAGAAAAATTCAGACACAGCTAAATGGCCCTGAAAAACTATTAAAAAGTGAGTAGAAACACAGCCAAATGCAATAAGCTTCAAATAGTAGTGATTGTTCTAGGAAACAGAAAGAATTATGGCAATCAATCTCAGAAGTAATCAGAAAAATAGGCTTTTTAAAGGTGATGGCCAAATCTACAGTGAATCCCTTTTGTTTATCAGGGAAAGACAATGGCATATAGCATCATGAACTTCTCTGGAACCAGTTTGTGTCTTAGAAACAGGAGGCAAAGGAATCATGCAGGAAGGCCATGTATTCAGGCTGAAGCCTGTCTCCATGTCAGAGGGGTAGAGTTGTTATCCTCTTTGACTGGTGAGAAGAAATGATAAACAAATTTACCTTCAAAATCCTGAGGCAAAAATAAATAAATAAATAACAAGTAACCTTGATACTAGTGATTCTAATCATTTTCCTACGTGGAATTCCTACAAATATATAACCTAAGGAATGTTCCCCTCCTTCGACAATGAGTGTTCAGACAGGCAGTACAAAGATATTACAAGGGAAGACAACTTTTAAGAAAATAGACAAAAAATAGTTACTAAAAATATTTTGTTACATGTTGATGAAAATGGAGAAGTAAAATCATATGCTTAATACAGTCACCATCCCTATGAATCACCAGCATAAAGCAGAAACATAAGAACTCAAGAAAAAATAGTAAAGTCATAGAGATTTTAAATGTATGAGTGAATGAGCTCAGAAAAAAGTGAATTTATTTCACTCAACAAATATTTTATTTACCAGACAATTGCTGAGATCCTATGACAGGCATTGTTTGAGCAACTTAAGATACATCAGGAAACAAAACTGACAAATACCCTTATTGTGATGGAGTTGATAAGACAGAGAGAAGCTGGAAAGATAATAAATATATAAATGATGTACTATGTAAGAAAGCAAGAAGTAATATATAAAACAAGGTCAATATATCAGGATAAGGTTGGCTGGCAGTGTGATGAAGTAGGTGAGACAGGAGCATAGACACCAAGGAAGTGAGTGAATTTTCCAAGCAGATAATTGCAAGAGTGGCATTCTGACAATGAAACCAAGGAAAACAAAAATCCTAAGGTAGGTGCATCCCTGAACTCCTTGAGAAGCCACAAGGGGCTGGTATGCCTGGAGCAGAGTGAACAAGCTGGAGATTGATGGGAAATGAGGTCAGAAAACTGTCCATGTTGCTTTCCTCACCATTACTCTTTAGTTTGAAAGGTATTATTTAGATCTATAAAGTCAAGAACATATGTGCATGTGTGTGTGTATATATGTACATATATATGAATATGTTTGCATATTTAGAAGAAAAAAGACACTAAAATATACCGTAACTAATTGTTGTGGACCACTAGTTGTTTCCTCAGATCAGTTATCATCTTATTCCTACCACAGGGCAACTGTGGTGTATAACTTGAATAGTGTTAATTTTAAGACTACAGATTATATGCAATGTTGGCCAAGGTGTGTAGTCACACACAGTGACTCTGCCTAGCCACAAGTCTAACCGGATTCTACGTTTCTAAGTGTACTGGTTAACTCAGTTTGCCATACCAAAATATCACAGGTTGGGTGATTTAAATAACAAAATTTTCTCACAATTCTGAAGACTGGGAAGTTAAGATCAAGGCAGATGAACCTAGTTGCAGAGCAGGAATAAAGAGGTAGACATAGAGAATGGACTTGAGGACATGGGGTGGGAGGGCAAAGCTGGGGCGAAGTGAGAGTAGCATCGATGTATATACACTACCAAATGTGAAATAGTTGGCTGGTGGGAAGCAGCAGCATAGCACAGGGAGATCAGCTCGGTGATTTGCGATGACCTAGAGGGGTGGGATAGGGAGGATGGGAGGGAAGCTCAAAAGGGAGGGGATATATGGACATGTGTATGCATATGGCTGCTTTGCTTTGTTGTGCAACAGAAACTAACACGGTATTGTGAAGCAATTATACTCCAGTAAAGATGTATTTAAAAAAAAAAAAAATCAAGGCAGAGCTGAATCAGTTCCTGGTGAGGAATCTCTTCCTAGCTGGCAGATGGCCACATCCTCACTATGTCTTTACGTGAGCTCTTCTTTGTGCACATGGAAAAAGAGCAAGCTCTCTAGTGTCTCTTCTTATAAGAACATTAATCCATGGGGTCAGGGCGCCATCCTTATGACCTCATCTAACTCTAATTACCTCACAAAAGCCCACCTCCAAATACCATCACATTGGGAGTTAGGGCTTCCCATATGAATCTGGGGGGGATACAAACATTCAGTCCATATCAGTAAGTCTCCCTTTAGTTAACTAGATATGACCGTATAAGGTTGAACCATTGGATTATAAGCAGTAAATAGTGTGTGCACTTTGGGGATGCTCTCCAGATTGAAGACAATCTACTTTTGCTGTACATTGGGTATTTGCCATTAACTCTAAGCTTGAATTTGGATAAGGCAGGGGGCCAATTTTAACCATGCCAACAAGGGCAATTCCTTAAGGCTGTGATTTGCAAACTTTATTTTACATTGAAATTGCCAGAAGAGTATTAAAACACAGACTGTTGGGCCATACACTGAGAGCTTCTGACTCAGAAAGGTGTTTATTACTTTATGATGCTTAGGAGAACAGTTTATTAAAAATATATAATTAATTAATATGTTTTCAGGTTAATAATAACAAATATTAAAAAGCAAAAAATGCAGGAGTTGGAGTAGACAAATACTATAATAGTAGACTTCAATTTCCTCTCAGTAAATGACAGATGAACTAAAAAATTAAAGATATTTAAGTAAGAATATAAAGAAGCTAAATCACAAAATAAATAGGCAGACATCGATAACACAAATGAAAAAAAGAATAAAACTTTTTAGTGGCAAAGGAATATTCATGAAAATTGATCATATATTAGGCTGTAAACTAAAATGAATAAAGAAAAGTTGTACGTGTAGATGATATCACCTTATCACAATATGACAAAATTAGAGAAAAACCAAAAATCAGAAAAGGCCCTCTCTCAAGGAAGTTACATTAAACAGATTAACTAAATTCCCTCCTATACATATTTTGGGTCAAAGTTAAAATATTTTAAAAAATACAAGAGCTAGAATAATATGAAAACCTGAATATCAGAATCTTGACATAGTTAAATTAGTGTTTAAAAGACAATTTAAGGCCTTGTGTATTAATAGTAATAAATCAAGTAATATAGTTATATTAAACATCAAATATAAGATACTAGAAAAGAACAACAGAATAAGGGTAAGGGAAACGAAAGGAAGGGATTTATGAAAGTAAGAGTAGATGTCAGTGGATTATATAACACACAATTTATAACTGGTAGCTCAACCACCATAATAACTTTGCAAACCATGATTAACTAGTCACTTAATCCAAGAGCAAACATATATATGTTTCAAAATGAGGAAAGTTACTTACCAAAGAGGTCATCACTCCAGTACCCTAAAGGTCTCCTAGGTACCCCTCTTATTAGCGTTTGGCACATTTTCATTCAGCCCCTTCCTTTTCCACACACATATCAACATTTGATCAGCTGAAACAAAAGGATAAAGTAGCAAGTTATAGACACACTATAGTCTCTATTCAGCGAAGAGCCTCTGCCCTCTAGACTGCATTCAAACCTGGCAGTCTTGCTGGTTGTTTAATACAGTGTTGTGAACAGTATTCCCAGATGTGATATGTTACCCTCAAATTCCTGAAATGTCAATTGCAATAGCCAATCTTGACAATTTTAGGTTCAATTGGAAATTTCAGACTCAGAAGATTAAAAGAGGTCATATCCAGCACTAGATTTCTCAGATGATAGAAAAACACAGAACAGGAAACCCAGCATGCCAGCACCGAGAGCAGTGCTTCTCTGACAGTCCTTGCAAATTCCCAGGAGCTATTTGTTAGCCTTAAAAACTGACAGCTCAACATGCGGGAATGAGACCATGGAATGGTGTGGGGGATTCACAATGACTTAGAAATTCTGAGAGCTCCATATAGGAATCAATCTCTCTTCCAACAGTTTCGTAAGCTTAGCTTCCTATTTACCAAAAGAGGAACAGACTCAATCGTCAAGCTGAGGAAAACCCAAAGCTATGGCTTCACCCAGATTTTTACTAGTTTGTTTTTTAATAGTCCCGTAGTCTAGATGTGGTTTAGTAGTCAGCATTTCTTTTTTTGTGTCCTAAACAATGTTGCCTGGTGAAACAGCTGAAATTCTACTTTTCTCAGGTTTCTAATAATTAGACGAAGGCAAAATTAAGGCCCATATACACTGGGAGAGAAGAGAAGAGGAGAAACGTTTGTTGTTATCTTTACTTATACCTACCATGCATAGTGACTCTGCATTCATAATTGTATTGCAAATATCCTTTAGAGGGGTTATCTACTATGTCCTAAGCCACAGAATTCCAGAATTTGATTGAGATGACAAGCTCAAATAGAGCATTTCCCTGGGAATTACCTTCTAACTTGAGCATACAGGTCTCTCATCAAAACACCAACTTCATTTCCCCAAGGATCTACCCACAAAATGTCATCAGATCATCACTTACTGGGCCTCCATTATGTTTTGCAGAATATGGAGATTAGGAATGTTACGGAGTCCAAACTTGCTCTGCTTGCCGCACTACACGCCAATAAATCGGAGACGAGGTGTTGAGGCAAGGAATATGACTATTTGGAAAGCCAGGAGACCGAGAAGATGTCAGAATAATGTCTCAAAATAACCATCTTATCGGGGTTTGGATGCCAGTTTCTTTTATAGAACAGAGAGGGGGGAGGAGATGAAGTAAAGTAAGAAGGCCATAAGATTTGCAAATGTCCCCTGGAATGGCCAGCCTCAGGGAGGAGATGTGTTCATTTCTTCTTTCTTGCAGCCATCCACAGGTGGACAGGGTCTGGATGTTTCCCTGAACAAAGGCACTTTGGTTTAACATTTAGGCAGAGGGGCAGGGTTCCCCGAGACAGGCCATTATGTATAGACAGTATCCTTTTGGTGAACAAAAGCAGCAGAAAAAAAAGGTTAAAGTAAAAGAAACAGGTCCAACATGTAGTCAGATTTGGCTCTTCCCTGTTACAGGAAGGCTCCTTCAGACTACACTGTGTAAGAGAGCAGGAGAGTTCATGGAGTCCTGAAGCAAAATAGTGATGATGAGCTCAGAGACAGATTTTTCATGAAGCTAATGAAGCTTAATTTCAGGACTCCTCAATTATATAGCTCTTTACATATCCCCGAGAGATGCCTTATCAACTCTATATTAATATATACATATATAATTTTTTCTAAGAAAAATGTCCCCTAATTTATAGAAGTTTTAGGAATATAAATCCACCAAAGGAATTTTAGCTTATTTTAGTAGGAAAAAACAAGGTAACAAGGTAACTTCCAGAGCAATAAAGTAAATAATACTGGCTGTGTTAACTTACTACAATATAGAATACATCCAGATGGAAGCTTCAACTAGGACTACCACTCAATTAATGTATTATAATCCAAGGTGTTTCCCAAGCTCTATCCGTATTCTGTATAGTTCCATAGTAAACTAAACAGGGATCTTGGAGGGATAAACTAACCTATAGAGCATAAGCTCCTTCATAGCATAATAGCCCTTGCTCCAGAAATCAGTAAGCTAATATGGACAATATACCAATTACCAAGTGAATTTATTAAAATTCTGTATTCAAGCATTGAAAAAGTAATCAAAGAACATGTTTGAGACTCTGTGGACCAACTATATATCAACCATGAGTAAAACTCTATCACTAGACCGTGCTAACCCTCTATCTTTATCTGTGGAACACAATGTTATTCTGTGTCCCAAGAATTTGCATTCACTTGGACATATGTCCAACAATCCCTGAAATCCCTAACAATTACAATGGTACACAACTGACAGGTCGCTTTGTGAAAGGCAAAAATGAAGAATTATAATATACACTTATTATGCTAGTGTAGGACCCTTTCTCTTTGTTACTTAGATTCAACTACATTAAAGAGGACCTGAGATTGTGAAATGACACATTTTTGAGAACTGGTTAAGATACTTTAAGTTACTATTATATTGATTCAGAATAAACCTCTGGTTGCCAGATCTAGATTTATATTGTTTGTTTTATTTTGTTTATTTTTGTACAACTCTTTACTCTTATAATCCAATTGGACTTTAATGTCTTGCTTCTTTCAGTACCAGGAACTCCATAATCGCTTAATAGTTTTTGCATTTATATGAAGTTTTTTGGCATCTATTACCCTGTGGTTACTTCATCCCAAAGATCAGGGAATCTATTTTAAAAAGTAGAATCTACTAACAACATCTCTGACTTTCACAGAAATACCACCACAATACATTTCAACAATATTATCATTCTCATAAAAATACAGTTCTTAATGCTTTGATGAACCACCTCTGGGGACATTAGTTAGGAACTAGTTAGGAGTAGATTGCACATCTTAAATCTATTTTGACACTGATAAATATCAATTTTTCTATTTCTTCCACTACAGTAGACTGAGGAATTTCTAGCATCTCATCCTCATTTAGTGAGAGATAACTTTGAGTTCAAAGAACAGTAAACAAACAGCTAGAACCATTCCTGTTTCCAGGTGGAATGTAAAGTTCTCAATCAATGTACTCTTTAAAAAATCAGCTTTACTAAAATTATGTTTCTTTCTCTTTGGTCAAATGCTCTTAGAATCCATACACACAAATATCATGCATGGATTTCATCCAATATAAATTAACAAAGCTTTCCAATGCTTTTACTCTTTTTCTCCCAGGTTAACTATAACCAGCCCCCTGGGGAATGCTAGATTCTGTCTCATTACAGATCTGGATAAAATGATAAAATTAGAGTTAGTGGAGCTGTGCATGAGAAGGTTTGATTGCTCCAGGGATTGTTTTAGAGTCTTCAGCAAGGCAAAAACGGTCTCATGAGACCCTGGGGAGGTAAGGCTGCTTCTGCTGACAAGGGAGGTGTGGTTGGTGGGGCTTTGGAGTACTCCAGCAATCTAGTTACCGCCCTGTGCAGCCATTTCTCTTTTCATGTTTATACTCTTTCATATACTTTATTAGTAACCTAAGTTTAACATGATATAATGATTTCTGTACTTAACAATGGCTAAACATTCTCTTTAAGATCCAGTATAAATAAAGGAAAGCTCAGCACACACATTCCTTGGATTCCTCGTGTCTTTATATTTTTCTATGGAAACAGCTTCATTTGGACTTTATTCCAGTTATCCATAGATGGTAATTTAGTTACTTGCTGATGCATGCCATGGGTTGCTGTGAGGCACATAACTTAATACGTTTATAAGTGACAGAATTCCAAAGTAGGTCAGAAGGCCAGTTCCAGACCTCCAAAAGTACCATGAGAGTGAGTTACTTTCTATTCATACCTGCCACCAAATTAAATAGATCCAGAGTAATTAACTTTAATAAACATGTATCATTTGTGGTAGCCAATTAAACAGAAAAGGATATTGAGTAGCTTGTTTAATCACTGGAAAGCTGAAGTAGAAAGCTTGAATTTAGCTACCATGTATAATACCCAAAACAATGCTATGAAATTGCCTTGATAAGATGACTTCTTTTCTTCTACCACTGTTGATACTGAAACTTAGGTACTTCTGCCAACAAAATATACAAAGATTCTGAATATTCAAGTTGCTGACCTCTGAAAAGTCTTTGGAAGTAGGTGTATTGATGAATTATTGGTTCTGTTTGACCTAGACCTACAATTGGTCCTCACTGAGTAACTAAGTCTTGTGGATTCTAATATGGTAGGGGATGGCTATCATAAAGACTGAGAATTCCCCCAAATGAGAGTATCAAAAGATACTAAGGAGTCAGAAAATGGGACATGACAAATATTCTAAAGAGAAGAAAGAACCATATGTGCTCTATTTCTATATATTCTGGAGAGACGTTTTTTATTATCCCTCATTAGGTTATTGATGAGAAAGAAAAAGCTAAGTAAAATAATAACAGAAGAATGCTTTTTTAAAAATAGAAAACATATTTAACAACAGCAACAACAAAAATGCTAATGCCATGCTTAATTAGAATACTAGAAGCAGTACCATTGAATTTAGAACCTAGATATGTTTTGCAGCCATTTTTATTATTATTCAACAATGCCCTGGAAGTCCTAGACAGTATCGTCTGTCAAGACAATGCAATGAGAGACATAACGGTTGGAAAGGAAGAGTTTTAATGTTTATTACTTACCTGTAATTTTTTTGATAATTGGAAAATCAAAGAGTATTAACTAAAACAATTCAAAAAAAAAGATTAAGAGACTAGAGGAAGCTGGCTGATTAAAAAATAATACAACTCAGGAATCAACAAGCTTCTCATGTAGAAACAACCACGAATTAGAAAATAAAATTTTATTTATAATAATAAAACAAAAAAGGATAAAATACATATAAAGAATAAATCAATAAATAAAATTATATGTCTATTATAGATTTTTATATATCTCCTAAAATAAGAACAGAACAAAGATGTACATAAATCAGGTTTATAGACAGAAAGATTCAAAACAACTAAAATAACAATTCTCCCTATATCAGTTAATACATTTAATGTACTCTCAATGAAACCTACAGAAGAGTTTTTGACTAGAAAAGATGATTCTAAATTTTGTGGGAAAAATAAAACCAAGTAAAACTATCTGGGAAAATTCTGAAAATTAAGAATAGTAAAGCAATGCTAGTCATAGCGGACAAAAAAATATATTATAGTGCTATAATAATTAAATCATGTGATACTGTTACATGAATAGACAGATTAATAAGCTAAAGAATAAAGATTTTAAGTATCTCCAGATGAATAAAGCCATTAATATATGATAAAGTTGATGCTTATGATCAATGGGAAATGAAGAAACATTTACAAAAATGGGGTAAGTCCTTTTGGGTATTAATTTAACAAAAAGGATATTGTGAATACATATCTCAACCCCAAATTAAGATAAATTCTGATTAGGTAAAAGCAATGTTAAAGAAAAGAAGGAGAAGGGGAGGAGAACTGTAGAAGAAGACAGGAAAAGAAAGAGGAGAGGTGAAGACAAATAATTAAAAATATGGAAGAAACCATAGTAAAATTATTAATCTCAGAATGTGAAAGGCTTTTCTCACTAGACAAAAATTTTAAAAAATTACAGAAATTCTAAGATTGAAAATTTTAATATATTTTAAAAATAATCACATATGGGGGAAAAAAGTCACACCACAATACTTGAAGTAAGAGACAAAAGCAAACTGGAAAAACATTTGCAACATACACTAAAAAGGATAATTTCACTAAATGATAAAGAATTTGAAATCAATAAAAAAAGGTCAACGGGTGAATAACAAGTTGAAAATGGTTTTAAACAGTAAATTTACTAAGAGGCAAAGATGGCTCTTAAATATGATATGATAATAATGTCACTTATGAAAGAGAAATGAATATTTTTAAAAAACTGAAATATATTTTCAGCCAGCTAGAGCAACTAAGTTCTAATTGTTTGGTAGCATATTAAGTTGGAAATTAGGTTCCCTGTATATTGCTATGATAATCACAGTATATTGTTACTATTTCATGGTACAACATCCATGAAAGTAACATAGCAAAATTTATAAAAAGACTAAACAGATCTCATTTGACCCAGAAATATTTCTTGGAATTAATTAGAGACTATATATATATATATATATATAAATACACACACACATAAATTACTCACAATTAGGACTTTCAAATACATTTTTGAGGATCTCAGGACATAAAAGAATAATTGAAAAAATGGAGAATTAATTGATGGGAAGATTTAATGACAAATAACAAGATATTAATAATCTGTCAATTTAAAGTAATTTAAATAATATTTACTATCACTGTCAGAAAAAAATTAAAGCACTTAGAAAAATATAGATGATTTCATTAGAACAATTCTTAAACTCACCATCTACCTTTAACAAATCCATGTTATTATACACAGAAACAGTTTGCTCTTTTTCATTGCTTGTGGCATTTTGTTTTAATGTATCATATATAGTTATGAGTTTTACAAGTTTTACTATTAAAATCTTCTGGTGAACATAAGCACTCATTACCGCTTGGTATACACCAGGGAGTGAAATAGCTTTAGGAAAGATTGCCTTTAGTAGATAAAGCTTTAGTAGGTACCGGCACCACCACTGTCTGAATCTGTGACCTTGCACATATTTTTCTCTGTGTCAGTTTACCCTCTGTATAATGAGTACCTACTTGATGAAATATATGTGAGAATTCAATGAGATAATATATGCAAGAATTCAATGAGATAATATATGCAAAGGATTAAGAGCAATGTCTGGAACTTTGCAACTGCAATTAGTCACTTAATACTACTATCACCTTCTATAAGATTGTTCTATTACTCTTTATATAACGTACCACAGACTTATAAATAATGAGCTACACAAGAAGATATTGACATGTTATCTCCTATTATAATAAAATCATTTTCAAATAGGCATGCCTTCATAACATATTGGCTTCCAATTTCTCCATCTAGCAATGCGACACTTCCATTTATTTAAGTTTTTTAAAAAAATTTTATTTATATTGGAGTATAGTTGATTAATAGTGTTTGTGCTAGTTTCAGGTGTACATCAAAGTGATTACGTTTTAAATATACATGTATCTATTCTTTTTCAAATTCTTCTCCCATTTAGGTTATTACAGAATACCAACTGGCTCTAGGAAGTCAAGTATACTAGGTTCTCTTTGTTCATTTTCTCAGGTAATCCCCAGAGAATGCTAACTCATTTCAAAGATCCTATGTCTGTTGCCATTTGCTACCTGGCCAGCTGCTGTGCTTAAGAACACAGCTCTACTCTTGGTCAAATCAACTATATCCATCCTGATATGACTCTCCAGGTTGTAGTAGTTCCCTCTAATTTACCAGTATGTTTAATTCTATTCTATGAATTTTATAGGCCCCTGAAATAATATTTTGGAATGTGGTTACATATTAGAAATAGATAAATTAGGTAATGATTTGATGAGATTACTAATTACTTAAGTTTTCTTTTATGTTTTGAGCACCTACATTTTGCCATCTCATTAAAGATTCCATAATAAATAATGTACTTTCTATTTCAGAGGGTCTTACAATTCCCTCAACATCATGCAAGACTTCAAGCAAGGTACTAATTTTTGAGTAGTCTGAATCTTTTTGAAATAATGTATTCCTCCTATAACATCTTAAAAAATTTTTGATGTATTAAAATTGCATAAACAGGGCTTCCCTGGTGGCGCAGTGGTTGAGAGTCCACCTGCCGATGCAGGGGACACGGGTTCGTGCCCCGGTTCGGGAAGATCCCACATGCCGCGGAGCGGCTGGGCCTGTGAGCCATGGCCGCTGGGCCTGCGCATCCAGAGCCTGTGCTCCGCAACGGGAGAGGCCACAGCAGTGAGAGGCCCACATACCGCAAAAAAAAAAAAAAAGAAAAAATTGCATAAACATATGAACAGAGAGTATATTTTCCAATCTAATATCCTCTTTCAGAATTATGTTAAAGTGGACTAAATATGAATCTTAATATGTTTACTGAATTATTTTTCTAGTGTTCTTAACTTCATTCATACTAGTAACTAGAAGATTAAGAGGAGGTGAGGCAGTGACCCTGCATGGATCACAAAATATGGTTAACTGAAAGTGTTAAGTGTTCCAGGCAAGACACATGGCTCCAGTGAGTGATGGGACTTGTGACAAACTGATGTCCACATTTGAATAAAAATAGACAAAAAAATCACCTACAGAGGAAACTCCACTGGACAAATTTAACCTTCCATGAAGTGGGAAGGTGAACATGCTAAGTTTTGAATCCAGGTCTATTTGATGCTGAAATCCATACATCTTAAACTCTTCATCCAGGTCTTTAATTGTAGTTCATTCCTAAACCTGCACCTGAGTACACTGTCTTGAATTATTGCAAAATCTTCACCAACCACAGATTCTCCAGCTTTTTCTTAGAATCAGCTTCTTAGACAGATGCTTAATGCTGTCTGTAATTCCTTGATTTTTGCTTGCTTCACTCACAAATGTTGATTTTAATTCCATATTCTAAAGGTTCCTTCCCGTAAGTGCTATATTAGGATTGTAGTAACATATTTAAAAAGGTCTGCTGTGTATTCAGTTTTTCACCTTACCTGATTACGTGATAAGCAAAGGGCTTCTTGCCCATATAACACTTAATTAACCACAATGCTATGGCATTTATGTTTCATGCACAGAAGGAAAGGAATCAGAAGAGCCAGGAATGTATGGAACATATTCTAGGGCAGTCTATGTTAACAGAAAAAGAAATGGAGCCCAGGATGATTAGATCATTTCCCAAGGTTACTTTAAATATTAGACAATAAATTAGTAAGTGAATAAATAAATGAATAAATAAATCTCAAATCAGTTTCTCCTTTACTCTTTAAGAGATGTGTATCACTGTCATTTTATCACACTGTATCATTTCTTCTAGTATAGAATGTTAATGTAAGGTTTTCTAAAACTATTAAAATGAATTTTAATAAAAGTTATTTTGTGGAGAAAATACTTGATTATCATTCCTTCTGTAAATACTAACTTGGAAGATAGAATATGATACTCTTCATTGTTTTCTTTTTATTTATTTTATCTGTGTCAGTATCAATAAAATGTAGTCCAGCCCAACCAATCTTCTTTCTGGAGGAGCCATGAAGTATCATATGTTATTAACTAGGTAAATAAAGTCTGTCTCTTTAGAGTGTAAAATTTCAGAATTCTTTGGTGATTTGCAGGGGTTTTTTTTTTTCTTTTTTTCTTTTTTTTTTTTTTTTGATTTACAGGTTTTAATGCTACTGCCAGCAAGTCTCTTTGCTTAAAAGAAAAAAATTGATTTTTCAATATATGTCAAGTGCTGCTCAGAGTTGAAAAACAAGTTGAAAAAGACAGTACCTGTGAAAAGCTGAAGAGAATGTGAGTGAGAGGGAATAGCAATTTATTTTACCCTGGAAACTGATTTCTGCAGAGTAAATGGTAGAAAAAATCCAAACTTTGTCAAAAGTTCCAAAAATATGGATAAATGCAAGTGTAAAAAGCCAAAATTAGCTTGCCAAAGTAAGACTAGGGAGTAGTTATCAAATACATTTTGTCCAAGTTAGTCAAAGAGAAGTGGAAAAAACATCCTTGCTCTTTGGAAATTATAATTTAGTACTTTTTTCATTAGCAGCAGAAGAATACAATTTCTTGTAAGACTTTTAACAATTAAGTTAACTTTTTCCACTTAATTAATCCAACTGTTTTTCTGTATAAACTGACCTTTCCATTGCCTAGGCAGTGAAATGGTTATGAGAACAGGCTTTAGGGTCAGGTACGGACTCAGTTTGAATCCTTGCCTTGTTATTTCTAGATATATGACAATTAAGTTACTTGAGTTCTCTATGCCTCATTAATATAGTCATAATAATAGCTCCCATCTCAAACAGTTGTTCTAAGGGTAAAAACAGATATTAATGCAAAACACTTAGCATAGTGCCTGGCAAATGGTAAGCATGGCAAGCATTCAATATTTGTCAGCAAGGATAAAGATGATGATGAGGAGGAGGAGGACTATGGCTTAAACACTGTATACATATATATTTAGCATAAAGGTCATACAACATTAAAGTGTAAATATGTGTGTATGTATATGTGTGATATTAAATATTTGGTGTCTGTCATCAAAGAAGTCGCCTTCAATTAGGTGGTGCTACCCAGTGCCTTTACTAAGGTGGAGAAGCACTGCTGATGTGCTGTCAGCAGCTTTTCAAGCATGCACCATACATCAGAAAACAACTATCACTTCGTGAGCACTTACTATGTGTTAAGTAATAAGGGATTTAAAATCTTAAATTATTTAATTCTTGCAAGAAACCAATGAAATAAGTTACTATTGTTACCTTGTTCACAAATGGAGAAACTAAGAACTGGGCAGTTAAGAAATGTGCCAAAGTCACACACTCAATAGATGGAGTGCAGGGATTGCATTATATGCTATCTGGCTTCCAGCCTCTTTCTTCTTATGCATTATTCTCTATTGCTTTATCGGGAACAATTTGAATTTTTAAACCTTCAGAATACAATATCGGAAGGAATCAGCAACACTGTCTTTGTTTTGTTTTCAGCAAATGAGATTTTCATCGGCATTCTTTTCACAAAGGGACAGATTAAGACTGAAGATTGTGCATCTCCAAGGTAGTACATCTGAAAAGAATTAGTAAATATAGTGAAAGAAATGTTGTGTCCAGCCACCCTTCATTATCTCTTTCAAAAAAGCATTCTGGGGGCTTCCCTGGTGGCTCAGGGGTTGAGAGTCCACCTGCCGATGCAGGGGACGCGGGTTCATGCCCCGGTCTGGGAAGATCCCACATGCCACGGAGCGGCTGGGCCCGTGAGCCATGGCCACTGAGCCTGCGCGACTGGAGCCTGTGCTCCGCAACGGGAAAGGCCACAACAGTGAGAGGCCCGCGTACAGCTTTAAAAAAAAAAAAAAGCATTCTGGAGAGGAGGACCTTCAAAATGGCAGAGGAGTAAGACGTGGAGATCACCTTCCTCCACACAAATATATCAAAAACACACCTACATGTGGAACAATTCCTACAAAACACCTACTGAATGCTGGCAGAAGATCTCAGACTTCCCAAAAGGCAAGAAAACACCCACGTACCTGGGTAGGGCAAAAGAAAAAAGAAAAAACAGAGCCAAAAGAACAGGGATGGGACCTGCACCTCTGGGAGGGAGCTGTGAAGGAGGAAAAGCTTCTACACACTAGGAAGCCCCTTCACTGGTGGAGACGGGCGGGGTGGGGGGGTGTTGTGGGGGGGGCGAGGGGGCGTGGCAGAGGGGAAGCTTCGGAGCCACGGAGGAGAGCGCAGCAGTAGGGGTGCAGAAGGCGAAGCAGAGAGATTCCTGCACATTGGATCAGTGTCAATCAGCACTCACCAGCCTGAGAGGCTTGTCTGCTCACCTGCCAGGGCAGGTGGGGGCTGGGAGCTGAGGCTCGGGCTTCGAAGGTCAGATCCCAGGGAGAGGACTGGGGTTGAATGCATGAACACAGCCTGAGGGGGCTAGTGCGCCAAAGCTAGTCGGGAGGGAGTCCAGGAAAAAGTCTGGAACTGCTTAAGAGGCAAGAGACCATTGTTTTGGGGTGTGCGAGGAGAGGGGATTCAGAGAACTGCCTAACTGAGCTCCAGAAACCTGCGTGAGCTGCGGCTATCAGCACGGACACCGGAGACAGGTATGAAACGCTAAGGCTGTTGCTGCAGCCACAAAGAAACCTGTGTGCAAGTACAGGTCACTATCCACACCTCCCCTCCCGGGAGCCTGTGCAGCCCGCCACTGCCAGGGTCCCGTGATCCAGGGACAACTTCTCCAGGAGAACACATGGCATTCCTCAGGCTGTTGCACGTCATGCCAGCCTCTGATGCCATAGGCTCGCATTCCATACCCTCCCTCCCCCCACCCCCACCGAGTGAGCCAGAGCCCCCTAATCAGCCGCTTCTTTAACCCCCTCCTATCTGGGTGAAGAACAGACACCAGAGGGTGACCTACATGCAGAGGCGGGGCCACATCCAAAGCTGAAACCCAAGAGCTGTGAGAACAAAGAAGAGAAAGGGAAATTTCCCTGTGCAGCCTCAGAAGCAGCGAATTAAATCCCGATATCAACTTGATGTACCTTGCATCTGTGGAATTACCTGAATAGACAACGAATCATCCCAAAATTGAGGCAGTGGACTTTGGGAGCAACTGTAGACTTTGGGTTTGCTGTAGGCGACAGACTAGTTTCTGATTTTTATGTTTATCTTAGTATAGTTTTTAGCGCTTGTTATCATTGGTGGACTTGTTTATTGCTTTGGTGGCTCTCCTCTTTTATTATTTTTTAAATATTTTTTTATTTTCATAACAATTTTATTATTATTATTTTTCTTTCTTTATTTTCTCACTTTTCTTGTGAGCTGTGTGGCTGACAGAGTTTTGGTGCTCCAGCCAGGTGTCAGGCTTGAACCACTGAGGTGGGAGAGCGGAGTTCAGGACACTGGACCACCGGAGACCTCATAATATCAATATCAGCCTCATGTAATATCAATCAGCGAGAGCTCTCTCAGAGATCCTTGTCTCAATGCTAAGACCCAGTTCCACTCAACAAGCAGCAAGCTCCAGTGCTGGGCACCCTATGCCAAACAACTAGCAAGACAGGAACACAACCCCACCCATTAGCAGAGAGGCTGCCTAAAATCATAAGGTCACAGACACCCCAAAACACACCAACGGACGTGGTCCTGCCCACCAGAAAGATCCACCCTCATCCAGCAGAACACAGGTACCAGTCCCTTCCACGAGGGAAGGGTACCAGTCCCTTCCACGAGGAAGCCTACACAACTCACTGAAATAACCTTACCACTGGGGGCAGACACCAAAAATAAGAGGAACTACAAACCTGCAGCCTGGGAAAAGGAGACCCCAAACACAGTAAGTTAAGCAAAATGAGAAGACAGAGAAACATGCAACAGAGAAAGGAGAAAAGTAAAAACCCACCAGACCAAACAAATGAAGGGGAAATAGGCAGTCTACCTGAAAAAGAATTCAGAGCAATGATAGTAAAGATGATCCAAAATCTTGGAATTAGAATGGAGAAAATACAAGAAATGTTTAACAAGGACCTAGAAGAACTAAAGGCAAACAATGATGAACAACATAATAAATGAATTCAAAATTCTCTAGAAGGAATCAACAGCACAATAACTGAGGCAGAAGAACAGATAAGTGACCTGGAAGATAAAATAGTGGAAATAACTACTGCAGCGCAGAATAAAGAAAAAGAATGAAAAGAATTGAGGACAGTCTCAGAGATACCTGGGACAACATTAAATGCACCAACATTTGAATTACAGGTGTCACAGAAGAAGAAGAGAAAAAGAAAGGGGCTAAGGGGCTGAGAAAATATTTGAAGAGATTATAGTTGAAAACTTCCCTAATATGGGAAAGGAAATGGTCAATCAAGTCCAGGAAGCACAGCGAGTCCCATACAGGATAAATCCAAGGAGAAACACCCCAAGATACATATTAATCAAACTATCAAAATTAAATACAAAGAAAAAATATTAAAAACAGCAAGGGAAATGCAAATCATATACAAGGGAATCCCCCATAAGGTTAAAAGCTGATCTTTCAGCAGAAACTCTGCAAGCCAGAAGGGAGTGGCAGGACATATTTAAAGTGATGACAAGGAAAAACCTACAACGAAGATTACACTGGCCAGCAAGGATCTCATTCAGTATTGACAGAGCAATTAAAAACTTTACAGACAAGCAAAAGCTAAGACAATTCAGCACCACCAAACCAGATTTACAACAAATGCTAAAGGAAATTCTCTAGGCAGGAAACACAAGAGACAGAAAAGACCAACAATAAAAACCCAAAACAATTAAGAAAATGGGAATAGGAACATTCATATCAATAATTACTTTAAATGTAAAAGGATTAAATGCCCCAACCAAAGGAAACAGACTGGCTGAATGGATACGAAAAGAAGACCTGTATATATACTGTTTAAACCAGACGCACTTCAGACCTAGGGACACACACACTGAAAGTGGAGGGATGGAAAAAGATATTCCATGCAAATGGACAACAAAAGAAAGCTGGAGTAGCAATTCTCAAAGCAGACAAAATACACTTTAAAATAAAGACTATTACAAGAGACAAAGAAGAACACTACACTAAATGATCAAGGGATCAATCCAAGAAGAATATATAACAATTGTAAACGTTTATGCACCCAACATAGGAGCTGCTAAATACATGAGGGATATGCTAGCATCCATAAAATGGGAAATAGACAGTAACATAATCATAGTAGGGGATTTTAACACCACACTTTCACCAAAGGACAGATCATCCAAAAAGAAAATAAATAAGGAAAACAAGCTTTAAATGACACATTAAACATGATAGAATTAATTGATATGTATAGGACACGCCATCCAAAAACAACAGAATACACTTTCTTCTCAAGTACTCATGGAACATTTTCCAGGATAGATCATATCTTAGGTCACAATTCAAGCGTTGGTGAATTTAACAAAATTGAAATCATATCAAGTATCTTTTCCAACCACAACACTATGAGAATAGATATCAATTACAGGAAAAAAATGTAAAAAATGCAAATACATGGAGGCTTAACTATACAGTACTAAATAACCAAGAGATCACTGAAGAGTCAAAGAGGAAATAAAAAAATACCGAGAAAGTGACAATGAAAACACGACGACACAAAGCCTATGGGATGCAGCAAAAGCAGCTGAAAGACGGAAGTTTATAGCGATACAATCCTACCTCGAGAAATAAGAAAAATATCAAATAAACAACCTAACCTTACACCTAAAGCAATTAGAGAAAGGAGAACACAAAAACCCCAAAGTTAGCGAAGTAAAGAAATCATAAAAATCAGATCAGAAATAAATAAAAATAAATGAAGGAAACAATAGCAAAGATCAATAAAATTAAAAGCTGGTTCTTTGAGAAGATAAACAAAATAAATAACACATTAGGCTGACTCAACAAGAAACAAAGGGAAAAGACTCAAATCAACAGAATTAGAAATCAAAAAGAAGTAACAACTGACACTGCAGAAATACAAAGGATAATGAGAGATTACTACAAGCAACTATATGCCAATAAAATGGACAACCTGCAAGAAATGAACAAATTCTTAGAAAAGCACAACCTTTTGAGACTGAACCAGGAAGAAATAGAAAATATACACTGACGAATCACAAACACTGAAATTGAGACTGTGATTAAAAATCTTACAACAAACAAAAGCCCAGGACCAGATGGCTTCACAGGCGACTTCTATGAAATATTTACAGAAGAGCTAATACCTATCCTTCTCAAACTTTTCCAAAATATAGCAGAGGGAGGAAAACTCCCAAAGTCATTCTATGAGGCCACCGTCACCCAGATACCAAAACCAGACAAAGATGTCACAAAAAGAGAAAACTACAGGCCAATATCACTGATGAACATAAATGTAAAAATCTTCAGCAAAACACTAGCAAACAGAATCAAAAGCACATTAAAAGGATCACACACCTTGATCAAGTGGCGTTTATCCCAGGAATGCAAGGATTCTTCAACATATGCAAATCAATCAAAGTGATATACCGTATTAACAATTTGAAGGATAAAAACCATATGATAATCTCAATAGATGGAGAAAAAGCTTTCGACAAAATACAATACCCATTTATGGATAAAACCCTCTGGAAAGTAGGCACAGAGGGAACTTACTTCAACACAATAAAGGCCATATATGACAAAACCCACAGCCAACATCGTTCTCAATGGTGAAAAACTGAAACCATTTCCTCTAAGATCAGGAATAAGACAAGGTTGCCCACTCTCACCAATATTATTCAATAGAGTTTTGGAAGTTTTAGCCACAGCAATCAGAGAAGAAAAATAAATAAAAGGAATCCAAATCAGAAACGAAGAAGTAAAACTGTCACTGTTTGTACATAACATGATACTATACATAGAGAATCCTAAAGATGCTAAAGTCTTCTAACTACTAGAGCTAATCAGTGAATTTGGTAAAGTAGCAGGATACAAAATTAATGCACAGAAATCTCTTGCATTCCTAGACACTAATGATGAAAAATCTGAAAGAGAAATTAAGGAAACACTCCCATTTATCACTGCAACAAAAAGAATAAAATACCTAGGAATAAATTTACCTAAGGAGACAAAAGACCTGTATGCAGAAAATTATAAGACACTGATGAACGAAATTAAAGATGATACAAACAGATGGAGAGATATACCATGTTCTTGGATTGGAAGAATCAACAATGTGAAGATGACTATACTACCCAAAGCAATCTACAGATTCAATGCAATCCCTATCAAACTACCAATGGCATTTGTCATAGAACTAGAACAAACAATTTCACAGTTTGTATGGAAACACAAAAGACCCCGAATTGCCAAAGCAATCTTAGAAAGAAAAATGGAGCTGGAGGAATCATGCTCCTGGACTTCAGACTATACTACAAAGCTACAGTAATCAAGACAGTATGCTACTGGCACAAAAACATAAATGTAGATAAATGGAACAGGATAGAAAGTCCAGAGATAAACCCATGCACATATGTTCACCTTATTTTTGATAAAGGAGGAAAGAATATAAAATGGCAAAAAAACCGACTCTTCAATAAGTGGTGCTGAGAAAACTGGACAGTTATGTAAAAGAAAGAAATTAGAATACTCCCTAACACCATACAAAAAAATAAACTCAAAATGGATTAAAGACCTAAATGTAAGGCCAGATACTATAAAACTCTTAGAGGAAAACATAGGCACAACACTCTGTGACATAAATCACAGTAACTTCCTTTTTGACCCACCTCCTAGAGAAATGGAATTAAAAACAAAAATAAACAAATGAGATCTAATGAAAGTTAAAAGTTTTGCACAGCAAAGGAAAGCATAAACAAGTGAAAGCACAACTCTCAGAATGGGAAAAAATATTTGCAAACAAAGCAACTGACAAAGGATTAATCTTCAAAATATATAAGCTGCTTATGCAGATCAATATAAAAAAACAAAGAACCCAATCCAAAAATGGGGAGAAGACCTAAACAGACATTTCTCCAAAGAAGATATACAGATTGCCAACAAACACATGAAAGAATGCTCAACATCACTAATCATTAGAGAAATGCAAATCAAAACTACAATGAGGTATCACCTCACACCGGTCAGAATGACCATCATCAAAATGTCTACAAACAATAAATGCTGGAGAGGGTGTGGAGAAAAGGGAACACTCTTGCATTGTTGGTGGAAATGTAATTTGATACAGCCACTATGGAGAACAGTATGGAGGTTCCTTAAAAAACTAAAAATAGAGCTACCATGCAAACCAGCAGTCCCACTACCGGACATATACCCTGAGAAAACCATAATTCAAAAAGAGTCATGTACCACAATGTTCATTGCAGCTCTATTTACAATAACCAGGACATGGAAGCAAACTAAATGTTCATCGAGAGATGAATGGAAAAAGAAGATGTGGCACATATATACAGTGGAATATTACTCCGCCATAAAAAGAAATGAAATTGAGTTATTTGTAGTGAGGTGGATGGACCTGGAATCTGTCATACAGAGTGAAGTACATCAGAAAGAGAATAACAAATACCTCATGCTAACACATATATATGGAATCTAAAAAATAAAAATGGTTCTGAAGAACCTAGGGGCAGGACAGGAATAAAGACGCAGACACAGATAATGGACTTGAGGACATGGGGAGTGGGAAAGGCAAGCTGGGATGAAGTGTGAGAGTGGCATGGACATATATACACTACCAAATGTAAAACAGATAGCTAGTGGGAAGCAGCCACATAGCACAGGGAGATCAGCTCAGTGCTTGGTGTCCACCTGGGGGGGGTGGGATAGGGAGGGTGCGAGGGAGATGCAAGAGGGAGGAGATATGGCGATATATGTATATGTAAAGCTGATTCACTTATAAATCAGAAACTAACACACCACTGTAAAGCAATTATACTCCAATAATGATGTTAAAAAAATTAAATTTAAAAAATGTGTTAAAAACAAAAACAAACTAACTAACAAAATCTACAAACAATAAATGCTGGAGAGCGTGTGGAGAAAACCGAACCCTCTTGCACTGTCGGTGGGAACGTAAATTTATACACCACTATGGAGAACGGTATGGAGGTTCCTTAACAAACTAAAAATAGAACTATCATACAACCCAGCAATCCCACTACTGGGCATATACCCTGAGAACACCATAATTCAAAAGGAGTCATGTACCACAATGTTCACTGCAGCACTGTTTGCAATAGCCAGGACATGGAAGCTACCTAAGTGTCCATCGACAGATGAATGGATAAAGAAGATGTGGCATATACATACAATGGAATATCACCCAGCCATAAAAAGAAACGAAATTGAGTTATTTGTAGTGAGGTGGATGGACCTAGAGTCTGTCTTACAGAGTGAAGTAAGTCAGAAAGAGAACAACAAATACCGTATGCTAACGCACATATATGGAATCTAAAATAAAAAATGGTTCTGAAGAGCCTAGGGGCAGGATAGGAATAAAGATGCAGACATAGATAATAGACTTGAGGACACTAGGAGGGGGAAGGGTAAGCTGGGACGAAGTGAAAGAGTGGCATTGACATATATACACTACCAAATGTAAAATAGATATCTAGTGGGAAGCAACCATATAGCATAGGGAGATCAGCTCTGTGCTTTGTGACCACCCTAAGGGGTAGGATAGGGAGGGTGGAAGAGTCATGCAAGAGGGAGGGGATATGGGGATATATGTATACGTATAGCTGATTCACTGTCATACAGCAGAAACTAACACAACATTGTAAAGCAATTATACTCTAATAAAGATGTTAAAAAAATTAAAAAGTAGAAGTTGACTCAGAAAAAAAACAAAAATGAAGGGAATATGTGCTCTTAGGAAAATATCCCAAATACACTAGTAAGTGGGAACAAAAGCAAATTGGAAAATAATATATATATAATAGTATGACAACAGTTTTGTTAAAAAATAATTATCAATATAAAGATATATGAACACTTGTTCATATGTTACTAAACACATACACTGTTTAGAAATGGTTACTTCCAAGAAACAGTGGACATTTCACCTTTTATTTTATATACCTCTATGTTTTAAGATCCAGTAAAGAACCTGTTTTATTTCTTAAAAAAACCCAGCATTCAGGGACCTACAATTGAGCAATAATTCAGGACACAAAGAGGGACAACTGAATTTTCTGGTGTTTATCTCAAATGGCTGCCTAAAAGGCCCATTTCTACCACACTGGCCCAACTTCAAGCAATGGAATATAAATTCACATTAAGGATATAATAGTACTTTTAAATAACTTGATCATATGAAGGGTTTATAGAAATGATTAGAGAATTCCTAAAGGGATGTCAAAGGCTTGAATTGTGAGGATAAAGTTGAGCTGAGGATCATCATCTGGGCACTTCAGGATTGTTTGTGCTTCTGTGAAAAGTTAAATTATTGATCTAAACTCTTCATGACTCTTATCCTTTAGCTACTGACATTTCAAGAAAATAGAATATTAAGCCAATGTTGTATTCATTATTATACATATTACACAAAAATTTAAATTCTTAAGGGCTTTCAGATTAAAAAAAAATTCTACAGTGTTTTATTACCTGAGCTATAAATAATATATAATCTGATAATATAGTTATATTGCTAATCTAATTTCCAGGTAGTATTGTTCACTTATGGAATACTTAAAATAGAAAGAAAATATTTTAAGGCATCTGTTACAGGAAAAATTATTTGACCAGTGATGAATGTCCTGAACTTGTGGAATTTTTAGGTAGTAACTTATAAAGTGCTCTTTAATTTTCTGAGCACTTTATATAAGCAAAGACTGAATTATTTTATTTTTGTCAGAGTCGTCTAATGTGAAAAGTTACAATCTAAACATCAAGAGTGTACTAGTTTTATCACCTAAACTCCACAGTAGCAGACAGGCCATTGTTGGACTTTTTGTTGTTTTCTTTGCTTGTTTTTCAACTGCAAATTTAAAAGATTGTGTTACATATTTTTAGGTTGAAAAATAAAATGATAAAGGAAGACTTCAACTTCTACGAGGGATTATTAGCTAGCAGAGCACTAGCACTCCTATCAAAACCACTAGAAAAAATATATTTAAAACATAGAGATCAACTGGCTGAAGATAGAGAACTCAAAAGGTGGAGACCTTGAGGAGGTAAGACACCAAAAAGGGGAGACCCCAGTGAGGTGAACTAACTTTTACAGACTTAACCGGGGGACGTGTGGCAATTCTGGGCATGTCTTAGTAAATATTGTTAGAGAAATGTTGTGGCCAGCCAGCCTTTATTTTCCCTTTCAAAAAACCATTCAGGGATCCACAATTGGGAAACAATTTTAGGACACAGAGGGACAATTGAGTTTTCTAGCTTTTATGTCAAATGGCTGCCTATAAGACCTATTTCTACCATATGTGCCCAAACTCAAGCAAGGTAAAATAATAGCCCTTGTAATGTGTGAAGGGGAAATAAGGTTGCAGACGCATTTGGGACTGGTAATCAGCTAACACTAAAATAGAGAGATTATCCTGAATTATCCAGGTGGGCCCAAAACTGTTAAGTCTTTAAAAGCAGAGAAACTTTCCTGAATATGGTCAAAGGGGAAGTAAAGTTGGAAGAAGGGTCACAGAGATGCTATGACACTGCTTCTGAAGATGAACTAAGCATGAGATAAGTTAAGAAATAAAAGCAGGGCTTCCCTGGTGGCGCAGTGGTTGAGAGTACGTCTGCCGATGCAGGGGACGCAGGTTCGTGCCCCGGTCTGGAAAGATCCCACCATGCCGTGGAGCGGCTGTGCCCGTGAGCCATGGCCGCTGAGCCTGCGCGTCCGGAGCCTGTGCTCCACAATGGGAGAGGCCAGAACAGTGAGAGGCCCGCATACCGCAAAAAAAAAAAAAAAAAAAAGAAATAAAAGCAGCCCCTACTAGCTAGAAAAGTCTAGGAAACAGATTCTCCCCTATTGCTTCTAGAAAGGAACACAGCCCTGCCAGCTCCTTGATTTTATCCCAGTGAGACCTGTGTCTGATTTCTATCCTACAGAATTGTAAGACAAAAAATTTGTGTTGTTTTAAGCTACAAAATTTGTGATAATTTGCTATGGCCTCAATAGAAAGCTAAAACATTACACAATCAAGAGGGTGAAAGTTCAGACTATGCCACAGGGAGCTGTTGCTGGATAACAAACAAAATGTAGACAGGGACTGTGGGTGTCTGAAGCATATGCTTGCTTTTCCCTCAGGAGGTGGAGGAATCTGGACACCAGATATTTAATCAGAAAGTTTTCTAGAAAACAGACTTTAACCGAACTCTTGTGAGAAAAAAAAAAATAGATGAGTGTTTTAGTGGCCAATCCTGGAGGACAAAGAGTGAAGCCAAGGTAGCTTCAACCTTACCTGGACTGATAACCAGGCTTGAAACTGTGTAGTCTTTATCTGCATTGAGCGGAACTGTTGGCACTCAATCTCTTCTCTCTTTGGCACTCCAATTACAAGCATGGCAGATATTTTGACTTTATCCCAAAGGTTTCTAGCATTCTTTTCTGTATTTTAAATTCCTACTTTTTCTGCACTTCATTTTAGGTATTGGCTATCAACCTGTTTTTGAATTCTCTAATCACACCTCTAGCATTTTCAGTTCTGCTGTGTTTATCTAAAGAGGTATTAATTTTAGATATTGCATTTTACATTCTAAACTTTTAATACGATTAAACTTTTAATATGATTATTTTATCTGGTGATGTGTTCCATATTCTCATCTATTTTGTTAATTTTATCCTCCATTTTCTATAATATATTATTAAGACCTACTTTTAAGGCCTTGTTAATAACCTCTATTATCTGGATTACAATGTATTAGCTTTTATGATCTGTGTTTCTTTTTTCTGTATACTCTTGAACATGTGGTTTTGCCTTTTAGCATGTCTATTAAAGAAATGAGACTCCAGATGATGCTTTCTTCCTTCAAGAAGTGTAGCGGGATTTACTCTTCCTTCTGCTAGAACAGGAGAGCAAAATGACATGTGGGATGGAATAAAGAGCACCAAAAAGGTAAATATAATGAATGTTGCGCAAACATTAACTGTATAAAACAATAATAAGGGATCATAGGGTTTAAAATATAACTAAATGCATGAAAATAATACTGTAAAAGATGAGAGATGAATAAATGAAGTTATAAGTATTATAAGTTTCTATGGTTATTAGGGAAGTAATAAGAGCAATACTTTGTGGTGGACTGAAATAAGGTAAGGTTACATGTTGTGATCACTAAAGTACCTACTAAAAGAACAGAAAGACTTTTTAATTAACAAGTTTATGGAAGAAAAATGGGCTCACAAAATAATATTGACAAAACATAGATAAGAACAACATAAAAGTGGTTCATATAGAAAACAAACAGTAAGATAGCAGATGTAAAGTCAGCTATTTCAATAATTCCATTAAATATAAGTAAACTATTCCTAATGAAAGACTAAATTTTTCAGACTTGGTAAAGTGTGACAAATGGAAATATGTGGGCCTTTCTACATTCCAAATTGACAGATTTGCCATTTTCTTTAATTATCTATACGTATATGTGAAATTAAATTGGATGTCTATATAGTTCACAGAGAAAATTCACTAAATATACACATACATATATCCACATTTATATTATGTATTTTCTATGAATACTATTTTATAAATTTTTCACACTGTTACAGATGGCAGCATTTATAATAAACAAATGAGACATGGTTGACCAATAAAACCAAACACACTTTATAAGGTAATTTATGATTATAGAGGTAAGGTAATTACAGATTTCTTAGAGAACAGTGCTGTGCCACAACTTGACAATTCTACTTAATTTCAATTTACCATCTATTTACTGACACTCAATTAACCTCACTATTTAATTGAAACTTTTCTATACATGTTCTGTCAAAGATATAATAGCCACTAGCCACACATGGCAATTGAGCACTTAAAACTGGCTTGTGTAACTAAGGAACTTAATTTTAATTAATTGAAATTTAAATTGAATTATCTATATGTGGCTAGTGGCTAGTATATTATACAGTATAGCTGTACTATGTGTCATGAAATCTTGCAAAGACTGGAAGATACAGAAACACAGATTTTTTTTTAATCTGCCCTTTCCTCAACATGATTTCATCCTCATAATAAAAACAGTCATTTAAAAATGCACAAAACAGTGAAATAAATGCATTTATAGGTATATAAGGTATATGTCAGGTATGAGAGGTAGCATTGGTTAGATAAGCATCAATTTAAATTCGGGAGGATATTGTCCAGTCTGATGAATAACAAGAGTTTATCAGAAGTATAATTAGGAAGCATCACATAAAAAGACATCTTAATAGATGGCAATGTCATCCATAGAGTTTCTCAAACCATGCAATTAGGTATATTTAATGCCCCTGTATCTCATACCTCCGTATCTAATTCGTTAATATGCTCTGTCATCTCTACCTCTAAAAATAAAGCTGGAAAATTTATACTTGTCATCTCCACCTCTTCTCCTCTAGGCCACACAGTTATCACATAGTGCTTAGCATACTGCCAAAGCTTTCTATCAAGTTTCTTAACTTCTTTTCTGTCTACCTTGAAATAATCTTTCCAAACAGTAGCTAGAGAAAGCATTTAAACATATAAAGTAGATCGTGGTCCCTCCCTGCTTAAAATTACTCAGTTTATTCCGAATTACACTTACAATTAATAAAAATAAACAGACAAAACATAAACAAAAATGTCTTATTTCCTTATCTTACAAAATGCTATGTGATATAGCACTGCTAACTTCTTATCACACAACTTTCTCTTGCTCCTTTTGTGCTCTAGACACTTGTCTTTAGAATCCTCTCCCTTGCTAAGATTGTTCCAAAGTTTACAGTTGCCATTCTTATAGCCTGCAGTGCTCTTCCATGTGGTGTCAGCTGCCTTTCTCTCATCATTTGGAATTCAAAATAAATGTTACTTTTTTAAAGAGACCTCTTCCCAGCATCTACCCTAATAATCTATTTAATAACTACCATATTGCTCTATTTAATTTCCAGCACAGCTATTATCTGTTTTTCTCCCATCTCCAGAATGTAAAGTTACAAGAAGACTGTGTGTCTAGTTAAACTATATCCCAAGTGCCTAGAACAGTAATTGGATTGTAGAAACAAATATTCAGTAAATTTTTGTCAAATGAATAATTGAATGGTAAGGTACAGAAATACCTTTTAAATGTATTTGGTAAACTATTTTTTAAACATTTTAAAATGCAAATTATATCATAAGAGACGAGGAGTAGAAAATAAATCTAAACAGGCCAGGCAGTGGTAGATTATGAAGGGTATGTAGGTAACACTTCCTCCTGAAAACTAAAGCTCTCCAAATCAGTAGGATGGAGTTAAGTAAAAATTAGAAGACAGATTGGTCACAGGTCCTCTGGATCGTACAAAAGATTTTTTATTTTTCTTTCATTACATTAAAAATTATTGTGGTATAACTTACATATTGTTACAATCCACAAATCTTAAGAAAAGAATTTGATTAATTTTTAAATATGAAACATTGAACTATAATTCAGACCTATCTATACCTATCAGCTAGCTAGCTATCCTTTCCAGAACCCTAGAAGTCTCCCTTCTAATCCCTACAAGTCAATTTTCCCCTTCAGACTTAATGTCTATTTTGATCATTGTCACCATAGATTAGTTTGTGCATGGAATCCTTGTTTTTATGATCTTAAGATTTGTGAGGAATACTGGTCAGATATTTTGTAGGATGTCCATCAGTCTGTGTTTCTCTGATGTTTTCTCATGATTACTCTGAGGGTATACATTACTGGGAAGAATACCACAAGGTAATCTGCCCTTCTCTGTGCATGACATCAAGGGGACATGATATCAATATGTCTTATTATTGGTGATGCTAAACTTTCCAATTTCTACATTGTATATATTCTATTTTCCATTTTTAATCAATAAATATTTGTTTTGGAGAAGATACTTTGAGTATATACAAAGATCCTGTTTCTCCTTAACTGTGTACCAAATGATTTCATCAACCACCAGTGGATCTTGCCAGTAGTGATTATTATTATAATGTTCTGAAAAGGGAGCTTTCTATTTTACTCATTTCTTTTACATTTATTAATTAGAATTATCCTTCAATAAGAATGCTGTCCTTTCTCCCTCAGAATATATCAGGAAGGACTTAAGGATATTTAATTAAGTAAGCTATAATCCAATTCAACTGTTATTTATTTTGCTGCTCAAATTGTCTTAGCTTCGGCCACTCTGACCTTCAGATAGGCTCCTGTGTGTTCTTTTGACATGCCCTCATCCTTTTGTGTTCTGTCTTGTTTTGAACATTTCCTTGCTTTCTGGCAATATAAGATGATGTAGGATCATCTTCTATTATCCCTACACCATCCTTAGAATCAACCACTTTCTCAGGGAACCACAAAGTTTCTTTTATTGGAGAATGATATTAAGAAACCAAGATCTGCGTATATTGAAGAATCCTTGCATTCCTGGAATACACTCCACTTGATCGTGGTGTATGATCCTTTTAATGTGCTGTTGGATTCTGTTTGCTAGTATTTTGTTGAGGATTTTTGCATCTATGTTCATCAGTGATATTGGCCTGTAGTTCTCTTTCTTTGTGACATGTTTGTCTGGTTTTGGTATCAGGGTGACGGTGGCCTTGTAGAATGAGTTTGGGAGTGTTCCTCCTTCTGCTATATTTTCAAAGAGTTTGAGAAGGATAGGTGTTAGCTCTTCTCTAAATGTTTGATAGAATTCACCTGTGAAGCCATCTGGTCCTGGGCTTTTGTTTGTTGGAAGATTTTTAATCACAGTTTCAATTTCAGTGCTTGTGATTGGTCTATTCATATTTTCTATTTCTTCCTGGTTCAGTCCCGGTAGTTGTGCATTTCTAAGAATTTGTCCATTTCTTCCAGGTTGTCCCTTCTATTGGCATAGAGTTGCTTGCAGTAATCTCTCATGATTCTTGGTATGTCTGCAGTGTCAGTTGTTACTTCTCCTTTTTCATTTCTAATTCTATTGATTTGAGTCTTCTCCCTTTCTACCTTGATGAGTCTGGCTAATGGCTTACCAATTTTGTTTATCTTCTCAAAGAACCAGCTTTCAGTTTTATTGATCTTTGCTATCATTTCCTTCATTTCTCTTTCATTTATTTCTGACCTGATCTTTATGATTTCTTTCCTTCTGCTAACTTTGGGGGTTTTTTTTGTTCTTCTTTCTCTAATTGCTTTAGGTGCAAGGTTAGGTTGTTTATGAGATGTTTCCTATTCCTTAAGGTAGGATTGTATTGCTATAAACTTCCCTCTTAGAACTGCTTTTGCTGCATCTCATCAATCAACGTGATACATCATATTAACAAATTGAAGGAGAAAAACCATATGATCATCTCAATAGATGCAGAAAAAGCTTTTGACAAAATTCAACACCCATTTATGATAAAAACCCTGCAGAAGGTAGGCTTAGAGGGAACTTTCCTCAACTTAATAAAGGCCATATTTGACAAACCCACAGCCAATATTGTCCTCAAACGTGAAAAACTGAAACCATTTCCACTAAGATCAGGAACAAGACAAGGTGGCCCACTCTTACCACTATCATTCAACATAGTTTTGGAAGTTTTAGCCACAGCAATCAGAGAAGAAAAATAAATAAAAGGAATCCAAATCGGAAAATAAGAAGTAAAGCTGTCACTGTTTGCAGGTGACATGATACTATACATAGAGAATCCTAAAGATGCTACCAGAAAACTACTAGAGCTAATCAATGAAATTGGTAAAGTAGCAGGATACAAAATTAATGCACAAAAATCTCTGGCATTCCTATACACTAATTATGAAAAATCTGAAAGTGAAATTAAGAAAACACTCCCATTTACCACTGCAACAAAAAGAATAAAATATCTAGGAATAAACCTACTTAAGGAGACAAAAGACCTTTATGCAGAAAATTATAAGACACAGATGAAAGAAATTAAAGATGATACAAATAGATGGAAAGATATACCATGTTCTTGGATGCGAAGAATCAACATTGTGAAAATGACTCTACTACCCAAAGCAATCTACAGATTCAATGCAATCCCTATCAAACTACCACTAGCATTTTTCACAGAACTAGAACAAAAAAATTCACAATTTGTATGGAAACACAAAAGACCCTGAATAGCCCAAGCAATCTTGAGAATGAAAAATGGAGCTGGAGGAATCAGGCTCCCTGACTTCAGACTATACTACAAAGCTACAGTAGTCAAGACAGTATGGTACTGGCACAAAAACAGAAATATAGCTCAATGGAACAGGATAGAAAGCTCAGAGATAAACCCACGCACATATGGTCACCTTATCTTTGATAAAGGAGGCAAGAATATACAGTGGAGAAAAGACAGCCTCTTCAATAAGTGGTGCTGGGAAACCTGGACAGCTACATGTAAAAGTATGAAATTAGAACACTCCCTAACACCATACACAAAAATAAACTCAAAACGGATTGAAGACCTAAATGTAAGGACAGAAACTATCAAATTCTTGGAGGAAAACATAGGCAGAACACTCTATGACATAAATTAAAGCAAGATCTTTTTTGACCCACCTCCTAGAGAAATGGAAATAAACACAAAAATAAACAAATGGCACCTAATGAAACTTAAAAGCTTTTGCACAGCAAAGGAAACCATAAACAAGATCAAAAGACAACCCTCAGAATGGGAGAAAATATTTGCAAATGAAGCAACTGACAAAGGATTAATCTGCAAAATTTACAAGCAGTTCATGCAGCTCAATAACATAAAAGGAACCAACCCAATCCAAAAATGGGCAGAAGACCTAAATAGACATTTCTCCAAAGAAGATATACAGATTGCCAACAAACACATGAAAGAATGCTCAACATCACTAATCATTAGAGAAATGCAAATCAAAACTACAATGAGGTATCACCTCACACCGGTCAGAATGACCATCATCAAAATGTCTACAAACAATAAATGCTGGAGAGGGTGTGGAGAAAAGGGAACACTCTTGCACTGTTGGTGGGAATGTAACTTGATACAGCCACTATGGAGAACAGTATGGAGGTTCCTTAAAAAACTACAAATAGAACTACCATACGACCCAGCAGTCCCACTACTGGGCCTATACCCTGAGAAAACCATAATTCAAAAAGAGTCATGTACCACAATGTTCATTGCAGCTGTATTTACAATAGCCAGGACATGGAAGCAACCTAAGTATCCATCAACAGATGAATGGATAAAGAAGATGTGGCACATATATACAATGGAATATTACTCAGCCATAAAAAGAAACGACATTGAGTTATTTGTAGTGAGGTGGATGGACCTAGAGTCTGTCATACAGAGTGAAGTCAGTCAGAAAGAGAAAAACAAATACCATATGCTAACACATATATATGGAATTTAAGGAAAAAAAAGGTCATGAAGAGACTAGGGGTAAGACGGGAATAAAGACACAGACCTACTAGAGAATGGACTTGCGTATATGGGGAGGGGTAAGGGTAAGCTGTGACAAAGTGAGAGAGTGGCACGGACATATATACACTACCAAACGTAAAATAGATAGTTAGTGGGAAGCAGCAGCATAGCACAGGGAGATCAGCTTGGTGGTTTGTGGCCACCTGGAGGGGTTGGATAGGGAGGGTGGGAGGGATGGGGACGCAAGAGGGAAGAGATATGGGAACATATGTATAACTGATTCACTTTGTTATAAAGCAGAAACTAACACACCATTGTAAAGCAATTACACTCCAATAAAGATGTTAAAAAAAAAAAGAAATGAAAACATATGTCAACACAGGGACACGTATGTGAATGTTCATACCAGTGTTATTCATGGTTGCCAAAAGCTGGGAACAATCCAAACGTCCATCAACTGGTGAATCCATCCAGTGGAATACTACTAGCAATAGAAGGGAATGAACTATTGATAATATGCTACAGCATGGATGAACCTCAAAAAACATTACACTAAGCAAAAGAAGCCACATACAAAAGATTACATATTGTATGAAATATTCAGAAAAGAGAAATCTATGGAGACAGAAGGCAGAACAGTAGTTGCCTGGGGCTGGGCATGGGAGCAGGGATCTGGAGCAAGTGGGCATGAGAGAAAGTTTTGGAGTGATGGAAAGATTTGAAAACTGGAATGTGGTGATGTTTGAGTAACTCTCTAAATCCCAGCTCCCGGCTTGTGATATGAACTTGGTAAGTTACTTCACTGTTCTGAACCTTTATCTCTGCATCTGTAAAGGGGGCACACCAGTGCCCTGGTGCTGCAAGAGCCAGAGGTAACTCCTGTAAATTGTCAAGCTTCGTTCCTGGCACAAAACAGGCACCCAGTAAGCGGCATCACTCTTAATTGTGCCTTACCAGTCTCCAAAATAGTTTGTTGCATTCATTATTTGCAAGGCGTTATTTTTGGTTTGTCCCTCCACCCCCCTTGTAGGCTCTTTAGACTGTGAATTAAATCAGTGAGCTAACGTTTCTTCCCTCTCATCAGTCTGGCAAAAATGAAAAAGTTTAAGACTATCAGGTTTTGATAAGGATCTGAGCAATTAGGTGGCTCTGTTCACTTTTGAGTAGTGACTATTGAAACAGCTTTTTTTAGTGCTCATTTGGCAATGTCTATTAAAATTGAAGATGTGAAAAAAAAAGAAACCAAGATCTGGCACTAGGTGTACAAATTGCTACTGTGGTGTCACATCTTTTAGCCCTTCTCAACAGACAGGGCTAATAGAGTTTATATTGGTAACAATATAAACTCATACAAACATGAGTTTACATTGATAAAACTTGAGTTTATAATAATACTTCCAACACCAGTCCTACACCACATGATTTGTTCTAGCCATTTCCTTCTGTTACAGACAGAAATGTGGGTCTTAGTCTCTACAATAACATGTACATGCATTTGTTCAACACTATTACACATATAAATTAGTTTTAGAATTGCTAACCCATACATTCTGAAAAACAATTTTACCACTTAAAGCACAATGTGTGGATAGTTTATCTTGACCTTCGCCTTCACTATCCTGTAAGAGCATTGTCTGCCAAAGTTACTTCAGCTTGTCTCTTCCTAAGACCCTTAAAGTTAGTGATTTATTTGTAATATACTTATATTCATTTGTCACAATCTTCAGTGAACCTTGGGTACTTTCACATATTGTTTTTCTTTAATTTACATCAATTAAAATTTACTCTTTGTGGTATAAAGATCTATGAGATTGGACAAATGCATAGAGCCATGCAACCATGACTATCTACATTCTCTACAGTTGCAGAACTGTATGGAACATTTGTTTCACAACAAAACTTTTTGTACTGACCCTTTGTAGTCAATCCCTGCCCCTACTTCTCAAATCCTAACAATCGCTGATCTTTTATTTCATTCCTATAGTTTTGCCTTTCCCAAAATGTCACAGAAAACACAACGTGTTTGAGGTCTGGGTTCTTTTAAGCAGACTGTTTCTAAGGTTCTTCCATGTTGTGTGCATCAACAGTTTGTTCTTCTGATATTGCAGATTAATATTCTATTGCACAGATGTACTACCATTGTTTATCCATTAACTGGTTAAAGGATATCTGTGTTTTTCCCAGTTTTTAATGATTAAGGAATAAAGATGATACAAACAATTGTATCATTCTCTTTGTATAAAAATACATTTTCATTTCCCATGGGGAGAAAACTAAGAAGCATAGAATTGCTGTGTCAAACGGTAGTTGTATGTTTAGCTTTCTAAGAAACTGGCAAACTGATTTCCAAAGGAGCTGATCCATTTTGCACTCCTGCCAACAGATAAAAGAGTGTCAATTCATGAAAGAATGTGCTGGCCATTATAATTGACACCAAAGCTGTGAAGGACAAGAGTAATATTATATGCTTAACATTTTGAAAGTCACTTGGTTTCTACATTGTCAGATCAAAAGTGAGAGTAGTTAGTAAACTTTTACGTAAGTATAGTAGAGAGACGATGTCATACACACAAGACATACAGAAATACACACTCTTTCTCTCACATACACACACAAACATACACATACCTCCTTGTTTCAAAAATGATTTCTGGGGCTTCAAATAACTTAAAAGTAGTATTTATAGCAATATTTTATTCTATCTGAATTATATTTAATCACTTACTATATATTTGGCATTGTATTAAGCTTCAGGATATTCTGATCAATTATATAATTATGTATATCAATTAATATATATAAATTTGTTACATGTAAAAATATTAATTATATATATTTATATTATAAATATATTTTATATTTTTACATTATACATATTTTATGCTATAAAATATATATATATATTTCCCACATAGATCTTACAGTCTTTTGTAATTAGTATGGTAATAAAAATGGAGATCACAACGAATACTTATATTTTTTAATCTATAATATTAATGTTATATAAATTTATGAAATTAAATATATATATGTTTAGTCACATTCCCTCAGTAAAGTCACAATAAGTTTCCTATATATGTGCCCAAAATAATTATGTAAATTACATTATAATAATTATTGTTATTTTATATATTTGGGTGAAACCTGCAATACTGATGAAACATTTGGTTCTCAAGATTATTTACCACAGAGTTAAAACTAAACTGATTTTAAAAAATTTTTCCTTCCAAGGAATATTGGCAAGCCTGTTAAATAAAAGTCACCAGTATGCTTTCCATTTTATTACCTGTTTATATATATGTATTCCACAAAACAAATGGTAGCTATTAGACGCATGCAATAATTATCTGAAGAGGAAGAAAAAGAAACCTGACACTTAATTTCAGTGCCTGATCCATTTGTAGAAATTTAATTTCACTTTTTTACCTGAAAGATAGGTAATTTATTCATTGTTTTATAATTTATGTCTGTTTACCACCATAATGGCCTTCTGACTTTGACCCTTTCAATTGTTTATGGTTATTTTGAAATGAAATCATGTAAGTTACGTTTAAGCAGGTAAATCGAACAGCTTCAATGTCCAAAAATATTGGCAAATTGGCAAGCATTTCTTACTAACCTAGTCCTATATTCTAATTGTTTTCAATCATCCTCTTTTTATTTTATATCCTTATGTCAAGACTTCTTCTCATTTAGAGTAATTTCTATTGTCCTGTTTGCCATTATTATATATTTATTTATTACAACTACCCTGGGATGTGTGGGTAGAGTGGAGTAAAGAAATGGAGAAAAGTGTTGGTTTAAGTCATTTTGCTGAAACACAAATTTTGGTTGGCTGAGTTAGGACTATACCCCAACTTCCTTTACTCATTCTCTGCTCAGTTTTTATTCCTTTAATCAGTCTACAGGTTTGAGGTATTTTGAAAAAGAGAAACAATAAATTAAATGTATTGTAATATAATTTAGATAAAAATTTCAAATCATATAAGAATAATTTGAATATTTCTAATTAAACTATTAAACATATATTTAAATACAAAAATTAGCAAATAATATTTAATAATATTAACAAAAGAATCTTCATAACCCATTCAGCCACTTCTGTGTATTGATACAAGAATTTTGAGAATGACCGACAAGTTGTTTTTCCTGTGTTCTCCAACCATGAATCTATCATGTTTATTCTGTTCAAAGACAGTGACAGCAGATGAGAAGAAATAGAATGGCCTTTAAAAAAAATAAAAACACATGAAAGATGCCATATGGCTTTTCCCCCCATAACTGTGTTGAATACATTTAGAAAAGAATTTCACAAAAAGGAGTAAAGTGGAAAATTATTTCATAAATGGCCTTGCATTTCAAACAAATAAACAACAAATATCATTTAGCATCAAGTGACCTGATACAATCCTAAGCAATAAATTATAAACTAGCTATAAGGTATTGATATGAGAATTTGGATAATGAAACTTTATGTTAAGAAAAAAAAAAAAAAGAAATCAAATATGTTAAAAAGTAGAGAGGCAGGCATAATGACCCACAGTAGGCCCATCACCCAAATTAAAAAGTTTTTAACTATGGTCAATCATCTGCTTGACCATCTCCCCAACCCTAAATTAACTTGAAACAAGTCCAAGAAAGCATACATTTACATTATTCTATCATGTGACTTTAAAATGTAAGCATTATACTTAAAGTAAAATAAAAATATCATGTTATTTTATCATAAAATAACAAAACATATTTTATGTCATTTAAAATGCCATCAAACGGAAAGACCCATTCAGGATAAAAACCTCTCAGAAGGGCTTCCCTGGTGGCGCAGTGGTTGAGAGTCCGCCTGCCGATGCAGGGACACGGGTTCGTGCCCCGGTCCGGGAAGATCCCACATGCCGCGGAGCAGCTGGGCCCGTGAGCCATGGTCGCTGGGCCTGCACGTCTGGAGCCTGTGCTCCGCAGCGGGAGAGGCCACAACAGTGAGAGGCCCGCGTACCGCAAAAAAAAAAAAAAACTCAGAAAAAAACAAACAGGAATAGAAGAAACTTCCTCAATTTAAATTTTTAAAAAAGCATCTATAAAAATGCTATAGCTAACATTATATTTAATGATAAAAGACTGAATGTCTTTCTCCTATTAGGAACATGACAAGGATGTGTGCTCTAACCATTTATTCAACAAAGTGGAGGTAGTTCTAGCCAGTAAAATGAAGCATGGAAGGGAAATAGAAGGCATACATATTCAAATGGAAAAATAAAACCGTCTTTACAGTTTTATTTTATACAAAGACATGTTTGTCTATGTATAAAATCCTAAAGAAACAAAAAAAAAAAAAAAACCCTACAACTAAGAAGTTGGTTTAGGAAGGTTACAGGACAAAAAATAAACATTCACAAATCAACAGCATTCTATATGTTAGAAATAACAACATGAACACTGAAAACTAAATACAATAGCGCCCCCCAAAATTAAATACTTAGGTACAAACCTAACAATATATATAGCAATCTCTATTTGCAGAATATTACAAAATCTCTGAAGACAACAAAGAAGATCTAAATAAAAGAGATATTCCATGTTCATGAATTCGAAGATTCAATACTGTTAAGATGGCAATTCTCCCAAACATGTTCTATAAAATCTGTGAAATCCTATTAAAAATCACCCCCAAATTATTAATAAATACTGAAAACCTAATTCTAAAAATTCTCTGAAAAAGTAAAAGACCTAGAATAGTCAACACAATAGTGAAGGAGAAAAAAATTTAGAGAATTCACATTGCCTGATTTCAAGACTTACTATACAGTTACAGAAATCAAGACAGCATGATAGTGAAAGAGAACCATCTAGATCAGTGGTTCCCAACCTTTTTGGCACCAGGGACCAGTTTCATGGAAGACAAGTTTTTCCACGGACAGGGGGCAGGGGGATGGTTCAGACAGTAATGCGAGCAATGGGAAGCGATGGGGAGTGGCAGATGAAGCTTTGCTCGCTCGCTCGCTCGCTCGCCCGCTGCTCACCTCCTGTTGTGCGGCCCGGTTCCTAACATGCCGTGGACTGGTACCAGTCTGCAGCCTGGGGGTTGTGGACTGCTGATATAGACTGATGGAACGGAATAGAGTCCACAAATAGACCCACACAAATAAAGTCCATTGATCTTTGGCAAAGGAGCAAAGACAATTCAATGGAGAAAGACTAATCTTTTCAACAGATCTAGAGACTTATTCTGACTCAGTGTCAAGATATTTCATTTCAGTTTTCTGTGCTTCTGTCAGCATGCATAGAATGCCTGAGTATTCCATATTTTGAAATGCAATCACTGATGACCATGGCCTAGATTTATCATTTCATTCTTAGTGGAAAAAAATGGTAATGTTATAACTCTGCTATTCTTTATTAGCCAGGTACTTCCTTAACAGACACTTTCCCTTATTAACAATTTGATAAAAATTCCTATATAAATTTTAGGATAGAGTCCTGATTATTTTCCTTTATAGCTACTTTTGAAAATATAAATTTGGTTTCTTAGGATAATTCAGAGATGAAAATGAGCTGTTTATTTTTTTAAATAAATTTTCCATTTGGATAATGGATTTTACATATTTAAAGTGCTCAGCCCATTGCAATTAACTTATCAATGTTAAAATTCCCCAACTTTGGCCAGAGAACCACTTCAAGTTGTTTCTTGAGTCAACTTGATAAATGCTTAACAGTCTTTAATAGCAACTTGCTTTTGATAATTACAAAATATTACAGGCTCATCTTGAATGTTTGTAGTTCCAGCCTTAAAAATCAACTAATTCACAAATAGGCAATGGTATTTAGAGATATCAGCCTTTGAGACAGATGTGCCCCCAAGACAAGGTTGGTTTGGTGGTTATTAAAAGAAAAGCAAAAACCTAATTTTTTACAAAATCAATTTTCATGAGTTTACAAAGACACTTCCAATCCAAACTTAAGACTACAAGATTTTTATTCTTAAATTTATATATCTTTCTCCTTTCCCCCATACCAAAATCTAAGATCCCAGCTACAATAAATATTTTCTCATTTGCTTTATCTTGTAATATGTTATATTTACATTAACATTAAAATTTCATTATAAAATAATTAATGGAATAAACAGACTTGCATATTTGTATTTTTGTCAGCGTAACTTTGAAACAGATTTCCATGAGTGAGATTTCTGATCAAAGACTAAGTATATCTTTGATATTGGCAATTTCAGAATGTAGATGTATATCAAAACATCAGACTGCACACCACTTTTATTTGTCAATCATACCTCAATAAAGGTGGGGGAAAATAACTACGTAGTTGAAAAAGCATAGAATATGTTAGTTGCTTTTCCTGGTGATTGTGACTATACTGAGATAATACACAAAATTTGACAAGCGGTCATTTATTTAAGGTTATTGAGGTATAGAATATGGAACTATACTGATTAAATATAGCCTATTGGTCTATCTTGCACTTTGAATAGATCTTTAACTGATGTATTATTATCCAACAGCATGCATTGGTCATTTGGAAAATATTAGTTCACTGAGTTGTACAGAGCTTTCATACATTGACATTTTATTATTTGATATAATCACATTTTTAAAAATCACTGACAATCTCATTTTAAAATAGTTTAAGAATTGGCAAACTTACAAGCACACAGTGCCATGTATGTTTTCCAAAATTTTAATTTTTACTTTAACACTCAAATTTTATTACTGGCAACAAATAGTGCCAATTGTTTTCCTGAAAATGATCCATATCAGTCATTTTCTAGAAAATATCTGCCAAAATCCAAATGTGAATCAGCACACATTTTCATTTTAGTAAAAATGATATTCTATGTAAAATATAACAAACAAAAACTTAGTTAATTCAGCTCACAGTTCAAACAATTACATAAGTGTTTTCCTTCCAGACAAAAAGAAAGGATTTATGTGTTCTTCCCGTTTTCTTTCAGAGTATACTGAAAAGTATATTCCATTTTCCTCTAGGAATACTGCTTCTGTCCTATCCACAGCACTGTCTGGCTAATCACAACAAAAAGCCTAAATGGCAAACCTAATACCAATGGAGAAATGTTCAACATTCTTTAAAAAATATAATATTTAATTAATTATTGTTAAACAGCAAAGAAGTCCTTCAAAATATTTTAGCTTTCTGAATATCTATAAATAGAATCGGCTAAATACTGTATATATGTGGTGGGAATTTTTGTTTTCTTTCTTAAATATCTGTGTGTAGGTTTTCTTTTGATCTAGTCCCTTAGGCAGTCCCTTGCTATATGGCAATAATTTAATGGACATTTTATATGCTTATTATGAGGAAAATTGATTTTGCACATTATTCAATTGAAATCATCTAAAGAGAGATCATCTGTGCATTACCCAGCATAATTTTATTTTATTACACTTGATATACATGAGAGAGTGAAGTGATCATGGCTACTAGTATCATTAAACAGATGGCAGTGAATTTTTTTTTCCATCCTCTGTAACTCAGGAGTGACCTTTCTCACTCTACTTCAAAATTAAGTTTAATGTAAAGAATAATTAAGAGCAGATTTCATGGCTTTCCATTTTCAATTAGAATGCAGAACTTCACTGATGACCATCACTTCATTCACCAATGACAACAAGTCAGATAAATTAGAAAACTTCAGTATCTAAAAATAAACATGGTGATAAGGACTCCAAAAAAAAAAAAACTAATGAATTAAGTTTTGAACAATATCGTATGTTTCCGTTACATAACCAACCTTTGGCTATTTTCAAGCCTGGAAGGTCAGCAGGAAGGGGAGCGAATACAACATAAATAGTGGTAAGGAGAAATCACCCCAACTTTTAACCACTGTGAGAGTGCTGGAGGGATGACTTGGAATACCAAGGAGCCATAATTACACAATGAGCCAGCACCTGCCAACTCTTTTCCATTGGCCTTTTCAGAGCATATGGTGTAACCTCTGTAGGCTGGAAACTGTGCAGGAGATCTAGCTAAGAGAGAATCTCCCTATAAGGTGCACAGTGCTTCTACTGAATACAAGGCTGTGGACATGTAAAGGATTGAGGCTGTTAGGAAAGCTGACGAAAATTGTCCCTGAGGCACCTGGAGTCTTCATCTCATCTGAAGGATGAAAATGAGAGAGGAGAAATGAGAGACATTCCTCCAAGGTACATTAGGGTTTCATAAAGCAAACTGCCATGGACAAATACAAGTGGGGTGAAGGAGGAAGACAGCAAGACAAAGAGAAATCACCAAAGCACCAGCAGGTTCAAGGTGTGTCTCTGTGTAAAGAGAATTCTTCAAGAACTCTAAAGTCTAGATGTCATCCTGTATACCAGAGAGAGAGATTCTAATCCCGAGAACAAACTGGTTGTATAGTATACAGTAGCTTGGATATAAAATACAAAGAGTTCTGTGGAATCTCACCACTGCAAAGCCACAGATCCAGCTTAAAGGGAAGCAATGATCCCATCCTCAAAATTTTTAATGCCAGTGTTGAACTAAATATAAATAAAGCTGCAACAAAACCCAGATTTCACTACAGATCTGATTGGCTCATCATGCTTTCTTCCCATATCAACATCACAGACAGGTGTATGCTGTTTTCTGAGAAAATTAAATTAAATTTAATGAATTCTCCATTGTTCTTTGGACTATGATATCTCATATAATAAAAAGTAATGAGAAATTCAAAGAAGCAGGAAAGTGTTAACTATATCCAAGAGGGTAAAAAAATAGTTAATAGAAATAAACTCATAAGTGGCCAAACTATTATACAAAGAATTTAACATAATTAGGGAAATATACTAAATGATCTAAGGGAAAATATTAAAAACATGTCTGAATGATGTTCACTAACATTACTGTGGTAACCATTTCATGATGTATGTAAGTCATATCATTAGGCTGTACACCTTAAATTTACACAGTGCTATATGTCAATTATATCTCAGTAAAACTGGAAGAAAAATATGTGTGAATAGATGGACAATTTCAGCAGATAAATGGAAACTATAAACAGGTAATAAATGATAGAAACCAGATTCACCCCCCCCAAAAAAATGTTTCTGCATGAAACATTTCTATGTTTCTACAAAACTAATTCATGGTGTTAGAAGTGAGATGTTTACCTAAACTGGGGACAGCGATCAACTGAAAAGGGGCAGGAGATAATTTTCTGGTGTGAAGTAAATATTCTGTTTTATTTTATGTTCTGGTTCTTTTTGCTATATAATTGCTACAACTTATGTAGCTGTACTGAATACTAGGATTCCTAAATTTAATTATCTGTAAAAAAGACCTTTATAGATATGTCAATAAATAGATAAATAATCCAGTAAAAATGAATCCACTAAAAGACCTCAGTACTTTAGAACTGCCACTATACATACTGATTATTTTGCATCGACACATACATTTATGGGGATTATGATAGTCTTTTTATACTGCCTTTTGTGGAGCAGAAATTTTAAATTTTAATGAAGTCCAGCTTATCAATTATTTCTTTCGTTAATTCTGCCTTTAGCGTTGTATCTAAAAAGTCACTGCCATACTCCTGCAAAAGCAGCAAACAGGGGAAGCCTGCAGCTCCCTTAAACAGAGATTATAGTCCCAGTAAGGCAGTGGCAGAACTAGCAAGAAATATAACAAGCGGATCCTGGAAATGAAAGAGCCATTGAGAAAGGCTGATAACTATCATATGTTGTTAACTTGACTGCTGAAGAAGCTACACACATGGGGGAAACCAAAGGAAAGGACCCAAGCTCTCCACAAACCCAGAGCTGACTGGTTGCCCTTAGGAACAGGGAAGACACAAAATGGCCAAAGTTTTCCACACATTTCTGAATGAGTTGGAAGCATGCACAGAGAAGAGTGGAGAAGATTCAGCAAAATATAAAATTCATGGTAGAACTGAAAATTGCTTAAAATTTGAATGTAAAACCTGATCTATACACGGATCCATTGGTAAAACGTAGAAATTTTACTTGGCTCAAGGTGTTTAATCACAACCTTCGACCAATCAGTGACTGACACCTAAGTTTTGCAGACATAGCAATGACCTATATAAAGTCAAAATTTTTAAAAAATTAAAATAATAATTAAAATCAACTGAGCACAGATATCATTGTCCACAGAGCACGGGGAAGACAGGTTTCACAGATTAAAGGCAGAAAAGAGATTAGTGTTTCGCAGGAATCAGGGCTCAGGGAAGGACATTGATTGCCAGGGTTATAAGAGAAATTTGAGCACTGATGGAAATGTTATAAATACCTACATCATTATTGTGGGAGCAGTTACATGACTGCATACATTTGTTGATCTCATCAAGTTGTATACCTAAAATTGCTCAGACCAATCTAACAGTATTAAATAATTAAACTATAATTTATTGTCTGTATTGTGATAAATTCATTTCAATAATTAATGTCAGTGTGATATAGTTTACTTTAAAATATGAAAGTTAAATTTAGAAAGTAAAACATAGTTTCCTTCTATGAAAAAATACGTTTTACTCAAATTACAACTAACAAGATATAATGTTATTTTATTGTTTAAAAAAAATCATTAAAGTAGATACTGATTATTTGATAAAGCGCCTTTGGTTTTCCTTAATGCTATACTTCTGGGATGATAGGGAGAGGTATGGGATTTCCATTCTCTAGCTTTTCTCAATATCTTATATAAGAGGTATGTCCTTAGATTATTCTTGAGAGATCTAATTTGAGGATGGTCTCAGGCCTTTATCCTTCTCATAATAAAGCACTTCTTCATTTTCCTAATGATGTCTGGTTATAGCTACACTTTTTTACCAATGAAGTTTTTCTTTGACCCTTATTCTTAATACCCCACTCTCTTTTCATTGCAGGTCCAAAATCCTAATTATCCTGAAAAAAATTCCTGATTATTAAATATACATTGTAACTCAACTCTGATATAGAATTGAAGTATCTTCACCTTGATAAGAATTTTAGACCTGTCAAAACTACCTGAAATATTAAATTTGGTTTCATTAAAAATATTAGCCATTCCTTCCACTGTGATAAAATTAATGATAATAAGTAATGATGCTGGTGTTAAGAAAAGTTACAAATGGAAAGTAAAGTAATTTCCTTGTAAGAGAAAATTTTAGACTTTTCAAATTTTATAAAGAAACCCTTTAATATATTAATCTGTTTTCCGAATATGAATATATTCCCTCAGTCAGAAATACACAATGCTAATCACCCAATATTGTCTAGCAAATATTTACTTAAAATTTATTATTCTAAAACTGTGTTAATCCAATATCATCGTTCTCAATTACGGTATATTTCTAAATCTTCTATAAGACTTGCCTGCTCGAATACAGTCATATATATTTCCTCTTTTTCTTCATCTCACAAATTCTATGGTATACTTTTTCCTTCATATAGTAAGTATGCAGGGGGTTTTTTGCACAATGTTCCAAAAAGCCAACTTTACAGAATTCAGTTGATAGTTTTAAAAAACATCAGCATAAAATGAACATATATTAACAACGTGGAAGTTCTTATCTATATGAAAACTGAGAAGAGATTAGATTTTTGTTATTCTGTTTAGTTTTTTTTTCTTTTTTGCTGTATTTAGCTGTACTGAAAAAATGTATAGTCACCATAATATATCCTAAGTATGATGGAATAAGAAATAATCATATTAAGACAGGAGAAAATTACATTAAAATTTTATAGGTGAGTCACTTCCTCAAGACTGATATTCAGATGAGTAACTACGAAGCTATCCGTTGCTTGAACCTTGTTATAAAAAAAAAAAATAGAAACCCATCCATCTTGTAGCTTACTTTAAATTAAACATGCTTATGATAGTATATGGCATTCTACAGTCTCTACTGCATATGACAGATGCTCATATTTTATTAAATAATGATGATAAACATATCTAAATATATTTGCTACTAAAATTCATCATAACTAAAATTCTGAATATATCTGTTGCCTTAAAGAGAGTTCTTTGTTTATCCATTTGCATTTTCTCTTGATGCCCACTTTCATTTTTGTACTTCAGTATTTTTTTTTCTGACAGAACCATTCATTTTCCAGGCAAGTACTCTGAATTGTCTTCTTTTTCATTTGCCTGTTTCAGAAGCTGCAACCCACATTGTTTGTACCATAAGCCTAGTCATATTTACTGAGATATTACCTTTTAATTGAAGTAGATTAGATATACTTTTTGGCATCATTGGGAGAGATTTGTTTTGAACAGTTAACTTCTAAAGTGACAATTTGTGTCCTTAATATTGAATTTATGTATCTTTCCATATTAATGGGCATTATGGTTATGAAGTCACAGTGAACAAAACCATTATTAAGTGAATTCTAAATTCAATGAATTTTAAGTTGCATTAAAAAAGTACATACCAACAATTCACAAAAAACCTATTTGTAGAAAGAAATTTGTCTAAGCTTGACCAAGGTTATTTGGGAACATACCAATTCTTCTAAAACTTTCTAAAAAATAGGAGAATAAATATGAAAATATCCATTTTAAAAATGGAGATTTGACATATTTAATCATTGTAAATGATAAGATATATATTAGATAAAATATAATGCATTATGCTAGTAAATGACACTGTAAAAGCAAATCATTAATTTTTTAAAAAAGACTTCAGTGATTTTATGCATTTATTATACATGTAGAAATGCTTCAAATATGTAATAGAACTTCTAAACATAAATCCTGTTTTACATACAAAATGGTCATACACATACACTCTTTTCCATATGGTCCAAAGAGCTACTATATTTAAATGGTTTAATTATATGAAATATATATATATAAATGGTATAAATGATTTTATATATATATATACACACACACACACACACACACACACACACTGGTTTTTGAAATATTGGTAAATGTCTATCAGGTAGTTGCATATAAGTATCTGAAGTTTGTAAGAGAGTTTAGTATGTATATGCGTATAAAGATGTAAAAGTCAAGAGCAAATATGTAGTATTAAAGTCACTGGTAGAGAAAAATATCTAAAGAGGGGATGTGTAGTATAAGAATGATGTAAAAGATCTAAGTTTGGATAATATGAAAATTTTAAGAAAGATTCTAAGGAAGAACAGAATGCTAGAAATAATAGAAACTGAAATAATCAGAGAGGTAGGAGGAGAATCAGCATATTACTGAATTCTAAGTGTTAAGAGTACTATAAGGAGATAAGGGATTCCTACTTAAAATAGAAAGTTAAGTGTCAAAAAATTCCCCACCTGCCAAATCTGTATTGAAATAACAGAGTTAGGTGTAAAATTTAACAACAAAAAATTGAGGGATTGAGACCACGGGGCAAAACTAAATTAACCGAAAACACAATGGACTGAGGCAAAAGAATACAGGGCCAATCAAGAAACTATTAGAGGATTTCTAATAATCCTTTCTATATTTGGAGAAAATGTTTTCAATGAATAATTTCTAAAGTAGTAACTTCTGTTATTAATATTGAATTAATATATCTTTCTATATTACAGTGTATTATGGTTATTAAATCATACTGCTAATTAGATACCTCTAAGTCAGTGGTATAATGAGTGGCCAGAGGAGGGAGATGGCAAGCAAATGAGTATTGCATTATGAAACATGATAAAAATTGTAGAAAAAGATGGAGATAAAAATATCCTGGAGCTGATGGAATTTATAGTTTTTTTAAATGGTAATTTCTAAAAACAGTAAATGATAGTCTTTGCCACTTTTCAGACTGAATTTCCTTCTATTTAAAAGACCAGGACATGGAATCACTGGAATACATTTTGAGTTAGATAAACCTTAATTATATGAAATCCAAGAAAACTTTGTTTGATTAGACACAGGTATGAAACTGTCATTCAATAAAACCGTAAGAAATTAATAAAAATTAATTTAAAAATAATTCTAAAGGGAAAGGATGGATGCTAAAGAAATGATCCTTAAAGTGATACTTGCATAAATAAATACACCAATAAATGAATTAATGAATAAATGAATTACATATTCATAAAATTCAGATTTTAGAGCTTTGGTTTAAAAATAGTAGTCACCAATGTATTAGACCGCAATCACAGAATCATTTCTGCAGAGAATTCTAAATTAATCCAAGTCTAAAACATCACACTAGTAGGAATACCTATACTAATATAAAAAATAGATATGCAAGGTTTGCCTGTATGTTCTATTTAAAAAGTAAGTAAAAAGTAAGTTTTGTTATCAAAACTGACAAAGATGGTTTTAAAAGAGAAACAATTGGTCAGTCTCACCTGTAAATACTGATGCAAAAAATCTCAAATAAAATTAACAAAATATAAATCGGATCTTTGAAATAGTATTACAAAATCAAACAGGTTTCTTGCATGAACAAAATATAGCTCTACATTAGGAAACCTAGCAATATAACTTTCAGATTAAGAGATTCAAAGAAAAAAATCAAAGGATTAGATGCATAGATACTGAAGTTATATTTGTTAAAATTCAACACAGACTCGTAATAGGTCTCATAATAAAATTAGAATTATAGGCTATGTTCTTACATTTTAATATGCACATATATGAAAAAAATATAATAGAGAGTGTCCTTTCACACCATTTTTTTTTTTTTTTTTTGCGGTACGCGGGCCTCTCACTGTTATGGCCTCTCCCGTTGCGGAGCACAGGCTCTGGACTCGCAGGATCAGCGGGCATGGCTCACGGGCCCAGCCGCTCCGCGACATGTGGGATCTTCCCGGACCGGGTCCCGAACCCGTGTGCCCTGTGCCCGGCAGGCGGACTCTCAACCACTGCGCCACTAGGGAAGCCCTCACACCATATTTTTTAACATTGATTGGATCTACCTATAAGCATAAATAGACCAGATAAAATAATACTTGTTTGTGGTAGACAAATAATGCCCTCCCCCGCAAAGATGTCCATGTCCTAATCTTTGGAAATTGTGACTATGTTATATTACCTGGGAAGGAGTATTAAATTTGAAAATGGAAAGAAGGTTGCTATTCCATTGACCTTAGAATAAGGAGATTATTCTGGAATATCTGGGTGAGCCCACTGCAATCATGCGGGTCCTTTAAATGTGAAAGTTGGAGAGAAAAGAGTTAGTATTAGAATGGTGCAGCATGAGAAGCACTTCACTGGCCACTGCTGGCTTTCAGAATGGAAGGAGACAATAGGCCAAGGAATTTGGGCAGCCTCTAGGAGCTGGAAAAGACAAGAAGATGGATTCTTTCCTAGAGCCTCCAGAAAGGAATTCACATCTATCAACATCTTATTTTAGTCCAAGGTGAACATTTCAGATGTCTGACCTCCAAAACTGTAAGATAATAAATTTGTTTTACTTACTTAAGCCACAAAAATTGTGAAAATTTATTAAAGCAGCAATAGGAAACTGGCACAGTGCATGAAAGTTTAAGAGGTGGTTTAAATGTTTTGTTATCTAGAGATAGTACTTACTGATGATAGAGTTTTACAGTTGAAAAATCTACAAGAACACTAGAAATATTACAAAAATTAAAAAAATACTAATGAAGCTAGAGAGAATTTGTAAAAATCAATTGTTGTTCTCTTCAGAAAAAAATATAAAACTAAAGATTACACTTAAAAAAACAAAAATAATAAATGGATATAAATGATTTTTAAAACATTAACACGTATGTAAAGATTAACATACTCTTAGCAAAGCCTTGAAGAAATGAAGATACAAATATTCAGATAAAAATTCAATTCTCAGATATCTTTACTATATTAATCTATATGTGATCCTGATTCCAATAAAAAATACAAAGCTATTTTTGTAAACAAGCAAGCAAGGCAGAAAATATACATGTAACATTTAACAAGTAGTTCTCAAAAAAGAATGAGGGGATGCTAGCTTTTTCAGATGTCAGAAATCCACCATAATTTACACAATGTGGAGCTGTTGACATAATAGTGGAGAGAAACCAATGGTACTGAATGGAAAATTCAAGAATAGACTCAGATATGGGAAGTAATACACAATAAGTCTTTACAATCGCACAAAACTTGACAAAATTGTCAAGAATATAAAGATCTTCTTTTCATAATCTTATCTCAGAATCAATCTTGTTAAAGCCCCAACTCAATATGAGCAATAAAGGGATAGCCTGATTTTAGCAATTTATAGCAATCTGTTTTCCAAGTAATTTTAAATGATTTCAGCAGTTCTAATCCTGAAAATTAAATATTAACTAGAAAATATTTCTCTAAGAATACTTTAAACCAGAAACTTGTATGGAAACATGGGACATTTTGGTAATTGCCATTTTCCAGATTAGGGTTCAATGATAGCCAGATAAAATTTCCAAGTCCTGACAATACTAACTGAAGGTTTTTTTTCTTTGTTTTGTTTTTTAAAGAAGATGTTGGGGGTAGGAGTTTATTAATTTATTTATTTTTGCTGTGTTGGGTCTTTGTTTCTGTGCGAGGGCTATCTCTAGTTGTGGCAAGTGGGGGCCACTCTTCATCGCGGTGCGCAGGCCTCTATCGCAGCCTCTCTTGTTGCGGAGCATAGGCTCCAGATGCGCAGGCTCAGTAGTTGTGGCTCACGGGCCTAGTTGCTCCGCGGCATGTGGGATCCTCCCAGACTAGGGCTCGAACGCGTGTCCCCTGCATTAGCAGGCAGATTCTCAACCATTGCGCCACCAGGGAAGCCCCTAATTGAAGTTTTAATTGAATAGAGAGACATTTTGGAAGGAGAAGGTTCCATTTCAAAAAAACTAATGAGACAAGCATCTTTCAGGCTTTTCTACATTATGAATTATATAATTTGCATAATTTGAAAGCAGCTATAAAGATAACCCTTTACAAGTACTTTCATCACTTGTAAAACTCTTGTTCTGTGGTTTCTTGCAGTACTTTTAAGATGTTAAAAACACACACACAATATATATGTACTCTAGTAAATATTCATCTGAATTTCTCCAAATGTTTCTCATTTCATTTTTATTGACTTGCTCATATTTAACATGTCTCTTCCACTGCCATCCACAATAATGTCATTCTGTATACAACTGAGAAAATACATTCAAATAAGAACAATTAAATCGCAGAGGGAATACATTTAATAGGAGCATAATAGTTATCAGTAAATTATTCAGTGAAACTTGCTCTTCCCACAAGAACTGCATTTAAGCGCTGCAATATAAGTTCCATCAGACAAACATGATAATCTTAATGAGTCAAATCTAAAAGACTTTCATTCTCCTCAGGTGGGCAATTAGTCAATTATAAAATAAAAATATTCTGTTAATGCTACCTACTTAAAAACAGGAGTGTCCCATGATTCCTTTGTTTTTTTAGATATGTTTTCTCCTGAAAATGTCACTATATGTAGGATTTGTCACTATATGAAGCAAATTTTGGTGTTTTCAACTTCTGAACAATTATTAAAATACTAGTTAATTTCTCAATTCATCAAGAAAAATATCAAAATATATCACCAATCAGGAAGTTTTGGTCTTCTGTCATTTTTGTACTTCTATATATTAGATCTTATATATATTCCTAGGTAATATCTGAATATGAAACCACTTATCTTACAAAATGGCATATAGTAATTCTATTTCCAAAGCAATTTCCTCTACAATATATTATAAAATTGAAGGAAAAAAAAACTGAAGACAAAAACAAAAATCAAAAAAGCCAGAACTTTCATCTGCAAGAAATTAGAAGGCATACCAGGTACCCACTAAGTGTTTAGCTGTGGGGGAACTGATTGGGAAAAGTCAGAATGTTAGTGTGTTTTGTTTACTCTTGGCTCTCTTTAGCAAAGTATTACTTTGATCATTACTTTGTATTAATTTGAGTCTTTGGGAGTCACTTTGCCACTCATACTAAATGTGGCCATCATTAAGTTATTAGAGACAGTCCTGAATCATGTAAGAAAAAAAAAAAAAAAAGTATGAGAACTGTATGTAGTGGCAGCAAATGCCTGAAAAAACTGCTTGTTAAAAGTTGATACTATTGGGCTTCCCTGGTGGCGCAGTGGTTGAGAGTCTGCCTGCCGATGCAGGGGACACGGGTTTGTGCCCCGGTCCGGGAAGATCCCACGTGCCGCGGGGCGGCTGGGCCCGTGAGCCATGGCCGCTGAGCCTGCGCGTCTGCAGACTGTGCTCCGCAACGGGAGAGGCCACAACAGTGAGAGGCCCGCGTACAGCAAAAAAAACAAAAAAAGTTGATACTATTGTACAAATAAAACAATACACACATTGTACATAGTTTGTACATAGGTTGTATATATATAGCATACAAATACAAATAAAATGTTGAGCTTTAAAATAACCTTCACCTCAATACTTGAATATTTATGAATATTGTTATTAACATTATGAAGCCCTCAAAAGGGTAGACTCACCATTTATTTCAAATATGGTGAAAGAGGAAATACTGAAGGACTGAGAATGAAAATGAACAACAACAACAAAACAGTGCATAGTGCACACTGCAACTCTTTTCAGAGAGCAGTGTCAGCTAATAATTAATGAATATCCTCATCCCAAGACAGGCAGTCTTATATTGTCTGTCTAGTGATGTCAGAACTGGTAATTACCATGTCACCCATTTTTCTCTTTTCTACCTGAGAATGTTCCTTGCAGTTGGTGTATCCATGTTCCACCATTGCATACTGGGTGCGTGTAGGACAGATAGCTTGTCTTTTTAGGGTGTATGTCTGAAGGAAATGTACCTGATGGAGAGACAGCGGCACCTCTTCCACTACCCAGGACTTTGAACTGTGACTGGATAGGATTTGGGTTGTCTGCCATGGGGACTAAGTGAGTGTGTTCAATGTGTGAGACAGAGAGTGAACCAAACAGTTTGTTATGAAAAAATGGACTATGATAGACATTAATGGTATCTGTCAATATTCAGTGCTTTTTGACTTCAGATAGGGCAGCCAAATTTAGCAACCTGTTAAATTTGAACTTCAAACAAACAGAAGATATATTTTTGTATAAGTATGTACCATTTTTATTCTAAAAAATTAGTTTTTGTGTGTACAATTCAAATTTAACTGAGCATCCTGTATTTTTTTCCCGCAACCCTACTTCTGTGGCACTTGGCAGACTCTGTTTCCCAGACTCATTTCATTTCGGAAAAGCCATTTGACTAGTTTCACTAATAGGCTTTTAAGAAAGACAACACATGTTACTTCTAGATAAAACTAAATTTTAATTATGCAACTCTTTACTTGTTTTCCAGTTATGGTATCCAAGCAGACTTCAATTTGAGATTTTGGTGAAACAAGATGAAAGCATCCCATATTACTTAACTCACTGGCCTCTAAATGAGTGAGAAATCAACTTTTGCAGTTTATACAACTGATAATCATGACTATCACACACAGATTTTATTTTCTAGTTTTTCTCTATTTCCCCTTTCTTTTACCACAACTCTCAACCATTGAATATCTTGCCAAATCTCTCCCCTCACTTGCTCTCCAACTACGCTGTGCTTTTGTGTTATACCAAATTTGCATAGAAACGGGTAGGACAGAGGAGTAGTCTCAAGAATATTCTTTAAAAATCTATAATAGCTTGGATGAAAGTATAGAATTATAATGAGATTTGGGTCCTAGTACAATCTGCATGTCCAAACCCCCTCTTACAGTTCAAATAATGTTCCACTTTTTTCCCCCCTGTGGTAAACGTAGCAGATCTGGAAATGATATATTCCTTTCTAAGAACATTAGTGGATGAAAAGATGGAGAGGTTAAAGAGATCAACTCAATAGTAGAAATAGCAATTTCTACTTCTCTAGAGAAAATATAATCTTCTTTATCCTATTTGTGTGAATAGGCTGAAAATATTGGCTATGTGACCCAAGACACCTATTACTACATGTCAGACTGGAATAAAAGCAGCACAGTAGTCCAGTAGTAGGTTTGGGAGATGGGATTTTAAATGAGTGTTGAGATATGGGGAAAAGAAACCATAAGAAAGAACATAAATTATGAGTAAACTAGTAAATTTTATCTCATGTAAGGATCATAGGCAAGTAATACAGATGTTCACATTGTTAAACTTTTTGTTGTTTTGTTTCATCTGAAACTGGGTTGCATTACTGTGGGCCTGGACCTCATAATTTTAAATATTGATAAGTTCCAGAGAGAAGCAACTCCATGCAACAAGAGGAAATTACCTCAGGAATTGAGAGATCACAAGAGAAAAGAGCTGAATTTGCTTTTCTCACACATCAGAAGCAGAGATAAGATCAAAACCATTCCCAAGCTTAAGAATGGAAACTCAGATCATACTCTAGTCTTTCTTGTTTGACTAACACAATGAATAACTATTTGCACAGTGCAGGTCAATGTTGTTTTGATGCAACACTTATAACTGATATTTAAAAAAATCCAATTAATTAAAACTGTTGTACTGCCCTCTGTAATATATGTCAACAGAATTGACCAACTCATAAGAAACAAAAATCTACTTATTCCTGTATTAATGTGATTGACATTAAGTTTATCAACAGAAGTAAATATTCACATAAGTCACCTGAGATCTGCCACTGTCTGGAGTCAAAATTAGAGTCAATTTCTTCATCACTCATTCCTTAAAAGTTAAAAATACTGAATAATCAATCAATATGGCATTCTGGAGAAGCAATTTTGTTTTAACATTACCTGTCAAATAACACATTTGCATCCTGTTGAGGCAAGATCTGCTATGAGATGAGAATATGTGTGTACCCATAATTTAGAGTATCCTTCAAAAGGAATAGAGTACAATTTGTTTATTCAAATGTGTGTGTGCTTTTATGACATCTACCATGATTTATTCTCATTCAAAAAGTCTATCAAAAATACTTAGAGAAAACAGAAATATCTAACTCCACCAATGTGTTTCTTTTTTTAATAAAAAATATATACTTGGGCTTCCCTGGTGGTGCAGTGGTTGAGAGTCCACCTGCCGATGCAGGGGACATGGGTTTGTGCCCCGGTCCGGGAGGATCCCACATGGCGCAGAGTGGCTGGGCCCATGAGCCATGGCTGCTGAGCCTGCGCGTCCGGAGCCTGTGCTCCGCAATGGGAGAGGCCACAACAGTGAGAGGCCCGCATACCACAAAAAAAAAAAAAAAAAAAAAATAGCCATCGTAACAGATGTGAGGTAATATATCATTTTGGTTTTGATATGCATTTCCCTGATGATTAATAATGTTGAGCATCTTTGCATATACCTTTTGGTCATTTGTATGTCTGCTTTGGAAAAATGTCTATTAAGGTCAAAGATTATTTTTGGATATGATACCAAAAGCTCAGGCAACGAAACCAAAAACAAGCTGGACTTGGACTAAAAACGTTGTACAAAACAAAGGAAACAATAAAAAATGGTAAGGCAAGCACTGAAATAGGAGAAAATATTTGCAAAACATATAACTGATAAGGGTTTTTTTTAACCAAAATATATAAGAAACTCATAAAACTAGAGAGCAAAAAATGAATGATCTGATTTTAAAATGGGCAAAAGACCTGAATAGACACTTTTCTACCAATGTATTTCTGAAATTTATTATTATGTATCATTTATATTTAAATAGAAAAATAAATTTTAGCTAGGTTACTGGATTTTTAGATGAAATTTTCAGGTCTTAACTCAGGAAAATATTGTGCACTACGTGTATAAAGTACTTTTAAAGATTAAGGTTCTGGATTTTTAAAATGCATTCTACAGCTCTGGCATACAAATCTGTAACCTTATACAACCAGAACCTTCAAAACATGAAAGCCATTATGTCTCTCTATACTAATTTCTATCGTATCAATATTAATATCATAATGACATTATTATGAAAATAAGATTACTTATTTTCTACATTTAATCTTAATAGAGTATTAACTGAAATAGGTAATATGTTTATTTAGACTTGTTTGCTTATATTACATAAACTGAATGACAAATATCTTTAATCTTATTACTTTGTACAATTAACCATCCCCATCTAGCAAATTTGGTTATATTTTCTAACAGTACTAAATACTGCATATCATAGTAATAAAACTGAAAATGATGAAATGCTATATATGTAAATCTTTTATGTATGCACTCACTAAAAAAATTACCAAATTCTTATTATGTGCTAAGCTCTATGATAAAAAGGATGACTAGGGAAATTGTAAGCAATATGATTTTAAGTGGTTAGAACAATGACATACAGATATAATTAATTTTATAATAAATTTCTTCTTAAGCACATCAGCAGGTTTGATGATAGTAAAATGTCTCAGTGAAATTCATTATTTGATTACCCAAAACAACTCAGAAATACTAAAAATCGGTCCAAAAAAATCAAGGAAAAAAAATGAAACAAATACTGTTTGCCAAAATCTGAGTAGTTTTCCAATTTCTGAATTATTGATAGCAGATGATTGATATCTTATAAATGATTGATATTGAGTCACCATTCCAACAATCTCAAAAAATGCTGGACCAGCACTAAATCAACACCACCACGTGCAAATAATTTATAGGAAACTACAGAAGTGGTATAGAGATCAAATAAATGGTATCATTATAATGTTGATAGAAAAATGAAAGTAAAATTGATGAGAAAAAAGTTGAGCAATATAAAACAGATATTCAATCTAAGATACTTGAATTTTAAGAGGAAAATTTACATACAATATGTGCATACACAATGAACACAGAAAAATTTTAAAGATCTTAGATTGTTCCAGAGAAAATAATTAAATTATAATCTGAGATATAAAAAGGTTTTCTTTCCCCCTATTTCTAGAACTCTAAATATTCAGAATGTGTACCAATAGCCCACATTTTCCACAAAGTATTAGTAGGAATATAGGAAATTAGGAAAAAGTAAGTATAGAGAATAATATTTTTATGTTTATTCATATATATGTAAAAAATTAACAAGCTTATAACCAAGAAGCACTAGTAGTTACACATTAGAGATAAGTTTTAAGATTTATTTTTCATTCTATAATACAGTATATGTCTGAAAAAAGAGATGAAATTTTCTTTTATTAATTTTAATATTTAAAAGTTTATTACATATTTTAATCTAAATTCTAATTGTAAACTTTAAAAATTATATTAGAAATAAGTATTTTAGCATTATTTTCCCTTTTATATTGTAAAGCTTGATAAAGTCACATTTGTCTTTAAAATCACAACTTTATTTGCCTCATGCCTACTTTTGATTCCTAAATATGAATATCAATAAATGTTACCAATTGTTATCAATATATAAATGTTGTTCACAATCATGACAAAGTTTGTCATGATTATATTTCTTTATGTGTTTGTTCACAATGCCATGACTCCCATACTTCTCAAACAAGGATACTCAATGCTTTGCAAGTGTTTTTAATAATCCTGGCACATATACTAGGTACTGAAAAAATTTTAATAAGAGAATAATAATTATATCTAAATTTAAACATGATAAAAATACAACCAAAATTTTAAATTGTAGCATACTTGATATGAGGATATAATTAGAGATAAGTAGTTCAGAGGTCTTATTTTGTTGTGGAAGAATGAAGAGATAGTGAATAATTTTAATAGTAGAGACTGCATGCCAAATAAAGTTTATAGTTATTCCATTTCTTTCTCTCAATATCTATAATATCTATAATATAATGGTAATTACAAGAGCTACATGGTTTCCAGTTGGTAAGGTATTTGGCTCACATGCTTTATACTAGAAGAATATAGTAAACATGCAAGCAAAATAATAAATAATATTTCAGGTAGTGATAAGTTAAATGAAGGAGGTAAAACAGACTATAATTACAGGGAGTAATTTTTCTGAGGCTATGGCATTGCACTGAATGATAAGCCTGTTCTCACAAAGTCAATATTTGGGGGAAATAACTCTTCAGTTATTGGAAAGAGTTACTGCAAAAGCCATGAAGCTCAGGTAGATTCTGTGGCATAGAGGAAAAGAAAAGGAGACTGTGTGCAGGGGGCAAAATGAAGGAAAGTACACAGAACTGATTGGTATTTAGTGACTATATTTGAAGGTATGGCTTACAATGTTAACACAAATACAAGAATATAGCCATAATTCACAAGTATACAATTTATCCTTTTCATTTATTTACTACCCTATTTCAGTTTATTAAAATTGCAATACAAATATGCTGTACTTAAATCAAATTTGAAATGTGAAATAAAAGCTAAAAACTTTGTTCTAAAAACTAGTGTTTAAAATTTAATATATTCTATTTTTATCAACTAACTGAAAACTTCAAATTAGTTATAATTACAATTAGAAACTCTGGAAACAAACTGTCCATGCACACATGTTGTTGCACATCATCTAGGAAACATTAATCATATTTACCTGAAGGAAGTTTTTAGACTGCTTGCAGAGACTAAATGATTATAGGACCACAAATGAGTATTTTTCATTTTACTTCCATGTTTTACAAATGTAAGGCAATACCCAAACCCATTACCTCCTAAACTGGGGAGACTAATGATCTTTGGAAATATTTTAAATGCCGAACATTAAACAAACCTCAGATTTCAGGACATTAATATACAATATCATAGATGAGTTTTTAATGGTCTAACCACATTTTCATGCATACTGCTATCTTTTTATCATATTTTGGATCAGTGGTCTGGAAAATTTCATTCTATGAATTTCAAGACTTCAAATGAATCCTTGCAAGGATGTTGAAGGAGAAAATAGAAGCAGCAGCATAGTCAGAAGTAATACGTCACAACTAGTAGGATGTATGCTTGTGTACTTCTCAAGTGTTGCTTTTTTTTTAATATCCTTTACCATTTTCTGTAAACATAATTATTAACATAATTCTTATGAAAAATTACTTCTATATAAACTTTTAGAAATTTCTAGAGAACATGTACATTGGTCATTAATACAACTGTTGTTATAATAGAGGTATCTGCTACTTAAAATTTTTCTAATTTTCTCTATTTATTGACACTAATTTTCTTTCAAATATTTATCTTCCCCAAAACTAATGATACTGCAATAAGATAATGGAAAAGAAAAATATTTCAAACAGATAAACAAGTTTCTTTTTCTCTTCTCTTTTTTTTTTTTTTCTGTCTCTCACAATGCATAGTGCAAGGGAGGCTTTGCAGTTAGAAGGCATGTTATTCACATATCACCTCTGGTAATGTAGGTTTCTTTGCATGCTATTTAACCATTAGGAAGCACCAGAGATAAAAATAATTAATCATTATCAACTGTAAGGTGCCATTATAACACAAAATATGTTATTAGCCCAAGAATTTTTTTAACCATTATTCTCAGGTTTAGGATTCCCTGCATCTGCCAATCAGTTCCAACCCTTAAACATATAGGACAAGAATAGCCTAATGCAGAAATATATTACTTAAAATATTGTATTATTTTTGTAATTGAACTATTAAATTTTTAATAAAATATTTTAAGGAAAAATCAGAGTCCACTTTTTTCTATTAATGAAATTTTGTTAATTTGGGGAAATTTTGTTAAAATGTGTCTGTTTTCTTTATACATAGAGTCAAATATTATTTCCTAGCCACAATAAATGTCTAAAGAATGGAAAGCAAGTAATTTTGACCAAAAAAAAAAAAAAAAACCTGTCACCAGTAAATGAAAACAAAACATATGAATACTTCAAAATGAATTACTGTGCTAGCTAAATTGGCACACTCAGAATCAAAGCTAGGGTAGGAGAAAACCATAAGCTGATAAATTTTCTGTGTTTGAAACATGCAGAAATTTAAGTGAGGAAAGAGGGAAATTGCCAATAAGACATTCAGCACAAGAAAATGAAATCTGTAATTACAAGCTAAAAAGATGATGCTATACAGCAATAACAAACCATCAGAAAGATAAATTAAGAAAACAATCCCATTTATAATTGCATCAAAAAATAAAATACCTAGGAATAAATTTAACCAAGGACGTAAAAAATCTGTACATTGTAAAATGATAAGATGTTGATGAAACAAATTGAAGAGGACACAAATGAATGGAAAGACACTCCATGCTCATAGAATGGAAGAATTAATATTGTTAAAACATCTATACTATCCAAATTGATCGATAAATTTGGTGCAATTCCTATCAAAATCCCAATTTTTTTTCACAGAAATAGAAGGAAAAAATCCTAAAATGTGTATGGAACCACAAAAGACACTGAATATCCAAATAAATGTATTTCAAATATATTACAAAGCTATAGTAATAAAAAACAGTATGGTACTGGCATAAAAACAAACATAGATCAATGGAATGTAAGACCTGAAACCATAAAACTGCTAGTAGAAAATATAGGCAGTAAGCGCCTTGATCTTGGTGTTGGTGATGATTTTTTGGATTTGACACCAAAAGCAAAAACAGCAAAAGAAAAAATAAACAAGTGAGACCACGTCAAACTAAAAAGCTTTTGCATAGCCAAAGGAAACGACAAACAAAATTAAACATCAACAAACAGAATGGGATAAAATACTTTCAAATCATATATCTGATAAGAGGTCAATATCCAAAATATATAAAGCACTCATAGAAATCAATAGCAAAACAGAAAGCAAATATTCTGATCAAAAAATGGACTGAGAAATTGAGTAGAAACTTTTCCAAAGAAGATACAAAATTGGCTTACATGAAGAGGTGCTCAACATCACTAATCATCAGGAAAATGCAAATCAAAACTACAATGAACTATCACCTGACACCTGTTAGAATGGTTATTATCCTAAAAATAAAACAAGTGTTGGCAAGAATGTGGAGAAAAGGGAACCCTTGTGCAGTGCTGGTGGGAATGTAAATTGGTGCAGCCACTATGGAAAACAGCTACTATGGAAATTTTTTTTTCTTCAGAAAACTAAAATAGAACCACCATATATGCAGCAATTCCACTTCTGGGTATATATCAGAAGGAAACAAAGTCACACTCTCCAAAAGATATCTGTAGCCCCAAGTTCATTGCTTCATTATGTGTAGTAGCCAAGACATGCAAACAACTTATGTGTTCATCGACAGATGAATAAATAAAATGTGATACACACACACACAGGCACACCCTGGAATGTTATTCAGCCAAAAAGAAAATATCGCCACTTTCAACATGAGGGACCATAAGGGCACTATGCTAAGTGAAATAAGTTAGAGAAATCCTAACCTAGAGCTCTTTAACAGTTCATAGCCACACAATCCCTACTATACAGTCTGAAATCCAGACAACTCTGAAAACTGCAAGCTTGTTGTGGAACTCATTTGGAAGCAAACCAAACTGACTTGAACTTCTTTTGTGGTGACTTTGAACTGGGGGCCCTAAAGCTATGTACGGTTTTTCCACATCCCAGCTAATGTGAATGTTCATCTGTGTCACTGTATAAGTATTAATGTGTTTGATCATAAAAAATTTGAAAGATGATGAAAGCAAATGAATTATTAAAAATACCATAGAAATAGTAAAGTTTAAGGATAACATATTATTCAACAAGTTTCTATTGAAGACCTATTTACTGCAAAACATATTAGATGTTGTAAAGCACAGAAAATATGTACTATAAAAATGAACTACTGAAAATTAAGTCAATCATTTTGTTTTAAGCTGTAAAATAAAACCACATAAAAATGAATGTAAATTTAGTGAATGATTATTAGGCACACATGCTTGTAACCACCATCCAGAAAGAGAACTTCGCCAGCCATTTCTGATGTCCCTCCACGTGTCATGTTCTAACCTCACCTCCTCTTTTCACCTGTAATTAACCACTCTCTTGCCTTTTATAGTAATCCCTTCTTTGCATTTCTTAATATTAGCACTCAAGTTTACACTATTAATCTCTACAGTTTAATCATGCCCATTTTTGATCATTCTTTTAAATATTTTTAATCCACAGATTTTGCTTTTCTTTCTTACAGAAAATCCTTTTCCTTCTTACAGTTTATCTATTGTTAAAATGTGATTCATTGGGCCTACAGAACTTTTTATAGCCTGAGTTTTGCAGATTGCCTCTTCATGTACCAGATATACGTGTTCCTCCATCTTGAATATTGGCAGCTAGATACAAAGGCTTGGTTAAATGTAGTTTCAATCTAATTGGCAGAACTACAGGTTGCATTAGTTTCTATTCATTTTGGAACACATCACCACAATCTTAGTGGCTTAAACATTACAAATTTTAGTTCTGGGGGGCAGATGTTATATTTGGGTCTCATGGGGCTAAAATCAAATTTCCAGCAGTGCTAATTTCTATTCTGGGGGTAGCAAATCCATTTCCAAGCCTTTCCCACCTTCTAGAGTCTGCACTCATTCCTCACCTCATAGCCCCATTCTTCCACCTTCAAACTCAGCAGTGTTGACCCTCTCTGACAGTTTTCCCTTAGTTTCATCTCCCTCAGGGAAGGTTCTCTCCTTTTTTTTTTTTTTTTTTTTTTTTTGTGGTATGTGGGCCTCTTACTGTTGTGACCTCTCCCATTGTGGAGCACAGGCTCCGGACGCGCAGGCTCAGCGGCCATGGCTCATGGGCCTAGCTGCTCTGCGGCATGTGGGATCTTCCCGGACCGGGGCACGAACCCATGTCCCCTGCATCGGCAGGCGGACTCTCAACCACTGCGCCACCAGGGAAGCCCAGGTTCTCTGCTTTTAAGAATTCATATTCGATAGACTCCACTTGGATTATCCAGGATAATCTGTTCATTCCAAAGTTTCTAATAGTAATCATATCTGTTAATCCCCTCTGTCATGTAAAGTAACATCTTCAGGGGTTCCTGTGATCTACAGAGGCATTATTTTGCTGACCAATCACATAGGAGCTATCTCATTCTTTCAAAATGAAGCAAATATTTCTGGTTTTCTCTTCATTGTCATGTGAGCAGTTTTTGATTCTCAATGTCTAGATACATCAGTTCACTGATGGCTGCAAAATGGAGATTTTCTAGTTTGTTCTTCATTTCTTTTTCATTTATTAACTGGAATGCAAAAGTATGTATTGCAAAAATAGAATATAAAAACATAGGATATGTTTTATCTTACCTTTTCAGATTCCCAATTCAAATGGAAAAGGTAGGATCAATGCCTGATTCTTTCCCTTTATTTATCAGATTTTAAGGTAATTATTTTTTCCCTATCATGCTTATAAGGATTTGATATTAGTGTGTGTGTGTGCATGTGCGTGTGTGTGTGTGTGTGTGAGAGAGAGAGAGAGAAAATACAATTATTAATTTATGAATTTAAATATATTTGGTGGGTTTCAAGCCACTGTAAGCACTATGCCTATTGCCTATTATCCCATCTTTGGCCAGAGGGAAGGCCTTCAAGGTTATTTCTTAACGTTTTATCATGACCCTAGAAGTCTTTGATATTTTTCTTGCTATCTGACATATCAAAGTATTTAATATTCCATACTGATACTTCTAATTAAAATTCAGAACTGTAGAGCTTTTACTTACTTTTTTATTAAATAGGTTTCTCTTTCATTTCAAACTCAGATTTTCAAAAAATGAGAGGATGATAGAATACCTTAAAATTACTCATTTTGCTTTGACCACATTACACTTACAGATGTCCTGATATACCAGTGCTAATAGTACAACTGCTAATTATATTATTAAAAGAGATATTTTTGCATATCCCATGTTTTTAAGTATAGTTGATTTACAATGTTTCAGGTGTACAGAAAACTGATTCAGAGTTTTTTCCATTACAGGTTATTACAAGATTTTGAAGATAGTCTCCTGTACTATAGAGTAGGTCCTTGTTGGTTATCTATTACATATAAATTAGTGTGTACATGTTAATCCCAAATTCCCAATTTATCCCCCCCCTTTCTTCTTTGGTAATCATAAGTTTGTTTTCTATGTCTGTGAGTCTATTTCTGTTTTGTAAATAAGTTAATTTGTATATTTTAAGATTTCACATATAAGTGATATATTTGTCTTTCCTTCTGACTTACATTACTTAGTATGATAATCTCTAGGTCCAACCATGTTGCTGCAAATGGCATTATTTCATTCTTTTTTATGGCTGAGTAATATTCCGTCTTTTTTATCCATTTGTTTGTCAATGGACATTTAGGTTGCTTCCATGTCTTGGCAATTGTAAACAGTGCTGCTATGAACATTGGGGTGCATGTATCTACTGGAATTAGAATTTTTGTCTTTTCTGGACATATCTCAGGAGTGGGACTGCTGGATCAGTATAGCTCATGTTGTTTAAAATTCTACTCTATGTAAAATTCCATACCCAATAGACATTGCATTATATACTCTTTATTTTGACTTCATTTGTTCCTTGTTTTACAAAATCTAGATATTTATTGATCACTACTAGTTCTTATGTTGCTGTGCCTTTAATAGTTTTTCCCATTTAAAGCTCATTTTGGCAGATTTTTCAGGGTAATCTCATGTAAACATAACTCCCTAAGTATTTACATGTTGGTAACTTTTTTCTGACATTTTTTCTTAAAAATTAACTTGACTTTCAAGTACATTCTTGACCCCCATTTTCATCTAGCATAGAGTAATATTCTTAAAAATGCTGATTGTGATCCAATTTCTATCTTTTATAAGTCACTTGATCTTTCGTCCTAGATATGCAAAGAGTTCTTTATTTGCTCTCTAAATTTCAGAAACTGTTCTATAATGTTTATTGCATAGTACCTCAAAACTGAATTGTCATCTTTTTATACATATTTCAAATTTTATTTTTTAATTTAGAAGTATTTTCTGAAATTACAGTTTTTAGTGTTTGTTCAGTTTTCTTTTGGTTTTCAGCTTCAGGAAATCATAAATTTTAATCATAAATTTTATCTGCCTTAGCTACTTTCAGTATTTATCACTTGCTTGAGGTTTTATTATTTCTTTCTTCATTTCATCTTTATTTTTAAAATAATCCTGTTTCACCTTCCTTTTCCAGTAAGTCCACTTTAGTCTTTGATTGCTGATATGATTTTCATTTTATTTATCATTCTTTCCTAAATTCTGTAACCTCACTTCTAAGTTTTGTCTAAATCTCACATGTTTTTGCTCTTTTTCTATCTTGTATCATTTTCTTAATGACTTTTAACTGATTTTAAAATGTTTGATCTCTTTTTGTGGGCGTGTCTTTCTGGCATGATTTCATTGCCTGTAGTAAGAAAGAGAAAAAGCAGCCTTTGAGCTAGCTTAGTACTATCACCAAGGCTTCAGTGTTTAGAGAATCTGGTCTAATTATCATAGCTAAGCTTTATTGTGTCCCTGTTATAAACAATTTTGCAACACTTCAATGTCACACGCATTTATAACAGTAGTTTATGATATCCCTTTGAATGGACATCACAATGTGTTTCTCCATTCACAAGGTGATGATCATGTGGATTGTTTCCAGATTGGGGCTGTATATAAAACTGTTACAAACATTCATGCAAAGGAATTTTTGTAGATGTTTACTTCATTTATCTTGTGAAAATACATAGGAATTCAGTTCCAGTCATATAGTAATTTTAGGCTTCATTTTATTAAAACTGCAAAATGACTTCCCCAAGTAATTACACAATTTTACATTTCCACTAGCAAGTTATGAGAGTTCAGTTGCACAACCTCCTAACATTTGATATTATTTTTATTTTAGCAAGTCTAGGGTGTATGTAGTAATAACTTATTGTGGGTTTATCTGATGACTAATGATGTTTGGCATCTGTTCTTGTAATTATTGATTATTAATTTTATCTTCTTTCCCCCCTGAAGTATCTGTTCAAATATTTTGGCAATATAGATTGGGTTATTTTTTTTCTTAGAGTTATAGGAGTTATTTATATACTTTGGGTACATATCCTGTGTTATATGTGTGTGTGTGTGTGTGTGTGTGTGTGTGTGTGTGTATGTATATATATATATATATATACTGCAAGTAATTTCTATTTGTCACTTATGTCTTTATTTTCTTAACAGAGAATGGGGAAGAGTAGACTTTTTCATTTTGATGGAGTCGAATTTATCATTGTTTCCCCAATTTCTTTCATGATTCACGCTTTATGTACCCTACTTAGAAATCTTTCCAGGATAATAACTGCAAACATTTTTTCCTATTTCTAAAATGGTGCATACATTAAGTCTTTAACTTTGGGTATATAATTTGATATGAGGAAGAAATAACAATTATACACAACCTCTTCCAGAAAATAAAAGGAAACACTGCCTAACTCATCTTAAGAGACCAGAATTAATCTCATATTAAACCAAACATATAGATTTTTTTTCAAAGCTATCTTTTCCATATTGTATAACATGGGCAACTTAAGTAAAAATATGAACCATATATAGGTAGGTCTATTTTTGGACTATCCTGTTCCATTTACTTATATCAAGCATAGATTCATAGTATGCTTTGAAATAAGTTAGCATAACTGCTATAGCTTGGTATCTTTTCTTCAAAAATGTTTTTGGATAAATAAATATATATATTTTTTCTCTTTTCACATACAGTTTAGGATCATCTTACCTATTTCTAAAAAAAAATAGCCTGTTGGATTTTAGCTGAAATTGTATTGGACCTATAGATCAATGTGGGGACACTGATTTTGATACTTCTATTTATGCTGGGTTTAATTTGCAAGGCTTTTCTAACTTCATCTTAACTCAGCAACACCACTCTGTTCTTCTTGGGATTCCCTTTCCTGTATCATATTTCATAAAGTAACTCCAAGGAGAATTCTGGAGGCAATTGTACAGTGCATCTCATTTGCTTTTCTTTTTTCAATGTTGATGATCCCGTACTTTTTTTCAGTGTCAGAAAACAGTTATTTTTACATTTTGCAAGTTTCCCAGTCATTTAATGGGGTAGGTTAAGTAATTTCCACCCACTCGTTTATGTACTCAAGTGGAATTCCTTATTTCCTCTTTAAAAAATTCTCTGTTGGATCTGTAGTGGCTTTATCTCATTCAATTTTCTCCCACTCCTGTTCAGTCTTGCAAGGAGTCATAGTTTATTCGTATCTTCAAAGAACCCACTTTTAACTGTTTATTTTCAATATCAATCACCTGTTTTCTATTAAATTCATTTCTGCTCTTTATTGTTTCCTTCCTTCTCTTTCCCTTGGGTGATGTTACTCAATTATAATGATGCTATCAATCTATCATTCATTAATACATTTCACTTATTCTCTAATATGTGCATTAAAAACTATGAAATGTCTTCTAAACATTATTTTGCCTGTACCTTAAAAATTTAATATTTTATATAACGTGTCCATATATTTGTAAACATATTTTATAGCTTTCATTATGATTTCTTTTTGAGACGTCGATTAATTAGGAGTAATTGTTTTATAAATAGTTGAGAATTTTCTAGTTTACTTTATGATATAGACTACTACCTTAACATTATGAACAGAAAAAAATTGATATGTAGTCTTTAAAATTTATTAATATTTGATTTATAATACTTTGTTCAATTTTGATAACTCTTCCACTTGCACTTGAAAATAATGTGTGTTGCCTTGGTTGGGTGCAGGTTTACTTCATTAAAACTAGGTCAGAGACCTTCAAGATGGTGGAGGAGTAAGACGTGGAGATCGCCCTCCTCCCCACAAATACAACAAAAATACATCTACATGTGGAGCAACTCCTACAGAAGACCTACTGAATGCTGACAGAAGACCACAGACTTCCAAAAAGGCAAGAAAATCCCCACATATGTGGGTAGAGCAAAAGAAAAAAGAAGAAAAGAATAGGGACAGGACCTCCACCCCTGGGAGGGAGCTGTGAAGGAGGAAAAGTTTCCACACACTAGAAAGCCCCTTCACTGGCAGGGACGGGGTGGGGGGAGCTTCGGAGCCACAGAGGAGAGTGCAGCAACAGTGCAAAGCGGAGAAATCCCCACACAGAGGATCGGTGCCAACCTGCACTCACCAGCCTGAGACACTTGTCTGCTCACCTGCTGGGGTGGGTGGGGGCTGGGAGCTGAGGCTCGGGCTTCAGAGGTCAGACCCCAGGAAGAGGACTGGGGTTGGTTGTATGAAGACAGTCTGAAGGGGGCTAGTGTACCACAGCTAGCCGGGAGGGGGTACGGTAAAAAGTCTGGACCTGCTGGAGAGGAAAGAGACCATTGTTTTGGGGTGCACGAGGAGAGGGGCTTCCTCCTCCGTGTGCCCACAGAGGACTGTGCACCACCTAAGTGAGTTCCAGAGAAGGGCGTGAGACGCTGCTACCATCGTGGACCCCACAGGCAGGCACAGAACACTAATGCTGCCTCCGCTGCCACCAAGGATCCTGTGTGCACGTGCAGGTCACTACCCACACCCTCCAGGGAGCCTGTGCAGCACACCACTGCCAGGGTCCCATGATCCAGGGAAGACTTCCCCGGGAGAACACATGGCATGCCTCAGGCTGTTGCAACATCACACCAGCCTCTGCCGCCACAGGCACGATGCACATTCCAATTGTGACTACCGTACCCCTACCTGTCCCCAGGCTCAGTGAGCAAGAGACCCCTAATCAGCTGCTGCTTTAACCCCCTCCTGTCTGGGCTGAGAAGAGACACCTGAGGGCGGCCTACACACAGAGGCAGGGTCAAAACCAAAGATGAACTGCAGGAGCTGTGCAAACAAAGAAGAGAAAGGGAAATTTCTCTGTGCAGCCTCAGGAGCGGTGGACTAAATCCCCAGAGTAGGCTTAGTAAAACCTGCATGTCTGGAATACCTGAATAGAAAACAAGTGTTCCCAAAATTGAGGTGGTGGACTTCGGGGGTAACTGTGGACTTGGGGTTTGATTTCTCAGTTTGATTTGCTTTTGGCTTTATGTTTATATCTTAGTTTATTTTTTAGTGATTGTTTGTATTTGTGGGTTTGTTTAGTGGTTGCTCTCTCCCATTTTTTTCCCTCTTTTTGTGAGTGTGTGTGGGTATGTTTCTTTGTGTGATTTTTTCTGTTTAGTTTTGCTTTTACCATTTGTCTAGGGGTTCTGTCTGTTCATTTTTTTGTGTGTGTGTGTGAGTGTGTGTGTGTATGTTTGTGTGGTTTTGTCTGTTTAGTTTTGTTTTTACCATCTGTTTTGGGGTTCTGTTTTTTTTTTTCTTCCTTTTCTTCTGAGCTGTGCAGTTGACAGGGTCTTGGTGCTCCAGCTGGGTACTGGGCCTGAGCCTCTGAGTTGGGAGAGCCAAATCCAGGATGTTGGACCACCAGAGACTTCACAGCCCCATGTAATATTAATCAGAGAGAGCTCTCCCAGAGATTTCCATCTCAATGCTAAGATCCACCTCAACCCAACAGCCAGCAAGCTCCAGTGCTGGATGCCCCATGCCAAACAACTAGCAAAACAGGAACACAACCCCACCCGTAAGCAGAGAGGCTGCCTAAAGTCATACTAAGCTCACAGACACCCAAAAAAAAAAACCACCAGACACGGCCCTGCCCACCAAAGGGACAAGAGCGAGCCCCAACCACCAGAACACAGGCACCAGTCCCCCCCACCAGGAAGCCTTCACAAGCCACTAAAGCAACCTCACCCACTGAGGGCAGACACCAGAAATAAAAGGAACTACAAACCTGCAGCCTGAGAAAAGGAGACCCCAAACACAGTAAGTTAAACAAAATCAGAAGACGGAAATATGCAGGAGATGAAGGAGCAAGGTAAAATATCACCAGACCAAACAAATGAAGAGGAAATAGGCAGTCTACCAGAAAAAGAATTCAGAGTAATGATAGTAAAGATGATTGAGAATCTTGGAAATACAATGGAGACAATACAAGAAATGTTTAACATGGACCTAGAAGAACTAAAGAGCAAACAAACAATGATGAACACCACAATAAATGAAATTAAAAATACTCCAGAAGGAATCAATAGCAGAATAACTGAGGCAGAAGGACAGATAAGTAATCTGGAAGATAGAACAGTGGAAATAACTGCTGCAGAGCAGAATAAAGAAAAAAGAATGAAGAGAATTGAGGACAGTCTCAGAGAGCTCTGGTACAACATTATATGCACCAGCATTCAAATTATAGGGGTCCCAGAAAAATAAGAGAAAAAGAAAGGGACTGAGAAAATATTTGAAGAGATTATAATCGAAAACATCCCTAACATGGGAAAGGAAATAGTTAATCAAGTACAGGAAGTGCAGACAGTCCTATACAGGATAAACCCAAGGAGAAATATGCCAGGACACATATTAATCTAACTATCAAAAATTAAATTTATTTTTGAATAAATAAAATAAGAAAATAATAAGAAAAATTATTAAATTAAATATTATTTAAATTATTAAATAAGAAAAATTATTAAAAGCAGAAAGGGAAAAGCAATAAATAACATACAACGGATTCCCCATAAGGTTAACAGCTGATCTTTCAGCAGTAACTCTGTAAGCCATAATGGAGTGGCAGGACATATTTAAAGTGCTGACAGGGAAAAACATACAACCAAGATTACTCTACCCAGCAAGGATCTCATTCACATTCCATGCAGTAATTAAACCCTTTACAGACAAGAAAAAGCTAAGAGAATTCAGTACCACCAAACCAGATTTACAACAAATGCTAAAGGAACTTCTCTAAGCAGGAAACACAAGAGAAGGAAAAGACCTACAATAACAAAACCAAAACAATTTAGTAAATGGTAATAGGAACACACATATCGATAATTGCCTTAAATGTAAATGGATTAAATGCTCCAGTCAAAGGAAACAGACTGACTGAATGGATACAAATACAAGACCCATATATATACTGTCAACAAGAGACCTACTTCAGACCTTCAGACCCACTTCAGATCACACAGACTGAAGGTGGGGGGAAGGAAAAAGATATTCCACGCCAACGGAAATCAAAAGAAAGCTGGAGTAGCAATACTCATATCGGACAAAACACACTTTAAAATAAACACTATTACAAGAGACAAAGAAGGACACTACATTAATGATCAAGGGATCAATCCAAGAAGATATAACAATTGTAAATATTTATACCCAACAAAGGAGCACCTCAATACATAAGGCAAATGCAAACAGCCATAAAAGGGGAAATTGACAGTAACACAATCATAGTAGAGGACTTTAACACCCCACTTTCACCAATGGACAGATCATCCAAAATGAAAGTAAATGAGGAAACACAAGCTTTAAATGACACATTAGACCACATGGACTTAATTGATATTTATAGGACATTCCATCCAAAAACAACAGGATACACTTTCTTCTCAAGTGTTCATGGAACATTCTCCAGGACACATCATATCTTAGGTCACAAATCAAGCCTTGATAAATTTAAGAAAACTGAAATCATAAGTATCCTTCCCAACCATAACACTATGAGACTGGATATCAATTACAAGAAAAAAAGTGTAAAAAATACAAACCCATGGAGGCTAAATAATACAGTACTAACTAACCAAGAGATCACTGAAGAAATCAAAGAGGAAATCAAAAAATACCTAGAAACAAATGACAATGAAAACAAGACGACCCAAAACCTATGGGATGCAGCAAAAGCAGTTCTGAGAGGGAAATTTATAGCAATACAATCTTACCTCAAGAAACAAGAAAAATCTCAAATAAACAACCTAAACTTACACGTAAAGCAATTAGAGAAAAACCCCCAAAGTTAGCAGAAGGAAAGAAATCATAACGATCAGGTCAGAAATAAATGAAAAAGAAAAGAAAGAAACAATAGCAAAGATCAATAAAACTAAAAGCTGTTTTTTTGAGAAGATAAACAAAATTGATAAACCATTATCAAGACTCATTAAGAACAAAAATGAGAAGATTCAAATCAACAGAATTAGGAATGAAAAAGGAGAAGAAACAACTGACGCTGCAGAAATATAAGGGATCATGAGGGACTATTACAAGCAACTATATGCCAATAAAATGAATAACCTGGAAGAAATGGAAAATTTCTGAGTAAACTACAACCTTCTAAGACTGAACCATGAAGAAATAGAAAATATGAACAGACAATCACAAGCATTGAAATTGAAACTAACTAAAGATCTTGCAACAAACAAAAGCCCAGAACCAGATGGCTTCACAGGCAAATTCTATCAAACATGTAGAGAAGAGCTAACATCTATTCTTCTCAAAATCTTCCAAAATACAGCAGAGGGAGAAATACTCCAAAACTCATTCTACGAGGCCATCAACACCCTGATACCAAAACCAGACAAAGATGTCACAAAAAAAGAAAACTCCAGGCCGATATTACTCCTAAACATAGATGCAAAAATCTTCAACAAAATACTACCAAACAGAATTCAACAGCACTAAAAGGATCATACACCATGATCAAGTGGAGTTTATCCCAGAAATGCAGGGATTCTTCATTATATGCAAAACAATCAATGTGATACACCCTATTAACAAATTGAAGGACAAAAACCATATGATCGTCTCAACAGATGCAGAAACGCTTCTGAGAAAATTCAAAACCTATTTATGATAAATACTCTCCAGAAAGTGGGCACAGAGGGAACCTACCTTAACCTTATAAAGGCCATATATAAGAAACCCACAGCCAACGACATACTCAATGGTGAAAAACTGAAACCACTTTCTGTAAGATTGGGAGCAAGACAAGGGTGCCTACTCTCAGTACTCTTATGCAACATAGTTTTGGAAGTTTTATCCACAGCAATCAGAGAAAGAAAGAGAAAAGCAATCCAAATTGGAATAAAAGAAGTAAACTTGTCACTGTCTGCAGATTACATGATACTACACAAAGAGAATCCTAAAGATGCTACCAGAAAACTGCTAGAGCTAACCAATGAATTTAGTAAAGTAGCAGGATACAAAATTAATGCACAGAAATCTCTTGCATTCCTATACATTAACAATGAAAAATCTGAAAGAGAAATTAAGGAAACATTCTCATTTACCACTGCAACAAAAAGAATAAAATACCTAGGAATAAACCTGCCTAAGGAGACAAAAGACCTGTATGCAGAAATCTATAAGACACTGAAGAAAGAAATTAAAGATGATACAAAAAGATGGAGAGATATACCATGCTCTTGGATTGGAAGAATCAACATTGTGAAGATGACTATACTACCAAAAGCAATCTACAGATTCAATGCAATCCTTATCAAACTAACAAGGGCATTTTTCTCAGAACTAGAACAAAAAATTTTACAGTTTGTATGGAAACACAAAAGACCCCGAATAGCCAAAGCAATCTTGAGAAGGAAAAACGGAGCTGGAGGAATCAGGCTCCCTGACTTCAGACTATACTACAAAGCTACAGTAATCAAGAAAGTGTGGTACTGGCACAAAATCAGAAATACAGATCAACAGAACAGGATAGAAAGCCCAGAGATAAACGCATGCATATATGGTCACCTTATCTTTGTCAAAGAAAGCAAGAATATACAATGGAGAAAAGACAGTCTCTTCAATAACTGGTGCTGAGAAAACTGGACAGCCACATGGTAAAGAATGAAATAGAACACTCCTTAACACCGTACACAAAAATAAACTCATAGGGCTTCCCTAAGGCGCAGTGGTTGAGAGTCCGCCTGCTGATGCAGGGGACGCGGGTTCATGCCTTGGTCTGGGAAGATCCCACGTGCCGCGGAGCAGCTAGGCCAATGAGCCATGGCCGCTGAGCCTGCGCGTCCGGAGCCTGTGCTCCGCAACAGGAGAGGCCACAACAGTGAGAGGCCCGAGTACTGAAAAAAATAAAAAATAAAAAAAATAAACTCATAATGGATTAAAGACCTAAATGTAAGGTCAGACACTATAAAACTCTTAGAGGAAAACAGAGGCAGCACATTCTATGACATAAATTACAGCAAAATCCTGTTTGACCCACCTCCTAGAGTGATGTAAATTTAAATAAAAATAAACAAATGAGACCTAATGAAACTTAAAAGCTTTTGCACAGCAATGAAACCACAAACAAGACAAAAAGACCACCCTCAGAATGAAAGAAAATATTTGCAAATGAAGCATCTGACAAAATATTAATCTCCAAAATATACAAGCAGCTCATGCAGCTCAATATCATAAAAACAAACAACCCAATCCAAAAATGGGCAGAAGACCTAAACAGACATTTCTCCAAAGAAGATATACAGATTGCCAATAAACACATGAAAGGATGCTTAACATCACTAATCATTAGAGAAATGCAAATCAAAACTACAATGAGGTATCACCTCACACTAGTCAGAATGGCCATCATCAAAAAATCTACAAACAATAAATGCTGAGACGTGTGGAGAAAAGGGAACCCTCCTGCATTGTTGGTGGGAATGTCAAGTGATACAGCCACTATGGAGAACAATATGGAGGTTCCTTAAAAAAGCTAAATATAGAACTACCACATGACCCAGGAATTCCACTACTGGGCATATACCCTGAGAAAACCATAATTCAAAAAGAGTCATGTACTACAATGTTCACTGCAGCATTATTTACAATAGCCAGGACATGGAAGCAACCTAAGTGTCCATCAACAGATGAATGGATAAAGAAGATGTGGCACATATATACAATGGAATATTACTCAGCCATAAAAAGAAATGAAATTGAGGTGTTTGTAGTGAGGTGGATGGACATAGAGTCTGTCATACAGAGTGAAGTCAGTCAGAAAGAGGAAAACAAATACCATATGCTAACATATATATGGAATCTAAAAAAAAAATGTTTCGATGAACCTAGGGTCAGGATAGGAATAAACATGCAGATGTAGAGAATGGACTTGAGGACACGGGGCAGGGGAAGGGGAAGCTGGTACGAAGTGAGAGAGTAGCGCTGACACATATACACTACCAAATATAAAATAGATAGCTAGTGGGAAGCAGCTGCAAAGCCTAAGCTGCTCAGCTTGGTGCTTTGTGACCACCTAGAGAGGTGGGATAGGGAGGGTGGGAGGGAGGTTCAAGAGGGAGGGATATGGGGATATATGTACACATATGGCTGATTCACTTTGTTATACAGCTGAAACTAACACAACATTGTAAAGTGATTATACTCCAGTAAAGATATTAAAAAATAAATACTGTCAATTTGCTGCTTGTGCTTACATACCTACTATAGCATTTTTTTTCTTTGTTATATTAGCTATCATACAATAAATGTTAAATGTGTGGTATGTGAATATCTCCCATGAATTTTGAATACATATGTGTATGGTATATAATAAAATATATATTTTTATGTATGTATATATCTAATATATTTCTTTCTACCTGTGCTTTAAATATTTAAAATCTATATTATTTTGCATATAACTTTTGAAATGTGATATGTTCCTGTTCGGTTTCTTTTTCTAAATTACAAAATATTCCTCTGTCCTTTAGTGACACATTTGTGCTTGAAATGTACTTTGACTACTATTAGTATAGTTACAGTATCTTTGTTTTGTTTAGTGTTTATATATTTATTTTTCTTTACTTTAAAAATTTTCCATGTCCTTAACTTGAACATAATGCTTTTGATAGAAGCCTACAGTTGTGTTTTGCAGTTTATATTTTCTGAAAATCATACTGTTTTCCTGAAGTATTTTCTGTTCGATCCACCAATTTTTAAAAAAGATTCCTTTTCTCTCCATTTTAAATTAATATAAACAACTAAAAATATGCTAAGGACAGTGAAATATAAGTACAGATGTAAAAATAATACTACTATGTGCGGAGGGGCTTCACAGTATACTTCAGTGATAGAGAAGTCCTTCCTGAGAAAATGACACGTAAACTGATTAGCAGAAGATGAAGGAGAGATAATCACTTGAAAATTTTTTAGAATAGGGTTATGGATAGAGAAAATAGCATGAACAAACTCCCAGATACAAAAAAGAGGTCGGACTGAATGGCCATATCATAGAATGGAAGAAGTTACATAAGATGAAATTTAGTAAGTTGTAAAAATATCTTAATGAACAAATTTGGTGGTAAAGAATTTGTATGTAGAAAATTATTAGACTATAGATCTAAATTTTTAAATCAAAATGTAAAAATATCCCACGAATGCAGTGCTCATCCCAACATATTCTACAAAATGCTCTTATAATTGCACATTGGAGATTTTCTGCCAGACTTTTCTTGCTCTTGTAATTGCATATTGGAGTAATAGAAAATAGAAAAATAAATATTTATTAGTCTTTATACATTAAATTAGCAGGTTTTATGTGTTTATAAGGTCTATATTGATTTTGGTTGTATTGGATGAAATGTCACATAAAGTTTAATTTTTACAAGAATACAATTATGATTATAAAGATAATGGATAAGAATATTTCCAAATCCATGCTAAATTGTCATAAAACAGTATGGTACAATTTAACTGCTGAAAATGTATCTTTCTAAACTGTAATGACTCAAGGCAAGCATCCAATAAACTGTGAAATAAAAACTGCAGAGGCATTATCTCAAATTATAATCTTCAAGTAGCACTGTCTAGATAAAAAGCATTTTATCATTCATTTTAGGAAAATATTTCAGTTTTGTATTTATGATAAAGAGCTTTGAAATTTCACATATGAATGAGTTAATAATGCATTCATAAACACTTTCCAAATGGCACTTCCATTCACCTTGGCATATTCACTGCACCCAAGATTATAAAAGGAAATAGCAATTTCTTGTCATACAGTAATTTACTTGTATTCTGATGTGAAGAGAAAGTGAAGATCTCTTTTGAAATGAATTAAAAGTAGTACTGTAGAGATAAGACATGATGATATTTTACCATGACTAATTTTTTAGGTCTTCACAATATACAGTACTAAAACATTACTTCTTGTAGTAAAGATTCTCAGTATCAAATTTTAGTAAATAAAATTTTGAAACATTCATTCATTTTGTTGTTTTCCCATTAGGAGAATTAGCAGAAAAGACAGATTATTACAAGGAAACAAATGACATTAAACAAAAACAAATGCAAAACGAATATCCCAAATTGGAGTTATATTTAAGTATAAAACGTCTGTGTATAGTTCTTTATTCATGGATTAGTAGAATCACCTACCTTGGTTTAACCACACTTTCAGACACACATATACATCACACATATGTAATTCCCTATCTTAAAATATATACTATCCTTGCTTTGCTTTAGTTTGTTGATAACAATCTTATTCTGACCTACTAGATTATAATTAGTGCCCAAAGAATAGTTTTCAAAAACAAACACATATGGTTTTAAAATTCTAACTCTGTCACTTGACAGTTTTGACTTTCAAATACTTCATTTGTATACTAAGAAAAAGAACATTTATCTCACAGACTTTTTAGCAGAAGGTAGAAAAATATCAATAATATTACCTAAAAATGTGCACTTATTAAGTAATGACTATGTAACAGCAACTATTCTAAGTATTTATTTAATCATTAGACTAAACATATGAGGGAGGTAATTGTATAATTACTATTTTATGGATGAACAAACTAAGAATTGTCTAAATTAATGCATGGTAGAGAAAGGCCTTCAAACCCAAGTTCTTAATAACACATATTTACCTTTATTAAAAACAGAAGTATTGATGCATAGGTAAATCCTGTAGTTTCTCAAGGCAAGGAATGATGATTATAGACACAAGATATTTGTGTCCATGTAAGTTTTTGTTATGATATCACAGAGTTATCTGAAGATTTTCTTCCAGGCTTTTCCTGGCTTGATTGTCCCAGTTAGATATCCATTATGTCAGGGTTGGTTCTCTTTCATAATTAGCATTCTTGGATAATTATGAGTATAAAAGAGAACAATTCTGGTTTAGTTTCTAGAAACTTGGAAAGTTCCCTTTTATAACTTTCTCTTATTTCTTAACTCTATTTTATCTGTACTTAAATATGATCAATATTTATTGATATGTAATATGTAGTCAATTAAATAAGCACCCTAAAAAATTCTCTTTACCCATGCCTCCTTTCAGTTTAAATACTTTCTTTTTTCTCATTTTCATAATGAAAAAAGTTGTCTAAATATTCTGATGCCCTATCTCTAAACTGTCAATCTAGTATAACATGTTTACTGGCTTTATTATTTCCTGAAAAAATACTTATATAAACAGTGAACAAAATTCTACAGAAACACTTAACTTATCTTGCTCTTTTCCTTCACAGCATTTTAAAATATTCAGCTAGATATGAGAGAATATGACTGAGGAGAGAGGGATATGTAAGAAATATGGCCAACATCAGGAAATTAGAGAAATTCTAGAGCACAATGCATGATCAGTACCAAGAAACCATGGATAAGCTGATCCAATTTATCAGATCTTTAATTCCCATTCACATGAGTGTACTGCAGTGTCTTCACAGAAGAGTTATATAGGCACATTGTCTAAACAAGTGGTTTCAAAGCCTGACAAAACATATCTAGAGACATAGCTGTAACAGCTTTTTAGCCTCTGCTGACCAGGAATGAATTCAGAATAAGTGCTGAACAAGACAATAAGTAGCATCAGTCAAAGGAGAGAATCAAGAAAGATACTTAGGGCTTCCCTGGTGGCGCAGTGGTTGAGAGTCCGCCTGCCGATGCAGGGGACACGGGTTCGTGCCCAGATCTGGGAAGATCCCACATGCCGCGGAGCGGCTGGGCCCGTGAGCCATGGCCGCTCAGCCTGCGCGTCCGGAGCCTGTGCTCCGCAACGGGAGAGGCCACAGCAGTGAGAGGCCCGCATACCGCAAAAAAAAAAAAAAAAAAAAAGAAAGATATTTATTTAGCAGGAACATCTGGATGGACAGATAGAGTGCCATTAATTCTGATGAGATGGACAAGAAATGTAATAGACTGAAGCACAGAGAAATAGTATTCAATTTGAACATGTTGAAGATAGGATTCCTATGAGACAACTAAGTTGAAATTTTGACATATGGCATATAACATGTGACTTAGACAACTGGATATATGAATCTAGTTTTTAGAAATAGATACAGGCAGGAGATATAAACTGCAGATATATGAATAAAGGCTTTGTAGAATAAAATATCATAGAGAGAGTATTTAGATAGAGACAGGAGAGTATGTTAATGGAAGGATGAATACAGACCCTATGTAACTGCAGTTATAAAGGAGAAAAAAACAGCATTATATAACGTAGTAAAAATCTAGACCAAAAAAATTGTTTTTTTATAAATTGGCGAGCTAATTGAAAAATTTATGTGAAAACACAAAAGACCAAGAATATCAAAAAGCTATGAAAATAAAGAACAAAGTTGGATGACTCACACTACCTGATTTCAAAGCTCATTAAAAAGCAACCAGCAAATAATGAAATATTGGTATAAAAGCAGACATAAATTAATGGAGAAAAAAAAGAGAGAGTGAAGAAATAGGTCCTCAAACATTTGGTTTCCAAGAAAGATATAATGGGAATGCAAAGAGAAAAAGAAAACATTGTCAACTAGTGGTGCTGAAAAATTGAATATACATCTATAAGAAAACTTAAGTTCTACCCTTGCCTAACAACAAAATTCAACAAAATAATCAAAATTTAATCAAAATAAATCATAGACCTAAATGTGAACATTAAACTTATAAAACTTTTAGAAGAAAACCTGAGAGAAGTCTTTGTGACCTTGAGTTTGTCAAAGGTTTCTTAAATAGTATATACCAACTATATAACATAAACAGAAAGTTATATGTATATATATATACATTAAGCTAGACTTCATCAAAATTTTAAAAATTAGCTGTTTAAAACATACTCATCAGAAAATAAAAATACAAGAAAAAAACAATACTTGCTAAACTAATATCTGATAAAGAATTTCATTCAGAATGTATTTTTAAATATGTTACAATAACAAGACAAACAACCTTATAAAACATGGGCAAAGGTGTTAATTAGATACTTCACAAAAGAAGATGTACAAACGAAAATTGCTCAACCTTGTTAATCATCAGAGTAATAAAAATTAAACCACATTGAAATACTACTGCTAAATGGCTAAAATTTTAAAGCTAATAATATAAAGCAATGGTGTAGAACATGGTGCAGTTTTCATTCATTGCTTGCATAAATATAAAATAATATAAAAAGTTTGAAATGCAGTCTTGCAGTTTCTTATGGAGTTAAACATGAAGCCACCATTGACCCAGTAATTCTAATCTTAGATATTTACCCAAAAGAAATGAAAATATATGTTCACAACTGAAGATTTGTTCTAGAATGTTTATAGAAGCATTAGTCATAATTCCCCAAAAAGTGGAAACAGTAGGGGGGATATATGGATAAAGTTTGTACCTCCCTCTCAATTTTGTTTCAAACCTAGAACTCCTCTAAAAAAATAAAGTATTTTTTTTAAAAAGTAAAATCCTGAAGTAAAGGTGAGTTAGTTAGTATTAGGCTGGGCTCCAGTGATATTACTGAAAGTACAACTTAAAGTATAACAATCTGAAAACATTCGGTAACCTGAAGCTGTCCTTATGATTTACTAGTGATGATAATGTATTCGGATTTGTTCATGAAGTTTTAAATACTTGTAATTCTAATGGGATGTCCCCTTTACTCACTCTAAAATGCAAATGAGGCAATGGAGATAACTCCCCCCCCCTTTTAAAGAATCCTAATTAGAATTACATAGTTCTGAGGAGGAAAACAATAGAGAAAACCCAAGAATACTTCAAAGAGTTAAGCAATACCACAGTGAATTTTGGCAAGTGGATAAGCTTATAAATTCTTTTACTGTAACTTAAAAATGTGATGGGGTTTCATTTGTATAATTTCAAATTATCTTGCTCAAATTCTTATTTATAATGAAATAAACAACATCTTGAATTTTCCAGGTTAGTAAAAGCCAAATCTTAAAGAGGTAAAAAAAGTAAGAAAAGGTTATTTCAGAACTTCTAGGCACTTGTAGAAATGTTGAATGACATTCAGCACAACAGACACCTGCTGCTTTTCTGAGATACCTATAGAAGTACTTTCTAATTTCCATAGGTTTTAAAGTGCTCTGATTTAATGGCAGTGGGGGAGGCAGTTGAGAAATCATCATGTCTACAAGCTATATCAATAATAAAAATTAACTGCTGATACAAGCAGGAGCATCAGTGTCTCACAATAGCATAAAGAGTCCGTATAATACTTATGATGCACTATAAGATTCAATGAGCTATCTCTATCACGTCACACTTGTTAGAGTGTCTATTAAAAAGACGAAAGAAAACAACTGCTGCCAAGGATATGAAGAAATCTGAACTCCTGCATACTGCTTTTTGGTATATATATATATTTATTGAAGTACAGTTCATTTACAATGTTGTGTTAGTTTCAGGTGTACAGCACAGTGATTCAGATATATATAAATCATGGATATATCAGGAACTCAGAGAGCTACCACTAAATAAACCAACTAATTTTTCTGCAGCAAAGTTTATGAATGTGCACCCTAAGTGGGTAAGTAAAGATTATAAGTGGTCTAATCTCAAGTGAGATTAGATTTAGTTACCAAATGGACTATGGAAAAAAATACATAATTTTCAGAGCTTTTTGTATTTCTGAAGTTTTGACAAGGCATTGTGGAACACAAATTTATGTATTGCAAGCACATAACACAATATTTTACTTTAAATTATGTATGTAAATACTGTATGTAAAATGATTTCATGATCGAGTGATATGATTGAAGTTTTATGTGTAAATCAGAAAACATACTCCAAGTAGAAAGTAAGTCTACTTATTTTCTAGAGTATGTGGCCTAAAACAAAGACATCATATATTTTCACTTCTTCATTATAATGTTTGTCTTATATTGCTTTGTTTTTTTCAATATTTAATGCAGGAAAATATTTGCCTTGAATTTTTTTTTGCTTTGTCAATTTACAAGTTATTTCATGAAGAAAATATCTCTGAGATAAAAAGCTATATGAGGTGATTCTCACCATTATACATCAGTGACCTTTTAAATCTTCTGTGTCTTGATCAAGTAGCCATTCAGTTCATGCCCTAAATGCTAGTATAAACATGGGGGAACCCACTAACCAAATATATTGTTTCAAAAGCCACAAAGATTTTTTTAATATATTACTTTATACTAATTTTTAAAAAATACATAAAAAGGAAATGCTAAATACTTGCTATGATGTAAGAATAGCAAGGAAAATTTTTATATATATGGATATAAAATAGTAGTTCAACTGTATAGGTCTGTATGTTTCTGTGTATATGATTTAAATATGTTAAACTAAATAGAAATATAAATTTGAAGCTATACTAATGATCAATCTAATAATATGTAAAATATTTTTAAACATTTAAAATAAATATTTTAAAACATAATATAGATTTTAACATAGAGTAATGTTAATTCATACTATGTTACATATTTCTCTTGACTTGCTGAAGACCTTTCCATTCAGGAAAAGAAAGAATCCTAGACTGCTGATGAATTTTAGTTTCAAAATGAATGTTCGACTGGAAAAGGAACACTAGTGGATTTTTAAGCATGTAGCTATTGCTAAACAGAATCGTGAAAAAGGGCTGATAATAAACAATTAAACATATATCACATATTGTACTTTGTATATGTTTATAGCATTTGTAATGTATTTTCAAGATTGGATTATACTGTCTTGGAGAAAATTATCCATGAGATTCAGTAACTTGGAAAGCTCTGAAGTTTCTTAAAAAGTGTATGCAGGTAGGGAAAAGGCATTTGGGAGTAAGGGGAACATAAAGCCATATCCATATCTGATGTGGCATGGCAAACCAAATCAACTTTCTGTAGGCTAGTTGATTATTGAAGGATTCTGGTGCCAGGGAAAAAAATAGCTTCCAAATTATAAACTGCTCTCACAGACTTTTATTTCATAATAATCTAGATTGTCAGTACTATTAATGTTCTTTCAAGTACTTATTAATTTATTGATGATTTGATTTTCCAGATTCTCCCTACTTACGTTCATACTGAATCCAGGTTATAACCAAGAAAATTAAAATACATCATACATGGATAAATGTTAGTAGTATTTTTTTAGGAAAAAATGGCATCTAATTGTAATGATCTCTTTGTTATTATTGTACTATATATAGAATGTGTGTGCTTTGGATATTTAAATTACACTAATATTTCATGTGTTTACAAGGGATTGTTTGAATATTTATGTATTCATTATATATCTATGTTTTCCTTCAGGAGTTTTAGAATCTAATAAAACTGTCACAGAATTTCCAGCTGAAATTAATAAATAAGGAGATGCTTGGGTTCTTTTTCATTCCATAAGTAAAGAACACTGTAACTTTTAAAACTTCTCTTCACCCACAAAATAAACTTAAATCAATTATGATACTAATATGATGAGATTTCTCATTTGCTATTCAAATTCATCAACACCTATTTAACCAGAATCTCAGAAATGTATGTCTATACTTTGTTTTATGTAAAAGAAAAAATAAATGGGTAAATTAACCCTTAATGCTTTTCTTTCTGCCCAAACAACAACCGCAAATTTAAGATGTGAGACATTAAAACGAATTCATTAGTTTCACCTCTCCTTAACAGCTTAACTATATCCTAATATAATCACAGAGAAGCATTTTTGGAATGGGAGAGTAAAAACTGAAAATCTGCTCCTTCACAAAAGCAAAAACACCGGGAAAATTTGTCAAGTTGATCTATTCAAAACTCTGGAAATTTACCAAAGGATTGCAACAATCCAAGGATGATATAACTACAAAAATCTGCTGATTTTCAGTTAAACAATGAGCTTAGTTATCTCTTATCCTCCCTGTTTTCAGGTATATAGTAGCCTATACGCCAAAAGCTCAGCACACACTGGAGGGTGGATGATGGTTTGCAGCTTCCCAAAAACTCCATTTCCAGAGTACTGTCACTCACTCCCTGACTTGTATTGAAGTTCCCTGGAAGACCCCATTCACTGGGCTTATCATTATTTGATCTGCCTCAGGAGAGTTACCTCTGATGCAAAAGACCTATCCTCAGAGCATTTATCAAAAACCTATCCTCAGAGCATTTATCAAAAATAATCAGCTGCCTCAGAAACTAATACCAATCTGGGCAAACAAGAAGGTAGTCAAGAAGAAAAATAACTGAGGGATGAGATGTCCATAGGATCCTTGAAAAAGTTCTAACATTCTTAACACTCCAAAAGAGTTGCTTTGCCACTCTAACAACAGAAAGATGTGTTATTGCTGTTTTTACCATCCTTGTAAGTACAGAGGAGAATTCAGGCTATTTCAACTTTAATGTTCTAATTGATGAGGGATTGTTATAATGACATGAAGCCTTAGTGATTATTGAACTAAACACAATATAATGAAGTTTCCTGAGAAATTACTACTAAATGAAATAAAAATCAAGTAATAAGAAACACAGAATGTTATTCATTGGTTTTATTATTTCAACATTCAGTAGTTTCCCAGACTGTCCAGTATTTAATAATATTCTTTAACACCAAAAAACCTGAAAACTCTTAGAAGAGAACCTAGGGGAAAAACTTCATGAGATTGTCCTTGGCAATGATTTCATGGTCATGACACCAAGCACACAGGCAACAAAAACAAAAATAGTCAAGTGGGACTACATCAAACTAGAAAGCTTCTGCACAGCAAAGGAAACAATCAACAAATTGTAAAGGCAACCTATAAGACAGGAGAATATGTATGCAAATCAAATATCTGAAAATGGGCCAATATCGAAAATATATATATACAACTCAATAGCAAAAAGTAAATTTAAAAATGGGCAGAAGATATGAATAGACATTTTTCCAAAGAAGATATAAGATGGCCAACAGGTACATGAAAAGATGCTCTACATCAATAATCATCAGAGAAACAAAAATCAAAACCACAATGAGATATCACCTTATATCTGTTAGGATGACTATTATTTAAAAAGATAAAATTTTAAAATATGTGTTAACAAGGATGTGGAGAAATTGGAAACCTCGTGTACTGTCAGTGAGGATGTAACCTGTTTAATCACTATAAAAACAGTATGGAGTTTCCTAAAAAATTGAAAAAGAAGTACCATATGATCCAGCAATCTCACTTCTGGGTATTTATCCAAAGGAATTGAAATCAGGGTCTTCAAGAGATATCTGCACCCCTATGGTCACTGCAGCATTATTCACAATAGCTAAGATAAGGAAACAATCCAAATATCCATCAATGAATGAATGGATAAAGAAAATGTGGTCTATATGGAATATTACTTATATAATAAATTTATCATATTATATAAATGTGCTATATTATGTTTATTATGTTTATATATGTATGTATGTATTATGTTTATATATGTATATTATGTTTATATTATTTGTTATATATTGTATAATATTTTATTACATATTATATAAACTTATTGTAATAATATGAGATATTATTTAGCCTAAAAAGGAAGGAAATGATGCCATTTGCAACAACGTGAATGAACTTGGAGAACATTATACTTAGTGTAACAAGTCTGATGCAGAAAGACAAATATTGCAAGATCTTGCTTATATGTGGAATCTAAAATAGTCAAATTCATAGAATCACAGAACAGAATGGTGGTTTCCAGGGCCTGGGGAGAGGTGGATATGGGCTGATGTTAGTCAAAGTGTACAAAGTTTCGGATATGCAAGATGTATAAATTCTTAATATTTAATGTATATTGTGGTACCTATAGCTAACAACACTATATTGTATACTTCAAATCTGCTTAAAGGGTAGATCTTAAATTAAGTCTTCTCACCACAAAATAAAGAAGAAAAAGAAAAGAAGAACTGCATGAATGTGACAGATATATTATTTTCTTGATTATATGATCATTTCACAATGTACACGTATCAAAATATTAAACTGTACACCTTAAATATATACAATATTTATATGTCAATTATACCTCAATAAAGCTGTTAAAAAATCTAGAATTTCAATAAACTTTAGCTGGAATCTTAGGCATATTTTGACAATATTATTCAAAACTTTGTTTTTTATTTTATTGGTCAGTTGACAATTTTTCTGGTTATTTTCACTTTAAAGAAGTCATATTCCCATAATTTAAAAAGATAATAGTTTTCTATTAGAATTTATAGCCTCCATCTGCCATTAATACATATAAAAGACATTTAATATTTTTTTATATGATACCCAACATACTCCTAAAGACTAACAAAGATATACCTCTGAAATATATTTGTCATTTTTTATTACTTTTTGGATAAAGCATATTTTGAATGCTTGATGACTCATCATATATTATTTTATCATTCTTCATTTATGATCCTTAAATATATAATTAGAGAGACTATACAAAATTAAATGTTATCTTTAGCAGAGGATTCAAAATTATTTTAAAAATTATCACACTACAAATATCCTTCTTTTCCTGATATAAAACTTAGCTGGTAACTTTGGAAGTCATATCTTGAAACTGCAATTTTAACTGGTTTACCTTTGAGAACTTTTAAGTGCATCATTATCACCTAACAGTGGATTCATAGATTATTTGTGCTAGATAATAGTTTTATTTTTAAGGAAAGAATTTTTTTTTTTTTTTTTTTTTTTTGTGGTACGCGGGCCTCTCACTGCTGTGGCCTCTCCCGTTGCGGAGCACAGGCTCCGGACGCGCAGGCTCAGCGGCCATGGCTCACGGGCCCAGCCGCTCTCTGGCATGTGGGATCTTCCCAGACCGGGGCACGAACCCGTGTCCCCTGCATCGGCAGGCGGACTCTCAACCACTGCGTCACCAGGGAAGCCCAATAAATTTAATTTTAAATTAAGTTTAAGTTGTAGGAGCAATACAAATTTTAAAAATTAATTTACTTAAAAGAAACGAATGAAATAAACAATTGATTTTAAGGGATTTTAAGATTGTGAAAAAAAGGGGAGAAAAAATAAAAACTTCATGCTCACAATGTATAGAAAAAATAAAATACTCCACACAGAGCTAAATGTTTGATGACTTGAAACAAATAATCAAATGATGACACTTTTATTGTTTCATTTTTCCCCTGTTATTTGATTTTATTATAAATTAACTGAAGTGGTATTTCAATGGTGCACATTACTGAAACTGAAGCAAAGACAGGTTGATCAGTCTTTTTCTCTCTATCCCAGAAAGAATTAATCTATCTATGTACCTTAATCAAACCTTTGCTTATAAAAGACTTTACTGTGGATCAAATTTTCTTGAGGGGAAAAAACAAAGTTCTGTTTAGTAAATATAACCTAGGTACAGAACTCAAAATTCCCAAACTGAGTTTCATTTCTTCTGTTTAATAAAAGTGAAAATATGTTGATGCACTATAACTTATATTAGATTGTCAGCGCACTTTATATTGTTTCATTATAAATACAATTTTCTCACTAAATTTTCTGGAGAATTGATTGTTTAGATTATCAGAACAAAGCTCTAAATTTGCTTTTTATTCTGTATTATACTACTAGACTCTGTACACCACTCCTGTACAATATATTTCCTTTACATAACCATTTTATGAAATATGAATATTTCATAGTAGTTTCATACCATTTGTAAAAGCAATTATGCCAAAGAGGCATTTCAGTGACTTAATTTCATCACTTATTTTTAAAACTCTATAAAAATACACATTAATAAAAATCCATTAAATGATAAAACAAAATACTGTATAATATTTAATATCTCATTTGGAATGAGAAAAGGGTGTCTCTATAATCATATCAATTTCATATATCTCTAGACTTTTTGTCCAATGTAATAAGGTATTAAACAACTACTGAGACAATATTTCTTTATGTGTACATAAATAGCTGACAAAATATTTGGGTAAAAGTAGTAGAAAAAAGCAATTGCTTTACTTTGAGGATTGTGTAGTCATTAAAAGCATACTGAAAAAATCGTGTTTAAAAATTTAAAGCAGAGCTAGTGGGAAGCAGCCGCATAGCACAGGGAGATCAGCTGGGTGCTTTGTGACCACCTAGAGGTGTGGGATAGGGAGGGTGGGAGGGCGGTTCAAGAGGGAGGGATATGGGGATATATGTACACATATAGCTGATTCACTTTTTTATAAAGCAGAAACTAACACATCATTGTAAACCAATTATACTCCAATGAAATGTTTAAAAAAATAATGTAAAGCATAAATTTAAATTATTGAGGAATAATTACAACGCTAATAGAGAAACACTGGTTGCATGGCACTAGTTCATTTTAAAATATATATATACACGTATCTATGTGTATGTATGTATATATCTCTATATATCTCAGTATATACATATATAGTGATAATGTATTGTTTATTAAATTATTAATGAGAATAACTTCTACATAGTTGTTTTTACTCTATAAGCCAAAAGTAAAGATATCACATTTATAGGTATCATTATCACTGTGATAAATTAGAACTGAAATTAAAATCAGTTCAAACTGAAAGTCCAATCACTGTTAAACTTTTAATAAGGCATCATTTATTTATCACTAGACTAGTAATTTGACATCAGAATAGCAAAAATGCTACATGTAAGTCCTTCAGATTGCCTTATTATTAAAGAAAAATCATCCTTGTCTTAGTTTACTTAGTATACTAGAAGTACACACTCACCTGGTTTTGAGTGAGTAGTTTATTACTTACATAAAGGAAAGGCGAATACTGAAAGTCAGGAGACACAGGCAACAAAGGGTGTGGAATCAAGTCAGGTACCACTCTGGGTGTCTGAACTTATAACTGCAGGAAAAACTCCAGGAGTCACTATAGACTAGAGCACTCACCTATCTTTTAAAAAACTTTCTCCAAGGGGCAAGGGAGTTGGTGTTTTGGATCAGTCCTCGATTGTGGACTGTCCCTAAAACAAATTAAATCCCAGGCACATACAATCTAAAGAGCTCAGTGAAAGAAATGCAGTTGCTTCTAGTTGTCAGGTTGCTGGGAATAGAGGTGGGGCATTAGCAACGTCTTCGACAGTTATCTCATAGCAATCAGTATGACACACAGAAGCAATGTGTGTCTGAATATGTATAAATGATTTTGGCACAATATGAGTACTAAAATTTTAATACAAATAATATGAATATTTAATATTTCTACAAATATCAATACATAAAAGGTTTTCTTTTTGCCCTAGTTACTTTTAAGATTTTAAAATTTAAATTATAGCTATTTTACTATTATGTGTCTACATGTGGTTTTCTCTGTATTTATTCTGCTTTGAGTTTGCAATGTTTTTGAATATGTGGCTAAGTTTCCTATCTTTTTAAAAAATTTCTCCAGCCATAATCACTTAAAACCTTGTTTCTGACCACTTATTTTCTCCTGTTCTTCTAGGGTCTCAGTATTAAAACTATCCTCCAAGTCCCTTTTTGCAATTTTCTATAAGTTTTCTCACTGTTCTAGTTTGGATATTTTTGTGATCTTTCATTCAGCTCATTAAGGCTCTTTTCACCTTTGTCTAATATATTATTAAATCTCTCTACTGAGTTCTTCTACTATCATATTTTTTTCTTTTTTATGTCTATTTATTTTATAGTTTCCAGTTCTCAGCTGAAATTCTCTAATTGCTCTTTTGAACAGATAAAACACATGTGTTTTAAAGTCTACCTAAATAAACTCAAATATCTGGTCTTATATGGGTCTGTTTCTCATATCTTTTTATACTTTAGTCTTTTGTGTACCTGGTTATTTTTATCTGTTGCTGAACATTTTATTTAAACATGTGTCCTGTTAAAGACTGAATGACGTTATATGCTTTCCAATAGAAGTGATATTTTCTTTTGACCATCAGGTATGCAGGGTCAGATAAACTTATTCCATCAATGACTGAATTGATTTAAAGCTTAAGTTCAATATTTGTGAGAGTTATGCTACTGTATGGTTTACTATTAATTCTATGCTGTGCCCTTTTCCAGCAGATCCTGAACTCCAACTTTTATTCTCCAAGCCCCAGATGATGACTGAAAATCCTATTCAGACTAATAAGGCCCTGTTTTCAAGTTGGCAAATGGCACAAGGAGAAAAGTCACATCATAAGTTGTGCTTAGTCCAAAGAACTCCTCTTTACTCCAGGATCTCGACCCATCATATCCTCTCTGCTTTGACGGTTTTCTGATATCTTCCCACAGATTTTATTTTTAAACACCCTCCATTTTTCTTAATTATCTCTTATCCTAGAAATTATTTAAACAACAACAAGCCCCAAACTGCCAAGAGTTAAAAGGTTCTCTCTACCACTGACATGAATACACCAACAGAATAACACTTCAGACTTCACTTTTTTTTTTTTTTTTTTTTGCGATACGCGGGCCTCTTACCGTTGCGGCCTCTTCTGCCGCGGAGCACAGGCTCCGGACGCGCAGGCCCAGCAGCCATGGCTCACGGGCCCAGCCGCTCCGCGGCCTGTGGGATCCTCCCGGACCGGGGCACGAATCCGTGTTCCCTGCATCGGCAAGCCGACTCTCAACCACTGCGCCACCAGGGAAGCCCCAGACTTCACATTTACATTCAACTAACTGATTTAAACTATGCCATTTGTTTAAGTAAATAAATATTTTAAAATATATCTTAGTGCTGGCGAGTAAGCTAAGAAACGTATCCTCCTACCTGGTTTTGAGTAGCTTATTCTGTAGGTTGAAGGAAACACTGATATGGAAGGAGAGCAGTGAAAGATGGCAGTAGACACTGTCAATAAAGAGGGTGAACTCAAGCCGGGTACGGTGCTGGGTGGCCGTACTGCAGACGTTCCAACAGGTCCGCCTGGCCAGTGACTGTCCCTGGGACTCCACTTGCCACAGGGCTCTCAGGAGGAATGGCAGCCGTGCGCAGCCTGCTTGGCCTTCTGTGGCGGTGTGGTGACAGGGCGCCCCTGCGGGCCCCCTTCTGCACACATCCTTCTGGCGGGCGGAAGGTAGTAAAGCCTCGCTCGCGCGCGTTCACTTGCCGGCCTACACTCGCCCCTACTCGGTGCTTCCGGCCCAGCATCAGCGCTACGCTACCCATATCCGCTACCGGGAGCCGCGACGTAAGCTCGCGAGAACCGGGAACTGTACGCTCCGTCCCCGGAAGAGAGGCAGGCACGGGTCAGAATTGGTGAGGCGCCCGTCAATTGGGAGGTGGAGGACACGTAGCTGCACTTATACGCTTCTTTAGGTAACTTTATGCATTTCCCTGAATGAAGGGTTTTATATTACCCAAGGTTTATGCCAGCAACTCAGTTTCAGGAACTATTTTAAAGGAATAATTTTTAAATGCACAATTATTTAAGTAAGCGTTAACACCTCCCTTTACATTGGAATGCCCCTATAGATATTGAATACTTAAATATTGTGTCATTATCACACCTGTGTACTGTAATTATCACAATGGAATTATATGCTATAAAAAATGATACTTACTTGAAACTTTTAATGCCACCAGAACATTCTAAACATTTAGTGTTCATTGGGAAAATTAAGAATGTGTAATTACAGTGAGATATTAAAAATATGGCAGATATTTATAGACACCAATATATGTTCAAATATATTACATATTTTTCATTTAATGTTGGTTTATCAAAAACTTAATAATTTCTTATTATTTTAAAATATGCCAGTGCAATGAGAACATTTTATTTCTCAGATAACTCCAAAATGTGCTTTGGAACTTGCATAAGGAATGTTAATGTTTTAATTGTTTTCTATACAAATAAAATCAATAAATTGTTAACAAATAATAAATGAGGTAAATATATATTTAAATAATATGGAGTGACAGGGAGCTGACAAATATTGTTTCAATACTTTATTCCAATTGACTTTGCAATGATTTTATTTTACAAATCCATTTTAAATATTAAATATCATCTAAACTGCAAAATTTATTGACTTACATTCATGTTGTAACTTCACTTCAGTGCTGAGTAGTTACTCAAAGATATATACATACACATATATATATAATTTTTGAGATAAACACTAAACTATTTCTTCAATTATTACATGACAGTTCCTTCTTAGAAACAAATAAAACACCATTTCCATTTCTTTCTGTTCTGAACAGGTGAAAATGACAGTAAAATCAATAAAGAGAATTGTAAGATCAGGAAGAAGAACATTCCCAGTTCAGCTGTTAATTTCAGGAACAATTTGCCATGACATCTGTGTAATCTCTTCATGGAAGTTTAGCAGATCTGACAGCTAATTAATTATAAAGCAAGATTAGAGAGTGGACAGAAATGCTAGCAGAGGAGAATTCATCTTTTGTGTCAACATGTCTCAGTACATTCATCTTCTTAGGCCTGAAACACATACTCCTAGTAAATCATTGTTTATCTTTAAGCTCAAAAAGGAAATCGAACATGATGTGAAAAATTATCAAGATATTCTCAGAGAAATGCATTCTCAAAAAAGAAACATGAAAATAAATTAGAACTATGGTGACATCTGAGATTTCCCTGGTTTTTGTCTGAATTGTATGCAGTGTGTAAAATCACTTTATTTTAAAATCTCAGCCAAAAATACAAAACTATCCCTAGAAACAAGGTGCATATAAAATGATCATGAATTAAATATAGATACAAAAAGTGTAGATTATGAGTTAAGAATACAAAGTTCAAGGTAACATTATTATGAGTTAAATAGGAAAACTCTGCTGATAAAAATCTCCATTTTTAGAAATTCAGAAATATGTATTTGACCTAGTCAAAGTCCTATTTTTATATATCTCTGCATAAAGTAAAACAAACCAAATAAACAGAAACTTGCTACTTTCAGTCAAGTTTTCCAACATTATATTCTGTAAAAAATAAATGTGCATATCGTAACTTGACTTATCGCAGTGAACATTGTGAAGTGTATAGAAATATCAAATCAGTGTGTTGTGTAACAGGAACTAACATAGTGTTGTAGGCCAGTAATACGCCGCAAAAAAACTCATAGAAAAAGAGATCAGATTTGTGGTACCAGAGACAGGGGCAGGGGGAATTAGATGAAGGTGGTCAAAAGGTACAAAATTCCAGTTATAAGATAAATAAGTACTAGGGATGTAATGTGCAACATGCTTAATATAATTAATACCACTGTACGTTATATATGAAATTTGTTAAGAGAGTAAATTCTAAGAGTTCTCATCACAGGGAAAAATATTTTTTTAATTTCTTTAATTTTGTATCTTTTGAAATGATGGGTGTTCACTAAACTTATTGTAATAATCATTTCATGATCTATATATGTCACATAATTATATTGTACACCTTAAGCTTATACAATAGTGCTGTATGTCAACTATATCTCCATAAAACTAGGAAGAAAAAGTTTTTAAATAAATGGAGAAACTTAGAACACTTCATCTCTCCCAACAACTTACCACTACGTTATTCAAGGCATATTTATAGTAGTTCCTTTTTCCTGGTATTTCATGTCCATTTATCAAGAAAAAATTATAAGGCAAAAATGGTACGCACAAAAAAAAAATCACAGTTTTAAGAGACAGAGCAAGTATTAAAACCGCAGTCAGTCTGACAGAAACGTTGGTATTGTCAGACTAGGAATTTGAAACAGCTATTATTAGTATACTAATTTGAAATTAAAAACACAAAACCATTTACATGAGCAAACTAAAAATGAAATAATTGGGTGAAAATCTAATAAAATATATACAAGATCTATATGAAGAAAACTACAAAACTCTGATAAAACAAATCAAGCAACTAAATAAATGGAGGGATATTTCATGTTCCAGGGGTAAGATTCAATATTGTAATGTGTCAATTCTCTGCACTTTGATCTATAGATTCAATGCCATACCAATCAAAAAAATCTACAGATCAGATTCAAATTTTAAAATTAATGTTCAGAAGGAAAAGACCCAAAATAGCCAACACAGATTAGGAAAACAACAAAGTCAGAGGATGGACATTATCCAACTTCATGACTTATAATAAAGCTACAGTAATCAAGACAGTGTGTTTTGTCCAAAGGATAGATAGATGCATGGAACAATGGAACATAATAGAAAGCTCTGCATTACACTCACATAGATATAATCAACTGATATTTGACAAAGGTACAAAGGGAATACACTGAAGAAAACATAACCTTTTAAACAAATCATTCTGGAACAACTGGACATCTATGTAGGAAAATAAATCTAGACACAGACTTTACGTCCTTCAAAAAATTAACTAACCTAGAGACTATCATACAGAGTGAAGTAAGTCAGAAAGAGAAAAACAAATACTGTATGCTAACACATATATATGGAATCTAAAAAAAAAAAAAATGATTCTGAAGAACCTAGGGATAGGACAGGAATAAAGACACAGATGTAGAGAATGGACTTGAGGACATGGGGAGGGGGAAGGGTAAACTGTGACGAAGTGAGAGAGTGGCATGGACATATATACACTACCAAATACAAAATAGATAGTTAGTGGGAAGCAGCCACATAGCACAGGAAGATCAGCTCGGTGCTTTGTGTCCACCTAGAGGAGTGGGATAGGGAGGGTGGGAGGGAGGAGATATAGGGACATATGTATACGTATAGCTGATTCACTTTGTTATATAGCAGAAATTAACACAGCATTGTAAAGCAATTACTCCAATAAAGTTAAAAAAAGTATTGGTGAAAGAAAATTTGAAAAAATTAAAGAGCTAGAGCTTGGAAAAATGAATTAACTAAAATGGATCAAGGACCTAAATGTAAACTGCAAAAATGTAAAAATTCTAGAGGATAACATAGAAGAAAATCTAAGTAATTTTGGGGTTGGTAACAACTTTTAGATATAATATCAAAGGCATGATCTATGAAAAATGAATCGAAAAGCTGGGCTTTATTAAAATTAAAAACTTCTGCTCAGAGAAACTCACTGTAAAGAGAAGGAAAAGACAAGCGACAGGCTGGGAGTAAATATTTGCAAAAGACATATCTGAGAAAAGACAGTTACCCAAAATGTACAAAGAATTCTTAAAACTCAACAGCAACAACAAAACCTGATTTTTAAAAAATAGGCAAAAGACTTTAACATATACCTTCCCAAAGAAGATTTATATTTGGCTAATAAGTATGTGAAAAGATGCTTCACATCGTGTGTGATTAGGGTAATGTAAATTAAAACAACAATGAAATGCCACTACGAGTGTATTAAAATGGCCAAAATCTGATACACTGACAACACCCAATACTTGTGAGGTGGGTAGCAACAGGAACTCTGATTCATTACTAAGGGAATGTAAAATGGTACAGACACTTTAGAAGACAGTTTGGCAGCTTCTTAGAAAACTATATATACTCTTATCATATGATCCGGCAATGTATTCCTTGGTACTTTCCAAAGGAGTTGAAAGCTTAGGTCCACAAAATAAGCTGCTCATGATGTTAATAACAACTTTACTCATGATTACATAAGCTTGGAGGCAACTAAGATGTCCTTCAGTAGGTAAATAGATAAGTAAACTGTGGTACATCCTTGCAATGGGATATTATTCAGTGCTAAAAAGAAATGTGTTATCAAGCCCAGAAAGTATATGGAGAAAACTTAAATGCATATTACTAAGAGAAAAAAAAGCCAACCTGAAAATGCTGCATACTGTATTATTCCAATGTATGACATTCTGGAAAGGGCAAAACTATGGAGACAGTAAATAAGATTAGTGGTTTCCAGGGGTTAGAGAGAGTGAGGGATGAATAGTCAGAGCAGAGAAAATTTTAAGGGCAGTGAAGCTATACTGTATGATACATGTCATTATAATTTTTTTCAAACCCATAGAATGCACAATAACAAAGTGGAACCACAATGTTATCTGTGGACTTTACATTATAATGATGTATCAGTGTAGGTTTATCAATTATAACAAATCTACCACTCTAGTGGGGGACACTGATAGTGAGAAATTCTGTACATGCGCGGGTCATGAAGTATATCAGAAATCTCTTACCTTCTACTCAATTTTGTTGTGAACCTAAAAAATACTGTTAAAAAATAAAGTATGTAGATAGATAGATAAACGTCTTGATTCGTATCCAGTATAGCTCATTATAAAGCAGATAGTTAAAATAACACTAGCCCAAACTTAATCAGTTATATGTCATAAAAATGACTTTTTCTGGGAGATAGCAGAATTCATGTTTAGAATAACACGTTCCCTAAGATCAGAAAGACTTGGGATGTAAATTTTGACCTTGGGACCTATGGCATGTCTCCTTCCCTAGCATCTGCTTCCTCCTACGTAAGGCAAATAATATATATCTCAGAGATCATAAGACTATAAGTGTATAGTTTCTGCCATTAAGCAACCTCTGAAAAGCATTACTTTGCGTCTATTCTGAATCAGCAGATAATTTGTCTTGTCTACTGGAAATATTAGCCAACAGAATGCAAATATGTGAGTCTCTTCTGACTTACTCTAGTTATTATAATTAGGATCATTATGTATCTACAGCTATTCTGTAGCATTTAGAAAAGGAAGTATTTTTCATGGTTTCCAAATCTAAATTTGGAATTTTTAAATTAAAAAACTAATTTTTAAAGTGAAATTTAAAATTTTATGAAGTATGGAATTTTGTGGCTAAGGAGTTATTGTTTTCTCAGAATATAAAAAGAAATAAATAGTCATGATGACATATCAAGTCTTAGTTCTCTTTATGGAATTGTATCTGGGTGTTTGTTGCTTTGAATTAATGTCTATGTATTCTCCCCTCTCTTCCTTTTTCTGAAGTTCACTGTCAAATTGGGTTGCTAATTGTAATGAAACAGACCCCTTAAAGTTGAACTAGGTGTATAATTTAGACCAGTCCCATGGCCTCTCTGGGCCTCATCAATATTAAATATTGAAATAAAATGAAAGGCTAGATTCTGAGTTGCATCATGTATTTAGAATTAATTATTCTATGTGTATTAACTTGTTTTGTTTGTCAGCTGTTTCCTAACTTACAGCTTTAAAAAACATCAGATCTCAGTGTAATCAATTGTGAACATATTTTCACAGAATGGCAGGAAATGTAAAACTTATCTAAATCCAGGTTGTGGGAGCAGCTAGCTTTCTTGGAAGGTAACCCCTGGGAACAGATTTGAGGGAGTGAAAGTGAAACAGAGAAAGGATAAAATTTTTTTAAAAAGTTTGTTAATGTGGTAATAACTACGGAAAGGGTAGGCTTATTCTTTCTGTGGACCATTTGGTTAACTGTGGAATGCATCTTAGAATTGTTACACGAGAGAGCAAGACACCTGGAGAATTTATCTACCACCCTATATGCTCTATATGTTAATGGTTCCTTCTGGAGTTATCAAATCTCCCACACTTTTGGAGTGTACCAGTGTTGAGCAGAGGAGATTTTCACAGCTTTGAAGAAAGTGGCAGGTGGGAGGCCAGAGTGCATAGTTGGTGTGGAACTCTGGGGCAAATGTAGGGAACTATTGCAGCAGTGCTATGTGGCGAACATTGAATATTTTAGAGGCAATAAACATTTTACCTAACTCACACAAAGAGAAACATACAAATATCATCTCTTTTATATCATCTCTTTTTTTAGATGAAAAAACTAAGCCACACATAAACAAACAAAAACCTAAATCACATAGCTAGTAAAGGACTTAATCAAAGTTTAACCTCTAGCAGTCTGACTCTTGCATTTTCAGTAGTTAGACAATACCAGCCTTAAAGACTTTTTAAAAATATGTTTAATATCATTGCTTATAAGCAGCTTTCCTTGAAATAAACACCACTGAAAAATTGTTGAATCTTAGATAATCTGGTATATATACCCATGGTTTCTTACAACAGTGTCAACTTCTTTTCCATATGTGATCCACAAAATTCTGTAGGTCAAAGAACAAGAGTATAATTTATCATAGTGGTTTGCCAATAGGAAAGAACATTGCCCATTAAAATTCAGTAGCATAAAACCATGTATTCTTTGGAGAAATGTCTATTCAAGTACGTTGCCCATTTTTAAATTGGGTTACTTGTTTTCCTTGATACTGACTTGTAGGAGATTCTTATATATTTGGGGTATTAACTACTTATCAGATAGATGGTTTGCAAATATTTTCTCCAATTCCAAGTGTTTCATATAAAAAATCTTACCAGTTAATATCCAAAATATATAAATGACTCTTACAACATTAACACAAAAACAAAAAAATCCAATTAAAAATGTGCAGAGGAAGCGAATAGATGTTTTTCCAAAGAATACTTGCAAATGATCAATAAGTACATGAAAAGATACTCAACATCATTAATTATCAGGGAAGTGCAGATCAAAACCATAGTGAGATAGCACCTCACACCTCTTAAAATGGTTATTATAAAAAATACAAGAGATAACTAGTGTTGGCAAGGATGTGGAGAAAAGGGAACCCTTGTGCATTGTTGGAGGTAATGTAAATTGGTACAGCCAGTATGGAGGTTCCTCAAAAAATTAAGAATGTTTGCACTACCATGTATATTGCACCATTATTCACAATAGCCAAGATGTGGAAACAACCTAAGTGTCTGTCAATGAATGAATGAACATATAAAATGTTAACACACACACACGCACACACACAGAGATATTCAGTCATGAGAAAGATGGAAATCCTGCCATTTGTGGCAGCATGGGTGGATATTGAGGGCATTATGCTAAGCGAAATAAGTCAGAGAAAGACAAATACTGTATGATACCACTTAAATGTGAAATTTTAAAAAGCTGAACCTGTAGAAACAGAGAGTAGAATAGTAGTTACCAGAGGCTGGGGAATGGTGAGACGTTGGTCAAAGAGTATAAACTTCCAGTTAAGAATATGCATAAGCTCTGGGGATCTAATGTACAGCGTTGTGATTATAGTTAATAATACTGTATTATATACTTGAAAGTTGCTAAGATTGATTAAATAATGTTTTCACCACAAAAAAGAAATGGTAATTATGTGACAAGACAGAGGTGTTAGCCAAGGCTATGGTGGTAGTCATTTTGCAGTATATAAATGTATCAAATCAACATGTGGTACACCTTAAACTTACCCAGTGTTATATGTCATTATATCTCAATAAATCTGGAAAAAAATATTTTTTGGAAAGATAACCAAGAATAATCAACAAGTTTGCTTCTGGGTATTATCATGGAAATCTAGTGTAAAAAGTGGTATCTATATACATACATTAACTTTTAAAATAATAGTAACAACAAAACATACTCAACATAAAACCTTGAAATAATTCTTATAAAGTAAAATACCATTTTAATGGGCTAAAAGGGCTAAAATTTTTAAAATAAGATTTTAAAAAATCTTACTGGTGATTAATTAAAATATTCACTTTGAAAAAACAGGTTTATCTTCAATTTTGTGATATTTAATTCTATTATTTATTTTCATTTACTAATTTTGGTTTCTTTTTCTGTTTTTTTTTCCCCCCTTCATTCTGCAGTGGTACATTTTTTCATATTATAGGTGACAAAGACTCTTTGACCCAATTTGAGTGAAGCTCCCTTGAGCCTTCTTCTGAGCTAGGTCTACACTTCAGCCCACTTCCTTGCTAGGCTTACATTCCCAGTTGTAGCAAGAATCCTTCTAAGTCATGTTAGTGAGAATCTCCCCATCCTTGATATCTGATCAGCCTGGCCTGCCTTCAGCAAGAAACCTGTTAAGTTGGTTTGGCAAGAATCTCCCTACCCTTGATGTCTCTTCTTAGTAAGTTCCCATCCCCTGACTCCCTCATTCTATTTTAACAGTAAATACCCACTTTTCCTTGCTGTGTTTAGAGTTGCATTTGATCTCTCTCCTCTAATGTGATAGTCTTGACACCTGCCTCGATAGTCCTGATTAAAGTCTCCCTTACCCTTTTAACAAGTAGAAGAATTTTTTATTTATTTAACATAGGGCACCTTTGTCTTCCAAGTCTCTTACACTGTCACTCATATTTACCATCAATTTTCTTGTAAAATATTCCACTTCGTCTTCTAGACTTAAGTGTTGATCATACTCTTTCTTGTTGATCTGCTGTCATTTTCATTTATGAAGATTGTTTTTATGATACTGTATAGTTCAGAAAGTTTTTCTATTCCACTCATGATATCGCCAGAAAAGTTGTCACTCTTGTCAGATTTCCTTTTGACTCATCTAAATTTTTAATATAAATAAGAGAGGGTGTTTTTAAGTTGCTGAATCTACCTTAAAATAATTGTAACTTTTCTTTCATATTCAAGGTGGTCAATTCCCTCAGTACTTGCATATAGCAGAACATTGGTTTCTTTGGGTAAAAAGGAAGATGGAAACCCTCTGAGAGTCCTGCATTTCTGTGGCATATTAATAAAATAATATCATACAGAAGTAAAAAAGAATGGCCCACAGTCAGGGGCCAAAACCTTGGCAAACAATTACAATTCTGCTGAATTGCTGAGAGTGGAGAGGAGGTGGAATTTCTCTACTCCCAGATCCCTCCAGCTACAAGAAGCAATTTTCTCCAGTTTGTAATGACTAGGAGAAATTCACCCTGCCACTGCAAACACCTTGACATTTTGTAATATCTGAAAAATGTGGAAGCTCTACCAAAGCTCACTGGCAGTAAGCAATGGGTGCATCATTTCTCATTTTAAATGAGAAAATATATGTAAATCTATTAGAACTATGTCTGGTACTCAACATGTTAGCTATTAATACTGTTATTAAGAGAATCCATAGATTCCTATCAGTCAGGCTTCCTCTGAAAGTTGGATAATCGTTTGTCTTCAACACAGCTGCTTAGAAGTTCATCTCATCCACAAGATTTCAGAATTTACATTTTAAAGTCACCCTCCAAGCAGAACTAGCATATTCTTTATCAGTATATTATTCTAGACAAGGAGTAGTTCAAGGAAGGGCATGTAAAAATCTATCTGCCTGTTTCCTAGAGTTTTCCTTCTTTTTTGCTTTTTTAAGAATTTTTAAATTGAATATTGTTTACATACAGAATGATGTGCACATCATAAGCTTACATGCTGATGAATTCTTACAGGGTCAAGACAACTACACAGTTACTACTGAAAAAAAGAAATAGAACGTTACCATCACCACGGAAGTCTCCCCCAACCTTCCTAGTTGTTACACATCCCCAAAGATTACCACTATTCTCACCTTTATCTCCAAAGAATTTATGGTTTTTATTTTATCTTTAACTTTAAATGAATGGAATCAGTACGTATTTTTGTGTCCTGATTTGTCATTTTTTTTAACATTTTGTTGGTGATATTCTTTATCACGACATTGTTTTGTGTATCCATTCATCATTCATTTTTACTTCTGTACAGTATTACATTTTTATTAATGTGCCACAGTATATTTGTCCATTTTCTTGTCGAATTACTTTCAATGTAAAGTACTGCAGATTATATTGTGGTGAATACACATTTCCTTCTCCTTTGTCCAAGTATATACTTGTTTCTGCTGGTTATATATCTAGAAGAGAGTTGTTTGTTGGTAGGGCATGCATGTATTTAACTCTAGTAGATGTCATCAGTTTTGCAAAGTACCAGTTTTACCTTCCCCATCCCACAGCAATACACAAGGATTACTATTTTCGTGCATCCTTTCAAACATCAGTAAGTTTATTCTCTCTCATTAGATTTATGCCAGTGGATGTGTAGTTACCTCACATTGTTGTTGAAGGAGTTCAGAACATGTTATCCCAAAATATGCCACTCTGGCATATTGACTATTTTGAGTTAAAGGCACTTGAAAAACATCAGATGCAAGAAGAACACTCTGACTTTCCTTTTTTTTTTAAACTAGGAGATGAAATTTCTATCTGAAGGGCAATCCACCCTATACCAGAAGGAAAGTAACATTCTTAACACCTCTGGCAAGTTAAGATGTAGAGAATTCTTTATAAATAAACCTTGATAAAATAATTTTTACTTGCCTTCAGCCTCCTCAAATAGATTACTTTTCTACAACTGCCTCTTCTTTTTTTTTTTCGGTACACGGGCCTCTCACTGCTGTGGCCTCTCCCGTTGCGGAGCACAGGCTCCGGACACGCAGGCTCAGCGGCTGGCCATGGCTCACGGGCCCAGCCGCTCTGCGGCATGTGGGATCTTCCCGGACCGGGGCACGAACCCGTGTCCCCTATATCGGCAGGCGGACTCTCAACCACTGCGCCACCAGGGAAGCCCCAACTGCCTCTTTTTATTCAACCTGGTATAAAAGCATTTGGTTTTGCCGCTTCTTTAGGTCTTCATTCCTTACAGCGGCTCCTGTGTCACATAAAACTTGCATTAAATAAATTTCTGTGCTTTTTCTCCTGTTGACCTGTCTTTTGTCAATTTAATTATCAGGCTCAGGAAAAAAAACCTAAGATGGTAGAGGTAAAAATTTGCATCCCTATACTGTTTTAATATGTGTTTCCTGTATCATTATGGAAGGTGAACCACATTTTCAGTTTTTACCAGCCAATTGCATGTGCTTTCTTCTGTTCATTTTGAGTTGACTTCTTTTGTATTTATTTTGGATTAATTTATATTGTTAATAGGTAAGCAAAAAAGTTGCCCCAGTAAGATTCTAAAATTAAGTGGAATTTATTTTTATCTGGTAAGGTAGAACTTGCACAGTGCCACCATATGCAAGTTCAGGGACCTTTTCCGAGTAGAAGTGTGAAAGGGCTATAGCAAAAAGAACATGCATTCGAAATGAGACAAGATTCTAAAGGCAAGCCTCAGCTCACAAGGTGAACGGTAAATTCTTTGTGACTGATTGGACATGTTCAATTTTCACATCACAGATGCTGGGAAATCTGGTTTCAAACAAGTCTGGTATGAGTTGCTTAAGAGCCAGCAGGCCTAAGATTCCTTAGAGAGTTACATATTGCTGAAGCTTAGCAGAGTTTTCATTATCAATATATTCTGGATATAAGAACTTGCTACTATATTGTTACTTATACTAGTGTCCTGAGTTGCCTTTTCACACTGCTAAAGATGTTTTGCCTTTTCACTGCTAAAGACGTTTTTTACTTTAATTAACAAAATTCTCTAGCTTTAATGTAGCCTAAATTCACAGATGTTTTCTTAATGATTAGGGCACTTTCTGGGTTCTCTTTTTTGGCGGGGTACTGATTTTAAAAATGATTCTTTAACTCAAAGTCAAGAAAAATTCTGTTTTATTTACACATTTAGATTGGAAGTCCACCTAGAGTTTAATGTTATGTAAGGGGTGAAGTAGGATAATGGTATACTTTGTCCATTTGGGCACCTACTAGACCCAGCACATTTTATTGAAAAGGATAAAATTCTCCAGTGTTATGCAGTGCCAAATTTGTCAAAAATAAGTATCCTTTCATTTGTGACTCTTTTTCTGAAGTTTTTATTCTATTTTTCTCTCTATCATTATTTCAAAATCAACCGCTTTTCCAGGCTATAGCTTTCTAATTCTTCAAGATATGATCATATAAATCCTGTTGTATTAGCAGACTTTGTATAGAAGTATAAATGTGTTTAAAAAGTATTAAAATCCTGAAATTGGCATAATTCTGTCCAAATTCTATATAACTTTAACAGACATCATTTTATTTGTATTTTATTTTTCACAATAGCACTCTGGTGTAATTTGACCTGCATCCCTATCCATTCTTCACAATTTTAAAAAATATGACCACAATTATAAAAAATATGACCACAACCAGCAGGTTTTCCCCTGATCCTTGTCTGAGTTCATTACTTATAAAACAGGAACATTATCTACTATAAGAAGGAAAGCATTCTTTGACACAGCCATATCACATTTTAAAAATATATAAAGAGATTTCAAGGGATTTCTGTTATAGTTAACACAAATAAATCATTCTAAATACCTAAGGATTTCTGTGCCTCAATTTAATCTGATAACAATAAATTCATGAGATTAAAGTGCAATTTTAGGCTGTGCTTGAGAGTGCATCTCTCAGATTTAACTGTATTCTTTAAATATTCTCTGAGCTGTGCTATAGTCTCCTCTGGAAAAAAGTAACACCTTTTTTACTTTAAATCTTCCCAGTAAACCAGAGAACTTATAAATTTTTGTATAATTTGTCTAATTGTGTTTTCACCTTTTAGTTTCATTTTGTTCTGTTTTGCATAAATGTCTTCTCCCTTACACTGTTTCTCCCAAACCCCACATGACTTTAAACTTTTCTACTTGGGGATTATATTGGGAAGTTAAAGTATAAAGGCACATGGCATTCTGAAATCAGATACACCTATGCTTAATTCTCAGTTCCACAATTGGTAGATATGTAACATTGAGCAAATTGAAACTGCATTTATAAAATGAGAACAAAATATCATGATTATCTCTGAATTCTCAGAAACAAAGATGCATATTTCTTACGGTGGAAACTCAACAAATATTTTTTAAGGATTGAGTTATCATAGAATTGTCATTAAAGAGCTGTAGTGTAGTTTTTGTTAAATCCTCTGGGGGCATTTAAGGTGTTACTTTTTTCCGGAGGAGACTGCAGCACAGCTCAGAGAATATTTAAAGAATACAGTTAAATCTAAGAGATGTACTCTCAAGCACAGCCTAAAATGAACTTTAATCTCATGAATGTATTCTCAGTTATCAGATTAAATTGAGGCATAGAAATCCTTAGGCATTCAGAATGATTTGTTTGTGTTAACTTCATTAACTTTTTAGGCAGATTTTTTCAATCCTCCTGTGGATAAATAGATTAAGCATCATTTAACAGAAGACATGTGGGAAAGAAGTAAGGGCTTTCTGATCCTGGGAAGACCCAGGACAACAATTCTCCTCATTCTGCCCTGTGGAAAGAAGACTCTCAGCATGTACACCCTTGGAATGGAAAGCTTAAGCTACTTAGGTTTAACTTTTCTCCTGAACTATGAGTGCACGTGGCTTTATCTCTCCAATCCTAGTAGAACTGTAGTAACAATGTTAGGACTCAGAATATCAAGTTAATAGAGCAGATTTGGATACAGACATTTGCAAAAATTGTCCATTTTGCTCAAACTTCATTATCTCTGTATTTCTAAGTTTACTGATTTTTCATAATGTTCAAACTTCTTTCCTGAAAATGTGGGTCAAAGGAATAGTTTCTCTCCTTGACTTTTTTGCTTTACAGGAATCAGAGGAAGAGCAACAATCTAAGTATGTTTAGCACAACTATTTTATATCACTTGGAGAGATCAGTTTATTTAAAAAAAATTCTGTCAGGATCATCTTGACCAGCAAAACATTATTTTTGATTCATGACACATAATGAGCCAAAATACACTTGCCATAAGAATGCTAAACATTAAAATGACCTCGGCTCTTCTCTTACCAAGGAAACCATCTGTACAGGAAAACTGCCATATGCAGACTGGTATAAGAAGCTTCAACACGTTTTCTTTCCCCAAATGAAATTTAGATAATCACAAATAAACCCTAAAGCAAAGCATTTTATACTTTCAAAGTTCCTTAAAAACGTCATTAATTTGAAGCACCTTTAAGCTAATTCTGTGGGCCAGCCTAAATATTTCCCATACAGCATTCAGCCATTTTGTTTATTTCCAACTTTGTATTTGTATACTTATATTTTATTGAGTATAAAGAGCCAAAAATATACCCAAGTAACAGAATAAATACAATCTATTCATATACTAGTCCAGTTAACTTTAGTTAGGAATATCTTCCCAGTGTGGAAGACTATAATCCTTAAATAAATATAACATATTACTTTGAGTTTAACAGGACCATGAAAATGTTACTACCAAATTCTAGAGCCCCTGGCTTATTTTCTTATACTTCCTTTGATTCTTATTACTAAACTATTCTTATGGAGAATTCAGGCAAATGACACAGAGGCAGTCAAATAGATGTCAGGTTTATAGTTTCCTGCTGACTATAGTTGAGAGAAATCGTACATTTTGCAATGTAAGATCATACCTGTAGTTGCGAAAACTTAGATGCATCTTCTCTTTTTTTGTATTTAAGCAAAGGGAAAAACATACCTCCTAGTTTTAAGTAACACTTAAAAAATCATTTATGCTCTAACATATACCTTTTGTGAAAATATTTGAGATGTAAAGGAATTTTAAAAAATCAAATATGTTTACCCAGAAATATGAGATTTTTTTTCTCAGAAGGCAAGGAATTTGAAGTGATTTAAAGAAGCATCAGATATCATTTGATTTTATACTATGATTCACCTAATTCTAAAAATTTATGCTGCAATAGTTAAATATTATGACTTTTGAGAGTAAATGTTCAGCATGACTTTTAATAGAAGCCATACCAGTCAGGATCTAGTGAGCTTTTCTGAAGTTGCCCTTCATCGTATTGAGGAATTTGTCTGCTATCCTTAGTTTAGTGAAGCTTGTAGGGAATTTGTACAATGCTTTTCCTGCATCAATAGAGATGATCATATATTTTAAATGTTAACGTCTTTGTGCTTTTATATTAAAATGAGGTTTCAGATAGACATCAAAGAGTTGGATTTTGCTTTTTTATCTTTCCTGATAGTCTCTCCCTTTTAATTAGGTTTAGGACATTTAAAATTAATGTGATTATTTACACGTTTAGATGTGATGGGCTGAGATGCATCTTGTATCAGGAGGATAAAGGCAATACCTTCAGTGTGGGAGGAGGAAGCTAGAAGTAATGTGGATCAAAGAAAGACACAGCCTAGCTGCCGTATCTGCCCTGGTCTTCTATGTGAGTGTGAAATATCTTTTTAAAATTTTATTTCTCTTTTTCTATGTACCTGTTACAGCTGAATATAAATTACATGCATATTCTAACTAATATAGCATTACCCCTAGACTCTGGAGGTGTGGCAAATTTCCCTATTTGATATCTTCTTAGTATTTTAGTCAAAATTAGGTTGGAGAAAGTCAGACAGAGCTATTGTGAATTATCAAGAATATAACATTGTAAAAAATGGAAAGTAACAATATGGATCTCTTTATGTAAATCAACTGGTAAAAGCAATTTATTCAAATATATGCAATGACACTACTTATGCTACTTAAAGAATTGTAATGACACGTTTTGTTTTTAATATGGACATTCAATAAATGTTGCCTATAAGGAGTTTATTGACATCAAAGTTTTTGTACTAAGATTTGAAATTAGAAGTAAAATTTTCAAGTTTTCCTTTAAAAGGTAACTTGCATGCATTTTGACATATTTTTCAGAGCTACATCTTAACATTTTATGTAATACTGTCATTAGAAGGAACACGATGGCTTCCATTTTAACTACAGAACAACAAAATATTATTCACTTTGTAGTTTATAGCAATATCCATGTTATATATTACTTAAGTGGTGTCAGAATAAGACATTTATAATCTTGAATAAAGTAAGTCATTTTAAGAGTTACCTTCCTTTTCCTTTTTTTGCTATATTATTTTCTAAAATTAGGGTAACTCAATATACTATTTACACATTCAAATATAGTTTTGAAATACTTATGGAAACATTCAATCAATACTAACTAAAAATGCCAAAATACATAGCAAATAAGTTTCACTATCTTTCCAAGGTAGAATACCCCCAAAATGTACACATCACTGTTTATAAATTTTCTGTTTTAAAATAGTGTCAGTGGATATATGTGTACGTATGGCTGAGTCCCTTTGCTGTGCACCTGAAACTATCACAACATTGATAATTGACTATACTCCAATATACAATAAAAAGTTAAAAGTAAAATAAAATAAAATAATGTGTCTGATATATTAGACAAATTTCATATGACTATACAGATCCTTGAATATAATCTGTATTATATATTGTATTATTAGTAGTACCATTGAACATTAAAAATATGATCAAATTCTATTTTATTTACAACATGTAAGTTACCTATCTACCTGACTATAAATTAACATAATACTAAGTTCAAAATCTTATTTATTTTCCATGTGTTTTTATGAAGTCAGCTCTCTGAACACATGCATATAAAGAAAATATTATTTAAGCATTTAACAAATTGATAAAGATGTGGAAAACTAAAAATTAAGTTAATGTCAATAGAATAAATTTTTTTAATTCAGTTAATTTCAATAATAATGTTATTTCCAACTTTGATTTGAGACTATAAACTAGGTGCAGTTTATATAACTTAAAAGAAAATGTTAAACTTGAAGAATGAGCTTTGAAATACAGTATTGTGCCCTCTGCATTTCCTGACACTTCCATATGACCTTGATATTCTAGCCATCTAGAATATATTTTTATGGGATTAAATGCTTATGATAAAAAGGAAGAAAACAGAATCTGCTGGGTTCACATGCACTTATGTTGAAATAGCTTAGGAATTATTATTCTTATTTTTTTAGCACAACATGTATCCTTGATATGAAATCAAATATTCCTTGCACTTGCCTTGAGATTATTTAAGTAGTTTCTTTATTCTCCATTGGCTTTTTTTTTTTTTAATGCTATACGGTACTTCTTCTTTACCTGCACAGTTAGATTTCCAACATCGTTCCTTATAGATGTAAACCAAATATGTTAAATATATCCCTCAGAAGTCTGAAGATATTTTTGCTTCTATTTTTTTGCAATGACCTCTGCTCATAGGTAGATAAATAATTGCTGACTTCACTATCTGAGTTCTGATAGCCCAAGTATAAATCCTTCTTAGAATATTTGCTTTAAAAGGAAACAAAATCTTCTTTTCTTAGAATATTCTTTGTTGGTAAGATTCATGTTGTTTCTCTCTTGGTGACCTTTTCAGAGTTGGTCACATCTTTCAAGTTCCTCTTTTTTGAAGGTTTGCTTTTCTGAAAATATTCTCTGTATTCTGAGACATAATTCATTATTTGACACCTCAGGTGGAGTTGAAATTATATAACTAATAAAAATGGAAATTTTCTGTTGCCTTCCACCAGCATCTGCATGGTTAGTTTTTCTGTGGCTATAATTGACTTAAAATTTCCATAGAAAAATTCAAAATTGTCCTATTTTTCATTTTGTAAAAACATGTTGTGTTTTCTTTTGTTCTTGGATATCTCAAAAAAGCCCATGAAAACTCATCCTTTCACTCTCATTACATCTTAGCTGCAATATGAGCAGTTTACCTTGGCCGTTTTGGAATCTAATCCATATTGATCTCAGTAAAATGTGAATTTTATTTGAAAATGTTGTGTTAATTCAGTTGGTGATGTTTTATTATTGCCTTGATTTATTCAATAATTTTTCCATGTAATTTATAATGTTAAGAACATTATCACTGGCACTGAGTTTTGTCTAACTTTGTTCTTTACTCTCATAATCCCTTTTTGCTATCATTGTAAGATTAATCTCATTGTTTTAAGTCTTAATGGGTATCATGTTCATGGTTATAAACTTTTTAAATGCATTCATATAGCTTGTTATGTTTGAAACAATGATCAGTGACATGTCTTTACTTTTATATTCTGTGAATGTTTTTTAAAGACTTCAGAAGTTACATTGACCTCTTTATATGTTTTTTCACACTCTAATTAGGATACTAATTAATGAAATTATTTTTTTCATTTCAAACAAATATTGAGAACTGGGATTGACACAAGGGAAACATACTCATTGCCTTAGACAAATTGACAGGCTGAGTTTTGATTTGAAGACACTGAATCTCTCTGAAGTCATCAACTTTAGAGCCATGAGATAATGCCTATATTTCTTCTGAAATATAGAAAAATTAATTTTCTTTTTATATAAAATTTTTCTGTAGTTATTGCAAACTCTGACATAATGTAACTTTTCATAAGGCTTTTGCTTTCATCATCATTTCAGTAGGCAAATTCTTCTTGATAAAAAGTGCATCTAGGCAATTACTCAATTATATTTTGCTTCTCCAACCTCTGAGAAAATGATGACAATAAGACCATCATATATTCCAGACAAATTTCATTGAACAGAATCTTATAGATTATATCTATACAGTTGAAGACAAAGTTACCATATCATCCTCCTTCCTCATTTTTGTAAACCATGGAATAATTTTGTTCCTCCCTTTATCTTTAAATATATCCAAAATACCACAAATTTTCAGAAAAATAGAAAAAAATGTAGGGAATATTTCCTGTATTTCTCAAAAGTACTTTTAATTTTTTTTCATTTTTATTTCATATTGGAATATAGTTGATTTACAATGTTGTATTAGTTGCAGGTGTACAGCTAAGTGATTTACTTATAAGTATACATATATCTACTCTTTTTCAGATCTCAGAAGTAAATTCATGCTGGATAAATGTGTATAAAGTAAGTTAGTGTAGAAAAAGGAAGGGGGAAATTTAATGAGTATTTATTGAACACCTACCAGGATTTTATATAATGTACTTTAATTATATTTAATTTAATCCTGATGTCTAAAGTACTCTTCATTTCAAAAAAACTCAGTTAATTTCTTTTCACCTTTCCTGTCTCAACTCAAGTGAAAAATATATGAAAAAAGTCATCTTGATTGAGTTCACAACCTAAACAAAATAACATTTTACTCTGCCTTTTGAAACCTATTTTGTCCTTTTCAACAATTGGTAGATTTCTTTAATGCCTTTATATAATAATAAATACATAGAACTAACTAGTCTACCCTAACATGCCTTGATTTCCTCCTTCCCTTCATAATAGTCAATCAGAGCAACCATCAACATTACTGGAGTCTTCCCTTGAATGGGTACTGCATTCCAGGTGAATTTAGGTACTCATTAAGTGACTATATTATCATAGTGTGACAGAGATTACTAGGGTCGCATTTTCCTTAGGCCACCTGATAATCATTGCCTTCCAATTCAACAATTTAGGCAATTTAACTCATTCCCAACAGTGGAATATTATGAAAATACTTCTAATACCAAATGCTGAATTCATTATTATTTAGTGTAAAAGACAGAAAATACTCTGGGTGTTTTAACAAAATTAAGTTTATTCAACTTGGAAAATCAATGCTTACAGAAATGTTTAATGGGTTGGAGGAGTGGTTTCTAGGCCAGGTCTCTAAGAATTTCCCTCTAAATTTTCACCGATACTCTCACATCTGAAGTCCGTACTGGAACTAATGAGAAAAAAGCATACTACTGCTACAGCTATTGCTGCTACTGTGACTGCTTTTTGATACCTATGAACAGATTGATTGAGTCTTCCTGACATTTTCATAAGAGGTCTAGAAACACTCACAAAAGTGGAGAATGGAACGTGGAATATGACCCATCTGACCCCAATTGCCTCTTGATACCAATAAATATGGAAAATATGCAATTAAAAGTTGCTGCAGAAAAGGTTCATATCTCCATAACTTTTCTAGCCATCATAATGACAACTAAAAGGTAGGACATTAGCCTTGTCCTCATTTCTCCCTTCTAAGCCATATATACTACATTTACTTTGTGTAACTTATATTTTCCCCACTGGTAAAAGAAGAAAATATATGGTGGACACTGCTTACTGTTACTTCCCACCATTAGAAAATAAAATACTCAATGATAAACATTCTAAAGCACTTAGGGATAAATTTTAGAAACCTTTCATAATATCATTTTGGAAAAATACATTACATAAAAGAAGATTTATATAATTGGAACTAACATACCATGTTAGTTGACATTAAAACTTAATATCATAAAGGAGTGAATTTTCCATATATGCACTTTTAAATAATAATAATCAGAACATACATTTTTTAATGTAATTTGGAAAATTTCAAGTGTCATATAAAAATGTAAAAATTCGGGCTTCCCTGGTGGCGCAGTGGTTGAGAGTCCGCCTGCCGATGCAGGGGACACGGGTTTGTGCCCCGGTCTGGGAAGGTCCCACATGCCACAGAGCAGCTGGGCCCATGAGCCATGGCCACTGAGCCTGCGCGTCCGGAGCCTGTGCTCCACAATGGGAGAGGCCACAACAGTGAGAGGCCCGCGTACCACAAAAAAAAAAAAAAAGTAAAAATTCAAGATCAGCTAAGGCAGTATTTTACAAAGAAGAATAAAGAGAAGAAAAAACCTGGAGGTATCACACTCCATGATTTCAAACTATACTACAAAGCTACAATGCTACAATAATCAAAACAGCATGGTGCTATCACAAAAGAAGGCACATAGATCAATGAAACAGAACAGAAAGCCTAGAAATGAACCCACACTTCTATGGTCAACTTATCTACAACATGGGAGGCAAGAGTATACAATGGGGAAAAGACAGCCTCTTCAATAAATGGTGTTGTGAAAATTGGACAGCTACATGCAACAGAAGCAAAATGGACTAATTTCTATGCCATATACAAAATAAATTAAAATAGATTAAACACTTAAATTTCAGATCTGAAACCATACCTCCTAGAAGAAAACATAGACAGTATGCTCTTCAACATTGATCTTAACAATGCTTTTTTGGATATGTCTCCTCAGGCAAGAGAAATGCAAAAATAAACAAATGGGACAACACCAAACTAAAAAGGATTTACACAGCAAAGGAACTATCAACAAAACAAAAATGCAGCCTACTGGAAGGTAGAAGATATTTACAAATTATATGTCTGATAAGGATTTAATATCTAAAATATACAAAGAACTCCTACAACTCAACATCAATAAAGCAAACAACAAGATTAAAAAAAAAAAAAAAAGATGGACAGGGCAGCTCAACAGACATCTTTCCAAAGAAGACATACAGATAGCCAACAGACACATGAAAAGATGCTCAACATAACTGATCATCGGGAAAATGCAACTCAAAACCACAATGAGATATCATCTCACACCTGTCAGAATGGTTGTCAAAAAGACAACAAATAAGTGATGACAAGAGTGTGGAGAAAAAGGAATCTTCCTTGTTCAATGTTAGTGTAAATGTATATTGGTGTAGCCACTGTGGAAAACAGTATGGAGGTTCCTCAAAAAGTTAAATGTAGAATTACCATATGATCCAGCAATTCTACTTCTGGGTATTTTTCCTAAGCAAACAAAAATACTAATTTGAAAAGATATATATGTCCTGTGTTCACTGCAGCATTTTTTACAATAGCCAAGATATGGAAGCAACCTAACTGCTCATCAGTAGATGAATGGATAAAAAAGATGTGGCATACATACATATATATATTTATATATATATATGTATATACACATATATACAATGAAATATTACTCAGTCATAAAAAAGAATGAAATCTTTTCATTTGTTACAACATGGATCAACTCAGAGGGTATTAGGCTGAGACAGAGAAAGACAAATAATGTATGATTTCACTTAGAGGTAGTATCTAAAAACCAAGCAAATGAGCAAACATTAAACAGCAAGGAGTTGTAGATACAGAAAACAAATATGCAGTTGCCAGAGGGGAGAGGGGTGGAGGGAATGAGTGAAATAAGTGATGGACATTCAAGGGACAGAGTTCTAGTTTAGAAAAAGGAGAAGGAGTAAAAGGAGGAGAAAAAGCAGAGGAAGAAGGAAGAGGGGAAGGAGGAGGAGAAATTGCCATAGCAACACTTACGGAAAAGCATAGCAAACAAAACATTTCGTATTTGCTCGGTGGTAAGAGTAGATTTATTATCAAAACAGAGAACCCAGAAATAGATGCATGGTGATAAGGATATTTATTGTATTCTATTCTAAAATGACATTGTAAATCAGAATGTAAAGCTCTGCTATCCAAAGCAATACAAAAAGCAAAAGCTTAAAAAAGTAAGAATCACTAGACTTACATATTGAAAATAAAAGAATTAGGTACTCACCTCACATAATACACAAAATAAAATCCCACCTGAATTAAAAACTAAAATATGAAAAGAATGCCACCAATGCCACCAATGGCATTTTTCACAGAACTAGAACAAAAAATTTCACAATTTGTATGGAAACACAAAAGACCCCGAATAGCCAAAGCAATCTTGAGAAGGAAAAACGGAGCTGGAGGAATCAGGCCCACTGACTTCAGACTATACTACAAAGCTACAGTAGTCAAGACATTATGGTACTGGCACAAAAACAGAAATATAGATCAATGGAACAGGATAGAAAGCCCAGAGATAAACCCACGCACATATGGTCACCTTATCTTTGATAAAGGAGGCAGGAATGTACAGTGCAGAAAGGACAGCCTCTTCAATAAGTGGTGCTGGGAAAACTGGACAGGTACATGTAAAAGTATGAGATTAGATCACTCCCTAGCACCATACACAAAAATAAGCTCAAAATGGATTAAAGACCTAAATGTAAGGCCAGAAACTGTCAAACTCTTAGAGGAAAACATAGGCAGAACACCCTATGACATAAATCACAGCAAGATCCTTTTTGACCCACCTCCCAGAGAAATGGAAATAAAAACAAAAATAAACAAATGTTACCTAATGAAACTTGAAAGCTTTTGCACATCAAAGGAAACCATAAACAAGACCAGAAGACAACCCTGAGAATGGGAGAAAATATTTGCAAATGAAGCAACTGACAAAGGATTAATTTCCAAAATTTGCAAGCAGCTCATGTAGCTCAATAACAGAAAAACAAACAACCCATTCCAAAAATGGGCAGAAGATCTAAATAGACATTTCTCCAAAGAAGATATACAGACTGCCAACAAACACATGAAAGAATGTTCAACATCATTAATCATTAGAGAAATGCAAATCAAAACTACAATGAGATATCATCTCACACCAGTCAGAATGTCCATCATCAAAAAAGCTAGAAACAGGGCTTCCCTGGTGGCGCAGTGGTTGAGAGTCCACCTGCTGATGCAGGGGACACAGGTTCATGCCCTGGTCCAGGAAGATCCCACATGCCACGGATAGGCTGGGTCTGTGAGCCATGGCCGCTGAGTCTGTGCGTCCGGAGCCTGTGCTCCGCAACAGGAGAGGCCATAACAGTGAGAGACCCACGTACCTCAAAAAAAAAAAAAAAGCTAGAAACGATAAATGCTGGACAGGGTGTGGAGAAAAGGGAACACTCTGGCACTGCTGGAGGGAATGTGAATTGTTACAGCCAGTATGGAGAACAGTATGGAGGTTCCTTAAAAAACTACAAATAGAACTATCGTAAGACCCAGCAATCCCACTACTGGGCATATACCCTGAGAAAACCATAATTCAAAAAGAGTCATGTATCAAAATGTTCATTGCAGCTCTATTTACAATAGCCAGGAGATAGAAACAACCTAAGTGTCCATCATCGGATGAATGGATAAAGAAGATGTTGCATATATATACAATGGAATATTACTCAGCCATAAAAAGAAACAAAATTGAGCTATTTGTCATGAGGTGGATGGACCTAGAGTCTGTCATACAGAGTGAAGTAAGTCAGAAAGAGAAAGACAAATACCATGTGCTAACACATATATATAGTATTTAAGAAAAAATAAAATGTCATGAAGAACTTAGGGGTAAAACAGGAATAAAGACACAGACCTACTAGAGAATGGACTTGAGGATATGGGGAGGGGGAAGGGTAAGCTGTGACAAAGTGAGAGAGTGGCATAGACATATATACACTACCAAACGTAAAATAGATAGCTATTGGGAAGCAGCTGCATAGCACAGGGAGATCAGCTCGGTGCTTTGTGACCGCCTGGAGGGGTGGGATAGGGAGGGTGGGAGGGAGGGAGACGCCAGAGGGAGGAGATACGGGAACATATGTATATGTATAACTGATTCACTTTGTTATGAACATAAACTAGTACACCACTGTAAAGCAATTATACTCCAATATAGATGTAAAAGAAAAAAAAAAAGAAGTGAAAATTCAACTGTAGAGATACTTTCAGTTTCAGCTCTGATATGCAAAAAGCTTGGATGTTGTCACTGTATCTTGTCCTTACAGGATAATGCTGTACAAAATGAAAATCAATGACTTTTCTCAGATGTGATTAATAAAACATGTAACTATGGAAGAATTTAAAAAATATACATTTACAATGGAGAAAAGGCAGTCTTCCATAAGTGGTTCTGGGAAAACTGGACAACCATATGTAAAACAATGAGATTAGAACATTTCCTCACACCATATACAAAAATAAACTCAAAATTGGTTAGAGAACTAAATTTAAGCCATGAAATATAGAACACCTAGAAGAGAATATAGACAAAACAGCCTTTGACATAAATCCTAGCAATATATTTTGGGATCTGTCCTCCAAGGCAAAATAGAAAAAAGAAGAAAATGGGACCTAATTAAAGTTAGAAGTTTTTGCACAATGTAGGAAATCATCAACAAAATGAAAAGGCAATCTATAGAATGGGAGAAAATATTTACAAATGATATGACCAACAGGGAGATAATATCTAAATTATATAAACAATTCATAAAACTCGACAACTCAACATCCAAAACAAAAAAACCTGATTTAGAAATGGCCAGAAGATCTGAGTAGACATTTTTCCAAAGTGGACAAACGGAAGGCCAACTGACACAGGAAAAGATGCTCAAAATCACTCATCATCAGGGAAATGCAAATCAAAACCACAATGAGATTTCACCTCACATCTGTCAGAATGGCTGTCTATCATCAAAAACAACAAAAATAACAAATGTTGGTGAGGATGTGAATAAAAGAGAACCCTCGTACACTGTTGGTAGGAATGTAAATTGGTCCAGCCATTGTGGAAAACAGTATGGAGGGTCCTCAAAAAACTAGAAATAGAACTATCATATGACCCAGAATTTTCACTTCCAGGTATATATCTGGAAAAAATGAAAACACTATTTAGAAAAGATACACCCACCCCAATGTTTATAGCAGCACTATTTACAATAGCCAAGGTATAGAAGCAACTCAAGTGTCCATCGATAGATGAATGGATAAAGAGATGCGTTGTGTGGGTGTATGTATGTATATGTATATATATACATTATAAAATATATAAAATAATATTTCTCAGCCATAAAAAAGAATGGAATTCTGCCATTTGCAGCAACATGGCTGGAACTAGAGAATATAATACATAGTGAAATAAGTCAGACAAGAAAGACAATATTGTGTGACATCACTTATATATGGAATCTAAAAATTAATAACAAATGAATGTGTATAGCAAAACAGAAACAGACTCACAGATATAAAAGAGCAAACTGGTGTTTACCAGTGGGGAGAGGGAAGGAGAGAGGGTCAAATTAGGTATATGGGATTAAGGGATAACACTGCTATGTATAGAATAGGTAAACAACAATGATATACTGTATAGCACAGGTAATTATAGCCATTATCTTGTAATAACTTTTAATGGAGTATAAAAGGTAAAAATGCTGAATCACTATGCTATACACCTGAAACTAATATACTATTGTAATCAATTATACTTCAGTATAAATAAATAAATTACAAAAGGCATGTGGGTGGAAGATAATGTCCAACATACACATAACTCTTTTTTTTTTTTTTGCGGTTCGCGGGCCTCTCACTGCTCTGGCCTCTCCCGTTGCGGAGCACAGGCTCCGGACGCGCAGGCTCAGCAGCCATGGCTCACGGGCCTAGCCGCCCCGCAGCATGTGGGATCTTCCTGGACCGGGGCACGAACCCGTGTCCCCTGCATCGGCAGGTGGACTCTCAACCACTGTGCCACCAGGGAAGCCGCACATAACTCTTTTTTAAAATGGAGAACTTTGCCCCTTTTTTACATAAATTCTAAGTGTTACCACATTCCAAACTGAGAGTCTACATTATCTATGCTAAGAAGAAGTCCAAGAATTTGTTTTGGCCTGTGGTCCATCACTTAACCAATATTATATGAGGATGCATGCTTTTTTTGAAGATATTTTCCTGAAAAACCCAATCCACATAGAAGAGGAGCAGAGTTGATGCCCCATGACTTCTAGCCTAGAAGGAGATCACTGGGGTGTATAATAATTTCCTCCTAAAATTTGAGGAACACGATGAACGGGAATCTGGCTTGCACCTGAGGAAAAAAAAAATTAAAAGGGAGAGAACATCTAGCTAAATTAACCTATAATAACAGAACAGCCTGGAATGTTAGGAGACTGCATACAAATAGACGGTTGGTCAGAAATATGTACTAAAGAGTAGATAATGGGACAAAAGTTGATTCAAGAGACAGAGTTAACCAGGAGTCTACTGGAAAGTTACTAGAAGTTCACAAAGACTATGGCAATAAGCTTTGGGAAACCATGGGAAATGTAAGATTTATAAGTGGTCAGCAAGAGTCAGACAGTTTAGAGAATCTCAGCATTAGGAGGAAATTATGAAAGACTCACTGAGCATACCAAAAGAGAGAGTCATTGTTAGATATTTTCAAAGAATGAAAGAACCAAATACTCTTTATACCTGTGCTAGTTGAGAAAGACACTTCCTATTTTATATGTTTCTCTTTTCTCACTTCAGCATTAAAGGAACTAGGAGCAGGCTATTGAACAGTGAAAGTGCTAGTCCAAGAAAACAGAAAAATAAAACAACAAAAAGGTGTGTAGCCTGGACCAAGTTCAAACTGGAGGAGAGGGATTCTAAATAACTTAGAGTTTTTAATATTTTATGAGACTACACTTATTAGTAAATGGTCTAAGACTGTTTAGGGGAGTAAAATGACCAGCCAATGTATTATTCATTTATTTATTTTATCATCATAAAATGTCCAAAATGCAATGGGACTCATTTTAGATTTGATCGAAGGAAGGCGGAAAACCAAGACCCATGTCAATGAGTTGAATGAGTAATGTGGGTAGAAGATGAGAGATTAATATGAATTCCACTATTGAATCAATAGCAATATAGATATAGTTTTTTTACATGTAAAGTATTGAAACCCTTTTAGTTTTTCTTTGATTGATTTTAGAAGCAGGACTGATAAATTTAGATTAGGTTTGCCTAATTTAAGATTATTAGGTCAGAACACAAGTCAACAATGCTGGACTCGAAAAAGGAAGGACCTGATAAATATCCAGGACTCTTCTGCTATACCCTAGAAGTAAGGGAGGACAGGAAAGAACCAGACCTCACAAGGAAAGAAGCCTTCCTTTCACTCAGTTTTGCCTCTAGCAGAATTGTTTCTGGAGGAACATAATATCACCCAGAGCCTTCATTATTTTCAATAAAATTTGATATTCTGTCACTTTATAAAAATAAAGCAAGTATAAAAATAACTAGTTATTAAAAAGAAAATAATTGTCCAAAAACAATAAAAGACAGAATATATGTGGACCCACAAAAATGCAGATGCAGATATTGCCAGATAGAAAACTTAAAATAATTTTAAATATGTTCAAGAAATTAAATGACAATGGAAAAATAACAGAGAAGTGGAACTTGTAGAATACATATTAGTATTGTATCTGTGCTTATACTTAATCTCATTAATGGCTTGTTAGAAATTGCTGAAGAGATAATCAGTTACTAGAATACAGCTCAAAAAATGTGCAAAGTGAAACATGCAGAAAGAATATGGTGACAAGTACTGAAAGGAATTCAAGAATAATTCAAGAAATACAGTAAAAAAAAAAAAAAAGCAATATCTGTTTAAATTAAGTTCCAGAAATAGGACAGAAACAAATGAAACCACATATAAATACAAAATATGAAAATGACTGCAAACTAAAGACAAGGTAGAATCTTTAAAATAGCCAAAAGAAAAGACAAGTTTACCTTTGAAGGAGCAGCAATGAGTTTGAAATTGATTTCTCAAAAGCAGCAAGTGTTGACAGAAAATTTGGAATGACTTTTCTAAAGAAAGAAAATAACTAACGTATATTTCTTTATGTAGCAAAACATTTTACAAATGAAGTTGAAATGTTAAAAATTAGAAAAAAAAAGCTAAAAGAACTTAGCTCTAGCAGATCATTACTAAAGAAAATTATAAAGGGATTATTTCAGGCAATAGAAAAGTGATTCCAGATACACAAAGAAAGCTACATTTTAAAAAGTCATAATACATTTTGAGAGTATTTTGAGAGTCATAATACTCTCCTAAATAATAGGAGAGTTATGCCATACTAATGGATTGAAAGGTTCACTATTATGAAAATTCTCCAAGTAAATGCATAGATTCAGTTTCACCCAAAATCCCAGTATATTTTGTGTGTGTATGTGCATTTAAACTGAGTCTAAACTTTATATGGAAATACAAAGGTCCAAGGACATCTGAGATGTTACTGAAGAAGTCGGTGGATTTTTACTATGTACTATTAGTACTAATTGTACATCCATGGTAAGACAGTCTGATATTACTTGGATAAACAAATAAGACTAATGGTACAAAATACAGAGTCAAGAAACTGACTTACATATATATATATATACACACACACACATATATGACAAAATGATTTAGACAAAATGGCCTGGGCCAATTAAATATCTATAGGTTTATAAAAACAAAAGAATCTTGACCCATAATTCACATCTTATACAAAGGCAATTCCAGATGTACATTTAAATGTGAGAAGAAAACAATGTCAGGAGAATATCTTCATAATTTGTAGTATGTTATGTGCACTTTTGCATATATATGTTATTTTTCAATTTAAAAGTTCATAAAATATTTTTATACAGGGAAAAGATTACATATAATAATTATATATTATATATATATAACAGATAATATATAAGTATGAAAAGTTGAATGGGTTATAATATTACATGAAAGTTTAGAACACAACATTAAATATATAGCATCTGTGCTATTTCAAAGAACTGGCAAGAAAAGAAGAGGGTGCATCTTAGTACAGGTGGACTATCAATATGTAAACAAGTATCAGACTAGTTCTTATCCAGCACTGTGGCATACTCATAGCTAACTTAATCTTCATACCAATTCACTTAGCCTAATAGATATTTGTATTTCCCGCCAACATTACTATAAAACAAGCATGCACATAGCTTATTACTCAGGTAACAAGAATTCACACAAAATTACAAAAAAATCAACCAGAGTTTTAAATTGGTTTATGTAGTGTAATGTATGTCCCTTAAGTTAAAGGGAGTATTAATTATTATCAAAGTAAATTGATTGAGCTTCAAATAGCTTTTTATATATCATTTCCTGATAAAAATTCTGCACAATTCATTCAAACTTTGCTTTCTTATAAAAATATTCATGTTTGCCTGCAATTCATTTCTCATCAAGTCTATATTGTTAAAAAAATATTCCTATCCTGAACTTAGCATCTACTTTAATGTGTTTTTATAACGTCATTTCATATTTTTCCATGGACACTTAGAATGGGCGTATACTAACGTATAGTTGATATTGTTGTCCCATTTTCTATGCCAATACCTCATTAGGTTTGCCAGTGTTAGCTGGATTTCTAAATATATTGCTCACTCAATCAGGGAAAGCCCAAAAGAAAACCTCAATCAGCAACTATGTCTCATCACTCATTTTCTAGTTGGAGGTGGGGAGCTAATATACATAAATAAAAAGATTTTCTTATACCTAGTTGAACATTTGAAATCAGTCAAAGCAAAAAAATATTACATTTTAAATCTGCTTTAATAAAAAATGCATGTAAAAGTGTTCAAACACCATGGAAAGATAAAGTTATAAAAAAGAATTCTCCTTTCCACTAAAGCATCCACCAATAATACTATCTTGTTTATTAATAATTCAGTGCTAACAAGACCTGTAGTAGACAAAATAATGGACCCCCAAAACACCGTGCCCTAATTTCCAGAACCTGTGAATATGTTACATTAACATGAAAAAAGAGTAATTAAGTTGCAGATCCAATTAAGAATGCTAATCAGCTGACCTTGAGATGATGAAATTATTTTTTTCCAGTTTTATTGAGATATAATTGACATACCATTCTGTATAAGTTTAAGGTGTACAGCATAATGATTTGACTTACATACATCATGAAATGATTACCACAATATGTTTAGTGAACATTCATCGTCTCATATAAATACAAAATAAAAGAAAATGAAAGAATATTTTTTCCTTGTAATGAGAACTCAGGATTTGTCTCAGTAATTTTCGTATATAACATACAGCAGTGTTAATTATATTCATCATGTTGTACCGTACATCTCTAGTAGTTATTTATAACTGGAAATGTGTTCCTTTTGACCACCTTCATCAAATTCCCCATCCCCTCACCGCCACCTCTGATAACCACAAATGTAATCTCTTTTTCTATAAATATGTTTGTTTTGTGAAGTATAATTGACTTATAACACTAAGTCGGTTAGTAGGTTTTTGGTGCACAACATTGTGATTCAATATTTCTATACATTACAAAATGATTATCACAATGAAATTAGTTACCATCTGTCACCAAACAAAAATATTAAATTACTATTGACTATATACACCACACTGTTCATTTTATCCCCCTCACTTATTTACTTTGTACCTCTTAATTTCCTTTACCTATTTCACTAATCCTAGCTCCCCTCTGTCAATCACCTGTTTTTTCTTTGTATCTATTACTCCTTGCTTTTTTGTTTTGTTTGTTCCTGTGTTTTTTCAGATGTGCCACCTATAAGTGAAATCATAAAATATTTGTCTTTCTCTGTTTGACTTATTTCACTTAGAATAATACCCACGAGATCCATCAGTGTTGTAGCAAAAGGCAAGATTTCATTCTTTTTTATGGCTGAGTAATATTCTACTGTGTGTGTGTAACACTTTCTTTATCCATTCCTCTGTCCATGGGCACTTAGGTTGCTTCCATATCTTGCCTGTTGTAAATAATGCTGCAGTGAACATAGGAGTATGTGTATCTTTTTGAATTAGTGTTATTGTTTTCCTTGGAAAAATACCAGAAGTGAAATTGCTGGATCTTATGGCAATTTTATTTTTAATTTTTGGATAAAACTTCATACTGTTTTCCATAGTGGCTGCACCAATTTACATTTTACCAACAGTGTACAAGGGTTCCCTTTTCTCCACATACTCATCAACAGTTGTTATTTTTTTTCTTTTTGATAATAACCATTCTGACAAATGTGATGTGACATTTCTTTATGGTTTTAATTTGCATTTCCCTGATGATTAGTAATGTTTAATGTATTTTCATGTGCCTGTTGGCCATCTGTGTGTCTTCTTTGGAAAAAAAATATCTATTCAGTTACTGTCTCTACACATTTTTAATCAGTTTTTATTTTGACGTTGCATTATATGTGTTCTTTGTATATTTTAAATATTAACCCTCATCAGGTATATAGTTTGCAAATATCTTCTCCCATTAGTAGGTGGGGTTTTCATTTTGTTAATAGTTTCCTTCCTTGTACAAAAGGTTTTTAGGTTGATGTAGTTTCCATTTGTTTATTTTTTCTTTTGTTTCCCTTTCCTGAGGAGACATATCCAAAAATATATTGGTCAAAGAGCATACTGCTTATGTTTTCTTCTAGGAAGTTTACGGTTTTATGACTTACATTTAAGTATTTAATCGATTTTGGGTTTATTTTTGCATATGGTATGAGAAAGCAATTCAGTTTGATTCTTTTGCTTGCAGCTGTCCAGTTTTTCCAACACCAGTTATTAAAGAAACTACCTTTTCCCTATTATATATTCTGGCCTCCTTTGTTGTAGATTTATTGACCATATAAGTGTCAATTTATTTCTGGGCTCTCTATTCTGTTCCATTGGTCTACGTGTTTGTTTTTTATGCCAGTACCATACTATTTTGACTACTGTGACTTCGTAGTATAGTTTGAGATTGGGGCATGTGATATCTTCAGGTTTGTTTTCTCTACAGTTTGTTTATATGGGGTCTTTTGTGTTTTCATACAAATTTTAGAATTATTTGTTCAATTTTTGTGAAAAATGAGATTGGTATTTTGATAGGAATTGCACTGAATCTGTAGATTGCCTGGGGAGTATGGTCATTTTAACAATATTAATTCTTCCAATCCATTAGTATGGTATATCTTCCCATTTGTTTGTGTGATCTTCAATTTCTTTCATCAGTGTCTTATAGCATTCTTAGTACAGGTCTTTCACCTCCTTAGTTAGACCTATTCCTAGGTATTTTGGTTTTTTTATTTTGATGCAATTGTAAATGGGGTTTTCTTAATTTCTCTTTCTGACAATTCATTATTAGTGTATAGAATTGTAACAGATTTCTGAATATTAATTTTGTATCTTGCAACTTTACTAAATTTATTGATCAATTTTAATAATTTTTGATGGTGTCTTTAAGATATATATATATATATATATATATTCATGTCTTCTGCAAACAGTGGCAATTTTACTTTTTCCTTAGAAAAAGTAACTTGGATACTTTTTCTCTTTTTTTTGGTCTCATTGCTGTGGATAGAACTCCCAATACTATGATGAATAAAATTGTTGAGAGTGGGCATTCTTGTCCCATTCCGGATCTTAGAGGAAATACTTTTAGCATTTCACCATTGAGTGTGATGTTTGCTGTAGGTTTGTCATATATGACCTTTATTATGTTGCAGTATATTCCCCTCTATATCCACTTTGTGGAGAGTTTTAATCATAATGGATGTTGAATTTTGTCAAAAGCTCTTTCTTCATCTATTGGAATAGTCATAATTTTATTCTTCAAATTTTTAATGTGCTGTATCGTATTGACTAATTTGTGGGGCTGAACCATCCTTGCATCCCTGGGATAAATCCCACATGATCATGCTGTATGATCCTTTTAATATATTGTTGAATTAAGTTTGCTAATATTTTGTTGAGGATTTTTGCATCTATTTTCATCAGTGATATTAGTCTGTAATTTTCTCTCTTTTAATTTAATTTAATTTTACTTTATTTATTTATTTTTTGGTATCTTTGTCTGGTTTGGTATCAGAGTGATGCTGGCCTTGTAGAATGAGTTCAGAAGCATTTCCTTCTCTTTAATTTTTTGGACTATTTTGAGAAGGATTGACACTAATCCTTCTTTAAATGTTTGGTAGAATTCATTTGTGAAATCATCTGGTCTTGGACTTTTTTATGTAGGGAGTTTTTTTTATTACTGATTTAATTTCATTACTGTTAATTGGTTTGTTTATATTTTGTATTTCTTCCTGATTTAATCTTGATAATAAAATCAATTTTAAAACGATCAATACAAAGAGGTGGTTCTTTGAAAATATAAGCAATATTGGTAAATCTTTATCCATACTTATCAAGAAGAAGAGAGGATCCAAATAGATAAAAGCAGAAATAACAGATGTCACAACTGACACCACAGAAATATAAAGAATCATAGGAGATCACTACGAACAATTATATGCCAATAAAATGGGCAACCTATAGAAATGGATGAATTCTAAGATGGTGAAATTTTCTTGATTATTTGGGTGGTCTCAGTATAATCACAGAGTCCTTACAAGTGGAAGAGCAAGGCAGAAGAGGGAGAACCAGAGTGACAGCATAATAAAGATTTGATCTACTATTGCTAGCTTTGAATATTGAGAAGTAAGGCCACAAACCAAAAAATACAAGTGGCTTTTAAAAGCTGGAAAAGACAAGATTATCTCTTAGAACGTCTAGGAAGAATAATATAGCACTGCTGACACCTTTATTGTAGCCCAGTGAAACCATTTGAAATTCTAACCTCCAGAAATATAAGGAAATAAATTTGTTGTTTTAAGCCACATTGTTTTTTGGTAATTTTTTATAATTTCTGACAGCAGCAATAGAAAAGTAATCCAGTATGTTAATAAAAAGAACATTTTATTTACACAGATCAGAACTCCATGGGGAGCAATTCACCTTACCTGGAGTTCCCTGAATTTGTGTAGTTTACAAGTTGGGAAACTACATATGATGGTGGCCATGGTTCTACTCTTCACTATTGTTGCTTATGTGATAGAGATATTCCTATATCAGTATATATAGAGCTTTTTTCTTCACTAATGATGCATGGTATTCTGTTTTATGACTGTACCATAAATTAACCGTACTTTACCCATAAATTAAAGGCATGGAATTAGAAAGTTATTCTATCATTTATATGTATAACGAATAGAACTATAATTTAACATGTATTAAAGTATAATTAAGTTGTTTCCAGTATTAGTTATTGCAAATAATGCAATTGTTCTCCCTTTTTACCATATATTGGCTTACTTTTAAAAGTGTATCTATAGGCTAATTTCTTAGGTTATAAGGACACAGCTTTTGTTTCATAGATGTAGGCAAATGACCTTGTGCCAGCCATTGTAAAAAATAATCCTACCTTTCTTAAACATAATTCCAACAATAGCCCATGGATGTAAGGTTTTCTTGTTTGTTTGTTTTTTTACACACCAAAGGAAACTAAACCTCAAATATGTTAAGTAATTTTAGTATGTCCTAAAAGTTGAACAAAGTTAATAGCTCTTAAACAAACAGGTATTAAACAGTAATACTTTCACAACTAAAGTTTTCAATTTTGAAAATTCAATTAAATGTCAAAGCAACTTGAACAAATAATTTTAAGCAAATTTTTAAAAATAGCAAAGATCATTTAACACAGCAGTAAGATGATTTTAATGCTATTTTTCTAATGCAAAGAAAAATATAGCTAGATATATATTATATACAAAATATACAGTATGCATGTATATATATTTAAGTTGGGGAATATTAAAGGGAAGAACATAAATTTCTTATGTGTATAATAGCAATTTTTCACAGGCTAAAATGTTTGTCAGCCCTGGTACAAACAAAATCATAATCAACTCTGTCACTTGGGCTCCAATAGCGCCTCAAACTCTTTAAATAATTTAATTTTTACTTTCAGTCATGACAAGGTAATTAAGGTGACTTTTGTGTCCCTGCACAGATTTACACATTTCTGTTTTAATTCTCTTACATTAGGACCAAACACTTTAACCCATCCTCTTCAAAAACATTGAGATTTGTTTGTAAAGGGCACTTTATTTTTTTAACACAAATAGAGAAAGGCATGTATTAAAGATGTGGTTAATGTTGTTAAGTGTTTTATAATGGATCAATCAAATTTCAATGACACGATTATAGTCTACTTAAGCCACTTGCTCAAGTCAAAAGTAGTTTTGCGGAGTTAGCTTTACATCTTAGTTGAAAATATGGCTCAAACTTTTACATCTAAATGAATCATGACCCATAAAACTTAATGTTTACCTTCTTTATGTGTAAAGTGTATCAGATGCATTTGAAACATAATAAGGAAGTCAGTACATTCAGTAGTGGTGGGAGATGAGGGATGATCACAGGCTATAATTTTAAAGGATAAAGCAGGAACAAAATGTTTGTTTGAAATGAGGTAGAAAATAACTGTAAATGGGAACCAAAAACAATGATGAACATCAGAAATAAAGAGATGAAAAAAGAATTACAAGACTCAAACCTCAGTTCTAGATTTAGAAAATTGCTAATATTTTATCCTCAGTTATTTCAATTTTCTTTAAATTTCAGGATCAACAACATTTTATATTTTAGTTACTGGCTTAATATAAACATTCTGGTTGCTTTTTAATTTTGCATAGCTTTATTTGCATGTAATCAGATTTAAATATTGTCAGAAAAAAAATGAGATTTTTCTTCCCTCGATCTGAAACAGTCAGGTTTCCTTTTTTGTTTGTTTTTTTCCTTTTTATTTTCTTTTCATTTCTCTTCCACTCCCCCCCCTTTTTTATCTTTGTATAAGTTTTAGTGAGAGACCAATTTTTATTTTATTTATATTTCATCTTCCTTCATAATCAGCTCTGCCTCTGGCTTGTCTTCAGAATTTCCCCACATATTTTATATAACTTAGTTCTAGGACATAAAAAGCGTATAGCTGCACAAGAAGAATATTTTAAATATTTACCACATCAAATAGGCCTAATATCTAAGGGGCTCAAAACTGGTAATATTTATACTAGTTATTAAAATACAGTTGCATTAGTAAGGAATATATTTCAGTCTGAAAAAGTCCCCCTTGCTGGAATTACACTGTCAATATATATATTAAGGTGAAACTGATTCTCTTTTTATATAAACAAGTAGCCCTTTTGTTGTTTTCTCTACCCTTGGGAATAAAACAGCTTTTGGAATTATTCTGTATTGATGTGAATGAGCACAAGATGGGAAAATCATATGTATTTACAGATAACGAGACTCTTATTATCCCAGGGAGATTAATCTGTCAATATAAATAAGCAGACACTGGGAGAGATCCTAGTGTAAAGCCAAACTAGGCACAGGACGACATTGAGCCCAAATCCAAGGAGACAGTTGCCATTTTCAGAACAATACTGCAAGAGGATCTATAAGTCATCAGGAATCTGTAATACTATTGTTCTAGCCATTTGTTGAACTATCTTTCAGTTTCAAAACACAAAAAGTATTAAACAGCACAAAAAATATTTAATCCTGGAAGTGTTATGATGTCACACATTAGTTAATTCATTTTGGGGACACTTTCCATAAATTGTTAATCTCCTGATGAGAAATAGATTTATTAAAGAAAATAGTTATGCATTGTATCATGATCATTCTCATTTTATTATACAGTTATAATTGCTATTTAGAAATATATCATGCTAAGGGCATAATCTCATAAGATCATTTGATGAATCTTACTTGAGTTTTTACATTATACCATTGATATATTTAACATCTAACTAAGTCTGTTTCCTAAACTTTTTGACAAAGTGATCAAATTTTATATATCTAATAAAATAAATTTTAAGAGGAACTAAGATTTTGATGATAAATTGTTACAGAGTTACAAAAGATATTAACTAAGCAGATAACTAAATTAATCTGAAAATGTTGATGCTTAATATTAGGACATACAGGAATTTCTTAAGTACTAAAACATATTTATAATAGGAATGTTTAATACATTTTGATTATAATTATTTCTTTGGTCAAGTCCAAATGAATCTTTTTAAGTAGAAATTCAGTTTTTGTTTTTTTAAATAAAATATGTTTAATGTCTGGTTATCTCATCACTGTCATACTCTAAATCAATATTTATCAATATTTGAGGCCTGGGTAAGGTGGTAGATATTTTACAGTTTTAAATTTTTGAAAATAAATTAATTTAAGGTCACTTGGTTATCTAATAAATTTAGCAATGTTGTTGCATATTTTCAGCACTTATGCTGAGTAAAAGGTCTGTGGATAAAGGGGATGGTCAGAATCCCTTGCTTTTGTTACTCACTATCTAGAGTTTCTTTAGTTTTGACCCATGAAAATATTGAAATGTCAGGAGCTTTGCTATCATTATTTTATAAAGGCTCTGAAGAAATTCTAATACTGACACTGAATTATTTAGGAGACAAAATGTATCATTTTAAGAATATTGAATATTGAAGATTTTTAGCTGGCTCAGTTTCTTATGGCTCCATAGAGAATGAAACATGTGATAAAAGAAACAATCTACATCAGCTCAGGAAAAAGGAAAAAATATGGAAATAAAGATGTAAAGTGTCTTTTAATGACAGGAGAGAACAGGAAGATAGCTGTATTTATGAATGAAGCAAAAGGGAATCTAGGGGAAAATGGTAAATGTGTTGATCAATAAGAACAGAATAATAGGAAAAATAGAAAAAAAGTCAAGGTAATTCTTCATGTTTTAAACTTTTATAATCACATGTTAGTATGATGCTGGCACGAAAACAGAAATATAGATCAATGGAACAGGAAAGAATGGAATAGAAAGCCCAGAGATAACCCCACCCACATATGGTCACCTTATCTTTGATAAAGGAGGCAAGAATATACAATGGAGAAAAGAGAGCCTCTTCAATAAGTGGTGCTGGGAAAACTGGACAGCTACATGTAAAAGAATGAAATTAGAACACTCCCTAACACCATACACAAAAATAAACTCAAAATGGATTAAAGACCTAAATGTAAGGTCAGACACTATTAAACGCTTAGAGGAAAATGTAAGAAGAACACTCTACGACATAAATCACAGCAAAATCCTTTTGGACTCACCTCCTAGAGAAATGGAAATAAAAACAAAAATAAACAAATGGGACCTAATGAAAGTTAAAAGCTTTTGTCCAGCAAAGGAAACCATAAACAAGACAAAAAGGCAACCCTCAGAATGGGAGAAAATACGTGCAAACAAAGCAACTGACAAAGGATTAATCTCCAAAGTATACAAGCAGCTCATGCAGCTCAATATCAAAAAAACAAACAACTCAATTAAAAAATGGACAGAAGATCTAAATGCACATTTCTCCAAAGAAGATAAACAGATTGCCAACAAACACATGAAAGGATGCTCAACATCACTAATCATTAGAGAAATGCAAATCAAAACTACAATGAGGTATTACCTCACACCAGTCAGAATGGCCATCATCAAAAAACCTACAAACAGGGCTTCCCTGGTGGCGCAGTGGTTTAGAGTCCGCCTGTCGATGCAGGGCACATGGGTTCGTGCCCCGGTCTGGGAAGATCCCACATGCCGCGGAGCAGCTGGGCCCATGAGCCATGGCCACTGAGCCTGTGCGTCCGGGGCCTGTGCTCCGCAATGGGAGAGGCCACAACAGTGAGAGGCCCATGTACCACAAAAAAAAAAAAAAAAACCTACAAACTATAAATGCTGGTGAGGGTGTGGAGAAAGGGGAACCCTCCTGCACTGCTGGTGGGAATGTAAATTGATACAGCCACTATGGAGAACAGTATGGAAGTTCCTTAAAAAACTAAAAATAGAACTACCATATGACCCAGCAATCCCACTACTGGTCATACACCCTGAGAAAACCATAAATCAAAAAGAGCCATGTACCACAATGTTCACTGCAGCTCTATTTATAATAGCCAGGACATGGAAGCAACCTAAGTGTCCATCGACAGATGAATAAATAAAGAAGATGTGGCACATATATACAATGGAATATTACTCAACCATAAAAAGAAACGAAATTGAGTTATTTGTAGTGAGGTAGATGGACCTAGAGTCTGTCATACAGAGTGAAGTAAGTCAGAGAAAAACACAAATACCATATGCTAACACATATATGGAATAGAAAGGATAAAAATGGTTCTGAAGAACCTAGGGGCAGGACAAGAATAAAGACACAGAAGTACAGAATGGACTTGACGACATGGGGATGGGGACGGGTAAGCTGGAACGAAGTGAGAGAGTAGCATTGACATATATACACTACCAAATGTAAAATAGATAGCTAGTGGGAAGCAGCTGCATAGCACAGGGAGATCAGCTCGGTGCTTTGTGACCACCTAGAGAGATAGGATAGGGAGGGTAGGAGGGAGACGCATGAGGGAGGAGATATGGGGATATATGTATATGTATCACTGATTCACTTTGTTATAAAGCAGAAACTAACACACCATTGTAAAACAAATATAATCCAATAAAGATGTAAAAAATAAAAGATGTGGCACATATATACAATGGAATATTACTCAGCCATAAAAAGAAACGAAACTGAGTTAATTGTAGTGCGGTAGATGGACCTAGGGTCTGTCATACAGAGTGAAGTAAGTCAGAAAGAGAAAAACAAATACTGTATGCCAACACATATATATGGAATCTAAAAGAAAAAAAATGGTTCTGAAGAACCTAGGGGCAGGACAGGGATAAAGACACAGATGTAGAAAATGGACTTGAGGACACAGAGAGTGGGAAGGGTAAGCTGGGACAAAGTGAGAGAGTTGCGTTGACATATATACACTACAAAATGTAAAATAGATAGCTAGTGGGAAGCAGCTGCATCCCATGGGGAGATCCGCTAGGTGCTTTGTGACCACCTAGAGGGGTGGGATAGGGAGGGTGGAAGGGAGATGCAAGAGGGAGGGGATATGGGGATACATGCATATATATAGCTGATTCACTTTATTATACAGTAGAAACTAACACAACACTGTAAAGCAATTATACTCCAATAAAGATGTTAAAAAAAATTTTAACTGACATATTTTCCATAGGCTTCCTTGCCTAAAAGCAAAGAGAGATTACTTAGAAAATGTCTTTTTTAAGCACTGTGGTACTTATCAGCATTTAAAGTAGAGTCTAATATTTGTTGAAAATATCATAAGTACACATCATCAGGACACTTAAACAAAATATTATTAACACTGATTGCTTATCTCTTGCTACCCCTTGATAGTAGAATGTTGAGTGATTTCAATTTGTTTGCTTTTATATATATATTTTTTTCTGTCAGATTCTTCAAAATTAGCACATTTAGTTTTTCAGTCATGGTTCAAAGCATAAAATCAAAATTTTTAAGCAGGAAACTTTTTTTTTTTAATTCCCTGAGCAAATAAAATATTTTGAAGGGCAGAAGAAGCAAGTTTTAGGTTGGAATTCAGGAATGTCCCTCTAAGCAACAGAAAATGGACCCGTTAAGACATGTACTATTTCTGAGGCAACTGATATAATTGTGTGTTCCAGCCACATAGCTATGGGAAAAGGATCAGAAAATCAGAATGAAGAAAGCTTTGCTGCTGCAAAAACAGACTCTCACTGAAGGAGGCCAGTGAATTTCAGCAGAATGTTGGTGGTGCTCATTTGTTTTCTATAACTGTCAAAATCTAGTACAACCTTGATATCCTTTAATCCAGGAAATAAATGTTCATATTCACTACCACCAGCACACCAACACATATAAAAATAAGAGATGAAAAGACTATATACATATATATATACATATATATGAAGACCATATATGTGTGTTTGTCTATATATATATACACACATATAGAAAGAGAGCGAGAGAGAGAGAATGGGTAGTGTTGTCTTGGGCTGCCATAACAAAATACCATAGATATTTAGCTTAAAAAAGAGAAATGTATTTTCTCACGGTTCCAGAGGCTGGAAATTTGAGATCAGGGGTGCCAGCATGGTCGGATGAGAGCTTCCTTCCTGGCTTAGAGATGGTTGTCATCTTACTGTGTACTCAAATTAAAGAGTAAGAGAGCAAGTAGGCTCTGGTTTCTTTTATTATAAGTGCATGAACTCCATCGTGAGGGCCCCAGCCTCTTGACCTCTTCTAAGTCTAATTATCTCCCAAAGCTCCCTTTCCAAATACCATCACTTGGGGATTGGGGCTTCAACATAATGAATTTTGGGGAGACACAATTCCATTTTACATTACCACCAACAGTGTTCAAGGGTTCCAGTTTCTCTACATCCTCAACACTTGTGATCTTTTGTTTTTCGATAACCATCGTAACAGGTATGTGGAGATATCTCATTGTAGTGTTATTTGCATTTCTCTGATGATTAATTATGTTAAGTATCTTTCCATATACATGCTCTGATACAGCAATTCCACTTCTGGGTGTATATCCAAAATAATTGAAATCAGGATTTTGAAGCGATAACTGCACTCCTGCATTCATTGTAATATTATCCACAGTAGCCAAGATATGAAAACAACTCGTGTTTATCGAGAGATGAACAAAGAAAATGTGTTAAATACATACAATAGAATATTGTTTTCCTTTAAAAAAAGGAAATACTGCCATTTGACACAACGTGGATTAACTTGGAGGACACCATGCTAAATAAAATAAGCTGACACAGAAGGACAAATACAGCATGATTCTATTCACATGAGATATCTAAAATAGTCAAACTTACAGAAGATGAGAATACAGTAGTGGTCGCCATGGGCTGAGTGGTGGGAGAAATGAGGTGTAGTTGTTCAACAGGTATAAAGTTTCAATTATGCTAAATGAATAAATTCTAGAGATCGGCTGTGACTTTAGTTAACAATATGCTATTAAGCATTTCAAAATTTGTTAAGAAGGTAGATCTCATGTTAAGAGTCCTTACCACACACCCACAAAAGAGACATAAGGAAACTTTGGACAGTGCTGGATATGACCATTACTTTGATTATGGTGATGGTATCATGGGTATTTGCATATGTCCAGATTCATCAAATTGTACACATTAAATGTGTGCGATTCTTTGTACATCAGTTATACCACAGTAGTAGTGGCAAGAGTGGACATCCTTGTCTTGTTCCTGATCTTAGAGGAAATGCTTTCAGTTTTTAACCATTGAGAATGATGTTGGCTGTGGGTTTGTCGTATATGGCCTTTATTATGTTGAGGTAGATTCCCTCTATGCTCACTTTCTGGAGAGTTTTTATGATAAATGGGTGTTGAATTTTGTCAAAAGCTTTTTCTGCATCTATTGAGATGATCATATGGTTTTTCTTCTTCAATTTGTTAATATGGTGTATCACATTGATTGATTTGCATATATTGAAGAATCCTTGCATCCCTGGGATAAATCCCACTTGATCATGGTGTATGATCCTTTTAATGTGTTGTTGGATTCTGTTTGCTAGTATTTTGTTGAGGATTTTTGCATCTATAGTCATCAGTGATATTGGTCTATAGTATTCTTTTTTTGTAGTATGTTTGTCTCATTTGGGTATCAGGGTGATGGTGGCCTCATAGAATGAGTTTGGGAGTGTTCCTCCCTCTGCAATGTTTTGGAAGAGTTTGAGAAGGATGGGTGTTAGCTCTTCTCTAAATGTTTGATAGAATTCACTTGTGAAGCCATCTGGTCCTGGACTTTTGTTTATTGGAAGATTTTTAATCACAGTTTCAATTTCATTACTTGTGATTGGTCTGTTCATATTTTCTATTTCTTCCTGGTTCAGTCTTGGAAGGTTATACCTTTCTAAGAATTTGTCGTTTGCAAGGCAGAAATAGAGACATAGATGTAGAGAACAAATGTATGGCCACAAGGGGTGAAAAGGGGGTGTGAGATGAATTGGGAGATTGGAATTGACATATATACACTGATATGTATAAAATAGATAACTAATGAAAACCTGCTGTATAGCACAGGGAATTCCACTTCGCTGTACAGTAGAAACTAACACAACATTGTAAAACAACTATACCCCAATTAAAAAAAATTATACCACAATAAAGCTATAAAAAACAAACATCCAAGAAAACTCTTAAACTTTTGATGTCCAGTGTCTTATGGACAGGAATAAAAATGGTTTATGAGTGGATTAAAAGATGTATAAAAATGCCACACCTGCCTCCAGTTGGTACTTGGACTCTGCATTCTTCAGAAGGTCACTCTAACATTCTAAAAGGCCAGATGCTAATGGTGGCTGGGATAGAGAGTAAAAGCAGTAAAACCTGTGCTAATCAGCCCAGTGTTTCTCCTCTTATTCTAAGTTCAGTTATTTTCATAAACAAGATTTTAATTCTGTAGTGCTCCACCTCCAGCTGGTGACAACTTATCATGCAGAACCAACTGTAAAGCAGACTAAAATGTCACCTTCCACAGTTAACATATCATAGCAAACTCCCTGTGAGACCATGGTGGTGAGTTGAGGGTGAGTGGCAGTGTACCAGGAGTAGGTGCTCTGGGAGCATGATCCACTAGCTTGGGCAACTTACTTGTACTTTTGAGACAGACTTGAGGCAATTCTCCTATATGACATTTTCACCTGATGGTACAGGAATACTGCTCACACATTTATGACTTGGTGGATTAGATAAAGCCCATTCATTTGTGCATGCTCACTTGTAGGCCAGTGGTGTTTAATCTTCCCTAGAGCCCAAGGGGGATTTTCTCCAAATCCTAAGAGTCCACTGTCTAATTCAAACCCTAAGAGTCCACTCTCTAATTCTCTCTGAGAACTTGCAGTAGACTGAATGCACCTCCTCATATGCTATAGAAATTCTGAGTGTTCTTAGTTCTGCCAGGACATATGGGGCAAAGATGCATTCACTATAACTTAGGCCAGCTCTTAGAGCCTTCATAAGGGCTGGACCCCAAATTCAAAACCTTGTACCCTTAAAATTTAATTTGCAAAATACAGCACATTCAATTTGTCATATACCTCTCAAGTCAAAAGAGGACAAATGAGCCATGTACCACTTTCTTAGTCCTAGGGAGTACAATGGACATCATCCTTGCCTTTTACTTTAAAGGAGAATTCTGATTTGATTCAGGCCAGGAAACACCAACAATCATAACTACTGGAAAACTGAAATTTGATAGGTTTTATCTCCCTTTAACAAGCAGTTTTCTTGCCAAATGTTAGAGGATATCAACTATGTCTATCCTGTCAATATGTAGACATTAATGTGGTGGACCAACATAATGTCTTTTGATATGTTGGGTTAACCTAGATTCCTCAAACTAAATTATGAGAGAGAATTATAAAGAGAAAAGAGATAATAGAGTTTTAGTGCTATCATTGCAAGTTGACAGCCAATTGCTGCTGTTTTCTACTTATTGGTAGAAAGCAAAATCTTTTGGTAGTTTGATAGGTGCCAGGGGCAAAGTTAATTGCTCCTATAAAAAGACTACACCTGGAACAATTGGAGTCATCATCAGATTTTATGTGGTTATCTCCCATTCCTGCCATGTTTCATCTGCAAAGGCCAAACAGACATGTTAAGTGGAATTGTGCTAAGAATAATCACCCTGAATCTCTGCAGTTCCCCCAGGAACCCAGCATTGCCTCTGTTTTTCTCTTTTGATATGGAGGGGCAGGTTTCAGGGCAAATCCTTAGCTTCTCCTAACAACAGAATCCACTCTGAAAATGACTCAGTCCAAAGCTCTATCACCTGACCTCGCCTTACCTCTGGTAGAACCCAGTGGTATTACAGATCTACAGAAGTTAACATTGTTTTGGAGCCAGTGACCAGTTACACCTGTAAATTATGCCAATAAATGTCTGGTGTCTCATATTCATTTAGTGTGAGCTACCTGTAAGACTGGATTTAGTCAAACAACTAAACAAACTGCTTGAACTGCTACTCCTGGCTGCTCACAACGGCACATTACAGTTAGAATCTTATGTAAGTATAGCAATATTGATTAAGTTACCCTAATCTAATGTATTATTTCCTTTCCTTTCTGGCACACTTAGAATGCAGCTCCACCTAAATTTATCAGGTTTTTGCCAGTATAAATGGTGAAATAATGTAATATTTGGCATCTAGTATATTTATCTTGATCCTACTTTTATTTATCCCCTGGGACAAAATACTTTCAGAACCACCTTATTTGGCTAGAGGCTATGAGTTAGTAGGAGTGGTGCAGTGAGAATAATTGGTATTCCATTCCAAAGCAATGAGCTCAGATGAATGACTAAAAGATCTCCACCAAAACATGCACAGCCATGAGCCAGGAGAGACTCAGGGATTAGGGATAGACACAATTCATAGCCAGATAAATTCACATAAATGACCCCATTCCAATTCTCCAACTCCGTTCTTTCCCAATCAATGTTCCAGCCTTCACATAAGAGACCAACAAATTTATAAATTCCATAACTGGATAAAACTGTGCATCTGATTTGTGTTTTTATTACCCTGACACTGCTAAATACAGAAAAAAATCTACCTTAAATTGTGAATTGAAAACCAAGAGCGTGCGATTGTCTTTCTTAAAGCTTTCTAGTGTCAGAGGCAGCTCGCCCACCTCCAGTGCTTGCATTCCTCATCTTCACCATAATACTCTATTGTAGCAGTAACTCTATTCAAGTGACTCTATTGAAGCCATGTCTTCCTTAGCACTTTTTCTGCCACTGCTTTTCATGGACTGTACAACTGTCATTCTCCAATTGTAACTGCCAGGTCAACTCATATACAAGCAGGCCAGGTAAAACAAAACAGAACAAAACAAAAACCAGATTCTCATCCTTGAGCATCTGTTTTTGCATCCACTTATGGTATCAGCCAAGTCAAGTACAGGAAACAGAAACCATTCTACACAGGTGGTTTTAAACAGGTTCTGTCACAAATCATAAGCACTGAAGGAGCAGGTTCTTGGATACCAATAAGAAATAACTTCCAGTTACCACAGAATTCTCTTACTACCACTGAGAACTCGAGCCATGACATCAAGCATACACCCCTGAAATTGAAGTTCAAGGAATGAAAAACCCAGTATCAAGAAGCTGCCACTTAGGGATACCACAGTTGTCTCTTAACACACTGGAAGCTGGATGAAGAGATCTGAATGGTGGCTATGGAAATCTTCAAATGTATACAACCCTGTTTGCCACCAGAAAAGACAAACATATTCAGGATATTGGCCTCTCCTTCATTTTTATCTTCCAAACCTTATGCACATGTTACTAATTTGTGGATTTTTCTTATATCCAGACCCAAAGCTGCAAGAGAATATGAGAAATAAAGTTGTAGCTTTCCAACTTCTCTAAGAAGGAAAGGAGAAATGGAAATTGAGAAAGACAATCCACAATATCTAGAATATCAAGAACAAAAACTTCGTATTAAATGCAGACATGTAAGCACACAAAAATGCAGAGAGCCACATTTTCAGTAGAATCTTTAAAATTAAACTATTTAAATAATTGGAGTTTTCAAAAATAACTGAATAAACTTTCTACTGTAATGACTTAGAGATTTAGTTTTGTATGTATTTATTTTGCACTGGAGGAAACTGTAGTCCAATTAATAAAGTCATCAGACTTTGAATTTAGAATTAGATTTCACGATTAGGCTCTGTCATACAATTCTGTCTTTTCCTCTGCATCATCTGTTTACATTTTATACTTCATGACTGTTCTTCAACTCTGAGAATTGTATATAGATATATAGGTAGGTAGGTAGGTAGATAGATAGATAGACAGATGGATAGATAGGGATTTGGCTATATAGAGAAATATAGAGATATAGATATATATTTAAGACACAAGGCTATTTTCTGTGAAATCACAAAGTGAAAAAATATTAAGTCCAGCATACAGTAAAATCCACTTTGAGAATGGTAATAGGTTCTGATTCTTAAGCACAAGTGACATTTGTGCCATCAAGTTCACCTGTCAATTCATTTAAAAAGTATAAAAAATTATATATTTCACACTTGGGCCTTAAAGCTTTTTCTATAATATTAGTTATCATGCTGTATTTACAGAGACAAAAAGGTAAGAAGGCTATACAGTTTATAAACAGTGTTGGAAATCAAATCATACTCTGATATTTTGAAATTAATTGTTTTTTTCATTTGTTTGTTTACTAAACTATACCAGAAACAGTTACTAAATTACAGCTTTAAGTTTTTAAATTTACTGTGTTATTTTGGCATGCTTTTGTTGCATCATCCAGTATGTATTGTCCTTCACTTTAGAAATGTTATTCTCTTTTGCTCTATTATTCATGTGTTTTTGTTTGTTTTTTTTTTTTGGTACGCGGGGCTCTCACTGCTGTGGCCTCTCCCGTTGCGGAGCACAGGCTCTGGACACGCAGGCTCAGTGGCCATGGCTCACAGGCCTAGCTGCTCCGCGGCGTGTGGGATCTTCCCAGACCGGGGCACGAACCCGTGTCCCCTGCATCGGCAGGCGGACTCTCAACCACTGTGCCACCAGGGAAGCCCCTTATTCATGTTTTTAATCAGAATACAGAATACTTATTGAAAAGTGTACAGATGTTAAAGTGAGATGGAATTGGGTTACACACCCACATACACCCCTTCTGGAGAGTAGGACCTTAGTCAAGTGCTTTCTCTAAGTCCTGCTTCTGCATCTGCTGGAAAGGATAATAGAGGTTTGTGAGAAATGAATGAGAGGGATAATGCCTATAATTTACTCAGAACATTGTCTGTCTTGAGATGAACTCTTAATCTATTAAGTTGTTTATATTAGTTATTGTTAATTGAAATACTGCTTTTCAAATTTCATAGTCTCATTTACATTAATTGGGTATCTACTTATCTCCTTATAAATTACTTGAGTATAAAATATTTTAAGTTATTTGTGAATTCTAATATTTAGCAAAGACGTATGGCCTACATAATGTATACTAGGAATTGTGTGAGATAATGAAAAACTATTATCAGAGAGGATTTCTCTGATCATAATATCTAAGACCTTCTCTCCCTTCAAACCCTAGAACAGTTATATTAACTTCTAAGTTCTTATCACTATCTGAAAAGATCTTTTCTTCATTTGTCTTTCTCTTTCTAATAAAATATAAATTCCCAGAGATTAAAGTCCAGGTCTAGTTTTTTTTATTATTATATTAGAACATAACGTAACAAAACATAATATGATAGGTTATACTAGATATAGTGGTAATAGTATGCATATATACTGGGATATTAAACCAGCCTCGATTTCCTGGGATGAATCCCAATTGGTTGTGGTATATAATCATTTTTATATGTTGCTAAATTTGGCTTGTTAAGGATTTTGCATCTTCTATCATGATGGGTATTAGTCCTTAGTTATCTTAACATGACTTTACCTGGTATTGGTATCAGGGTAATATTGGCCTCATAAAATCAGTTACAAAGTGTTCCTCTTTTATTTTCTGGAAGAGTTTATGAAAGATAGGTGCCTTTCTATTTCTCTTTAATTCAGTTTGGTATTTTACTTCTTTCTGGAAATTTTTGCCTGTCCTCTGAGTTGACTATTTTATTGGCATAAAGTTTTTATATATTTCCTTAGGCTTTTTTATATTTTTATAATTTTTAGTGATTCTCCTCCCCATTTTATTCTCAATTTTGTAAAACTGTATTTTCTCTTTCATTTTATTGATCATTCTAGATAATTTGTCAACTTTGTTGATATTTTCAAAGAAACAACTTTTGCTTTCATTGATTTCTCTATTGTATTTCTGTTATTTATTTTATTGATCACAATCAACTTATAATGTTGACAACTTGAAAAATGTGAATGTACTAGAAACATAATTTGACCACTACAATGTGCCTGAAAGGTTTTTTAAACGTAAGTCCAACATCTCTATAAACATTTTAATCTTAACATTAAATATAGAGCTTTTTATTAGTCATAAGAAGCTTCACTAAAGAGTATTATCGCTAGCCTAGAAATTGCTTGGCATCTTCAAAAATAGCTAAACAAATGGCCAACAATGATGAGCATTTATGCTAACCTGTCTTCTAAGTGTTCTTCTTAGATTATCTTAAAAAGAAACTTTAAGGAAAATGTCTATTTAAAAGTTGCGAAAGTTCTGTGTCAATTATAGATGAGGGCTATTTGGGTTCATGAAGCTAAGTAATGGCTCAAATTCACCCATTTAGTAAACAGTGGAACTGGAATTCAAAAACATGAAGTCTGGCTCAAGAAATTGAAGCAATAAAATGTTTAAGAAAGTCATTGTAAAGACTACTTACTGCATTTGCTGCCTTGATATATTATAAAAAAAAAATTTCCAGAAGTTGACTTTATACTTACTTCTGCTAAACAAATAAAACTTTAGATTGTAATGCAGTGTGATCTCTGAATCCCTGAAGATCTAGCCATAAGATAGCTTTTCCTTTCATCTATGTCATACCTTTAGTTTTTTCAGTGATTTCCGTAAAGAAACGCTCTTCGTCATAGTACTTGAAAGAATGCAACAAAAAATTCTTATAATACAATAATTTAATGTAAATGCACATTAGCCTTAAAAGCTCAATATAGGGAATGAATAAAATAGTAAATCACTCTGTGTGTATATATGTATGAGTGTGTATAATTTTTATTTTATAATTTAGTAATTATACACTACAACTAACTTAATCTTTATATTATGCCCTGAGATATAAAGAAAGGTGAAAAATTTTTACATTCTTTTTATGAAGGTGGATATGTGGCCTATTAAGTTAGGATTTTGTTTTATATGAAAAGCATCATAGTGTAGTACAACCAGGGACTACATGGCTGCAACAACTCATTATCTATGTGACTTTGTTGTTTGCAAAAATGGCCACAATAATGCCCCTCTCCTTAAATGCACACTTCCTTACAATGTAGGTTTACCACACCTTCTGTAATGAGGTGTAATCTATTTTCCCATCCCTTATATCTCTATTTGCATTTTGATTTGCTTTGAACAACAGAATATAGAGTGTGTGGTATTGCTCAAGTTGCAGAGCCTAAGTCTTAAGAAGACTTGTGGTTCATATTCTCATCATGTTGGAACACTTCCATGAGACAATCCATCTTTAAAAAAAAAAAAAAACTAGATCTAGCTCCCTAGGGATGAGTGTCCTGCAGAGGAGAACAAAGGAGCTGCAGTTCACAGCCAGAATCAACTGACAGTTATATATATATAACCATCTGAGACCGTGTGGTCCCAGTAGAGATGCCAGGTATTTGAAGTTGCATGAGTGACCCCAGGTGAAACTGATAAAAGAACCACCCAGTTGAGCCCAGACTAAAGTGCGGACCCACGGAATCATACGCAAATAAACAGTTTTCTTTTTAAGTTTTGGGTGGTCTGTTATGCAGCAATAGATAACTGAAAAAGGCAGATTTCTTAAATTCTCTGAGGTTTAGTTTTCTTATCTATAATACCGGAGAAATAATAGTATCTACCGCATAAGTTGGTCTTGGGTCAATGCTTGAAAAATGCTTTTATCATGCCCAGTCCATAGCAAATATTCTATATGTGATTGTCAGATACATAAATTTAGCAGAAAATGTATGGGAAAATGTAGGCAGAACAGAAAGCCATTGTCTCACATCAGGGACTGAATGCATCTGAACCAAGAGATAACAACACAGAACATTAAAAGCCTCCATAGCTCAATTTCCCATCGCTGTTTCTTGGCATCATATTCTCCCAACAGTTGTTTCCACATAGCTACAGATATGGTTGCCAGCATTATTTGCACGAACAGAAATCTCAGCTGTATAAAGAAAGTGCTTCTTGAGTATTCTCTTCACCTGACATTTTGAGGTACTACAAGAAAGCATTTTAGAAGTGATGAATGATTAAAACATCAAATGTCAGCTTTCAAGAATGACTAACAGTATATGTGTAATGCATTAATCTTGCTGCTTTGAATGCAACATTAAATATTATGTAATTAATACAGTGATATCAATATTACTTAAGTTTTTTATTAATCAAAGATAGTGTAATTCAGATGTATAATCATGAAATTCATAGTATTGGAATCAGAGAATTTATAATTTAAATCATGATGACATAAACTATCACTGTACAAGTATTATAGAAAGAAAATGATAAATAATTGTGTCTATTTGGAATATTAATTTAATAGAAAAATATAGTTAAATTATTGAAATCTAAGGAATAGTTCCCATCCAATGATACATTGGGAAAACACACACGCATAAAAAAAGAGGAGGAACTTACAGAGAATATTTTATTTTTTTGTAACTACAAAGGTTAGATAAGCCAAGAACATAGTTGTAGTTCAAAGGTATAGAACAAAGATTGGGACATGACTATATAGGCACAGAAATATTTTCCTGTTTTTAGCCTTCTCCCTCTTTCTGCTATAACATATTGAGCAAAACTATGCAAGACAGTCTTCAACAGTTCATAAAGGAAGATGCTCAAGTGTCAAAAAAAAACATAAAAATAATCAACATCATTATTTACCAGGAAGGAAAAATTAAAAGCACAATAATATAACATGCACTCACACTAGACTAGTAATTCAAAAAAACTGAAAATGCTAGGTGATGATAAAGTTGTAGACCAACTGAGACTCATAAATTGCTAATGGAACCATAAACTACTTTACAAAACAGCTTGACAGTTTCTTGAAACTATGACCCATGCATTTCACTTCTAGTTATTTATCCAAAAGAAATAAAAACAAGAACACTAAACACCTTAAATAAGAATTTTCTTAGTAGCTTTATTTGTAAGAGGGAAAATCTGGAAATAACCAACAATAGGTATCCATCAACAGAAGAATGGATAAACTGTGGCATATTAATAAAATATAATACTACTCAGCAATAAAAAGGAACAAACTGTTGATACATGCAACAATAAAAATGCAGAGATATCACTGAAAACCATTTTGGTGAGAAATAAAATGGAACACAAGAAAGAACAGACCATCTGATTCCATTATTATGAAGCTCTAGAGTAGGCAATACACATCTATGATGACAGAAATAATATCTGGAAGCAGAAGGTGTAGAGGATTGACTGGAAGGGGCATAAAGAACAATCTTGAAAGGGTGTGTGTTACATGGCTGTATGCATTTTTCAAAACTCATTGATCTATAGACTTATCTGTGCATCTTACCATATTTATATCTCATTAAAATAAATTATTGGAAAGAAAACGACATCATAAAAACCTATGAAAATAAACAAATAGTACTAGTTTTAGATTAGATTTTGGCTCTAAAGTGAAATTAATCCTTGGAGACTTCATTGGCCATTGTCAAAGTGACCAGCATGATTGTAAACATGAATTGTAATTGCTTCCTTATTCCTGTTAGGTGACATGATTCTTAGGTGGAAGTCCTCAAGAAAGCAGGGTAAGAGAGTAGACATATTCCATGTGCCCATTTTTATTTTTACAAATAAATCAACTCAGATACTGTTTCATTAGCATTATGCTTTTCTATACTCATAATGTTCAGGCAATTAAATATTGAAAAGATTGATAAATGATGATTTATTTGAGCCATTACAATGACAGAATTATCTAGACAAACTATGAAGTGACCTTTCTGTTTAAAGCCTGTCTGTTATAAGATTCATCAGTTTTCTCACTTAATCTGTCACTCACTTGGTGTAATTGGTAAATAATTTATAATACCTTTCTTGTAATTCATCTTATCACTGTTTCATTGGTTTTCAACTTTATATCTTAATTATATTAACCCATTAAGCGTTAAACTTCTAAATATCTACCAGTACTGATCAACTGTTGTAGATAGTGAGATATGCAGTAATTATTAAATTTATTAGTTTAAATGTAATTGGTTCATAAACATATAACTACGTGGCAGTCTGATGACTGAGAGATGTGATTAGTGTATTTTACATAGATTGTTTGAAATATTGAGATAAGCTAGTTGTGTTTTGCTTATGATACCTGGGAGCCAACAACAGACTTTGCTATATGGGAGATAAACTTATAGATGAGATGAAAATCTGCTGTATTTTAAGTGGTCCATTAAATCCACCACTAGACTGCAAATTGAAATAGCATCAGTGAGCAACCCCCTGAAGTAAAATGATCTGAAATCTATAATAGCAAAAGTAACAGGTTTCTGTCATTAATAAATGCATAATAAAGGCATGGGAAGGTAAAGTTATAGCAGTGGAGGTAAACTACAGGAAAATTTGTTCTTATAGGTGCTTGACCTACCATTTTACAAAGAACATGATTCAAAGTGATCATATTTCAAGCTCCAGGAGAGTCCATAAAACATTACTTTCACCTCTTAAAACATACAGTTATGTAAGTTTTCTTTGTTATTATTTTTATTTCTGTCTATAAGTAGAGTGCTTGTATCCAAGAGTGCTATCAATACACAATAGGGAAAAATAAAACTCTTGCTTTTATCTGCTTGCTCAAGTTATCCCTATTTACAGTTATATTTTAATATATGTTTCCAGTATGTACCTAGAATTTTCGATGAAGGATGAAGCAAATACAAAACAAAACAAAAAAACCCAAACCCCAAACTATATTTATATACATACATACATACATACAAACAAACTAATGCAAGTGCATATCCATACACATATTCTCAGACATGTATTAGTTTGTCTCCTGAGGAGGGACTTATTTTTCCTCTGCATGAAAAATATATTCACTTAATGATTACTGAGGAGCAGTGGAGAAAATTACTTATAGAGAACCAAGATGCCTTCCTAGAGGGCAAGAACAAAGACATTATTACCTTTCTCCTGAAATGTTTATTTCTTTAAGCATGTGAGTATGAACCATACTGCTCAGTAATGAGTCCCCCGATAGAAAAATCACGATATAAAAACAAATGAAACCCATGGACTTGATCTTGCAGAAACAGACTAACAGTTGTGAGTATGAATCTACATCTACGACATGGTCGACACTAGGATCTAGCATAGTCCAAGCCTTCCTGTGGGAGTTTAAACTTAAATAGAAGTAGGTTGAAATGTCAGGCCAAGTGTTATATGAACATTCTCACCTAATCATACCACTCTATGACTGGTAAGGAGAATTTTTTTCTTTCTTTTACACTTTGACAAACTATAGAGGTGGTGATCATTTACAGTAATTGTTTGTGACTAGAGGAGACTGCTGCAGCCTCATTGGATGAGAAACAATGTGTGCTACAGGTGACAGAGGTAGCAGTGGTCATCAGTGAAGCATTTCTTGAGACTTCTGCTTAGCTGTCTCCAAGTCAGGGGGCACAGCACAATTGGTGGTTGTGAAATACTCCAGGCTCAAAACAGGAACAAGCATGACTGATTTTTTGAATAGGAGTCAGGATTCAGGTGTCTCCTTGAATTGTCATAGCAAGCAGAAAGTCAGGCAGGAGAGGAGAACATTATAGGATAAGTGAGACTGAAAACCATCTGTAAAATACTTCGGAGCTCAAACTGGAAGAGTAGAATACATTCATTACTGATAAAGTTAGTAGAATCTTCCTAAGTTCCTACAGTGTATATTTAATTCATGAAACCTATCTTCTCCAAAAGATGGCTAAGAAGGCTCATATTAATTTTTTTTTGTAATTCAAAAAATCTACTTCTTATAGAGCAGTGTAAACTTTGATATACTTGGCAACAATAACCAAATAAAGGGAAGCTGCCTTTCTAGAACAAAACCATTACTGGAGTATAGACTGGTAATAATACCACTAGGCACAGCTGAAATCCACAGATGTTTTATGTCCTCTACAACTAAGAATAATAAAGAAGGAGTTAAAAATGATTTTTTAAAGTTAACCCTGGTGGCTCAGTGGTTGAGAGTCCGCCTGCCGATGCAAGGGACACGTGTTCGTGCCCCGGTCCAGGAAGATCCCACATGCCGCGGAGTGGCTGGGCCCGTGAGCCATGGCCACTGAGCCTGCGCATCCGGAGCCTGTGCTCCGCAACGGGAGAGGCCACAACAGTGAGAGGACCACGTAACGCAAAAAAAAAAAAAAAAAAAGTTAACCTCAAAGTCACCGGAAATGAATAAGCTGTTATGCTTAATTAGGCAAAAACTCTTGCCATAAAATGCCTATCTTCCTTTAGCTACATGATGTGTGTGCTAATTAATAATCAAAGTACAGCCTGAAGGAAGTTTGGTACAATAATTTGTTCAAGTAAAAGTGGAATTTGAAATGTGCTGTCAGTTCTAATTGAGTTATGACAAAATCCCCAGGATGAAGATTTTTTTAAAATAGCAGTTCAAATTTAAAAGAAATCTTTTAACAAGAAAGTAAAACTGTCTAGAGAGTAGCTTTATAAAATATATACTAGAACTTCTAACTTATTGTGATCAACAGGAACTTATTATTTTTCAGGAAAATCATTATGAATTAATGACAGCAAATAGAATGACGTTGGCTGAAGAGCCATAGCAGCACAGTAATCACTCATCTGGAGTGTCTCTCTTTCCCTCAAGGGGCAGATAAGTTGGAATACTTTTGGCACAGAGCATTGTCTGAGATGCTATCAACAGTTACCTTTGATTCAAATTCATAAATATTATTTTGTGCTCAGATTGTCCTGAGTGATGTAATGAGGAATTTTAGGAAAGAGTATAATATGTTGTCCATTCAAGAAAATTATTTTCTTCTTAAGAAAAAGCACCTTCAAATATAAACCATTTGCTAATAATGGAAAAACACAATACGTGTCTAACCATACCACAGTATGGTTAGAATTATTAGAGTACATTAGAGTTTTTGGTGGTATCATAATCAATTAGGTGAGACATTAATGAGGCCTGGAAAGATGGAAATTACTCATATACCAGAAAAGTGGTGCATATATGAAACAGTGGGTGAAACATTGACCGTAAAGAAGAAAATGGGTAAAGTGTGTGAGATAACTCTCTGGACTTGATGAACCCGTTTAATTAGGAAAAATGAGAAATAATTTTGAAAGGATATTTTGAAATTCTTTCAGAGCCTATCTCAGCAACTTCTAATGGGGGAGCTTCTGAAAAGTGCATGTGCATAAAATAGCAATAATTTTTATTCATTTATTTATATTACTTTAATAAAGCTAATTATTAAACATAGTCTCCAATATGGATCTTAATGAAGCTCATCTCCTGGTATTCATATTCCTCTATAATCCTCTCCCAAATCAAATAGGGTCAACCTAGTAATCCATAGAGTATTGCAAAAATGATGTGCGATTCTGAGACCAGATAATCAAAACCCTTATGCTACCTTGTGTTCTAAGGAATCACTCACCGTGGAGATATCATGAGGACACTCAACAGCCTTATGCAGAGGCCCATGTGACATGGAACTCCTACCATATGCTAAGAGTCACTAAGGAAGTGAGGTTTCCTCTTAATAGCCATATGTGAAAACCCCCTCGGACAAAGGTTCTTTAGCTTTGTCAAGCCCTGAGTTGACTGCAGTCCCAGCTGACATCTAGATTGCAATCACCTATGAGATAGAACCACCCAGCTAAGTCAACTCCCAAATACCTGACCCTCAGAAATGGTGAGATAATAAATGTTTAAGCTGCTCAATTGTGGGGTAATTTCTTATGCAGCAATAGGTAACAAATGAAAAAACCTTTGTCTTAAACATTAGTGACAAATGAATGCAAAAAGGAAATAAGGAAGTGCCAACCCTCTATGTCTAGTATACTAAATATTCTAAATACTTGCTGATAATTGATGACTTTTTTCCTCATTAAAATATTTATTCTAAGGGCTAATGAATTTAGGCAATTACATGTGTTTCCCTTGTATAGATTCAGTGAGAGATTAAACAAGGAGTTATTAAAAAAAGTTATCTAATGTTAAAATCAGAGATACCAATTATCCAATATTAATATGGTCAGCATATTCCCAGAGCACCTGAACCACTCCTTTATGCTATCTTGACTATTTTGGCTAAGTCAAGGTTTGTTGATCTTAGGTAAATGCTAACCTGATGCTTTAAACCAGGGGTCCCCAATCCCCAGGCCTCAGACTGGTACCCGTCTGAGGCCTATTAGGAACCGGGCTGCACAGCAGGAGGTGAGCGGCGAGAAGAGCAAGGGGAGCTTCATCTGCAGCTCCCCATTGCTCGCATTACCGCCTGAGCTATCCCTCTCCCCTCCCTCCCCGCCTCCCCCGGCCCCCGCCCACCCCCGTCAGTGGAAAAATCGTCTTCCATGAAACCAGCCCCTGGCTCCAAAAAGGTTGGGGACTGCTGCTTTAAACAACTCTAATATTCAACTAATATTAATTGTCACATTTGAAGAAATATGAATATTCTTTATTCTGAGACAGAATAATGTGCTGCTTGAGCAGGTGGTAAAATTCTGGAGGGGATGAAAATATGCTTAACTCAGAAACTATTTTACTTATTAAAATTCTTCTTCACTGACATTTATTGTAATTTCATCAGAATAACTACAGTGCTGACAAGTTTTAAATAGCATGGAATCCGCTATTAGAGGTTTTGAAATTCTGAATACAAAATTAAAACATTTCAAGTTTTACAGAGAGTTTTCATGTTTTACTTCAAAGTCTTATTCATTTAATCAACCTGATTCTTAGTTGTGAGGGAGGAGAGCCACTTTCAATTATACATTAATTTTTATTATGTGCTTTCACATAGAAGGATGATAAGAAGAGAAGTAAAATAATCTCCCTCTAAATATGGAGAGAATGGGCATTCTTCCTGTCTTTCAAAGAAAAGGTAATTCTCCAAGACAGATTATGAGTGCTGTCGGCATCACTTTTTCTAATACTTCACAGCTTCTCACATTCCATATCAAAATAGGCTTAGTTATTTTTTTGAGTGGGTTCAGTTATATTCATTTATTTCATATCCTTTCTATAAGAGAAATTAGAGGTAACTAATATTTTAGAATTCACAGTATCCTATCTTTCAAGTGTAAAAATGAAAATTAGTGGCAAGAAATTATTCCTATTCCATCCTTTTCTAGCCAGCATTTTTTTCCCAAGAGCTTCCTAGTTAAGTGCCTGGTTGCATAAAACTATAAAATTTAACAATCAATGCTAAAGTAGAAATTAACACATTTAGAGCCTATAAACACTTAGAGTCATGAGAAAGAATTGGTCTATCTACATTTAATATGTTTTTTGTGTGTGGGGGGGATCTTAGTTCCCCGACCAGGGATCGAACCCGTGCCCCCTGCATTGGAAGCGCAGAGTCTTAACCACTGGACAGCCACGGAAGTCTCTAATATGTTTAAATGAGATATCCTTATGAGTTGATGAGTTAATATATACGTATCCCATTTAGAATTTGGTATATATTTCAATTTTTAATTTAATTTATCTTTGCATTGTGGGTAAATGCATATAAAATAAGGCAGAAATTATAATACAAGTGTCTATAATAGCTTTTATAGAAAATTTAGGAATATAAGCAAAATTAAATTAATTGTTAGGCATATTCAATTTTTCTCTCAATATGTTGGATTACATATGCATCAATGGATTGAGCTAAGAGAAAAATGTAGATCTCATATTCATGCACTAAAGAATAATAGAAAAACTGCTATTTGAATCAAGTCATTGCCCTACTGACACATAACATGGAGAGAAGACCTTTGAAAAGAACATGTAAAATTCACTGGAAAACAACAGAATTTAATCAGAGATGAAAATATTATGGAAATCAAATCATCATTATAAATTTTAAAATACTACAAACTCTTCATTCTTGATCAATATATCTTTATTTTTAGTAAAGCTTTCATGTAATTATAATGTAATATAATTGTATCCTTACAACAATTAGAAAATGTGTTCATTTCTTAAAGTTTTTTTGTGTATTGTATATATGTATTTGTATTCTTCAACAAGAAATCCAGAAACTGGCATCAATAGAAATGAAATATAGGGTCATCTGAGCTCTCCTAAATGAACACAAGTATCATTTATATGGCGATAGTTTGACAAGAGAGAAGAAATGCATGAGGGAGCAATAAAATATCTTTTAAATACAGAGACTAATGAATTGCTTTATTGGTTACATGTATACTAAATGATGGGATAAAATGCTACATCTCTTATTTAAATTGGTCAGTTCACAGAATATGTAGAAAATTATTTTTTTATATTTTTAATGCTTTCATATAGTTAAAAAGGTAGAGGATGAGAGTACTAAATTTTTTACAGTGGAAACAAAATCAGTCATTATTGAAAGGCAATTTCATCCCATAAAGTTAATTTCAGTCACAAGGGGAGACAGAGAGGAGAGAGAATGCTATCATTAAATAAATGACAACACTGTAGTAGGTTCCAAACTCAATGTCTTCAATATTCTGAACCATTGTTCAATTACATGATACACTAGCAATATAAAAAGTAACCTAATTACTCTTGTATTTATTTTGTCTCAGAACCAAATTTTATCTGAGAAAAAGAAAGTTGAAAACTAGAATTTGGGCTGAGAGTTCAGGATAATTTCTATTTATTACAATGCAATTGACATAAAGTGGTAAATTATTAGACATTTTGTTATCTGCTTTACTTTTAGAAATTAAAAGGTTACCACCTACAATGCTATTAAAGTTTCAGTATTTGTCATCTACTCATTAGAAAGTAAACACACATTTTAAGGTTATTTTAGTTCTAAAAAGGTGAAATACAAGCTGCTGATGCATTCGATAAGGCGCAGTTTCTTTTTCATAAGCATTTTTTACTTAGAAGTACTCTTTAGTTTCTAGTTCATTTTTACAGAAAGAAAATAAAGCAAAAAAGAACAATAAAAATTATAACCTCACTGATTCACAATATTGCTTATATTTTGGTTAGAAGAATGAAACACGTTCTATGATACAAATGATCCTTCTATCATAGTTCAATAATGGCAAGTTTATTTGAAGTAAATTATTTTTAGGTTATGTTGTTTCATGAAAAATTCAAGAATACTCTTTTCTTGGTCAAACCTAATCAGAATTACATCTGGAAAAGAATTATATAAATGATGTAACCCCTGATTTATAATAATACACTGAGGTATTTATCAAGAAAAATCATATAATGGTAGAATATTTAATTTAGAAGGCATCATAATACAAAATACCTATTAATTCATGACCCAATATAGGTATACTCACTATCCTGCAAATGGAAGAGAGTCCTCTATCTACTGCTAGAAAATCTCTGGTAATCAAGAACATATTATGATACAAGTCCAGTGTCCAGCGGTTAGGTTCATAGTTTAACTTGAACCAAAGTCTGCCTTTACCTAACTCCCAGATTTAGACTTAAGTATTATTTCTAGAAGAATATTAAATCTACTATCTCCTTTGTATACCATTTCTTTTAATAGTTGAGTGTACTCGTCTTCATTTAATGCATCTAGCTCATGAATTACTTTTAAATGACCTGATTTCTGAGCTCCCTCACTTTGTTTTCATGTTTACCTTCATTCTAATTTGTAAATGTTTTTAATATGAGACATTTAAAAATGTTTATTTCACCTAACAAGATTTTTAATATATTACTCTATGCTTTGTAGTAGACTTTAGAGATTGTAATCCAAAATTGTCTTGAATTTGGTCTTTCACACAATTATTTGGTATTATTAATAAATTGATTTATTAAGTCACTCAATAATTCAGACCTCCAAAGTTACTACCACAAATTATTTAAAATGTTACTATGATGCAATATGCTACTTAAGTTTATTATAAAATTGTAACAACATATTTTTGTATCTAAGAATTTCTTTTATTATCAGTTTGTAAGGATACATATTAAGAAATATAGGTATGAATCTGGTGATGTCATCACAATGGCTGAATAAGACTCTGTTGCATGTACTCCTCCCCAACAACAATAATTTGACATACATTCACAAAAGCTTCCTGGGAGCTTTGGAGTCCAGGTAGACTTGTGAAACCTCAGTGTAGAGACCAAGACTGTGGAGGGACATTTTGAGAAGTCAGGCTTACAGCCAAATGTCTGGCTTGCCCACCCATGGTCCTGGCTACAGAAATGGAAACTTCTCCATATCTCTGTGGACTGCCACAGCCCCATTTGGCTTTGGGTCTAACACCAGTACCACATACTAAAGATCTATGAGGAGTCATGCCGACTGCGTGTTGGGCAGTCGAGACTGAATGTGGAATGGTTATGATCTTTTCAGGTTCTTCAGCAGTTACATATGAACAATATTTTCAAACATGCAAGGTTCCAAATAATTGGATTTTTTTAATACTTACAGTACCCTTACTTAGGTACTGTGAGGGGAGAGCAGGATGATATATGGGGATGGGGAGGATGGTGCTTTCTGAGCCCCACTAGGCAATTGATCCGTCCTCAACCCCCAGCAGCTAGATATTTTGGAACTGAAGCAGCTGAATTTCATGATGGGGAGACCATGGCCTCTTGGTACTTCACAAGCCTCTCAGCTTCCTGGAGCACAGGTGCTACCAAGGACCAGAATAATGGAGAAATTTCCAAAAATTCACTGGCCAAACATTAATTCTCAGGAGCTACTTTCCTGTGCAGTGATAAAAATTATTAGCAAGCCAAAACAAATACAAGCAGAGCTATTAAGGGCTCACTTATACTATTCAAGAATGAACTTGGATAGTCCTGCCAAGTTAGAAACACATCCAGATATTTCTGGTTGAGGAGAAAGGGAATATGGAATGGATAGTAGAAGTTATAAATAGTAGGAGATATAAATACCTTATGAACAATTATAGAAATGAGGAATATAGCAAATATGCTTTGTTATATACATATTTGTGTTCATTAACCCTTTTACCCTGTCCTCTGTCTCTACTATTTTTTGTAAAAGGTATTAGGAATGGTTGGTTATTAGAGTACACAATATTCAAGTGAGATTATGGCTGCACTAAAGAAGAATTACATCATCCCAAAATGGATTCAAGTTACAGGAATTGTGAGGCGCTATATTGATGAGTGAAACTGTGTCATTCCTCTTTGGGGAAAAAGTGTGTCTTCATTTGTAAAAGGGATATTTAGATCTTATTAGGCAGACATAAGATGCTGTGGTGTAGGAGGATGGATAAGAACGAAACCAGTCTAAGAGGTGAATAGTACCAGAGAGTCTGTTGATATTTCACCACAATTATTATTTCTTTCTAGGCCCTCCCCAGTGTCACAGCAGTTGGAAGATTAGAAACTAAATTTTTTGCCAGAATATTTACAGTTTAGGACTTACCATCAAGAAGAACATGTGGAATGTAGTGGGTAAAGAAGAGACCATTATAGCTCCAGCAGTGCTAGTCAGGCAAATGGGCTTCCACACATGGAAGAAGTAGGGTTTTATCTTCCTGTGAACTACACATTTTTGTGCTATACGCAGCTGGGATCATTGAACGCAACTTTCAGCAATTCCATACCTTCTGAATTCCTGAATACTAGCAAATGTGTCTCTAAACTTTATTCCTCCAGCTCTTTCAACTGTTTTTTAAGCCTCTAATTCATGATATGGAACCTCCTTCTGCTTAATATGCCTAGATTATTTTCTGTTTTCCTGAAGAAAACTCAGTGATACTGGAAATCCAGTATTACTTGAGGAAAGTTCCCTTCCTATTTTGCTCCCCTCTACAAATCCTTAGAATTGTTTACTGGACACTGAAAGCCTACAGAAAAATTTACCTGGCTTTGTAGAAGCTTTTAGCCTTGTTCCCCATTCTCTATATTGCTCAGAATTTAGCACTATTCTGTGAAAAAACTGACCATACATTTCAGGCACTTGCATTTTCCTGGTTTTTCAAAAGAATCACTAAAAGCTCTATTGGTCTTTCTTTTCTCTGTCAGAGGCCCAGAATCTTCACCCAGAATCAGCAAATGTACTAAGGGGAAAAGTATGCTGGTAATTTTCTGCTCACCTAAGAATGTTTTTGTTTCTCTGGATTTTTTTAATCTGGTTCCCATTCCTTCCGTAGTTCTCAGAAGCCTTTGAAAGCTCTGCTTATGTTCTGTAATGTAGCTATCTTTTTCCCCTGCCACAGGAGCACTGGCAAACAACTGAACTGCCTTACAATGTAGTGAACTTTCTGTTACCAGGAATGCTAAATTGCAAACTGGATAAACATGTAAGACATTTGACATGGAGGAATGGGATTATGATCTTGATTATGAGAGTTAATCTATTCTAAACTTGGTGTGTGTTTTCAAGGTTTCAAATCTGTGACTCTGTGACCATATTTCTAAAGTAATAACTATATTGCTACAAGTTATTAGCAGCATTGCATATCACATATGTGTGTTTGTGTATTTACATGTAATAGAGTTGAATTAATTTAATCTTGCTGGTGTTATTTTCTCTTCTTATAAATTAATTATACAAATCTTGCAAGAAAATCAAAGATGTGTGCACAGGATATTACATGTTTGGAAATCAAGACAGCACATGTTGATTTGAGAAGGTGGTGGTCTTAAATTTGAGCTTGCATCTGAATCGTCTGGGGGGATTGTTAAAACATAGATGGCTAAACCCACCCTAGAGTTTCTGAATCAGTACATCTGGAGTGGGGTCTGAAAAGTTGCACTTCTAACAAGTTCTCACATTAATGCTGCTACTGGGGAACACAGTTTGAGAATCACTGGTATCAAAACATAAAACAATTGCATTTCTTTTATTTTGTGCTTTATGTAAACCTGAAATATGAAAAGTGCAAGTGAGGGCAGAATGACCCCCATAGCTTACAGTTCTGCTCTATAATTTCCACTTACAAATGGCCTGTCAAGTTGGTTCTATGATCAGCTATTTAAATGTTGACGAGACATTTTTTCCCTCACTGCTGTTCTCAGCTATGCCAGCTTGGCATTGTAAGCAAATCATTTTGTCAGTCTACATGCAACACACATTACTTTATTTTTCTCCCCGTCACTGTATCTTCTTCCAATAATTTACTCTAAAACTTGCTGCTTACCTCTGACAAGAATAGTGGCAGCTCAGGTCATCCATCAAACCAGAGCTCTGTGTCAGCACCTTCTCAAATGATATAAGGTGATTCTTATATGACATAACCATCAGAACGCCACAAAAAAGAAGTCACAGTTGTCAACTTGGGTCATAAACCACAGGAAATCTCAATGAGCCTTCTAGTACCTGCCAAGACTAGTATTAAAGAGACAGGAAGATGGAAAGATAACATGGCTACAAATGGCAGGTAAATATGTCTTTCAATATTAAAATGCATATATTACAGCATCTATATTATGGCCACTGTTGTTACAATTATGTCCCCATTTTCCTGATTTCTAGAAGTGAAATTTACATAAGACATAATATTCTCAGAGATAATTCACATGTGGAAAATACATTTTTAAATTACAACTACTCATTTAAGCTTAAAGGGTTTAATTAATTTCGGTAGATAAAGGTAATAAAGATGTGATTGTTTTGGGCTCATTGCTCAGGTACATATATTCCTGACTAGAAAACAGCCTTTGTTTTGAATTTTCCGCCTCAATTATATTTGATAAATTTTATTAGTCAAGTTTTATTTAGTTGTAATTGATAATTAAAAGAGAATAAGATATTTATCTGTGTTTTCTTCCTTTACATTTACCTTTACTTTTTTTTTTTTAATTTGGCATTATTTCCAAACTAGTTAAAGAGAAAAAAAATCTTGGGGTTTCTGTGTTTGATTCCATGGAGGACACGTTTGCCCATGCTTTGTAAACATGAGGAACATGTTTTCCAAACTCAGTGCATAGATACTATGAAAAAAGAAAGAAAGGAAGGAAGAGAGGGAGGGAGGAAGAAAAAGAGAGAGAGGGAGGGAGGTAGGAAGAAAGAAAGAAAAGGGGAGGGAAGGGGAGGGGAGAGGAGGGGGTTAGAAGGAAAGGGAAGGAAGGAGAGAGGGAGGAAGGAAGGAGGAAAGGAAGGAAGGAAAGGTGGAAGGAAGGAAGGACATGAGGGAGAGAGGGAAGGAGGAAGGAAGGAAAGAAAAAAGAAAAGAAAAGAAAAATAACAAAAACTCCCTTGACAAAAAATAGTTCTGGGCAACATATGAATTATTAAAGTTGCAGAGTGAAACAGATATGAAATGCAATTTTAATGTAAAAATAAGACTCCTTCAGAGATTTCTCCATATTATCATAATGCACAAGGAAAAGGGGGAAAGGAGGAGAGGGAAGCATGGGAAGGAAGGAGGGAGGGAGGAAGGAAAAGAAAGAAAAGAAAAATAGAAAAAACTCCCCATGACAAAAATAGTGTTGGGCAACATATGAATTATTAACGTTGAAGAGAGTGAAACACTTAGATTTGAAATTCAATTTTATTGTAAAAGTAGACTCCCGAGATTTCTCCATATTATTATAATGATCAAATTTAGATTGAACCTCTTTGTCTCGTAACCTTTCTGTAATTTTAATTTCTTTGCCATGTTTGCTATAAAGGCTGTACAATTATCTGAACATATTTTCAGGGTTTCCAATATATTTTGTTGGTGTTTGTTTTCCAATATTTTTTCATCATGGTTTTAATCTCAAAAGGCTCTTTCATATCCTTTATACTCTATATGGCATAATTTTTTTTATTTTAAGGATGTAATTCCTCTCAGATATTTTTAGCATATTTGTTAGGGGTTTTTATTTGTATTGTTCTCTTTTTCTTCATTTCCTACAACGCTTATTAAATCACTTATGTTCTTTATTTTTGAAATTATCTTCCTTTTGATATGTTTTTCTTACACAAGCCTAATTATTATCATCGATATTTATATTTAAAAGAGAGGAAATGGATAATTGGCTGGGTTTCCTGTGCTGTCTGATTAGTAGGATTGTTTCTTGATATATTTTTCCATAGGTGGTGCATCAAGAGAAGTAAGCTAAGTTATGCTGTAGTGACAAGCATTAATTTTAGTGGCTTGACACAAAGATTTATTCCTTGCACGTGTTAAATTTCCATCTGGAGTTTCTGTCTAAGGTTTGTTTTAAATTGTCCTCACTTTGGGACTAGTGCTGCCACAGCAGTTACTATTTGGATTTTTATTGGTCATCATGGCAGAAAGAAAGATAGCAGTAATGACTCCTCTGTCAACAGTTAAATGCTGCAATCTGGAAGTGGTGCTAATTGTCTAGAACCAGTGACGGGCCACATTCAACCACAAGAAGGCCACAAATTGCAATCCTATCATTTGCTCCTTTAAAGTCAGAGGATAAAGACAGAGATTTATAATAGTGATTAATCACTACTATAGGTCAGAATTTGACAAGGAGCTCAAGGAATGATAGAATGCAGTATGTTGCATTTAGTTGAGAGTCTTCAATTATGATGCTTTAGTTGAGAGGCTTCTGTAAGGAAGTCAACTTTCTAAGTGCTGGAATGAGGAAGGTTTTTCTCTAGGAGACAAAATCTACACTAGATCTTCAGCTTTCTCCAGATTCTTTAATCAATTGCATTAAAGAAAAATGCATTGCTAGTTTTCCTAAATGTCAATTCTCATTGTCTCGATTCTGTATAACGAATGAGTGGAAGAAAGGGATTGGAGATGAGCTCTGTTTTCATTCCTAACTTTTACGCTTGTACAATTTTGTACTTGATGAATCAGAGCCAAGACCACGTTAGGGTGTCAGTGCAAGGACTGCATTGCAATTTCTCCTGCACATCATCATAGCTTACATTAAACAGTAACTTTCTATGAATTTCAGCCAATAAATATGCTCCATCTAACTTATCATTTGAAGAAATTCCCTGTTATAGGTTGATTCTTATCTATTTTTACATTTTAGTCTCAATAAGGTTTCAGGAAGGAGAGTCATATGTGTCCAGTATCTCTGTCTGAAAGGAGAAGCTAAAGTGTGGGATGTTTTTTTGGTTTGGCTTTGTTATTTAATTTTTAAATGAATATTTTATTTTAGAATAGTTTTATAAAAAATGTTATGAAGGCAGAGAGTTCTCATATACCCATACCCAGTTTCCCCTATTAACATTTTATTTTAGTATAGTACATATATTTGTCACAATAGATGAACCAATATTAATATACTGTTGTTAACTAAAGTCCATACTTTAAGTAGATTTCCTTAGTTTTTAGCCCAATGTTCTTTTTTCTGTTCTAGAATCCCATCCAGGATACCATGTTACATTTCGTTGTTTTGGCTCCTTGTGCTCCTGTTGGCTGTGACATTTTCTTAGATTTTCCTCGTTTTTGATGATCCTGGCAGTCTTGAGGAATGCTGGTCAGATAATTTGTAGGATGCCTCTCTCATTTTTTTTTTTCTGTTTTTTCATGGTTAGACTGGGGTTTGTGAGAGGGGTATCTCAGAGAAAAAGTGTCATCTTCACAATATATCAAGGGTACATATTATCAACATGCAGTCATTGTTGATGCTAACCTTGGTCACCTGACTAATATTGGTTAAGTTTCAACAGAGTAAAGTTACTTTTTTCCCCCTTTCCACACTGTACTCTTAGGAAGGAAGTCACTCTGCATAACCTACACTTAAGGAATGGGGAGTTAACCATCACCATCATGAGGGTGAAGTAACTACATAAATTTAGAATTACTTTGCACAAAATATTTGTCAATCATTTATTTATTATGTAAGTGTGGACTTATAGGTATCAATTTATATTTTAGGTTATGATTCAATAATACTTTTAAAAAATCAGATTTTTCCAGCTTTGGTTGATGGGAATTCTGTAGTTGGATCCTGGGTCCCTTTTATATATCCCTATCATTGTGTGTATATGTGTATCTCTGTGTGTGTGTGTGTTTTCTGTTTTTAACCTTGCTCTTATTTTCTGGTACTCTAAGGTGTCCCAGGTTCATCATGCATATTTATTACTCCATTCTGAGAATCAGCTATTTCTCCAAACAGCCTTGGCTCCTTTAATTGAAGAAAGGTATTAGAAATCAATATCTAGAAAATAGATGTGCTCATTATTACTGGGGCCATAGATTCTAGGCCCTCTTAACTGACAGATAAAAAATATATATGTGTATATACTGACCCATGAATGTACATATTATCTATCTATCTATCTACGTAATAATTTGTGTATCCACCTGTATTGATATTAAACTAAACATGGGTTCATAATGATGTCTTGACCTCTAATCTCTTAACACATGTATCATACATGGCTTAGTCCCTTGTTTGTCTGTAACCCCAGACTCCAACAGTGATAAATTCTGATTCTTTTACTTAATGTTTCAATTCCAGAGTACATGAATAGTGTTTTCAGGATTGTTAACCCATACCCTCATGGAAAGCAATTTTATCAACTACCGAACAGTGCTTATGTGCAGTTTATTTTTCCTTTAGTTTTACAGACTAAATTTATCTTCAAAGTTACTTAGATTAGCATCTTTTTCTCTCCTTTCAGTGAGGTCATTTCATATATTTGTAAAAAAAATTCATTTGTTAAATCTGCATTCTGTCCTGTGATACTTCAATGCCCTAAATATTTTTTTTAATTTGCATATACTATGGTTTACTCTTGGTGCTGTAATGTTCTATGAATTTTGACAAATGTGTGATATAATTTGTCTATCATTAGTCTTATTTCTTGACTTTCTATTCTGTTCCATTGATCTAGGTATCTGTTATTTTGCTAATTCAACTTAGTCTGTGTACTGTAACTTTAAAGTAAATCTTGAAATCTGGTATTGTGAGTCCTTCAACTATGTTATTTTTCAATATTAAGCTATTCTAGGTCTTTTGTCCTTCTTTGTACATTTTAGAACATTTTGTAGAGTTCTACAAAATAGGTCACTAGGATTTTAGTTGATATAGGATTCAATCTATTAATCAATTTCTAGAAGATTGACATCTTATAATATTGAGTCCTCCAGTGCATGAACATGGGATATTTCTCAATCTGTTTAGAATTCCTTATTACTTTAATCTGCATTTTGTAGATCTATCCTATATGTACTATTTTTTATATTTATATCTCAGTATTTTATTGGTAATTTTATATAGTATTTTTAAAAATTCTGTTGTTTAATACTGGTATATTTGAAAGGAAATGACTTTTGTATATTGGTTTTGCATGCTGTGACTTGCTATACTGACTTATTTTCCAGTATTTTTTGGGTAGATTCTTTGGGAGTTTTCTACATAGATGCTCATGTCATTTGCAAAACAAAATAAACTGAAACAATTATTTCTCTTTTTCCAGTTCGTATAGTTTCAAGGAATTGCAGTATGATGTTGATTAGTAATGATGAGAGAAAACATCCTTGCATTTTTTTCTGAATTTAGGAAAACTTCTCCAGTCTGTCAACTCAAACTCTAATGGTAGCTGTAAAATTTTAGTAGATGCCCTTTATCAAATTAAGGAAATTAACTTCTATTCCTATTTTGCAGAGAGTGTTTAACAGGAATAAGGATTGTATTTTGTCAAATGTTTTTTCAACCTCAATTAATATGTTCATATGAGTTTTATTCTTTAGCTTATTGACATACTGGGTTACATTTATTGCACTTTAAACATTGAAATTAATTGCATTAATGGGATAGATCTTGTTTGTAGTGTATAATAATTTTTGTATTAATTTTGCTAAACATATTGCAGCTTTGATTCTCTGCATTCATCTGTGTCTCTAGAGTTTGGGTAGTGATTTACAATCTCAGTTCTTGAATGGGTCTAAGAAAAGTCATTGATTTTTAGTGTTTCCCTCTTTTTCTCATTGTTAGGATGAAAATTATGACATCTAGGTCTTTACATGTTGGAGTTAAAACCAGTAACCTCCCCTTATGCCCCCCACAGATAAAAAGAAATTAGTATCTTAATCCTCACAAATTATTGAATAATTGCACCCCCCTAAAATGGTTTATGTGAAATTATTACAGATTAATAATATTTCCTCTTCCAGCTTCTCCATAGTCACAGGGTTAAAAAAACACAAAAGTTTTTTCTTTCTTTTTCTTCTTCCATATTGCTCACTTTTCTATACCTTTTGTTTTAAGTGAAAATATCTAAGCAAACAAACAAAAAAATCAGTTTGGGGCTTCCCTGGTGGTGCAGTGGTTGAGAGTCCACCTGCCGATGCAGGGGACACGGATTTGTGCCCCGGTCTGGGAAGATCCCACATGCCGCGGAGGGGCTGGGCCCGTGAGCCATGGCCACTGAGCCTGCGCGTCCGGAGCCTGTGCTCCACAACGGGAGAGGCCACAACAGTGAGAGGCCCGCGTACTGCAAAAAAAAAAATATCAGTTAAATATGGTCAAGAAAACCAATCAGTAGTGCCACCAGAAACAATGTATTATTGTCAAATTATAAGTAGGTCTCTAGACATAGAATTCTCTCCTCAGTTCATACTCAGCCATGTCATTTATTACATGTATAAGTGCTGATAATATTTGCCAGTGAAAGTAAATGAGAGATTATTCTAGCATATCTGCGTCAAATCTATCAATATATCATAAAATATATAGATAAGAAGGAATGATAAGTCTAAGATAACAAAATTAAATTTAGCTGGACTGTCCTATATAGTATTCCCTCCCAGTGACAGTTACTAACAGTGAAAGAAAAGAAAATCAAATTCAGTAACATTCAACAGGCTATTAAAGCATCTTCAGTTTCAATAAAATGTCCTTTGCATGCATCACTTCATAGAATTCTTAACTACATAAAAAATATAACAGTATAATTATTGTTTTAATATTAAAAGAACCTGAGGACCCAAGAGGTTACTTTTTGTGCCTCAAAGTCAAATAGGTAGTATTAGAAAAAATAATTGAATCTATGCCATTTGAACTCACTATGCAATAATATGTAAAAATGCAATTGTTTTGTGTCACATACTTATACAAAGCTGGGTTGCATTATTTATGATTGTGGTTAATAATTTTATAGTGTGTTTGGAGAATTTCAGTACACACAGAGTAATGTATACAGGATGAATAAATACTTGGAAAGACATCAAAAGGACAATGGTTGAGGATGCTCAGAAAAGAAGGTCATGATAACTCTCCTCATATGAAAAATAAATAGCCTTAGAAGAATATTAGTGATAGAGTGGGGTTTAGATCCTTAATTTTTTTTTTGTATTTTCTTTGCATGTGTGATAGGGCTGTCCTTCCACTTCATTTTTGTTTCTTATAAGACATGAAATATCTGAATACATTTCTGTCTTTTTGCTGTTTTTTTGTTCATAGAATTCTATTTGGCCAGAGTTTCTGTCTAAGCAATGGAGTGTGCTCTTCCAAGGGGTGGGGGAGAGATGGTTAAAAATTAGAAATCTTATATCAGAAATAGATAAAGAAAGACATAAAATTTGGATTCTTAATTTTGCAGTAGTATAATAGTCTGGAAAGCCTGGTAAATTATTTATAAGAGAAAAGTAAATTTATCCTTTAACATGTAGTAACAAACCAAGAGTGAGACCTGGACAACCAACCGGATTACAAACTATTTCGTAGTGTAGGAAGAAATTCAAAGACTCAAGATATATTAAGAATTTTGCTGACCTGTGGAAGGAAGAAAAACAAGAAAATAAGAGTCTGAGGTAGGAGAGGAAAGCATCAAGATTAAGATTGAACACTCCCTATGCTGATGAATTTGAGGAGGTGTTTGGTATGTTGATGAGTGAAGAGAAATACCAAGAAAGGCTCTTACTGCCCTGCTTTCCATTTGAGACTGGGAAGAAACCTTTCAACTGGGGAGGTCTTGCACTGACAGGGGGTGGTCTCAGCAAGTAAAGACGATAGTATAGAGTGAATAAGCAGAGACAGGGATTATTTAATAGTCCCAAACTTCACTAACCTTGCTTGAAGTACATCAGCACACATGATTTGTTACATTTCCTTGATGATTAACAGAGGTCAGCCTAATTGAAAGCCTGTCAGTAAGATCTAAATGTCCTTAAATCGCCACCACCAATCCTAGTAGTCAGTGAGTTGATACCACAGCAGAGGATGTGGCATAGAAATCCTGGGCCAGAGCCTGTGGAGAGAATGTAAAAGAGGCTTAGCGAGCTTGGGGGGAAGGAGACCTAAAATGTCTCAGAGGTTTTTATAGAGGCCTAATGGGCCTTAAGCAAGACAAAAGAATGACCAGATCATGAGTTAAAGCAGCCAAGGGCTTCAGGAGCAATTAGTATCTCATCCAGGAAAGGAGCAGTCTTATCTCAGCTCTTCCTATCCAGGGAGCAACTCAAACCAGCCCCTCCACAGTGGATACTAGAAGGAACCAGTGGACCAGACATTGATATGTGGATGCCTCTCTCCTCTGATATCACAGAGTTACGGAAAGCCACTGTTTTCTCCATGTACAAGGAGCAGGGAGAGGAGTAAAATCAAACAAGAAGCATTAGAATCAAAGGAACTTATTAAGGAGAAGAAATCATCAGAGCATCTATCAAAATAATTTGCTTTCCTTTCTACTCAGTCTAAATCAAGGAAATTTTAATCTGGCTATGTCAATGTTTTCTTTGTAAAAACCATTCATATGCAGAAATATTATTAGCAGTTTCCTTGTTTTGTTACTGATTTGTTTTGACTTTTTAAACCAGGATATTTTGTTTCTCTACCCTTATTGAAGTTTACAGGAAGGAATGTTAATATCAACTTCAAACTTTAATTTAATGTACTTTGAGAAAGTTTTAAACATAACATATAAAAAAAACCATATTTCCATGTATTTGTTCCTGATTTTACATTCTAAAATGTACATTTTCAGGTACCTATGTACAAAAACATATTAGCAATGCCAAGATATCACATATATATGTTATATTATGAAAAATTAAAGTACATTTCATTTGTAAAGTTATACAAAAAACAAAATATTGACCAATTGTATTGATTGTCAGTGATTCTTCATCTTTTGTTAAAGAAAAGGCTGCTTGTTTTCTAATGATTTTGATACAGCTTGTAAAAGGGAAAAACAATGATAAGTACAAAAAGGATTCAAGGATAAAAAGGAATACAGAAAACAAGTGCTTCTTTTTGTATGATATTCTTAAGAATAATCACACAATTTAGCTCTCAGTTTTAGGATAATTTGAATATCACATGTTCATGCTTGTATTCTACTAATTACAGAAGACAACCATTCTTAGTTGATGGGTAAAATGTTATTCTTATTAAATGGACACCTGGGCTTTTTTTCCCACTCTTCCAATGTACAAAAAACAAATGACAGCCCTAATTTATTCTGAAATTTTCCTCCATTTTAACCAGCCAGCCTCTACGTCAATCCTACTCTTAATCCATAATAATGAGACTGTTTAATTCTCTAATCATGAAGAAAAAGATGTTCACCTAAAAAGACATAGCAATGTGTGCAGCACTCAGACACCTGTTCAACATTTCTTTGTGGGTGGATTTAGCATAAAAATATTCTATGACATTTGTTAGTTAAAACTGACATCTTTAAGTAAGTAGACATTGAAGGTGACATACAAGCTTCAATTAAGTTGCATGCCTCCAGATCCGCTTGTGCTCCTACATACATTGAAGTTAGGTTTTCATCTATATAATCATTCTAAATATCTTATTACTGTAAGAAATACAGTCAGGTATATTTAATTTTATTGACTCTGGCCTATGACTAGATCATTTTATGTTTTATTTAATAGTATGATACAATTATTTACCATAATAAGCTCAATCTTGTCCCAATTTCATCTGGTTGACTGTTCTGTTTTTGTTGTTACTATTTTACTTTCTTAAGTCACTCCTTATTCCTTTTTCCTTTCCCACAAGTATTTTGCTTTTATCTTTGTTTTATGTCTCCCCCCTACACTAGGAATAACATGCGCACTTTCTCCCTTTTGGAATATGAAGAATTACCATGTCATGCCTGTCTCACCATTGTATCTGGAAGCAGGTAACCATTTTATTAGCTCGTCAGCTCCACAGACAAAGAGGATTTTTGCCCCAGGATTCATCATACTCCAAGTCTCACTCATACCTGATTTATATGATTTAAGATAATTTAACAGCTGAGATTTAGGATTTATATAAGATTTTAGATTTAGAGTTGATGCTGTAATTTTTTTTTTTTTTTTTTTTTTGCGGTGCGCGGGCCTCTCACTATTGTGGCCTCTCCCGTTGCAGAGCGCAGGCTCCGGACGCGCAGGCTCAGCGGCCATGGCTCACGGGCCCAGCTGTTCAGCGGCATGTGGGATCTTCCCGGACCAGGGCACCAACCCGTGTCCCCTGCATTGGCAGGCGGACTCTCAACCACTGTGCCACCAGGGAAGCCCTGTAATAATATTTTGAGAATTTGGGGGATGTTTGGTTGGAGTGAGTGTATTCTGCACATGGGATGGACACAAAGATATTTGAGAATAATAACTTCTTTAACATATGGTGCAGGAATATGAGAAGAAATATCTCTAAGTCCTAACCTTTTGTACCTGAGAATATACCTTGTTTGGAAATTAGTCCTTTGCAGATGTATTAAACTAAGGATCTCAAGATGAGATCATCCTGGATTTAGGATGGACCCTACATCCAATTGTGAGTGCCCTTATGGGAGACACAAGAGGAAAAGACACAGAGATACTTAAAGGGAAAAGCTATATGAAGACAGAGGCAGAGATTGGAGTGATGTATCCACATGCCGATGCATATCAAGATGTGCCAGCAGCCACCAAAAGTTAGGAGAGTGGAACTGAACAGATTCTCAGAGACTTCGGAAGGAACCCTATCCTGCTGACATATTGACTTTAGACTTCTGGTCTCCAGTATTGTGAGAAAATAAGTTTTTGATGTTTTAAGATTCCAAGTTTGTGCTAATCGTTACAGCAGTACTAAGAATATATAATCATCTTACCATATGATCTACAATCACACTCCTAGATATTTACACAATTAATTGTAAAACTTATAGCCATGGAAAACATGCATGAAAAGGTATATAGCAACTTTATTCATAATCACCAAAGCTGGAATCAGCTGTTCAATAGGTGAATATGTACACAAACTGTGGTGTATCTATTCAGTGGGATATTTAGCAAAAGATTTTTTTAAAAAAGCAAGCAACAAAAGAAATTGATGAATCTTAAAATGTATATTAGTAAGTTAATGAAGCCAGTCTTAAAAAGCTACAAACTATATGCTTCCAATTATGCAGCATTCTATAAAAAGTAAATCTATAGCAATGGTAAAAAGACTTACATTTGCCAAGAGTTTGAGTGAGAGTGGTATTGAAAGGGAATTGAATAGAAGGGGTTTTTAGAACAGCAAAACTGTTCTGTATGACATTATAGTGGTAAATACAAAGCATTAAGCATTGTCAAAAAACCCATAAAACTTCACAGCACAAAGATACAACCCTGAAATATGTAATTAAAAAAAATCATTTAGAAGTTTGAGGATTTTAAGATGGAATGCAGAATGTTACAAAACTACCAAACTGCATTATTCATTCTCTTGATAGTGTCCCATGATTCATGTAGGTTTTCTTCACTCTTTTTTATTCTTTTTGATTTTAGTACCCCTAAATGGCTAACTTCAAGTGATCTGTCTTCAAGTTGGTTGATTATATTTTTTGCATGATCAAGTCTGTTGAATTTATTGAATTTTTCAGTTCTGCCATTTAATTCTTTAGCTCCAGGATTTTTGTTTGGCCTTTTATGGTTTCTATTTCTTTATTAAATTTCTCATTTTGTTCATGCATTGTTTCCTGATTCTGTTTAGTTGTCTATCTGTGTTCTCTTGCATTTTGTTCAGTTTCTTTAAGATAATTATTTTGAATTTTTGCCAGGCCAATCATAATTTCTTTAAGTGTAGGTTACTCAAGCTTTATTAGTTTCACGGTATCATATTTACCTTATTCTTTGTGATCCATGTAGCCTTATGGTGTCTGTGCATTTGAAGTAGCAAACATCTCTTCTAGTCTTTACACAGTGGTTTTAGCAGGTAAAAGGCCTTCTCCTCTCAGATCCCCAGGGTGATGGGATTACCTCTAGAACTGCAATCTAGATGAGTTGGAGCCAGTTAAAAGGCCGTCGCTGAGTCTGCAGTGGGGTCTTCTTGTTTCCAGGGCTCAGGTTGGTATAGATTCTATCTGGTGGGTAAATCTTCCAAACCCAGTGGCTCCTGGAGTTCAGCTGAGAGGGATAGAGCCAGCCAATTGGCCACGTCAGTATCCATACCCAGGGCCAAGTTCTGCATGCCTTTAGTGAAGCTCTTTTATGTTTTTTTTTTTTCTTCTGCTTGCTAAAGAAGGGGTAAGGAGGCTATGGTGGGTGGTAGGTAGAAATAAAAAGGAAGAAGTAGTTCCCAGTAGTTTAACAGTTTCTACTAAAAAATTATGTTCCGTGTAATATGACTTCTCCTATGAATCTCCACAGTCTTCTTATTGTATTTCTTTGGGAAAATGGTGTTGAGACTAAATCTTTTGTCGAGTTTTCATCAGATTTTAACAAAGGCTGTGCACTGTATATCTTGAGTCACAACTTTTTTTTAGAAAAGTTAAAAATTAAAAATTTCCAAAATAATAAATAAATAAAATAGCCTTTTGATATCTGAGAGGTAGAAAGAGAAGGTATAGTATTAGCACAGGTATAAGATGATCAATCTAATGATAAGATATCAATGTATTTGTCAAATTCCAAGCACATTACATTTCTTTGATGTTAGAAAAACAACTGACAGTTGTGGAAATTTACTTGCTGTGGAAATCAAAAGTTCTGGGTTCAAATTCTAAACATATACTAGCTCTGTGACTTTGGGCAAGCTGAGTACACTTCTGAATTTCTTCACAAAATTACAATAATTGTACAAGCCATGTCTCAGGGTTGTTTGAGAAACAAATGATAAAATCATACATAAAATTATTTGGCAAAACTACAAAACACTTTTTGATGTGGGATTCTTAGAGAAAGTGATGTTGTGCAGCATATGTGAGAATAACAGGAAATTGTACACAAATAGTATGCTTTAGAATCAAATGTCATATATTTTAGCTCTGTTAGTTTGTGCTTTTCTATGAAATGAAAAGTGACTGCCACTGAAAAGTAGTGAAAAAAACATTGAATTTGATATAGACAGTTCTGGAACTGACATCTTTTTCTTTTATTTAACAGTGACTTGCTAGCTAAGCCTGCATTTTCTAATTTGTGAAATGTGGAGGGGGAGGCATGAAAACTTGTGTTGAATAGTGTTAAAGTGTATAAAGTACTAGCAGAGCTTCTAGTCCATTTCATGGACTCAATAGATTTCAATTATTGTTATTTTTCTAGTTAATAAAATTTTGTAAATGTCATACTAAGGAAATTGGTAATCAAAACGAGACGGTAAAAATGATACATAGCATTAAAATTAGGTGCAACATGAATGCAAATTCATTTAACAAAGATCTGTTTTGCTACACATATATTTTGCTCTATTTCCAAAAGAGACTTTAGTGGCCATAACCATTGCATGTTGCATCAGTACTAATTAATAGTAATAAAACTAGTTCTCATTCAAGAGAACTTATTATTATAATTTTTGTCAAAAACAACTACTTTTTCTTCCTAGTTCAGGTTGGTATTTCCCTAAGGTAGTCTGATTTGGAGAACTGTACTTTCTAAAGGATCAATCAGCATCTTCTCTGTGAAACTGTAAAACAAATACTGTCCAACTCTCTAGGTTTATCAAGCCTTAACCAGTTCTCAATTTATTCCTTGGCTATGATTACAACCTCTGGATCAAGCAACATCCCGGCATTCTGCCACAATGTGCTTTCACTATACAAAAATGTTGCCAGGCAGTTCGTTCAAAGTGTCCCAAAGGGCAGTGTCTTGCAGCTTTTGCTCAAAAACTATTCTGAAAAAGAATATTCTCACTTTCCTCTTATTTTCTTTCATTACTTGATTTTTAAATGTTCCTGTTAAGTATTGAGCAGAAACAATATATATAAACTAGGCGTAAGATATAAAGAACAATGAATGCATAATGCAAAGAATTTAGCACAGTGCTGACAAATGGAAAATGCTGAAAAAGGTGACTATTATTAGAAATTTTTTATACCTAAAAATGTATTTTCAGACTTTAAAAAAAAGGTTAGAAATATAAAGTGATACAGATACATTTGAACTTCCTCTAGTCCATTTAATCTCTTCCATTCTCCAAGGAAACTGCTATCCTGAAATCAGTATGATTTATGCATACAGACTTCTATATTGAGGTAGTTTATTCTTTATATCTGTGCATACTTTATTAAACCTAAACTAAAACAATCTTCGTTCATAAAGAATAATCTGAGGCATAGATTCAGAATTTGATCATAGTACCCAATAGTAATAATAATAGAAGTAATTATGATAGATAGCATTTATCATACGTTAGCTATGTTTTAGTTACTTCTTCTAGGTACTTTAACACAACTCTGTGATGTAAGCTTTATTATTGTGCCCATTCTACTGATGTTGTAACAGAAATCCAGACACTTTAAATGCCTTGGCAAAGAATAGAGTCTTAATGGGAACTCTGGAGTTTCAATACCAGAGCCCCCACTCCAATCTTCACTCTATATGCTTCTCAATAAAGCAAATACATAGTTTCATCAGTTGGTCTTTACTATTTACTGCTCAATGCTATGTTCTATAATTCTGATGGAAAATATAAAACAGTGATTTTGAGATGCCACTATCTATTGACCCTAATTCATCACTATTACTTCTCCCTTTAGATTTTAACGACTGTCCTCAAGCATCTCCTTTGCGGTTGTCAGAAATCAATCACACATCCTATTGCCCAAGAAACAGAGGCGTGTGGTTAGGAACTCTGTCACTTTCTTTTCCTGAATCAATAAAATTTAAAATTTTCTGTTTATTTTTTCCCTTGGCTCTTTCCTAAGAAGTACCCCTAGGCCTCACCAAAAATAAGATTTTAATTAGGCTCAAGATTAAACCAGCTCCCAAATTTTAGTAGCTGGCCTTAGTCTCACTCCTTCTCTCCAGAATTGTCCACTCAACCTTTCACCTTGGTCTGGTTTTGTATAGAAGCAGAACTCCTCTCATGGCCACATGGCCGTAGAGTTACCACTCTTCTTTTTTATAGCCAAGATTCTTTTAAGAAATGGACACTTGTTTTTTTCTTTTGTTCGTTAAATTGTTCTTGGCCACATAACTGCTTTAAAACTGCCATTATAATAATCACCTAAATTATTTTTATAAGAACTATTTAGTTAACAACCAAATACACAACACCCATCTCATTAATTTTACCTTCTCAAACACCAACATATGGTTGTTATGCAATTTTTAAATATTAACTCGTGTAGTATTCATAACAACCTTATAAGGAATACACTATTACCAACCCCCTTTATAAATGAGGAAATATCACAGGGAAATTAAATAACATCTAAGGTCATACAACTAGCAAATGGCAAGCTAGAATTTGAATGCAATCATCTAATTCCAGAGCATTAACAGCTACTTTCAGTTGCTTCTTAAAACTTAGCATTTGAATACAATCAATAAAAAATACAGATAAGTTTAAATAACCTCCTTACTCCTCCCTCATCTCCCAGAGATAAGTAAACACGCTCTTGAATATGGTATCCGTCATTCCTTACATGGTTTTATATTATTACCAATCATGTAAGTATCTGTAAAATATACCTTATATAAATACTATGATATATTTTACAATTTCTTTTTATCAATATGTTTTCATGATTTATACATTGACTTGTCTAATATATTCATTTTCATGGCTATATTGTTTCTGTAGTACCATAATTCATTTTTCCATTATACTGCTTAATTTAAAAAGTTGTGTCAATAGTTTTTATTGTTATCGTAAGACAATGCTGCAGTAAACATTCTTCTACATCTCTTTTACACATATGTAAATAATTATTTCAGGATGCATAGGGAGAAATAAAATCGCTGAATCAAGTAAAATGTATCATTTATTTAAAAGCTACTATTAAAATGATTTACAAATGGTGGTACCAATTTATGCTCTTATGAGAAGAGTCTGCATTATTTTTGCCAAGATTTGGCATTGCCAAACTTTTTACTTTTTATCAGGCTATTGGGTATAAAATGTTGAAATTTAATGAGTTTTTTAGATTATTTACAAGATTGAGCATCTTTTTCATGGGTTTACGAGCCACATGTGATTCCTTTCCTGTGAAATTCTTCTTCATGACATTTGGCAATTATTTGCTTGCCTTGTTTGTCCTTTTACCAGTTGAAATGGCGGAGATGCTTATATATTTTGCATATAAATATAATAATTTATTTTTCTTGCAAATATCCACTCACGGCTTGCCCAATTGTTCTTATTATGGTGTTGTAAAAGTAATATGATACTTTTAATATTAATGCTCTCAAAATCACCAACTCTTTATTTCCTTTTGTTATGAATTGGTTAAAAATATTTTCCAACCCTAAGATGAATAGAGCTTTCTCTAAGTTATTCTAATAAGTAAAATGTGACTTTCCACAGTTTAGCCTTTAAAACATTAATTTTTTTCATATGATGAAGAGTAGTAGATGTATTTTTAGATATAAAAATAGATATAAAAATTTGCCTTGGCACCATTTACCAAATAGTCTATACAGCACCCCAAAGGTTTTTGAACAGTTTTATGTAGCGTATAGACGTCGGTAGTATAGATACTAAAGACTTAGAAAAAAAATGAAAGTTCATTTGCATGTATTTTCCAATTATTTAAAAATTTTGAATAGGTATTAAATTGTTTCTTTGTTTCAGCCCCTCTGATTTACCGTTGCTAAATTTAGCAAATAGAAATATGAGAGGTTCAGATAAATTTGAAATTCAGATAAACAATGAATACTTTTCCACGCTGAGCATGCCTCAAACATTGCATGGTATATACTTATACTAAAAAAATTCACTTTTTATCTGAAATTCAAATTTACACAAGAGTTCTGTATTTTATCTAGCAACATTATTCTTATTGAAACAATTATAAAATTAAAAGTTTACTTTGTGCTTCTAATTGAAAGAAAAGTAAAATTAGAAGTTAATTGTGGAAAATTCTCAAAGCTGAAACTTTAAAATAAATTTGAATAAACTTTCAAATGTATCTTATTGGGAATTTGCTGCATTTACTACTTAATTTTGCACTGGTCTTTTGAGACATTCTATGCAAGTGCAGTTTTCTGAATTTATGGTTCTCTTTTATTGAAGTGTAGTTGATTTACAATGTTCTGTTAGTTTCAGGTGCACAGCAAAGTACATATATATATATGTACTTATGTACATATATGTATATATATATGTCTTCTTATATATATTCTTTACTGTTTTTTTTGTTTTGTTTTGTTTTGTTTGTTTTTTTTGCGGTATGCGGGCCTCTCACTGTTGTGGCCTCTCCCGCTGCGGAGCAACAGGCCCCGGACGCACAGGCTCAGTGGCCATGGCTCACGGGCACAGCCGCCCCACGGCATGTGGGATCCCCTGGACCGGGGCACAAACCCGTGTCCCCTGCATCGGCAAGCGAACTCTCAACCACTGCGCCACCAGGGAAGCCCTATATATTCTTTTATAAATATATATATATTATTTTTCAGATTCTTTTCCATTACCACTTATTACAAAATATTGAATATAGTTCCCTGTGCTATACAATAGATCTTTGTTGTTTATTTTATATATAGTAGTGTGTTTCTATTAATCCCCAAGCTCCTAATTTATTCCTCCCCCACCTTTCCACTTTGGTAACCATAAATTTGTTTTCTATGCCTGTGAGTCTCTTTCTGTTTTGTAAATAAGTTCATTTGTATCATTTTTGTTTGTTCATTTGTTTTTTTTAGATTCCACATATGTGTTTTCATATGCTATTTGTCTTCCTCTAACTTATTTAGTATGATAATCTCTAGGTCCATCCATGTTGTTGCAAATGGCAAAATTTCATTCTTTTATGAGTAGTATATATATATATATGAGTAGTATATATATGCACACAGGTATATATATATATACAGAGACATGTCATATATATATGTCATATATATATATATATATATATGCACGTACATACAGACACACACACAATGGAATATTACCTAGCTATAATAATAATGAAATCTTCACTTTGCAACAACAGGGATGGACATAATAATAATAAGCTTCATGAAATAAGTCAAACAGAGAAAGACAAATACTGTATGTTATCACTATATGTGCAATCTAAAAAGTAAAACAAGTGAATGTATATAATAAAACAGACTTACATATATAGAAGTGAGGAAGGACAAGATAGGGGTATGGGATTAAGAGATACAAACTACTTTGTATAAAATAGATAAGCAACAAGGATACATTGTACAGCACAGGGAAATATAGCCATTGTTTTGTAATAACTTTAAAGGGAGTATATAAAAATATTGAATCACTGTGTTGTGCACCTGAGACTAATATTATAAATCAACTACAATTCAATAAAAAAGGAACTGTCTTCCTTGTCTTTTGTTAAACTTGTATATTTTACTCTCAAAAGTTTATAACAATAAACAAAATAATAATGATCTTACTAAATGTAAAGGTAAGAACTCATCTCTCCAGTTATATTAGATTAATTAGATAGTCATCCTCACCATAAAGCTTAATTAGGAGAATAATAAAGCTGGGCAAACATGTAGATAATTCAGTCCTTTGGTGGCAACTGTCTCTTAATATTCATTCATCAATGCTCCCAATGATGGTGATGAATCCTCAGAGACACCACCCCACCATGTTCTCTACTTTGTTTGTATCAATGAATTTGGTAAAGTAGCAGGATACAAAATTAATGCACAGAAATCTCTTGCATTCCTATACACTAATGATGAAAAAGCTGAAAGAAAAATTAAGGAAACACTCCCATTTACCACTTCAACAAAAAGAATAAAATACCTAGGAATAAACCTACCTAAGGAGACAAAAGACCTGTATGTAGAAAACTATAAGACACTGATGAAAGAAATTAAAGATGATATAAACAGATGGAGAGATATACCAGGTTCTTGGATTGGAAGAATCAACATTGTGAAAATGCATATTCTACACAAAGCAATCCACAGATACAATTCAATCCCTATCAAACTACCAATGGCATTTTTCACAGAAGTAGAAAAAAACATATCACAATTTGGATGGAAACACAAAAGACCTCGAATAGCCAAAGCAATCTTGTGAAAGAAAAACGGAGCTGGAGGAATCAGGCTTCCAGACTTCAGACTATACTACAAAACTAGAGTAATCAATACAATATGGTACTAGCACAAAAACAGAAATATAGATCAATGGAACAGGATAGAAAGCCCAGAGATAAACCCAGGCACATATTGTCACCTTCTCTTTGATAAAGGAGGCAAGAATATACAATGGAGAAAAGACAGCCTCTTCAATAAGTGGTTCTAGGAAAACTGGACAGCTGCATGTAAAAGAATGATATTAGAACACTCCCTAACACCATACACAAAAGTAAACTCAAAATGGATTAAAGACCTAAATGTAAGGCCAGACACTATAAATCTCTTAGAGGAAAATATGGGCAGAACACTCTATGACATAAATCACAGCAAGATCCTTCTTGACCCACCTCCTACAGAAATGGAAATAAAAACAAAACTAAACAAATGGGACTTAATGAAACTTAAAAGCTTTTGCACAGCAAAGGAAACCATAAAGAAGGTGAAAGACAACCCTCAGAATGGGAGAAAATATTTGCAAATGAAGCAACTGACAATGGATTACTCTCCAAAATGTATAAGCAGCTCATGCAGCTCAATATCAAAAAAACAAGCAACCCAATCCCAAAATGGGCAGAAGACCTAAGTTGACATTTCTCCAAAGAAGATACACAGATTGCCAACAAACACATGAAAGGGTGCTTGACATCTCTAATCATTAGAGAAATGCAAATCAAAACTACAATGAGGTATCACCTCACACCAGTCAGAATGGCCATCATCAAAATATCTACAAACAATAAATGCTAGATAGGGTGTGGAGAAAAGGGAGCCCTCTTGCACTGTTGGTGTGAATGTAAATTGATACAGCCACTATGGAAAACAGTATGGAGGTTCCTTAAAAAACTAAAAATAGAGCTAACATATGATGCAGCAATCCCACTACTGCGCATATACCCTGAGAAAACCATAAAATCAAAAAGAATCATGTACTACAATGTTCATTGCAGCTCTATTTACAATAGCCAGGGCATGGAAGCAACCTAAGTGTCGATCGACAGATGAATGGATAAAGAAGATGTGGCACATATATTCAATGGAATACTAGTCAGCCATAAAAAGAAATGAAATTGAGTTATTTGTAGTGAGGTGGATGGACCCAGAGGCTGTCATACAGAGTGAAGTAAGTCAGAAAGAGAAAAACAAATACCGTATGCTAACACATATATATGGAATCTAAAAACAAAAATAAAATAATATTTCAGAAGAACCTAGGGACAGGACAGGAAGAAAGACAGAGAGGTAGATAATCTACCTGAGGACACGGGGAGGGGGATGGGTAAGCTGGGACAAAGTGAGAGGGTGGCATGGACATATATACACTACCAAACGTAAAATAGCTAGCTAGTGGGAAGCAGCTGCATAGCACAGGGAGATCAGCTCGATACTTTGTGACCACCTAGAGGGGTGGGATAGGGAGAGTGGGGAGGAGACACAAGAGGGAGGGGATATGGGGATATATGTATATGTATAGCTGATTCACTTTGTTATACAGCAGAAACTAACACAAACTTGTAAAGCAAATTTACTCCAATAAATATGTTAAAAAATAAATAAATAAATAAATTACATTCTAAAGACATCAAAGAATAAAAAAAAATCACACATACTGAAAATGATCATTAAAAGGAAATATAAACTCTATAATATCAAATCCATAAATAGTTTTTCTGAGTGAATGTCAGTGGCATATCAGATTTGACTATTTGGCTTTGAATAGTAGCTAAGTATTGATTTTGAGCAAGATACACACACTTTCACACACACAATGGATTAATAATGTCTGCATCACAGGGATGTTCTGACTAAATGCACATAAAATTTCTAGCATGATATTTTTCTCATTTTATGACCACAATTAACAATATCTTTTCCTGCCTTTAGGTAAAATTGAAAAAAAAAACAAACCCTGAAGCATTCATTTTAACTGTCTTTTATAATACTCCTTGACTTGTGCTTGATGTAAAAAATTTCTAGGTATCCTGATTCACGCCTATATATCTTTATATATATTTCATAGAGTGATGTGATTTAGTAAACATTTTTCAAAAGGCAAATATAAAACATATTTTTATACATTAACTTGTACTTAGCTTTATGTATTATAATGATTGACTGATTAATTTGAATTTTCTTCAAGTATTATATTACCTTTTGCATTGTAATTTAGAAATATGTCGATTCAGAATTCATCATACAAACTAAGTTAAGGCAAATACAATTACATTGCCAATATAGTGATAAAATAAAGTAATATAACATCATTTCCAATAGATTTTTAAAGGAAAGTAGATTTGCTCACATAATGTAATGGCTGATGGCTGTCTTCAGAGTATGAAACTCTGTGGTATTGAAATATTCCATTTCCTTTCTGGCACTTGCTATAAATGTGCATGACAACTGCTTTCATGCAGGTGAACAATGGAATTACATTTTAATCCTCACTCTAAAAGAAGGATTGGTCACAGAGAAAAGTGACTTCAATTATTTTCTAAAAAATAAAAGGTGAAGGAAATTGTACTACTTATACAATGGTCGTTTCCTACACAGTGACATTTCATTCAACATACATCATTCTAAAAAAATAAAATGAATTGACAAGCTCTTATGCTCCACATATCCTTAGAGTCCTCTCAGTTCCAAAAGGAAGACTCTTACTATTGATTTTTTTTTTCTTTTTGGTAGAAGCATAATTCCATATCCTTCAGCTCTTAGTCATTATAGATGACAATAGGATATGAGGAATGACAGCAAGATGCCTTATTTTCAAAGTAATTTTCTACTTTGAATGAAAGTCTTTCAGTATCTTTGCCAGTACAGTATAGTACTGGGGGAAAGTAAAATAATAAATTAAAAAATGTTTCTCAATCCAGAATATATTATCTCTTCTGATTCTCTCAAAACCATGTGAAATAGAAAAGGCAATGATAAATGAGAACATCACATTTCAGAGAGAATGACATTCACATAGTAGCATTATACATTTTTAGAACTGTATTTTATTCTTTTTTCTGCTGTACCACATAATTATTCTTTCTTCCTTTCCCCTTCTGCCTGAGGTTAAGCTAATATTAAAGTGGAGTATTTATACATGATCTCATCTCTAAATAGCTTTACTTTTATGTAAAATTGACATTAGATATTGTAAGAGAATAGAAAATATATACATTGATCTCTGCCCCTGGTTCCTGGCACAGAGCTCCTAAAACTCTTGTAATTTCCTAAGTGAAGCACTAGGAGCGTCCTTTGTTCTAATATATGATTTTTCATACCAAGTAAATGACACAGAGCTCCTATATCTTTTGGAATTTCCTGGGTGATAGCTGTGCCTTTTGTTTTCATGAGGTGACTCTGGGTGGGCTCCTGGATGAGGTCTGGTCACCAGAAAGGGCAAGCCATGATTAGAGGCTTAGAATTTTCAGCTCCACTCCCAATTCTCTAGAGAGGGGAGAGGAGCTGGCAGTAGTATTAACGATCAATTCATGCCTTCGTGATGAAGCCTCTATAAAAATCTCAAAATTATAGGATTTGGAGAGCTTCCAGTTTGGTGAACACATCTTACCTACCAGGCAGGAGATGCACCCCATATCCATGGGAACAGAATCTCCTATACTCAGTATAGGAGCTCCCAGGCCTCCCCCTATGTATCTCTTCATCTGACTGTTCATCTGTATCTTTTTTCATATCATTTATTACATAATAAATTGGTAAACGTAAGTCTTTCCCTAAATTCTGTGAGCTGTTCTAGCAAATAATCAAATTCAAGGGGGAGAAAATCATGGGAACCTCAGGTTTATAGCCCAACTGGACAGAAGTTGTGGGTAATCTGGGGACCTACTACTTGTGGTTGGCATCTGAAGTGGGGGGGTCAGTGGTCTCTTAGGATCAAGCCCTTAACCTGTGGGATCTGATGTTATCTCCAGGTAGATAGTGTCAGAATTTATTTAAATTGTACGACACCCAGCTGGTGTCACAGATAACCACTTGCTGGTGTGGGGAAAAATTCTCACACATCTGGTGTCAGATGTGTTGTGAGTGTGGAGTAGTGTGAGAGTAAAGGAGAGACACGCAGGAGAAGTGGGTTTTCTTGTAGATATCATTGAAGAACACAATAGTTCTATGCAATGAACAAATGTTGACTGAAAATTCAACGTCTGTATTAGCGTAAAAAATGTGTCTATCTCCTGTGTCTCTCTAAACTTCAGCGTCTCAAAGCCACCTTTTATTGCACTACTCAAAATATGTTCTCACATCTCTAGGACCTCATATTAATTTATTTTCATTTCTTTTATGTCAGATTAGATGATACTCACAAAATCATGGAAATAAACTGTTCCTTGGTCTTAGCGTATTTCTTTATTACTTACACATTTTTATCTCTCAACAAAGACTGTAATCTCTTTGACATAATAATCAGTTACAATTACTATTTGTAATTCCTAGAGCACATACCTCAAATCAGTACATAATTATTGATAAGAGGAAAATGAAAATATTTAAAAATTAATGATAGGCAGATAGATATAAAGATAGAATGAAAGGAAACTGAATGTTAATACCAGTTTTTAAGCCAGAAACTTCATGAGAAGGAAGCATATAGGATTCTCCTTGGAGAGAGGTAATCTCTGAAAATTGAGCTAGTCAAAAATCTCTAGTATGGGCTTCCCTGGTGGCGCAGTGGTTGAGAGTCCGCCTGCCGATGCAGGGGATGCGGGTTCGAGCCCCGGTCCGGGAGGATGCCACATGCCGCGGAGCGGCTGGGCCCGTGAGCCATGGCCGCTGAACCTGCGCGTCCGGAGCCTGTGCTCCGCAATGGGAGAGGCCACAGCAGTGAAAGGCCTGCGTACCGGAAAAAAAAAAAAAAAAAAGAAATCTCTAGTATGACCCCTGTAACAGAAACCACTATCAATAGATAAGAATGTGGGCAAGGAGCAGAGTTTATTCATTATTTAGTCTCTAGTGTTTATTATAATATGTTATAGGCACATAAAATGTGCTCCTTTTCTAATTATTTGGTAGAAAATTGCCACTATAACTTAATCATAAACTTTCTTAAAACCACAATTTTAAAGAAAATTTCCATTTAGCTTTAACATTACCACAGAAAAATGAAATAGCATATGCATAATATCTTGAGATATGTGGGAAATAAAAAAATTAGAGATATGTCAAGTGTTATTAATAACACTATCAATGTGTTTTTCCTTATTTGAATTCAAGCTGCTGATAGCTTAAAAAAATACTATGAGCAAAAATACTAGTTTTAAGTTGATATTAATATTTATAAAGGAGTTTTCATATCCTTAATTGGATATGAAACCTAAACCATCCAAACATCATCATCATTAATTTAGAAATAAGGGAATTAACATTCAAAGAGTATGTTTCAAATGGTTAGGAATAGAGATCACGTATTGAGCGCATTTCATTATATTATTTTTCTTTCCTCAAACAATGATAGTTAGAACTGTAATAAGTGATAGACTGTGTTGACTTGATTGACTTCTTTTGTTTGGGATTATACATATTTGTAGTTTTTGATAATCAAAAATTGAATATTTAGTCATTTATATACTGTTCACTATGTGACCTCCCATCCCTATCAAATACCATATCATGTTTGAGATGATAATATTACTCAGAACTATAATAATTATTTATGAGAAGTAATAGCATTAATGCCAGGGAAAATAAAATATTTTTATTTTTAAAAATAAAACAATAAACAATAAAACAAGGATAAAACAAAATATTAAACCCAATACATATAAGGCAATCAGCATACTTTTTAAAAAAAATAGGTTAAATAAATGATTTCCCAGAAAAGTCAAATTTTCAGTCATTAATTTGCAGTCCTCAATATTCTATAAACATAATCTAACAATAACCTAATCAATTTAACATTTTACTACAAATAACCAATGAAAACTGCTAAAACATTTGTTAAATATTAGAATTAATATGAGCTGAAACACTTATTTTCATAGGAAATGCACTCATTAAAATAATAGGTTACTTTCCAGCTCTCAGATACCCTGATCTGGGCCCTATATATTGGCAATGATGTGGAAGTAATAGAATACTATGCAAATTAGCAGCACAAAATACCATGGGTATAATAGATTATGAAGAGAAAATAATTAAAAAGGTTGGTTTTCAAGAATGATGACATTTAGAGCCCTTGAGAATCCATATTGCACTTGATATATTTATTAAAATGTAAAGTATTAATTTTAAAAACTTACATCCATAAGTGAAATTATACTGACAAATAAGTCATGCCTTTCACTAATAAAGAGATCACTTTATCCCTGATGAAGAGTTATGAAGAAAGAACATTGAACAAATTCTTCACGTTAATGGTCATGTTATTTTCATTAGAATCTTATCACTATCTTATATCATTCTTCAATTCATGTCAGGTTTTCACTGTTACACTTCCCAGTTAACTTTATTCTTGATTTGACCATTGTAGACGCCATTTTAAAAACTGCAGAAAGCACCCATTTCAAAGAATGAGTTCAAATAACTTATTAAATCTAGCAGATGACCAATGCTCAGTACTTTTCCATGCCAGTAACACCCTTGGAGGCATCCCAGAGGTTTCACGTTGAATAAAGGTAGAAGAGAACCACACACACCTCTTCAGCAGTAGGCAGTGCACATCATTTACATTGCTGGAAAACTATGCCATTGCATTCTGAATATACTCAGGAATATCAGTTCTGATGCTTGAGAATTCAACCCTATTTCAAAAGCACTACAATTAATTAACAAATAAAGTAATAACATCCTTTGTATGGAAAAAGGATTGCTCTTAAACAATTATCTACCTTGCATACCTGAAATTACTCTTTACAAAACTGCCTTTTACAGTGCTTTTTCCACTTAAATTATTTGACAATATAATCCATATTCATGCTGAAAACTGTGGGGAAAGTGCAGAAAAATGAATAAGAAATTAATTTAGAGAAACTTTTGTCAAATAATTGGTTTGTAAGATAATAAGTATTGCTTGATAAAGATAATTTCTCATCCATTTCTAGTGTCATTAGATATGTACTACCCAGAATAAATTACAGCTTTTGTCTTTATAACTTGTAAAATACTTTCTTGGTATTAAAATGTGATTGTAGGACTTCCAGTTTTAGCCCAGCCTGTATAATACTTGGAAGTTATCATTTCATCATTATAGGAAAATAGCTGAACAAAATGAAAAGCAGTGACTTCTATTAGACTCATCAGAAATTTGAGGTCAGTGGAAAAATTACCATCAAGACTCTGGAGAGGCAGGCAAATACAGTGATTAACAGTCTATATCAACTTACCTGACTACCTCTGGAGTCATAAACTGGTAAGAAAACATGTGGTCATTTTGACGAATTGACTGAGACTGAGTGTGGACTACCTTGAGAAATTGTCCAAATTTTTGTGGATATTACCTGAAGGAATCCTACTAGGTTCTCATGTTTAAGATCCAATAAAAATGCCCTCACATTTTGGGCAGAGGAAGAGGAAAATAAGCAAAATATTCCTAGAGTATTCTCCACAACAAGGATCAACACTCCAAGGGAAAATATGTTACTAGAGAGCATTATCAGGGGAAGAGCAATTAGGTTACTCCAACCACACCCCCACCCACACTCCCCAGCCTTCCTGTCTTATGAAGGGAAGGGGGAAGAAAAAGCTAAAAGATACTTGTGAAAGTCACAGCTCAGGGACACAGGCCCACCAAAAGACAGAAATAATCGTAAGATTATAGAACAATTTCCCTCCACACACCCTACCATCATCCATTTCAACAGGGCTCGAGTGTAACAACAGAGAATCACAACTGAAAGATCTGCAAGACACAATCTTTATTTAAGAAGGAGTTCTTAGGAAAATCCAAAGACAAAAACGTTTTCAAGCAAACAAACCTAGGGAGATTGTTGCCAGTAGACCGGGCTTGCAAGAAATATTAAAAGTTCTTCACAGTGAATGAAAATTATATGGATCAAAGTTTAGATCTACATAAAGAAAAAGTGTCAGAGATGAAGGTAAAATAAAATGTTTTATTTTCTTATTCTTAATTGATCTGATAGGTACCTATTTAAACTAATAATATTATCAATGTTTGAGTATTTGTAACATGCAGAAAAGTGGATTGAATGACAACAATGTTATAATAGGAGGGAGGATGGAATTAGAAATTCTCCTTTAAAAATTACTTACCCTGTCACTGAAGCTGTATACTGTTATTTGAAAGTGAACGTAAGGTGTATATTGTAAACTCCAGAGTAAACAGTAATTTAAAATAGGTGTATATAATTCATATACTAATGGACTAGGGAAAATTGACTAATACAAAATTCTCATTTAAAACCCCAGAAATTAGAAAAAGTGGGGAATAGTAAAAAACAGAAGAAACAAAGAACAAGTATAACAAATAGAAAACAGTTATAAACAGGGTAAATGTTGCTTCAACTATATAATCACTTTAAATGGTTTAAATATAGCAAGTAAAATACAGAGACTCTTAAGAGTGGTTAAAATAACAAGCCCAACTATATTCTTTCTGCAAGAAACCCTCTTTAAATATAAAGACACAGATAGTAAAGAGATGAAGAAAGATAATATGCTAATACTAATCAAAAGAAAGCTTGAGTGACTATATTAATTTTAGAGAAAGCAGACTTCAGAACAAGGAAAATCATCTAGGATAAAGTGTAGCACTACATAACGATAAAGAAATCAATTCTCCTGGAAGACAAAACAATTTACAATGTGTGTGCATGTAAAAACAGAGCATCTAAATAAGTGAGACAAACAGTGATAGAACTACATGGAGAAATACATAAATACACCACTATAGTTGGAGACTTCAACACCCATTTTTAAGCAATTGATAGAGCCATCAGATATAAAATCATCAAGGCCATAACTGAAGAGAACTGGATCTAATTGATATTTATAGACTACTTCATCCCACAGCACTTGAATACATTTTCTTTTCAAGCTCACATGGAACATTTACCAAGATAGATCACATTATGGGCCAGTAAAACACACCTAAACAAATTTTAATAAATAGAAATTATATAGATTATGCTCTCAGACTACAATGGAATACAAAATAAAATTGAATTCAATTACAAAATGTTTTTAATAACAGAAAATCTCAAAATATTTGGAGAGTAAAAAACACACTTCCCAATAACACTAGGGTCAAAGAAGAAATCTCAAAAGAATTTAAGAAATACTTTGAAGAAAATGAAAATACAATCTATCAAAATTTGTGAGATGCTGTGAAGGCAGTGTTTAGAGGGAAATTTATAGCATCAGATGCATGTATTATAAGAAAAGACAGATCTAAAATCAACAATCAAATCTATTTTAACAAGTTAGAGAAGGAGAAACAAGGGAAATTTAAGCCTAAAGCAAATAGAAAGAAATAATCAAATTTAGAGCAGAAATAAATGAAATGGAAACCAGAAATCACTGAAGCACAAAGCTGGTTCTTTTGACAATATCAATAACATTTATGTAAAAAATCGAGCCAGGATAACCAAGAAAAATGTGAAAAGACAAAAAATACTAATCTCAAGTTGGGAGTGTCCATCACTAATAATCCCATAACATTTAAAAATAACAGTAAAGGAATATTATGAACAACTCTATGCTCACAAATTTATTATAGTAATATGAGAGCTAAAATTATAACACATTTAGGAGAAAATATAGGAGAAATACTTGTGACTTTGAGTTAGGCAAATATTTCTTAAGACAGCAAGAATACCGCATATATTTTAAAAAGTAATAAGTTAAGCATATCGAAAGTTTTTGAATGTTCCTCAAGATGCACCATTAAGAAAGTAAAACAAAAACAAAAGAAAAAAAAACAAAAAAAGAAACCCATAAGCTGAAAGAAAATATTTGCAAACCATACATCTGAAAAGTGACTTATCTTTAATAAATACTAAGAATTCTTATAATCCATTAAAAATTGCAAAAACCAAATAAGATGTATACCAGCCCTTATAAAATATATGATTTGTGCTTATTATAAAAAAAGGTGTTCAACATCAGTTATTAGGTCTACAACATAAAAGACTGACAATATATCATTCTGGGAAAGTTGTGGAGGAACTGGAATGTTCAGACATTGATGATGGGAGTGTAAAATAGTACATCTGCTTTAGAATAGAGTTTGACAATTCCTTAAAAATTATACATATAAATATCAAATGACCCAACTTTTCTACTTGTAGATATATACCTTCAAATATATAAAATTATATCCATACAGCTACATGTACATGACTGTTCATACCAGCATTATTTATACTAGATAAAATCAGGAAATAATTCAGTCAACCAATTAGTGATAAACAAAATGTTTATCCTTATATGCTATTCAGCAATAAAAATGAATGAATTACTGATTTATGCAGCATCTTGGATAAGCCTCAAAAACATGCTAAGTGAGAGAAGTCAGATCAAAAAGACTACAGTCTTGGAAATTTCCACTAATATAAATGATGTGAAAATAAAATGTAATGGCCTGTTTTTACAAGGGATATTTTCTCAAGGTCTTCCTCTGAATGCTACTTAAGATTTCAGATCAAGTTTTCTGTTCATTCCTGCGTGATTCTTCAGAGAATTGATATGTCACCCTCTGAAATTACTAATAACTGTTCAATAGCTTCTGAGTTTCAGAAATAAAAAATTCCTCCATTTTCTCTCACTAAAATTTGTTCCATATCTAACAATTTGCTGACTCAAATACCTCTGAAAACTATTCTTAGGTAGTAGTCAGTAAATGATGAATTAAATGTGATTCTTTAATACCTAACCAAACTAAACTCTATATAAATGTATAATTGTACCATTTATTTGACAACATACTAGTGAAATCACCAATGTCATTTTCAAATATTCTGCAAATATCCCAATATGTAATTTTTAAAGTAAAGTAACAGAACATGGCAATATCAAGACCAGAAGAATCCAAGTCATTTGATTTATTTAGTAAGTAAAGGACAAGTGGTTGAACAGCTTAGTATTTCTGAAGGGAAAAATCATTTTACACAACTTTGAACTTAGATCAGAGCAATACAGTGTAGGTGAGAAAAAGTGAATCAGATAAATTCCTGAGTGTCTCTGGAGCGAAGATAAGCACCACAGATTGTCTCCTTTTGAGAGAGGAATATTGGGGTGAGAAGGTCATAGTGATCAAACCCCATCAGGTGACTGACTATTAAATTCAATAGCCTCTGCAGTTTTCTTATCGACTTCTCAAATCTCCATTAAGGAGATGTCTCAAGGGAGAGAGACAAATAAACCATAGGGAAAGTGGTTTGAAATAAAGCCAGCTCCAGGATAAATGTCTAGTTACCAGTGAATGTGAAAATAAAAACAGCTACAAAATATAAGCAGGTTAGTGTTATTTAAATCATTACAAATGCAGATTTAAATGGGCCAGTTCTACTGAACCAAATAATCACTTGATGTTGGAAATCCTATAATTAACATATAAAGCATAGACATTTGCAACAGTTAAATTCTATCTGAAGATCCAGTCTCTTGTTTAGGGTGTAAAATCATGCATTGTGTTCTTAGATATATGGACCCCTCTAATAAAGTGTTATAAATAAGGGTAGAGTCAGGAACATTCCTGATTATTTTTGTTTTTTTCATATGATCCTTCCTTATGGAAAATGGGACTGAAACAATCAGAATTTCTAGATGAATCTGTCTCCCTCTGTCTTTAATATTTATATTAGAGTGGCATATAAATTTAATGCCAATGAAAAGGGGTGTGTGTGTGTAAGCAAGATTTTCAATAAGTCACAATTTGACTCCAACTTAATAATTTTCAATAGTACAAAAATAATCTAGTGATGGTAAAATAATCTAGACATAGAGTCCCAACTTTTTCTTTTTGCAACATCTTCTATCCCTAAATTTTATCTGGAAATACATAAGCACACTATTCATGGTATGGATGACACATTGTTCACATTGTCAATGTCATGGAACACTTGTAAGTTCAGCAGCATTCTAAAGTTCCACAAAACAAAATAACTATCTTGCTCTAACTCATCTCCATTGTAAAGATTATAGAGAACTAAAAAAGAGAGCTTTAGAGAACTAAAAGCTCTCAAATGGGACCAAAAAAAAAGTTTTGGGTTTTGATCATCTTGTAATTTTGAGTTATTGCAGTATAATCTAAAATTTAAATGTTGGCACATTTAATAGCGTATCATTATAATTAAAGTGTATAAATTAGATATTTATGCATTACTTATTTGTGCCTTCTAAAGGAAGCTATTACTTAATAAATTCAATAGAATTCTTTAAGCTACTCTAAGAAAGTATACTAAAATCTGACCAGCCATCTGTCAGTAGACATACAGCTGTCTCAAGTTTCTGTAGCTTCACTGTATTTTGAGAGATGTATGGTGTATAGATCTTGGCTCCCTCTAACTTTTCCACTGATCCTTCTACACAGTTGCCTATATGATGATTTTCATCTATAATTATACTCCATGTGTATATAGTAATCACAAATATTTTGTTATAGTATTTTGAGATCCTGTTTTCTTATTTGAAGAAATAGTTGTAAATAAAGGTTTCTATAATGAAAGAAACATTTTTATAATTACTTTAATACTTTAAATAATAAAATTACTTTAAATAATAAAATTGATACAATTTAATATAATGAGTGTGAATAAAACATTTATAATTACTAAAAAAAGTCAATAGCTCTTACATCCATAGCTTTAAGCAAAACCTGCCAGATTAAATAATATATCATATATGATTTCATCTCTATAGAAAAAAATCTGAAAATACTCTTAGATGTTACAGTAGTATTTATCTTGTGGTCTTGTGAAGTCTGCTAAGGACACACCTATGAGCTCTGCAGTCTTTGAAGCCCTAGGCACCTCTGGTCAATACTGCAGTTATAGTGGTGGAGTCGTACAGAACACAGCAGAGTGAGGGTCCAGGTAGGAAGCACCTTGGCTCTTCTCAGCACTAACTTCACATTAACATGTTTTCGAAGCTGTCTTCTCCCCATGGAGCTACCCTACCTGTCCTGAGCTACACTACCTGTCCTGTATATCCCATGAGGTCCTCTAATTCCTCCATCTGCTGCCAACACATTTTCCCACTGGCTTTCCTTCCAGTTGTTAGTACCATTCTGATTTTTTTCATGAAGGTTAGTTATAGTTACAAAGATTCAAGGGGTATGCCTGAAGTGTCAGAATTCAGAGAGTGTTACATTTATGATGCACACTCTTATATGCATGTATATTGATGAAATTTAAAAATTCAGGTAACTAAGAATAAGTTTACTAAATGACTTGAAAGACCTCAACACCAAAAGCAACACATCATTACTGAGAGAAATTAAAGAATGTCAGAGTAAATGGAGGGTTATACAATGGTCATGGATTGGAAGACAATAATAGAAAGATGTCAGTTCTCCTCAAATTGACATTGCACTAAGTAAAAACCTTAGCAGATTTTTCTATTGAAAGTGGCAGGCCTATTTTAACAGTTGTGGAGAAATGCAAACGTCTGAGACTAGTCAAGGCAATGAAACTTAAACACTTCTAGGTATTAGAAAATTATAATGACAAAAAGTATGGATTTTACACAAGAGTAGAAAAATAGACAAGTGGAACACAATAGGTATTCCAGAAAAAGTTATAACCACATACTTAGTCTTGATATGTGACAATGTTCACAGCAGTTCAGAAAAAAATTATATTTTTCTTAACAATAAAAATAATTAAAAAATAGTCTTCCTTTTCCCCTCCCATAGCGACTTAAAGTATGATTACTTACAATAGAATTGTCTAGCATATTTTGAAAATGAAAAATTGTATTATATCACAACTGTTTGAGAACATGCGTTGATTAAATGGTCATTAAATGCTGAATGTAGAGAAAGTAACTTTGATTTGTCAAAATAAGCGAAGGATGATAAAAATAAATACAGAAGGCATATATATTACTTATTTGAAATGCTAATACATCTGAAATTTGTAGTTTCAAGGAAGTATCCTAGATCACCATAGCTAGTCACTCCCTGAATACTTTTTTAATGTATATGTTTGTAGAAAACCTGGGAATTTCTCCACCTTAAGGGTCCTTGATGTTCCTTCATGCTACTATTGACTTCTCAGTTACCAAAAATTATATGTTGAATTAAGGAGAATACATTATTAAGTACTTTCTTACACCATTAACAAGATTAAGTTGATGTTTGTGTCAAGTTTTGTTTTGAAGCAGATTCAGAAAATCTTGTCAGCAAAAACGATCTTATTTTTCGTGTGGTTGAGACAATTTGTGACAAATTTCCAACTTTCAAATGTATCAAATTACTACAGTTTACCCTTGAACAGCATGGATTTGAACTGCACTGGTCCACTTAGATGCAGATTTTTTTCATTTCTATAGTACTACATGTTCCCCTGTTGGTTAAATATTCAGGTGTGGAACCACAGATATGGAGGACTGACTATAAGTTATACCTGAATCTTTGACTGCAGGGAAGGTCGGCAACCCTAGCTCCCACATTGTTCAAGGGTCAACTATATATTTTAATTTTCCCCATTTGGCTAGGTTTTTTCTTTTCTTTTCTTCAACAAATTTGTTCTTTTTAGTACTCATTATAGACCAAGATGGATATTTTATTTAAAGGAGTACTGTTGAAATGTTAAACCAACAGAACTATATTTTTAACACTGAATAGCTCATTGCTTTTAATTTAAAACAGAATAAATTATTTGACTAATTTATGCTTGTAAAATAAAGTTAAATGCCACTTAAATATTATAAATATTCATTAAACAGGTATAAATATTATAAATGTTTATATGTACTAAGTCTTTCATCGTAAAAGTGACACAAAAGGGGTGGAGTTACAGTTACCTTCCCCAAATTTGTCCTTAAATTGATCAAAATTTCCAAGTGTATTTATTTATGAAATGTATGCTTTTTTAACGGTCTCACCCAAGCCAGACACACTAGAAATAGCTAATTTGTCTGCTAGATGCCTAAGATAGTAGTAATTGATCAGAAATAGTACCCTCTCATATCTTATTAAGCAGAGATGTCTACCACATCCTAGTAGAGGAGAAATATGTGAAATGATGTAGAGTTTTGGAAGAAAGTATGATATTTAGGGTAACAAGTTTGATATCATATAGACAAAAGCAAAGGAGGTGGGGAGAGAGGATCAAGAAGGGAGGGAAGGAGGCTAGATTTTCCTAAGTACAAATCATTAAAGAACTTCCTGATCTGCCATTCTAAGAAATGTAGAAATCTTCTATAGGCAGTAGGGACCTATATAAGATTTCTGCCAGAGAAACAAATTGAGCGGATTTCGATTTTTGAAAGAGAATTCATGGAGTTGTAAAGAATGGAAGTCAGTTCTTCACAAAGGAATATTGTGTACTAGAAGACAGCTGATTACTGTCTGTGCTGCTTTCACCTATTTTTTTCTTCAGGAAATGGCTACATAATATAATTTTCTATCTAGATTCCCTATAATGTCCTTAAACCTATTTGAGTTTGCTAGAATCTGTAAATAATTGTTTACCATCTCTATATGCCTAAATATAATTAAAATGCTTAAGTGTCCTAGGAAAGTTATTTCATCTGTAAAGTATATCCAAATGACATTCCCATCATTTGATAACATCGTCTCCCCTTGCAACCATTTTGTACCATGTTTCTACATATCCCAGTGTTAACTCTTCTTTGTGTAAAATTCTACACTTGGCTGAACTGATCCTCTTTATTACTTAGATAAAGAGGGATTAAAGGTCCATATATTTTCCTACTAAAAGATAGTAGTTGGCTCTGCTGTGCCTCAGCAAAGATATACTAGAACTGTTCAACCCTGGCAATGTTTGTAAATCAACAGCTCTAGAAACACACAACCTCAAAACGTTTCCAAAGAAAAGTTGTGACATTTTATCTGGCCCTGTATACTCCAATATGACTAACAAGTCATTTTTAACAAGTTAAAAAATGGAAATAGCCTAATATGATAAACTTGTATATCATTATTAGCACTATTTTTAGAAGAAAATTATATGTTTATATACTTTTATATTATATATTTACTATATATATACATATATATGTATATATATATATATAAATTCTTATATGTCCAGTTGCCATAAGCATTTTGGCAATGGAAGCCTAGTTACAGGAATCTTGGTAAAGGCCAGTCAATGATTTCTTTTTTATTTGGTGTGAAAAGTAATTTATTATGTCACCCTTCTCTGGCTATTCAGTAACACAGACCTCATTTCAATGCATATGTTGCTCAGCTAAAGGCTCATGTGCTCTTCTTAAATAGTTCCTGTTAATAAGGTTTTGAAATTTATACTCTAAAGGAAATATTATATAATCCCTGGAGTTTGTAGATGATAATACCTAATTATTACAACTGTGACACAATGTGGATAGTCCTGTAAAGTTTTTTTTTAATGTTGTAGAATATACATAATACAAAATTTACCATATGACTACTTTTAATTATACAGTCCAGTTGCACTAAGTACCTCACAATGTTGTGCAATCATCACCACTGCCTCCAAAACCCTTTCATTAACCCAAACTGAAGCTCTGTACCCATTAAATACTTCCCCATTCTTCCCTCTCCCCAGCCCCTGGTAACCACCACTCTACCTCTGTCTCTATGAATTTGATTATTTTAGGTACCGTATATAAGTGCAATTGTACAATATTTGTCCTTTTGTGACTAGCTTATTTCATTTAGCATAATTTCTTCAAAATCATTCATATTGTAGAATGGAGCAGAATTTTACTCATTTTTTAAAGTTAAACATTATTCCATTGTGTGTATGTACCACAGTTTGTTTATGCATTCGTCTATTGATAGATTCGTGAATTGTTCCCATCTTTTGGCTTTGGTGAACAATGCTGCTATGAACAATGGTATATAAATATCTATTTGAGTCTCTGCTTTCAATTCTTTGGGGCATATAACAAGAAGTGGAATTGCTGAATCATATGGTAATTCTAATTATTTTCACAAGCACCACACTATTTTCTACAGTGGCTATACTTTCTTATATTCTCAACAACAATGCACATGGATTAAAGTTTCTCCACATCCTTGCCAACACTTGTTATTTTTTGTTGTTTTATAGTGGCCATCTGATGGTCTGTAATGGTATCTCATTTTGGCTGATTAAGTTTTTAGTAGATTTACTTTCCCAAAACAAAAGCAATAGTAAAGACATCAAATATTTCCACAAAAGGCCCTTTTACACACTACAATGGTTCAAAAGACTAGTTTTCTATGAGATACCTATCTCACCTGTCATTGGCATGTCACCACTTCCTATAATCTCAATATAATACTGTTTCATGGAAATCTAAGGATAAATATGAAAGGAAACAGTGAAGAGATAAACGTTATCAATTTTAACTTTGTTAATATTTCTTCAAGAGAGTATTTTATCATCAGTTTTTCCCTACATAAAAACATTTGTGGGGCTTCCCTGGTGGCGCAGTGGTTGAGGGTCCGCCTGCCGATGCAGGGGACACAGGTTCGTGCCCCGGTCCGGAGGATCCCACGTGCTGCGGAGCGGCTGGGCCCGTGAGCCATGGCCGCTGAGCCTGCGCGTCCGGAGCCTGTGCTCCGCAACGAGAGAGGCCACAACAGTGAGAGGCCCGCGTACCAAAAAAAAAAAAAAAATTTGTGACATAAATACCATACTTACTATTGTAAGTGATTATCTCTTTTTAATATAGTTTTTCCTGATGTATAATCATATGTAACTGGAATAAGAAAGTCAGGGATTGGAGAGAATGATATACAGTGAGACTTCTAAATAATGAAAATCACCATCTATGGCCCAGAGAGAGAGAGCGAAAATTTCATTTGAATGACTTCTAGGAGTGTCCTTCATACTCAATGTAATATAATTTGTAATATAAGACATCTGTTTATAATAATAGCATGTGATATCAAGTAGCATTTAAAATCTGGTACATATCAAAATATGAGGAGAATAAAATCTTCTGTGACAGATTAGTAGATGTATAATTTATCAGTACTTGTTCTGATAAAGAATGCAAGAAATAAATTTGATAAAGTTAGCAAGGTAGTATCTTTAATTGAAAACATAAGAAACTAAACAATACTGTGTTAAAAGTATGTATAAAAATCAACATAGGTTTTATAACAGATATTATACTTTTCAATGAAAGAGTCTAGGCCTGGACATCAAGAACAATATCACAGGAACATCAGGAGACACAGATACTCATGAAAGAGATTCAGAAATAATAAATCTGGAGTACAGTTTTTACTGATTTTTACTTATTTTAGAGCCCTGAAATATTCACCTTTCAATTTTTAGATTTTAGATTTCTCAGTATGAAGCATACAGTGATTTATTATAGTAAATCTGATTTATCATTAAATTTTAAAAAAGCCACAGGGAAAATTGTTTACAGTAGAAATTGTTTAAATCCTTCTGAATCTTGGACAGTAGTCTGAAAAGTAATTTGTTTAAATAGCTCAGATACTCTTCGATATTAATTAAAATTTAATCAGTCCATTCTGTCTACAAGAAAACTTATATGTATATAATGAATTACAAATGTAATGAAATATGTATACAATGATATCTATACATAGAAATAGATATGTATTTTCACAGCCAAAGACCCTAGCTAAACATGTGAAAACATAGTGAGTTTTTTCTCAATAAACAAATATTTTGAAGTTCAGTTTAATATTTTACAAGATAAATTATCAAGCTTTATGCATAACTTTTTTCTTACTGATGATTTTTACATCCCATTCCTCTAACCACAAATATAATTATATCATATACATACAATTTATATAAAGTATTGGTTTACTGACATTTTCTGACTCTAGACAGACTTTCCCAGTAGGACAAATAGCATATGATCTTAATGGAAATTATTCAAACAATACCACCTAGTAAATCAATGTAGGAAGAACCAGCAACATATAACTCTTATATGTTATCCAGGACTTCCACTGCCAGCCAATTTGAAATAATATGGGACAAATGTAACCTCTTTCCTGAAATAACTGAATATCAGACAAAATATCTGAAACAACAGTTTTTAAGATACTGAACATCAGGCAATGAAGAACAGTGATCCCTGTGAGACAAGACACAAACAAGGTGAATCTTATAATTGCCTAAGCTTACTGCATTAAGTTTCCAGGTGGCAGTAGTGAGGGAGGGCAGAGAAAACCTACTTCCTAATTAAGAAAATGGAGTTGAGATTCCAGGAGATAAAGACAACTAGAATTTGTGGATGATGTATCAAAGAGGAAAGAGCTTCACAGACAGAGAACTGTGGAGATCTGCAGAGCTTCCCCCTCAAATATTCAACAGGGTATTGATCAGCACATGGCCTCAAGAAAATGTTTTAATATTGAGGAAAGAACTACCTGAAAGAATTAAAAGTAACAATATCTGGCACTCACACAGAGCTGAGAATAATACCTGTTTCCAAAGGATTGTACTGGAAAATTTCATAAATTACTGAGCACTTGTTATAGTACTCAGAAGAGTCTTGCCTTAGGTGTAAAGAATAATAAGCTCTAAGCTAAACACTGATTTTGTCCTGCCTAGCAAATCTTAAAAGCAAGGCTTGAAAGGATCTACCTCTTTTCTAAGTATTGAGTTGGCCAAAAAGTTCATTCAGTTTTAAGTAAAAATAAAAGGCACATATTTCATTTTCAACAAGACATTTATTGAACAACGTATTCCTTAACAAATGAACTTTTTGGCCAACCCAATATATTAAATGCACCCTAGAACAAACGCAAGAATATTTTAATTTTAATTTTTTTTTTTTTTTTTTTGTGGTACGCAGGCCTCTCACTGTTGTGGCCTCTCCCGTTGTGGAGCACAGGCTCCGGACGCACAGGCTCAGCGGCCATGGCTTACGGGCCCAGCCGCTCCGCGGCATGTGGAATCTTCCCGGACCGGGTCACGAACCCATGTCCCCTGCATCGGCAGGCGGACTCTCAACCACTGCGCCACCAGGGAAGCCCAAACTCAAGAATATTTTATAGGATTATAAAAATATCCAGCATGCAACAAAGTAAAAAAACCAAAACTGTCTCCAATACAATATAAAATTACCAGACTACCAAAGAAGTAGGAAAATATAACCCATAATGAGTAGAAAACTCAGAAAAATCAATTAAAACAGTCCAAGAATTAACACAGATGTTACAATTAGCAGACAAGGATTTGAAATATTTCACATAACTATTATAATTCATATCCTCAAAAAGATAATTAGAGACATAGAAGATAAAATATGAACCAAATTGAGTTGTGGAGATAAAAACTATAATGAATGTGTTGAAAAATACACCAGATGATGTTAATGGCAGATAAGACACAGCTAGAAGCTATTCAAAATGAAACACAAAAAGGAAAAAAAAAAAAAAAAAGACTAAAAAGATTAATAGAGCTTCAATTGACTGCCAGAAAACTTGAAGCAGTCTAATATATGTGTAATAGGAATCCCCAGAGAAGACATGGTGGAGAAACTGAAAATAATATTTGAAAAATTATGACTAATAACTTTATAAATTTGATATAAATTATATACCAACACATCCAATAGTTCAGAATATTTCAGGCACAAGAAAGAAGACATATTCTAATAATACTTTACTTGTCTGAGATTCTTCATCCCCATTCTTCAGGCATAGCTTAGATTGGCAGTTGTTTGCTCCCCACCCCATGGCAATTTGAATATGTTATACCACTGACTTCTTGCATGTATGTGGATGATGTGAAATAGACTGTCAGTGTAAATCTTAGCTTTTGGAAGTGCTTTGCAATTTCCTTTTTTATCTTCTATGATTTTAAGATTTATTTTCTCTTTTTTGTAATTTAGGATTTTCAAAATACTATATTGACCTGTGAGTATTATATGGAAGACTTGTCTTCTGTCATTCCTAGAAAATTTTATGCCATTATATCTTTGGAAAATAATTTCCCCAAATTCTGTTTTTTTAAAATTCCCCATAAGGTTTAAGCTTGTTTATTATGTTTTAATTCAGCAAGTATTTTTTTCCTGTGAAATATAATGTAAAAACTTAAAAAACAAAAACCTCAATTACATAGAGTCAGGAGGTCAGAAGGGGAAGCTTTCATGCTCTGCAAAGATAGCAGAGTTCAACAGGAAGAAGCAAGATGCCTCTTCTTTCCTGGCAAGGATTCAGCCAATGAAGCCATGGACTCTTTGTTTACTATACCCCTCCCAAATTTCTCTTCCCCTCCATAAAAATGTTCTCCTTCCCTTGCAGTGTGGGCACTTGTACATGACTAACCATGGTTGCAGACCCTGAACTGCAGTTCTCTGCTGATCCCAAATAAATCTGCCAATGAAAAAAATTAATCAACAGTCTATGGAAGAAATGGAAAATTTTATTCAGACCAACCTGAGGATTATAACGCTGAGAGAGTCTTTCAGAAAGCTCTGAGGATTGTTTCGTCCATTAGAGGTCAAAGCACAGTTATATAAGTTTTTGAGACAAAAGGTTATAGGTCCAATGACATATTGCTGACAATTTACATGATCCATACCTATACATACAGAGCAAGTAATGGGTCATGGGCTATCCTGGTCTCTTAAAAGATTAAGAAGGAAGGTTATCTCCTAAGGAGGTCTGGTTACTGCAGATGCACAATACACATTAAAGGGGAGGGAGGAAGCCCAAATGGGCAAAGAAAAATTTTATGCTTAAATTCTTCTTGTCTTACTATAAAATATGAATTTTATTTTTTATTATTTTTTTCATATTTTTTCCACTATGGTTTATTATAGGATATTGAATATAGTTCCCTGTGCTATACAATAGGACCTTGGTAATCCATTCTATATATAATAGTTTTCATCTGCTAGTCCCAAACTCCCAATCCAACCCGAATTTTATTTCATCAAACCCATCTTTGCTGGAGAAATACCTGGCAGTCTGTTTGTTTAAGGTCAACAATAGTATCCACATAGTCTTTTGAAGTTAGATAAATAGATGATTCAAAAATAATATAAAGAATGAGAATTAAGGCAAGCACAGCATGGGACAAGAAAGAGTAACAACAATAAATGTTGGGAAGAAGAGTGTGATACTGTGATTTATAGTAAGAAACATATATTTGTTTTTCATCCCTGTTTCTGGTAAAAAGCACAGATAACCTTTGGAATCTCCTAGGTGATGAGAGCTTAAAAATGTCTTTTGTTATGTTAATGAGGCAACCTTTGGAAAGCCCCCAGGAAACCTAAAGATGTGGACTATTTGCCAGGGGAGCCAACCTTGTGATTAGAGGGTTGAAACTTTCAGTCCCACCTCTGACCTCTTGGGAGGAAAGAGGGAGTGGAGATTGAGTTCAGTCATCAATAGCCAATGATATAATCAATCAATCATGCCTATGTGATGATGCTTCCACAAAGACCCTAAAGGATAGGGTTTGGAAAACTTTCAGGTTAGTAAACATGTAGAGGGAGGTTTAAGGTGAGGAGTATACCTAAAGAGATCATGACAGTTTCATGCCTTTTCCACATGCTTTTCCCTATGCATCTCTGGCATCTGACTGTTCCTTTTATTATAACCAACAATCTAGTAAGTAAAATGGTTCTTTGAGTTCTGTGAGCTGCTGTAGCAAATTAATGGAACCTGAGGAGGAGATCATGGGAACTTCTGGTCTGTATCCAGTCAGGTAGCACAGGTGACAGTGACAATCTGGACTTGTGATTGGCATCTGAAGTAGAAGGGGTGGGCAATCTTGTAGGACTGAGACCTTAACTTGTGGGATCTGATGATATTTCCAGATAGATAGTATCAGAATTGATTTGAATTGTGGGGTAAGCAGCTGGTGTCTGAGAATTGCTTGGTGTGTGGGGACACTCCACATTGTAAATAGTGATCAGAATCATTAAAGGGGAACCCCAAAAAGGACAGAAAATTGATAGCTAGAGAATTAGAGTAGAAATCGAATGAGGGGTATTCCTGAAGCTAAAAAATACATGGTTTTTGAGGGAGAAAATTTTTACTTAAGAGTCTAATTCAAACATAGTAAATGGAAAAGTGTATATAGGATTTAGAAGAATTGTGAATCTTGACAAAAGCAGTTTTTGTGAAATGACATGTTTGCAAACATATGGCAATGCATTAAGAAGGCAGTGAGATTAAAATAAATAATGCAGATAGTTAATGTGGACAACCACTCAAGCATTATACTATGTCTCGCCAAAATTAAGAGAGATTATTATGGTATGAAGTTGAGAGGGATTTTTATCATTGTTGTTGTTGGAATATAAAATTGACTTGAATGTATGTAAATACTACTAGAAGAAACCTATAAAGATAGAGAGCTCAAAGCCTCAGGAAAGACATAAGATAATGAATTGATTATGTTGTACAATGGGTTGCCCCATTAAGCAGCCTCTAAGATGAAACTTAGAAGGCAGGATGTTTATTAAGGACTACCCATGGGATAGACAACCTGTGGAAAGAAGATGAATTGTGCAGAAGGAGACATCAGCTGAGATACAGACCCAATAATAGCCTCAAGCAATTTCACTAGGAATTCTATAGATATAATAGCCTTTCATAATCGTCCCAAATTAGGCTAAGATGGCTAGGTCATCATATTCTTGCACAGATCAGTTATTAGATGTGCGCTGGCCTGGAAATCAGTGTATCTTGGGGCAAGGATGTCTAGAACTGAGGCAGTCGTAGGAGCAGCTGAAGGCTGCCTTCCAACAATAATCCCAGTAGCTGGGTCCTAGAGAAGAAAGAATGGTTGTGATCCTAAGTACAGAAGAAATAACTGCTTTGTATAGGTTAAGAGAAGACTTTTACACCAAGAGTAAAACCAGCCTTACGGATGACTTGAAAAGACACAACTAGTTCTTGGTTTACATGGAAAAGAAACAAACTAGAATCAAATCTCCAATAGCTAGCCAAATAACCCGGAAATAATAATTTGGGAAGAGATGATAATCCAAAGTCCAAAGCAGTAGTGAGGGGTCTGTCATCTAGTGAAGACTGGAAGTCAAATCAGGTAAGGTAATCATAGGGTCAAATGTAGATTAGCAACCCTAGAAAGACTATGGAGAGCATCAAAGAAACTTGACTAGTAAATATGAAATGGGGAAAAGAGTGGCTACATTCATTTAGAGTACCTTAAGTGATAGGGACTATGCTAAGTATTTTATGAGAAATGACATAGCATAGTGATTGAAAGTAAAAGCGCTGAAGCCAGAGAGCCAAGGTTAACAATCCCATATTGCCACATACAGCCTGGTGACCTCAAAGAAGTTACTTAGCATTTCTGTGTATCAATTCTCTCTTCTGTGAAATGGAGTTGAAAATAATATTAAATTTACTTGGATTGCTGCAGGATTTTGTGAAAGTTTATATAGGGGCATTGTTAATGAATGGGTGATACCAATCATCACAATAATCAAAAACATCTGAGGCAAAGCAGAAACCCCAAAACTCAATTGTGGGATGAGACACAGGAATCAAAAGAAACAAACACTCACTTATTGACAATAAGATGGAAGTTAAAATTGGGAATTGAATGAGGGAAATTTTAATGCTGAGTCATTGAGATTTGAGCATAAGGTTCCTTTTATTAAACGTTTAACTGGCAAGATGAGCTCCAGAATGTGAAATAGGTTTGAAATATATATATGTGGATTTTGGTTGACTCTAATTGCAACAAGCCAGAAAACTAGTTCACAGCAAATTCTAAGGTGCATAAGGGGTAAGACTAATATTCATCAAGAAGTTGCTATATGTCAGTCATTGTTAAAAGTACTCTATGTACATTATTTCATTTAATTCTCACAAACAACATGTGAGTTACTTATTTTAATATATATATATAATATAATTAAGATAGGGAAATCATGAATGATGATTACTGGTGATAATTACTCTATTAATGGTGATAATAGTTCAAATTGATGAAATTTGAATTCAAATAGAGGTTTGTCTCATTTCAAAGCTTGCACTGTCACATGTTGTGTTGCATGTGTGCTAATCTCACTTCAGGTAGCCTCAGGTAACTGGAAATGAGCATGCATCCAAAAAATAAGAAATAAAAGAGAAGATAAATAGGGATAAACAGGAACATAATTTTATTAACCCCCTCAAAAATAATTAATTTACATATATAAAGTCATATATAGACATAGTCCTAGTTACAAGAAATAAAAATAAGGTTTGCGTATTTTCTGGTTTATTTGTCTCCATTTCCATTAATTATTAATAAGCTACATAGTGTTTATATGCATTACAAAGTCTCTTTGACCTTATCTCACATAGAAAGAAATGGGAAATTTCCATCAGCTTGAACCTCCACCTGCGAGTGAGGATCTTGGCTCCTGTAGAAGTCCTCTCAAAGTATTTCCAGGCCTTAGTAGAGGGTGCTTTACAAGCGTTTGTGTATGTGTCCTCTATGAGTAGGCCTTGATAATTGCTATTATGACAACTTTTCCTACTATGTGTGGTTGTAATTCTATATCAGCAAAGAAAGCCAGTGACACTTCTTCACTGGGTACCTCAGTGTAGCCAGACTCTGCTGTACTTGACAAGGCCACGTTGTGTCCTCTAATCTTTTCTCCGTTCTGCATGATCACTTTCCCACTTTTCTGTGTAGCACAGTTCCCACTCAGACTGCTGCTCACAGACCATTAAAGAGCAGTGTGAGGGGATGGAATCAGTACCTCTTTACCTTTGGCTTCAGTTTTATTACAGGATTCCCAAAGTAGGGCAACATGTCCCAGTTCTTCATGAGTTACCTATAGCACTCTCTTGTCCTAGGCCCTGACCCTGGAAACAACTGGTGTGACAGACAATATGATCTATGACAAGTTATTACTTCCGATAATGAGTAAAGGTTCACATTGGGTTAAGCCTATTGTTCCTGGGTTCTTCCTGCAGAATGATGTATATACTCAGTTTTCATACAAAAGGACCTAAGTCTCAGGTCTCCCAGTTGTAGCAAGAAATATGTCTGAATCCCAATGTTTGATGTCTGTGTTTGTGTGTGTGCATATGTATATAGTATAGTCAACTGTCTTGTGATACTCTTTTAATGTGAATAAAGAGATTCCTTGATGTAGTTAAATTATAGAGATTTAACACTGCTCTAAGACTTTACCAGACAAAAGCAATTTAAATTCTCCTGGATTCAGAATGGAAATTACAATTAGCAGCACATTTTGGGTAATGGCATCTATGATGCCACAGTCACAGACATCCCGCCAGAATGTGGGTGGCTTGATTGGAGCCATTCATTGCCTGGCTCCATCTACACCCTGCAGAGCAATTTAGCTCTTTAAATAACCATACTGCTGAAAGCAACTATGTGCTGTGCAAAGTAAATCAACATACAAATCATTTGCTTATATCAACAAATCCTTAATTTGCTTCATCACAAGAAATTTCTAATAAATCTTAATTGAGATCTTATTAAGAGTGAATTTGATCTACCTTAAGATGAGAATATTCCCGAAGAAGATTTCATAAATGACATATATACTAGCATCATAAAGTAAGAGTGCTAATTGAATTTTTATAAAAGCAGCTTTTTAACCATTTTAGGAGAAGAAGTATCTTCAATCAGTGTCCAATTTATAAGGGTTTCCTGTGAAAGTCAGTCAGAGCATAATTTATTTCCCCAGCCTACTCATGGAAACTTCAAATCGTTATTGTAATTTGTAAGGTATTGGGACTTGCCCATCATTTTTGTGTTCATGCCTGAATTCAAATGCTTAAATTTCAGAACTTGGCTGTAAATTTATTATCCATTCAAACGTGAAGGCCTCAGATAAAAGTTAAGATTTTGTACTTAATTTACCCCTCAATTTTTCATATCATAAAATCAACTGACATCATTCTTAGATGTAAAGTAACATGATCGGAATGCACATTGGTCTACACTAACATAATCTTAATAATTTATTAACTTCAACTGCATCAGAGATACAACAGTATAAATAATTTAATAGTTATTTGGTAAATGGATTTCAAAGAAGATAATGGTGTAAAACTAATGTGTACCTTAGGTTCTTCAATTGTATCTAATGCATAACATCTCTTTTACATAAGGGTCTGAAAAAATTTTTTAAAATACAAAGGAATGGTAGAAGGAGATCAACACAGTCAATGTTATTCACACTAAATCTTAGGTTAGATGAAGTAGCAGTTCTAATACGGAACTCCAGAAATAAGCTGATTTACCCACCCAGTTACAGGCAGCTGTAATTAGGGCAGGCCTCCCAGTACTGAACAAGAAATTGCAAAGATGAAGAAACAGCTCTGTAGATTAAGTTCAGTGATTTTTTTCCAGATTTAACAACTAAGTATGTCAGTCTATTGTGGAGCGAACAAAGAAGATAAAAGATGTCATAATTTGTGCTTAGAGAAAGTGACTCATCTAGGTAAACAAGGGTATAAAAAGCACAATTACTTTTTTTTTTAATTGAAGTATAGTTGATTTACAATGTTTCAGGTGTACAGCAAAGTGATTCAGTTATACATGTATATATCTATTCTTTTTCAGATTCTCTTCCATTATAGGTTATTACAAGATATTGAATATATTTCCCTGTCCTATACAGTAGGACCTTGTTGTTTATCTATTTTATACATAGTAGTGTGTAGCTGTTAATCCCAAACTCCTAATTTATTCCCCCTTCCTTCCCCTTTGGTAACCATAAGTTTGTTTTCTATGTCTGTGAGTCTATTTCTGTTTTATAAATATGTTAATTTGCATCATTTTTTAAGATTCCACATATAAGTGATATCATATGGTATTTGTCTTTCTCTGTCTGGCTAATTACTTCACTTAGTATGATGATCTCTAGGTCTAACCATGTTGCTGCAAATGACATCTTTTTATGGCTGAGCCCATTCCTTTGTTGATGGACATTTACGTTGCTTCCATGTCTTAGCTATTGTAAATAGTGCTGCTGTGAACATAGGGGTGCATGTATCTTTTCAAATTAGAGTTTCCATCTTTTCCTGATATATGCTGAAAAAAAAGCACAATTCCTCTAAAAATTTTGGTCCTATTTTTCTCTTTAACAAAATAAAAATCTCAATAAAGAATTACAACTTCAACCATAGTGAAGTTTTTGCCTGTTACTTCACAGTCTAATTACATGTAATATTACCAAAATTCCTAGAAAAATTGGTCAAATAAGCATTTTTCAAAATCTATTCATATCTTCCTAAAATCATGAATTTATTAAAAATGTACAAATTTAATTATTATCAACTTATTAAGAGTCAACTTTATTTTGCAAGCTTGAATACTCTGGTAACTTATAGATAGACACTAAAATTGCTACAATGGTGACAGCATTAGCACCTGTCTCAGAATGATTTTTGAAAAATAAAAGAGTTTATCCATATAAAGTACTTAAACAATGTCAGGTACATAATAAGTGCTCTTTAAATATTTTCTATAATTGTTGTAACAATTATAATAATAGTTAATAATGATATTGCATTTGATATCTATTATTTTAAAAAGGAATACAAACTATTATAGTATGACACAGCACTAAAGAGTGTACAATTTTTAGAAATTATTCTGTGATATTTCAGTTATTCATCCAAAAACAGAGAATTGTTCAGGATGTATTTATATTTTGCTTAAGAAAATATTCTTGCAAATGAATCCACTTGCTTTTTTTTGTCATGAAACTCAGCACATTTGATAAACCTTTTTAATGATTGTCTTTTTCAGGATATCATAAGCATTATAGAGTGCAGGGCAACAGGATGAATCTAATAATTACGTGTTGACTAAATGAAGGTTTTACTGAAAATAGTAGTAAAATCAATTGTCTTTAAGTGAATTAAGCCTAATACATCGTCTGAAACAGGACACAATCCTTTTGATGATCCTATTCATACAGTCTTTGGAGTAAGTGCCTGGGTTAGAAATGCAGATCTTAGTAAGAGCATGGCCAGCCAGAGAGAGCCTGAGTCCTTGACTGAAACTCTATTCAGAGACTGCAATGCACTGGCTGTGCACCAATTCTGGTGTGGGGAGGGCAGCTTTCCCCCAAGAGGCCTGCCAGGTAAAGCCTCTATAGTTGCCCATGGTCAGGCCTGAAAAATCATACATAGGTTTTTGAACAGGAGCTGAACTCCTCACCCACAGTGCTGTATTTGAATTTCTACTCCCTTCATAACTGATGATGCTGATTGCTTCTTTATTAACTTATGGGTAAGTGTATAACTTCCTTTTTGAAGTCTTTATTATTTTGCTGATTTTATTTGCTCATTATTGATTTGTGGGAAGTCTTCATGTATTCTGGAAACAAGTCTTTTGCCAAACACATATGTATAACATTTATTTTCTCCCACTCTGTGGCTTCCTGTTAATTTTCATACCTATGTCTGTTGCTTAACATCTTTTTTTTTTAAGTAGTTATGTATTCAGTATTTTATTTATTTATTTTTGCCTGTGTTGGGTCTTCATTTCTGTGCAAGGGCTTTCTCTAGTTGCGGCGAGCGGGGGCCACTCTTCATCGTGGTGCACAGGCCTCTCACTATCGCGGCCTCTCTTGTTGTGGAGCACAGGCTCCAGACGCGCAGGCTCAGTAGTTGTGTCTCACGGGCCTAGTTGCTCCGCGGCATGTGGGATCTTCCCAGACCAGGGCTCAAACCTGCATCCCCTGCATTGGCAGGCCGATTCTCAACCACTGCGCCACTAGGGAAGCCCAACATTTTTTTTCTAAATAAAGATCTTTATTGTCAAGGCTTACTGGGTCCTCTCTAAGAAATCTTGACTATGCCAAGATTGTAAAGAGATATTGTGTGTTCTTGTAGAAGATGTGTACTTTTAGCTTTCTTACTAAGGTCAAGTATCAATCTCAAATTGTGTGTGGTATGAGATAGTGGTTCATTTTCTTCACATATGAATAGCTCATTGTACCAGAACCATTTCTTGAAGGCTTTCTTTTGCCATTAAGTGGATTTGGTACATTTTTAAAAATCCATAGGCCTTATAAATACATATTTGTTTCTGGACACTTAATTTGGTTCAATTGATCTAATAATCTATTTCTATGTCAGTACCACAATATGTCTTGATTATGAAATAAAGTATGATTTCTCAAAATGTTTAAACTATTTCTTCAAAATTATTTTGGCTATTTTAGATCGTCTGAATTTCTACATGAATTTTAGAATAATTTTATCAACTTCCAAAAACAATTTTTTTCAGAAATTTGTTAGAATTTGTTAATTCTAATAATAATTTCTGGGATAATTGATATAAAAGTATTGAGTCTTTGAATCCATAAGCATTGTATAAATCTCAATTTGTTTAAGTCTTCTTTGACTTCTGTCACCAAAGTTCTTTAGGTATTATTGTAGAGGTCTTATATATGTTTTGTTACATTCATCCATGCATGTTCTATGTTCTTCAGCTCTTTTGTAAATGATATTTTCATTTTAGTTTCATTTTATAACTGTTTGTTGATAGTATACAGAAACACAATTGAATTTTAGATAATGTTATTATAAAAAGTGAACTTATCAAATTAATTCTAGTAATTTTTATAGTTTTTAGGCTTTTATATGTAGAACATTATCTTTACTGTGAATAAAACTGTTTTATTCCTTCTTCTGTAAACCGTATACATTTTATTTCATTTTTTCCATTGCAGAACTTTCTAGGATCTCAAGAAAAAAGGTTGAAAGTATAAATCCTTACCTTACTCTCAGCCTTATGGGAAAAGCATTCATGTTTTCACCAACAAGAACATAAACTATGTTGTTAACTGTAGAACTTATAAATGACCTTTTGGGTTAAGAAAGTTTCCTTCTACTCCTAGTTCACTTCAAACTCATTTATAACTTTTATTTTGATTATTATATTTCTAAAGCCAACCAAATATTAAAATATTTTGGCTAAAGAGGAGCACATAGGATAAAGTAGGAATATAAGGGGTGGTTAGGTGAAAATACTATAGATGGTAAAATAAAGGATAGCTACCATCGAACATTGAGTCTTTTCTTAAGAGTATGTGTGTACTTCCAATATGGAAAACAGATACACTGTCATAAAACTGGTTTCTAGCATCTCTCTAACTAGGATCTGTATTCCTGATACCATGTTTTAGAATCAGATGGCTACTTAACATTCATTGCTCAGTCACATTTTTTAAATAAGCCAAATTTAATACCTAGAGTTGTTGTGATAAATAAATGCAAAAAGAATATATGGAAATCTTCAATTCATCCACTGACACATAGCAACATTTTATATTTTTTAATTGCTCTAATGGTGATATTTCAGATGATGAAGTCATAATTACATTCATCATGAAGATGATGGTGATGGCAAATAACCATTATTAAAACACGATACGTAGTTGTGTTTAATGCCCATGGCAGACTAATAAAAGAAAAACCACTGAATCTAATAGAAGGAATAAATACTTAAAAATAAAATACATTGTCCTAGTGGAAAAGTAGCAACAAGATACAAGCTACCTTCCATTCAAGATGTCTCAAGGTAAAAATAACTGACATTTTAAAACATCAACATAAAACCTGGGTCTATAATGAAAACTGCTTAAGCAGTTCCTGTAATTTTTCTCTACAGTTATGTAAACTACCAGCTCTATCAATCTAGTGTTTTTGACAGTATTATTTTCATTTATTCCTTGTCTCATTCTAAATACATGATTTATTACACAATAGTTTTAGCTGAAATGATTCAAACCAAGAGAACAAGAAAAGCAAAAGTAAACTAAGTTAAGTGAGGCTTGTACACATTGTGTGTGCACTGAGGTTCTGCACTTTTGATGGAAGAGCTCCACTTTCAGTCACAGCTATATAGCAGCTAAGAGCCAAGTGCAGTTCAGTGAATTCACAAACCATGAAAAACATTGTGAAACCTAGTAACATCTAACAGAGAAAATAGTAATGTAAGATGGGTATTATATTATAATTATATTATTATGGATATTATAAACATTCTTACATTACAAAAATCTAGCAATATGTTACAGAATGTCTGTCAATGATGCTCATATCATACCAAAGCAGAGCAGAGTTGAAACATTCTACCTGGAGTTGCCCAATATAATGAGATTCAACTACATGATTCTGATTTTATAAAAGTTAAGCATACTTGAATATCTCCTTACACCTTTGAAATTTTCCTCATACATTCCCTATTAGAGATTTGATCAAATTCAAACATGAGTATATGCACTTTGTTCTCAAACAATAGCTCCTTTATATTAAGGATGATTATCCCTTTTCTTCATAAAACTCTGACTGATTTATGCTTCTTGACAAACACAAATCATTATTTACACAACTGTAATACATTTTTTTTCCTTTGAAGAACTGACATAGGGACAATAGTTGTTTATCCTATCTGTGATAAAATTCATCAAAATTGCCTGTGGTTTTAACAAAATGACATTGAACTTTTGAACTGATTTGACTGTAGGAAAATTGAGGCCAAAATTTGTTCAAGAAAAATAGTTAACTGAAAGAAAATACTCTATGGAATTATGTCAGATGTGTAGGTAGGAAGTGACAAATAATGCAGCTATTGACTTCTTTTTCAATAAAAAAATCTATGTTATTAGTATGTAGTCTGTGAATTGATAGCATGACTGGTGAGAGAACCAGTAAAAATTCTACTTAGAAAATATTTTTCAGGATGCCTTCTTCTTTGGTGTGTAGATTAATAATTTACTCTTTTTGTATGCAGACTTTGCCAATTTAACTGTCCATTTCTCATTCTTGAAGGATTCTGACTGATAAACTATCTTCCAGTAACACTGATTATTCAGCAATGCTGAACTTGCAAAATATAAACAAACTCTGAATCTTCTTGCAAATTTGCAGCCATATCATTGCCTTCTAAATTCAGTGTGTCTAAAGTGTATTAATACTACACTGCATACTGACCATTCAAACTCTTTATCATGTAAGGACTGAAACTAACACTAAGAAGCTCTCTTTGTTTTATGCATAAAGTATTGACATTGGTGGCAACATTAGAGCAATTAAGAGACAGTATTAACTGAAAACTGTTTGGTTTTCAATATTGGATAGAGTGCATAGAAGACACAAACTCCCTTAACTTCCATTTTAATATTGATGCTTACGTAAACAGTATGTATGGGATATTTTCAGAAGCAACTTTAAAAGAAGACAGAGTAAATTGTATTTGGTAGTACATATTTCACCATTTCCTTTGTTAAAGAGACAAGTCACTCTCAAGGTCACACTTCAGCAACAACCAAGTAAAAATTAATTTTTTTTCAGAAATGGCAATTAAGTGGCAGTATAATTATTTCTTACAAGAAAGAACAATACATCCTGCAAAGAAGAATTTCTCCCACAAAGATTCAAACTGTATGAATATTAAGTGTTTATATTTGCATTATGCAATCAATTTCAAAATAAAGTAGTATCATATACATTCCATATGTTTCCACACTTCCACATTTCATCTGATAGAAGGACCAGGCTTCCACGAATTTTGTGCAACTGACATGATGATTTACCCAAATTCAACCTGGAGATCCTATCAGAGAGCAACCTGAGGTAAGATAGCAGAAACAGAAACATAAAAAAGGAAGTAGGGCTATGTCACCAAGAGTGACACATGACATGGCCAAAGGTGAGCCTGTAGAACCACTGATGCTGCTGCCCTGCCCTTTCAGGCCCAAGTCCCTAAGGCCTGGCCACCACTGCAGCAGTGAAGAAGTTCAACTTCATGAAGCAGCTGGCCAACCAAACTGTGGCTAGAGCTGAGAAAACAGAAGTCCTCTGTGAAGATCTGTTACAATTCAAGCTGTGCATGGACATGGTTCAGTCAATGTACCACCATCCCCACAAGAGCCTGATGGTGTGCTTCCAGGGCCAGTATGGCACCAATGCCAGGAGATACAGAAAACCCCTTTCAAAACTCAAAATATTCAAAACGCATCAGCTCAGCTAGAAGAATTTCTCTTGGGGAAGATGCTGGACACATGTGGGGATGCTGAGAATCGATTAGCTCTAAACTCTCTCAGCATGATGGAGTGCTTTTCTTTGTTGAAGAAAAGATTGTGGACTTTCTGCATGACATAAACAGAAGTGGAGATCCCTAAATATAGAGAAACAGAGGAAATAGCTCAATAAAATGGGATTTGGTTAGAGCTAGGCGGAACTAAGCTCACAAAACTTCAGAAGTCAACTTTCAGGGGCTTCCATAAAAAATAGATACCTTAAGAGATGGTTGAAGCTGGAATTCAAGTAGAACACTGCAAAGATCAATTTGCAGCAGACATGAGCAACTGTATGGCTAAAGAAGGGCAGTATAACAAATTCTTTGTTTCATTATTAGAAGCCCAAGCAGATTACCATCAAAAAGCTTTAGCAGTCTTAGGAAGGGCCCTCCCTGGAATGTGAGCCAATCAAGGTAGGTGTGTGGAAAACCAGCTTTGGGGACTCCTTTGAAAGAATAGAGGTGGTTCTGGTTGAGACCTGTCATTGCTTCTCCTAGAGAACCACATAGAGAAGGGCATTTTTAAATTGGTATTGGGGCCTCCAAGTTAAAGAAACAGAGCTGTTTTAGACTGCTCTACCTCTAACCTAGATGAGTTCTATTCAGACCCCCATTCTGTAGGCTGTTGATTTAAAGTCCTAATTATGGAAATTGCCTTAAATTTTGATGACTTTTAATCTGTGTGAATAATGGACACAAGTTGCAAGTGTGCAGGATTGAGACAAAAAAACTTCAAGATTTATGGAGAACAGGTCAAAAGTTGTCACCACAAAATTTCGTTAAATTTAGGTATTTAATTAAGTTCCTTTCAGAGCTTGCTTATACCAGCAGCATTAACAAAATGCACTGCAATCATATTTGTGCCTAACTTGTTATGGGCCAAAAATGAAGGAGTGCTTGCTGAAATGGCTGTAGCCACATCCATTCACGTGGTTATGGTGATTGAACAAATCATTCAGTATGACAACTGGTTCTTCACTATAAAGGTAAAATGTAATGTATCGGAGCATTTGTACATTTCCACACAAATTCCATCACTCTTCCCACACTGGAAATGACTAACTCAGGGACCCTGCAGAAGAAGTGGCCTGCCAGTTTGGTGGAGATGGAAGGAGAATTGGCTAAGAAGGAGAACTTAAATATGAAGCTTATGGACTTCTAGGGTAGCACTCTAAAGAAAGCATATATCCCCTGCTTTCCACCTGCCTCTCCCATCTGCAGATCACATCACCTTAGCTTCAGTGGACCCAGAGCACCCTCCCAAAGCTCTACGGCTGAAAGCAGTGAAGGAGATAAGACTGCCTCTACTTTATGGACACATTGGAACAGGGGCTGAGGAACTGGAGTCAGATAACTATTAGCCAAAGCCAGTCTCAGGAAGCTGTCAGGTCCCATCAGCTTTGGTACAGCTCACAGGTCCTCTGATCTTAGCACTCATACTTTGCTCTGAGCTGTTAAAAATCCTTCCAGCACACCTAAAACCAGGAAAACCACCTTCTGGCTACCCTGGGGGCCAGAGTTGTCCAAGAATATCTTAGCATCTAACCCGTCTCTCATCAAATCCTCCTTGCACTCAACATACAGGGCAGGCTCTAGGCTAGCCCTCCGCTGTCTCCCAGCTCTCTGGGCCCTGGGGGTACTTCCATAGCCTGTCCTTTACAACCTCACAAACACCCACTGACACAGCCCCAACCTAGACCAGCCAAGTTGGGTAGCCATAGCCCTTCCAAACCCATGGCATTGCCCAGTAAACATGGACTTGAGCAATTATCTCACACTTCTCTCCAGAGTCCAACACCCTTAGTACTTCACTCAAAGAGGACAGTCCTAGATTTTAGCTTCTTAGATTCAAGCTTTGAGTAACCTTGAGACTGTACAGTTACATAGTGAAATCTTACTGAAACCAAGACAAATACCAAAGCCATGATACTGACCCAGTGTGCCCCCATCCCCTTATTCTCCTGATGCCCACTCAGTGGGGGATGGCAACCTCACCAACACAGCACTAACAGCTTTCAAAATAGTAATGGATATATGATCTTCCATATTTCATAATAACTGGGGCTTATAATATTTTATGACAACAATTCTAGGTTTTCAGAACCACTTGGCAGCATATTTCCTGAAATACACTCATATTCAGTAAGCAAAAATTGCCCGGCTACATTTTACTGGATATGGATGATACAGAAAGGGCAGCCTTATGAAAAAAGCTGCCTACTAGCCCTTGACCTCTTCTTTACTGGTGAGTGGAATAGGGCAGGCAGCCATACTATGCAAGACTTTGCCTTTTGCTCAGCTTGAGGAAAAAGTGGAGGCTAACACTTAAAGATGAATGACTTGTGTCTTGAGAAGTTGAATTTACTTAAATGGGAAAGAAATGCCAAAAGCAAAAGCAAAACAAAATGAAATACCTAGACTGGAAAGAATATTATTGCTGAGATGTGTATAGGAAGCTTTAGTCACAGCTGTTATTGCAAGCAAGTAGCGCCAAGGCAATTTGAAATGAATAAGAAGCAATGTATAAATGATTTATTTAATAAAATACATTACTTGTAAGTTACCTACTTCCTGCTACTTGGACTTTCATTCTTATGTATTAGGAATGAGTTGCTTCTCCTTCACTCTTGTTGCAAAATCATTTTGTATTAAGTATGGTCCACTTCTCCCCTAAACTTCTCAAACCATAATCTTTTGTGTTAACCTGACTTTCACTGGTTGGTCCTTAGTTGCAAGCAGGAGAAAACAACCAGGAAGCCAAATGTCTTTGACTATTCGGGGTCAATGTCTGCACAAGCAGTGGTTTGTCTTCCTGGGCTAGTTCCTTCAGAGGTTGTAGGTAAGAGTTCTAATTGTCATATATGGCCTGGCCATTGTTTGTATATCTATTGTCTCTCAGTCCTCATTCTGATCATTCTGTGCCTTGCAAGAAGTTGACCAGCTGAGTAAAGGCTAGATCCAGGTCTTCACTGCTTTAGGATTGTTTAGTTGTGTCCTTATGCAACTGTATGAAAAACAATTCTTGGCATTTTTGTTGTACTATCATGGTAATCATCTGACAAAAGAGCAGCTGCATAGAAGCATATAAGATCAGGGATATAATGTAGTGGAACAGCATAATGACTACTAAAATGAATACAAAGTAACAATAATTAATACTTCATTTAAGATGCTTGGAACCAGGAGCCCAACCTTCTGAACTCAGGCCAAAGAACAAGTCTCATAGACCACAAGGAGAAAACTTAGACATTCAAGTAGCTTCTTCCTTAAGGCAATAATATATAGCCTATTCTACTTTGCTTGTTTCATTCATCCAAATAAAGCAAGAAGTATTAGCAATGGCACAGACATCATTATAATTTACCAACAAGAAATTGAGAGCAATTTCACTAGTCATGCCAATGAGTTCAGACTGACCTATATTCCACCTAGGGCAGAAGTAATATCTTTAATAACTTCTATCAGAGTTATTGATAAGTTTCCTTCACTTTTGTCTATGTGTAAGATTAGCACCAGTGGGGACACTGCTCTGATTTTTCATATTAAAAAATGAATCCGTAATTTGTATGAGTAAAATGTTTGAATAATCAAGAGTGGCCTTTTTTTGGATATTGTGCCTGGGTCAGAATTTCCAGACTTGGTTATTATAGAATTAGGGTCTCTGTGTATAGAAAAATCTTTAAATTTTATTCCTAAATTTCATGAGTTACTTGTCTGAGGCAAACAAGACCTGGAACCCTGGCTACAAATAAAGTAGTACCTGCTAGGGGCACTCAAAGATGCAGAGAAACAAAGGAGTTGTCCACAACATGAAGTCAGAATCAAAGCCTTACATTAGCTAGGTTACATATTTGGATCTCTATTAGTCTCTTTCAGGTGGCAAGTACTTGGCCTATTGCCCTGTGAAGATTGTTGAATTCAAATTTAGAATTACCTGTCATGTGATCAATAGATTTGTAATGCTTTTTTTTCTTTCTGGGATGGAGTGGCACTAGCAAAGTCACAGGTTCATTTGTTTATGGTCACTTGTTCATATAGTTGCAAGTAAAAACACTATCCAGTTGTAATTCCCTGAAGTGTCACTTGATGAAAGCAGAATTGACCACAAATGTTTATCATGAGGGTCTGGTGATACATGGTATAGTCAATAGTAGGTAAAATTGAGAGCAGTAACTACATTTGGGATAATCTAAGAATTGTCTTAGAATGTGTATTTTTTTAAAAATTTCCGTGCTGTACATTTTTATCCCATTTTTTATTTTCCATGCTATACATTATTTAAAATGTCTATGTTTTGATCTAAAAAGTATAATAAAGAGGAAAGAAAGTAGAAAAAGGGCCTTATAGGTGAACAACAATGAGGAATCTATTGAAAATGAGAAGAATGTTTATAAGTGAGAAAGTAAGAAACAAAACAGGACTCAGGTGTGAAACAGACTTAGGTTTGACATCTTGAGTGAAAGCAGTCCACTATCTGACATCATCTGCTTGTTCTGGAGGTCTTGGGTCAGCTTTGTACTTAGGAAAATGAGTTGCTTCTTTAGGATATCTGTGAATCTTCACTTTGAGGTCCCCTATTGGAGTATTATCCAATTGTGTACAATTCTACATTGCTTCTTTAGTTGCGAAAGGTAAACCTAAGCATTGACTTCCTGAAATTTTTTATTTGTTGTTAATAGAACCTGATAAAATGATTTCAACAAGGTTCAAGACCAGCTTTTTCTCTGATGTCTTTTCCGATACATGAGAGCTCCTTGTTCAAGATCTGAAGAAGAAAGGCAATCTTAACTTGATGGTGATAGGATAGGGTATAGTACTTAAGTCCCTTGCAATATTTTGCCTTGACTGCATGTAGCAGATCATAGGCTAGTATAAAAGAGAAAAATCTCTAAATGCATAGACACCTCAGTTACCAATTCATAGAGGGTAAATTGATGTGTCTGTGAATGAGAGGACTATATGGCCATTAGGGCTAATTGGAGTACCTTTAGCCAAAGAAATTAAAGGGTTTTCAAAATTTTACTAATTTTAATTTAAGGATGCCATTGAGCTTTTCAACCTTTCAAGAAGATTGTGAGTGGTAAGGACAGTGTGGTTTTTGAGTAAGAGATAACATCTTATAGAGTTCTTTTATAATGGTTTCCATAAAGTATGTACATTGGACACATTATATAAATGTTGGAATGCCCCAGGTTGGAACATAAAGTCAAGCAGCATTTTAGTGACTTGTTAGGGCAGTGACTTTTTAGCAAAAGAGTTCTTCAATCTATTGTGAAAATAGACATAAACTAGCTAAAACATACTCAAATCCCATCATGAAGGGAAATTGGATAAAAGCCATTTCAGGTTGCTCAAATAGCCCTTGAGGATTTGCTTCCTGGCAATGTCCTACCCTTACAGGTTTTCCAGGATTATGTTGTTGACAGGTGATGATAAAAATAACCTCAGATGTATTATTAAAGTCTCCCAGTTGCTTTGAGATAGTAACCAATTTGTCTTTACTATGATGAATATTTTCATGGAGAAATATTTATGATATCTACTAGAACTCATCTGGTGCCACCAAGAGGCTGACTTGGGAGGACCAGAAATTATTCAGTGAAGGTCAGTGTGAGAATGAGAAACACCAAGAGGCCTCAGTCTTGTGGGATGGAGTGGGGCGAGGCTATTTTAGCGGGAGCCCTATCTTGTGTGAATTTTCTCTCTGAGAATTTCACCAGATTCTCATAGTGAGGATTTGAGAAAGATCCCTTCATGGCACTGGAAGAGGAAAGGAAAATGTAATCATTGTGAAAGGTGAGCAGCACGTTATCAATGACAGTGACCTATACTCCAAGGGAAAGAACTTCACCAGATTGCAATTCTGGAAGCACATTCTACTGGGGCAAGATGATTTCTCCTTCTTCCGTCATCTCCCATCTTCTTGGAGGAGAAAAAACAAAACAACAAAATTCTCATTAGGGGATAGGACTTTGAATAAATAGATTGAGAACTCTGCAGTTAGAGAAAGGAGTAGGGTGTGAGGATAAGGAACAGAAGCACTTGTGAAAGCCACAGTCCTGCGATGCATGGCCATTAAAAGATGAATACTAAATCTGAAGTTTATAGAATGCTCCTACTAACTAACAATTTACCACCACTCCAATAGGCCTCCAGTTTCATTACAATGGATTACAGATGAAAGAGTTACAAGACACAGACTCTCTCCAAGAGCAGCATATAGGAAATCCCCAAAGCCAAAAAAGAAGACAAAACCAAAGCACACTAGAGAAATAAGTTGAAGCTTCTTGTAACTAAAGCTAAAATAAACATTAGACATATTAACAATTAAATAACACAACCCAAGTACTAGCCAAATTATCATAAGTTCATACTAAAGATTTATGTACTTCATTCTATTACCTGATAAACCTTATCCAACCGTCAACAAAAAATTCAAAAACATGCCAAAAGTCAAGGAAAAGCACAGTCTGAAAAGATAAAACAAGCATCAGAACCATATTCAGATATCAAATAGATATTGGGATTGTGAGAGAAGAAATTAAAAATAATGATGGTTAACATGGTAAGGGATCTAATGCAAAGAGAAGACATATATGAACAGGTAGGTAGTGTAAACAGAAAGATGAAAAGCTATGAAAGAATCAAAAGGTAATACTCAAACTATGAAATAATTGAAAAAATCAATGCTAGAAATCAAATAAACAGTAATAGAAATGAAGAATGACTTTAATGAATTCATTGGTAGACTCAACATGGCCAAAAAGAATCAGTGATGAATAAGAAAGATCAGTAGAAACTCTATAGACTGAAATACAAAGAGAAGAAAAAAGAATGATTTTAAAAACAACAACAAAAGGAAAAAGAACATCCAAGAATTGCTTAACAATGTCCAAAGATGTAACATACCTATAAGTGGAGTATAAGAAGTATAGAGAATGGAGCAGAAGAAATATTTAAAGAAATATTGGCCAAGAGCTTTCCAAAATTGACAACGGACAACAAACCACCCATCAAGGAAGATCAGGGAATATCGAACAGGATAAATACCTCCTCTGCAAAAAAAAATCCATACCTTGGCATATTATTTTTAAATACAGAAAACCAAATACAAAGAGATAATCTTAAACGAAGCCAGGAGAGGATGTGTGACACCTTACTTAGAGAGGAACAAGGATGAGAATTATAGTGGAATTCCTACACAAACTATGCAAGCAAGAGGGGAGTTAAATATTTAATGTGTTGAAAGTAAAAGGAAAAAACTAACTAGAATTTTATCTCCAGGAAATTATCCTTCAGAAGTAAAAGAGAAATAGACTTCCTCATATGAATTAAAACAGACCTGTCCTGCAGACCTGCCTTGAAAGATATTTTAAAAGAAGTTCTTCAGGGAGAAAGAAAATTCCATTGATCTGACACCGGATCTAAATAAAGCAAGAGCACGAGAGAAGGAATAAGTAAAGATAAAATAAAATAGTTTTTTCTTATTTTTAAATGTTCTAAAAGATAACGCTTCGTTAAAGTAATAATAGTATACATGTATTGGGTGATTATGGCTTATGGATAAGTGAAATGAATAAATCAATGCCACAAAGGATAGGAGGGAAGAATGGGAATACTCTATTACAAGGTACATGTACTACATGTATAGCAGTGCAGTAGTGATATGTGTAGCAGTATAGTGTTATTCAAAGGTGAACTTAGATTGTTTTGAAATATACATTTTGAACCCTAGAACAACTACTAAACATTTTTTAAAAAGAGATATAAATGATATATATGCTAAGGGAGGAGATAAATGGAATCATATAAAATACTCAGTTAAAACCAGAAAAGGCAAAAAAAAGGGGAAGGGAGAAACAACAAAAAATACAATGAGTAGAAAACGGACACAAATATGATAGACATTAATCCACTGTATCAAATAGGAATGTTCTAAAGACACCAACTGAAAAACGGATGCCAAAATGAATAAACAAAGTAAGACCCAACTATATGTCATAAATAAGAAACTCACTTTAAAGACTTAGATGAGTTAAAAGGGCAGAGAATGATATACCATAATAACACTAATAAAAATACTAAAGCACCTTCCTATTCAAAATGCATTTAAAATTTACCTTAAGGTTTATCATTATAATAAAGTTTTTTCTGTTATTGCTATAGATTGCACATTCAGAAACTATAATTACTTCATAGCAAATTTATGTAACTTTTACTACTACTGAACATTTGTTTTGAGGTTTCTTACATTTTATTAAAAGATTTGGAAACTTTGAGTAAAAACAGTCAATATTACTTTTAACCTTTGTGCCATACTTTGAGAAAACTTACTACATTAATAATTATTTCAGCTTTCATTTAAAGACTAAAGGATTCTAAATATTACTTAAGAAGATGTTTTAAAGAACATTCAATTACTTTTAGATTTAATTCACAAATTAATTCTTCTAGGAGTATTTTTATTTAACAATGGATATGATATTACAAGAATATTTATGAGGCAAAGAAACCCATCTCTAGTAAATGTAACTCCAAAAAACCATATGTACAATTTATTGAACACTAGCATTCACATTCGATGTTGATATATTTTAAATAAATTTATACTTATGACAGCTTATATGCCTGGGGCAAGGTATGATGTTGTTTTATTCAAATGGCAAGGTATGAATTTTTTTATTAAAATGTACATCAGAGAAATACTCTCCTTCAATTTTAGAAATTTTGTCCACAAAGGAGGTTTTTAAGAAAAAATGTAGGACAGCAAAGTAACTTTTATAGAAATTGTGTGATGATTTTTCTCTATTTTTTAATCTTTACATCTTTATTTTTATATTTTTGTGCAATCAATGACAATTATATTATTAGGTTATATTGACTGAGCACTTACCACATGCCAGGCTTTGTGTGAAGTGCTGACTATAGATTTTTTCATTTTAAAATTGAAGCCATAATTTATATACAGTAAAATTCACACTATTAAGTGCTCAGTTCTGTGAATTTTTAAAATGTATACAGACCTATAGTTACCACTAAATTCAGGATGAGAGCAGTACATCATTTAAAAATATTTCTCATGTCTTTTTGTAGTCAACCCCTCGGCTTTACTTCAGACTCTGGCAACAATTGATCTGTTATCTATTCTTAAAGTTTGCCTTGGAAAGAATGTCATATAAATGAAATCATACAACATGTAATTTTTTGAGTCTGGATTTTTTCACTTTGCAAAATGTATTGGAGATTCATCCATATTGTCACATGTAGCCATAGTCTATTCCTTATTGTGGAAGAATAGTTTGAATTCTATTGTGGAGATTTGGATGTATCATAGTTTGTTTACTCATTTCACAGTTGAGGAACATACGGTTGATTCCAGTTTTTAGTAATTATTAATAAAGCCTCTGTATACATTCATGTACAGGTTTGTGTCAATGTAGGTTTTCATATTACTTGGTCAAATTTCTTGAAGTGTGATTACTAGGTTATATGATGATTATATTTTTAACATTATCAGTAAATGTCCAACTGTTACTAAAGGGATCTACAAACTTGCATTCCCCCAATGATATGAGAGTTCCAATTGCCTCCCAACCTCTACCAGTACTTAGTATTGCTTATATTTGTAAAGACATTCTAATAAGTGTGTTTCAATTTGCATTTCATTAATGAATAATGATGCTGAGCATCTTTTAATATGATTATTTGCCATATATATTTCTTCTCTAGTAAAGTATATGATCAATTTTTTAAATTAGGTTAGTTGTTTATTATTGAGTTTTGAGTATTCTTTATATATTGTGTGTACAAGTTCTTTATAAGATAGATCAAATATTTTCTCCCAGTTCGTGCTTGAATTGAGATTTTCTTAAAGTTTTAATTTCAGTAAAATCCAATTTATGTTTTATATTTTATGAATTATGCTTTAAGTAAACTAATGTCATACGATTTTCCCATATTTTCTTCTAGATATTTTTATAGTTTTAGCTTTTACCTTTAGGTGTACAATACAATTTGAATTAATTTTAAAATATATTTTTCTGTAAGTGCGTTTATGTGGTTGTCTATTCAAAAATGTATCATTGGTCTATTTGCTGTACAAAGAGTGAATGAAACCAAAATTTTCACAAATATTTTCTATGACATTATAAGTAAATGTCACTGATTTTTAAAGTTAATGAAATGTGATCTTGCATGTTTTCTGAAAGTATATTTAAATTAAAATAATAAATGTAATTATGAATATAAATATTATATAAATATCTAGTTGAATTCAGGAAGAATCTTCTAACTGAAAATACCATTTCTATCAATTATAAGTCTATCAAATTTTAAACATGAGAAATATAGTGATGCTTATAATGTAAATAATTGGACATAGATATTACAATTTTTAAAAAACACATTAAAATATAGATATAAAATTGCATATCCCAAAGTTAATTTCTGTTCGATTGTAATCTTGAAGAAATTCACCAGGATGGTTAACCTATGCACAATACATGTATTTGATGACTTAAATGTTCTAAAGTTGGATATGATGGCTAAAAAAATTCATTATATTTCTAAACAATATTCACTTATTTTCTCATTTGAATTTACTAAAATATGGAAACATATTAGAAATAATTCATCTTGACAAAACCCACAAAAATCATTTCAGTAAAGTTTTTTTGTTTGTTTTTATTTTTTAGCTGCACATGGAATATCTCCCATTTGCCTTCTATGAGGAAAATTATTGCCAAATAAACTTTATATCAGTGATATTATATAGGGAAAGTGAAAAAAAGCAATAACTGTTGTGGATTATTAAAAAGTGTTTTACACTTTTCTTTGACATTTTTTATATGATATTTTCCTTACTGATTTACTTAAATTGTTACTCTGAGTAAAATGAATATGAATTTGTCTCTTAACAGCAAATAACAACTTTATTGAATTATATTGATTCTTAAGTTATCCAATTAACTAAATGATAAAATTTCTCTTTTCTTTCAAAAGATCTCACTGTTATTCTCTAACACACTTACATATCCATTATCATGATAAAGATAGATTCATATAACACCTCAGCTATCAGGATGTCTCCAGAGTGCACTAGCAGTTTTATAAATGTCAGCTCCTGAGTATTACATGTGAAAATGCATCAGTGCAGTAAAGCATCGAACTGGCCTTGTTTCAATCACTGGAGTATTACATTTTAAAGGTCAGATGTATATGATTATTTTACCTGAGCCACCTTGTTGGGAGGAGAGTGGCTGAGTCACTCACGAATTGCTCCAATTTTCTTAATGGTTCAAAACTTAAAGGAAAGAACCTTGGAAATATGAAGTGAAGAATCCAGACATCAAAAATGTAAAATAATTTAATCACAAGACTGTAGTTTGTACACATGAGTACTTGGTGTTAAAAATTGGGGAGGATATAAACAATTTATGTTTAAAATATAAATGTGATGTAGCTTTAAAAATTGTATACGCTTATCCTAAGTAACTTGTGAAAAATAGTGGCATAAGTAATTGTTCTATATCTTATTCTATATCTCTATTCTACATACAATTTGACGTACTTTTTATTCTTAATTTGCATAGAATTCTATTTGATCAATTTCAACTTCATGAACTCTATAAACTTGCTCCAATTCTCCTTCAAAAAATTATTGAAGGTGCATGTTGAGATTCACTAACTATGAAAACATTAATTCTTTCAGGTCATCATGAATAAGTGGCAAATAAATCCAGTAGACACCATTTGCATGAACAGTATCCTGACTTAGTATTGTAGTGAAATAGTTCCATATCATTTTTTTTTTGTGGTACGTGGGCCTCTCACTGTTGTGGCCTCTCCGGTTGCGGAGCACAGGCTCCGGATGCGCAGGCCCAGCGGCCATGGCTCACGGGCCCAGCTGCTCCGCAGCGCGTGGGATCTTCCCGGACCGGGGCACGAACCCGTGTCCCCCGCATCAGCAGGCGGACTCTCAACCACTGCGCCACCAGGGAAGCCCCCATATCATATTTTAAAAGTCCCTGAAAAACAACAATAGTATTACCTGTAAATATTTTTCACTTTACATCATCTACAATAGAGCTACATGACTGTAACTGAACACCAGACCCAGAATAGGCAGAGAAGTAGGGCCATATCCACACACATTTATATGAATAATCATAGGTAGGGCTATTTTTTCTGGAATTTATCAGGAAGCCCACATCAAAAGATGCATTTATATAATTTTCTTCAAATACTCTGTTCATTAAAACAAAGAAGTCTAAATTCAAACCAAAAATACGATCTCTTGAGAGATCTTAACAAAAATGAGGTAGCTAATGAAGACCAAGGCACCCACTCAAATATATTAGAACACAACATTCATGGATTAAATGCTCTATCCCTTTCAATGAGATATTGGTGTATTCAATTTGTATTTCACCATTATCTCTAAATTTCCCTGTGCTGTATTCATACATATCTTCAATATATGTGAAAAGTTAGATTAAAGGTTAATCTAAAAATTAACTAATAAGAACCTAAAATCTAGAAGGAGAGGTTGTTTGAAACTATCAATGACCATTACAAGTGAGGATTTCATATAAAATATTTGCTTTTAAATGACATCCAAGAAAGATACACTTCCAGAATAGCAGAATAAAAATTAGCTTCACTGTAAAAGTAATAAGATCCCTCACAAATATTGTTAAAATAAATTAATAATCAAAAACCTTCCCATAAAGAAAAAATCCAGGCTCAGATAGCTTCACTTGTGAGTTCTAATAGATGTTTAAAGACGAATTAACACTTATTTTTCACAAACTAATCCGAAACATAAAAGGAGAGGTGCTTCATCCCAACTCATTCTATGAGACCAGTATTATCCTGATACCAAATCCAGACAGATACCACAAGAAATGAAAACTATAGACAAATTTCCTGTACAAAAATAAGTATAAAAATCATCAACAAATACTAGTAAACTGAATAATGCAGTATATAAAAATGATAATATACCATAATGAAATAGTATGACAATACATCATAACAAAATTGATCTCAGTAATGCAAGCTTGGTTTAACATACAAAACTCAATCACTGTAATGTGCCATATATAAAGAAGAAAAATAGTTTGTTCGTCTCAGTAGACAGAAAAAAAGCATATGACAAAATCAAGCACACTTTCATGATAAAAACACTCAAACTGATAAAAGGTATCTATGAAAAATTCCCATTTAATATATACTTAATAGTGCTTTCCTCTAAAGGTCTTGGGTAAGACAAAGATGTCCGTTCTCACCACTATTATTCAACAATGACCTGGAGGTTCTAGTCTGGGCAATCAGAGAAGAAAGTGAAACAAAATGGAATAAAATTAACAAGGAAGAACAAAAATTATCTCTATTCACAGATGTTATAACCTTAATTTTTATTGAAGTATATTGATTTATAATATTATATTAGTTTCAGGGATACAGCATAGTGATTCAGTACTTTTACAGCTTATAGTCCATTAAAAGTTATTACAAGATAATGTTGATGAGTCCATGTATATACAATATATCCTTGTTTATTTTATACACCGTAGTTTTTGTCTCTTAACATACCACTGCCCCCTTCCTTCTCCCCACTGGTAACCACTAGTTTGTTTTCTATATTTGAGTCTGTTTCTGTTCTGCTACACACATTGATTTGTATTATTTTTTAGATTCTATATATGTGTTATCATACAGTATTTGTCTTTCTTTGTCTGACATTGTACTTACCTAAGCTCATATTCTCTAGGTCCATCCACATTGCTGCAAATGACATTATTTTGTATGGCTGAGTAATATACTATATTATATATGATATATTATATATAAATATATTTAAATGACATCTCCTTTATCCATTTCCCTGTTGGTAGACACTTGGGTTGCTTCCATATCTTGGCTGTTGTAAATAATGCTGTTATGAAATTGGGATGCATGTATCTTTTCAAATTTGTGCTTCTATTTTTTCTGCATATATATCCAAGAGTGTAATTGCTTCATCATATGGTAGTTCTATTTTTAGTTTTTTGAGGAAACTCCAAGTGTTTTCCATAGTGGGAGCACCAATTTATATTCCCAGCAACAGTGTACAAGGGTTCCCTTTTCTCTAAATCCTTACCAACATTTGTTATTTGTAGACTTTGTGATGGTAGTCATTCTGACAGGTGAGGTGATATTTCATTGTTATTTTGATTTGCGTTTCTCTAATGATTAGCAATGCTGAGCATATCTTCCTGTACACGTTAGCCATACCCTTCTTTGTCTTTTGTTCAGCCTTTGTTTTAAAGTCTGTTTTGTCTGATGTGAGTATTGCTACACTCACTTTCTTGTCATTTCCATTTGCATGAAATATCTTTTTCTATCCCTTCACTTTCTGTCTGTGTGTTTGTTTAGCACTGAAGTGAGTCTCTTGTAAGCAGCATATAGATGGGTCTTGTTTTTTATCCAACCAGCCACACTATGTTTTGATTGGAGCATTTACTCCACTGACATTTAAAGTAATTATTGATAGGTATGTACTTATTGCTATTTCATTACTTGTTTTCCAGTTGTTTTTGTAGCTCTTCTCTGTTCATTTCTTCTTCTTTTTGTTCCTTCTCTTGTCATTTAATGATTTTCTTTAGTAGTGTGCTTGTGTTCCTTTCTTATTAGTTTTTGTTTATGTATTGTAGGTTTTTGATTTGTTGTTATCATGGAATTCATATATGTTGACCTGTAACTATATAGACTTGTTTGAAACCGGTAGTCATTTACGTTGAAACACATTGTAAAAATCTACATTTTTATACCCCTCCCCCACATTTTTGTTTTTGATGTCATATTTTCATCTTCATGCTTATCCCTTAACTGTTTATATTATAGTTATAGTTGCTTTAAAATTTTTGGCCTTTTAATATCTGTACTGACCTATTTAATTGGTTGATCCTCAGTTCTTATTACATATTTGCCTTTCCTAGTGTGATTTTCCCTTTCCTATAGATTCTTACTTCTTTTTCACTGAAAGAAGACTCTTTTAAGATTTATTTTAGGGTAGATTTAGTAATGATGAACACTTTTAGTTTTTGCTTGTCTGAGAAGTTCTTTATCTCTCCTTCTATTCTAAATGATAATCTTGCTGGGTAGAGAGTGTCCTAGGTTGCAAGTTTTTCCCATTCAGCACTTTGAATATGTCATGTCATTCCCTTCTGGCCTGCAAACTTTCTGCAGAAAAAGCAGCAGCATTCCCTTGTATATGACTCTTTGTTTTACTCTTGCTGCCTTTAGAATTCTCTCTTTACCTTTAACTTTTGCCATTTTAATTATGATATGTCTTAGTGTGGATATGTTTGGGTTCATTCCGTTTGGTACTCTCTGTGCTTCCTGTACCTGAATATTTGTTTCTTTCTTCAGGTTTGGGAAGCTTTCAGTCATAACTTCCAAAAATACATTTTTGATACCCTTCTCTTTTTCTTCTCCTCTGGGAACTGTATAATGCAAATGTTGGTAAACTTAATGTTTCCCAGAAATCTCTTAAATTATTTTCAGTTTTAAAAAATTTGAGTTGCTTTTTGCTATTCTGATTGGGTGATTCCCATTATTCTACTTTCCAGATGACTTATGTGTTCTTCTGTATCATTTAGTCTGCTATTTATCCTTTCAGGTGTGTGTTTGTTTTTTTTTTTAATTTCAGCTATCAAATCCTTTATTTTTGATTGGGTCTTCTTTTAATGTTTTCTAGTCCTTGTTAAAGTGTTCACTGTGTACATCAATTTTTTCCCCCTAATTCAGTTAACATTTTTATTACCAATGTTTTTAATTCTTCTTCTGGTTAGTTGTTTATTTCTCTTTCATTATTTATTTTTCCAGGGATTTTCTCATGCTCTTTCAATTGAGAGTAGTTCCTCTGTGTTTTCATTTTGCTTTACTTTCTCTGTCTCTATGAATTTAGGTGAAACAATTACCTATTTTTGTCTTAAAGTGGTGATCTTATGTGGGAAATCCCTATGCAGACTTTGTGTGCCCAATACCTTTGGTGGGGGAGCTGGATTTGACATGAATGCAAGTCACATCTTAGGGTGTTCTGGTGGCTATTACCTTGGTTGGGGGTGGAGCTGGAGTTGGAGGGGCTATAGCTTGAGCTGGTTGTGAGACAGGACTTCCTCTCTCCTCAGTGGCTATGGCCACCCTCTCAAGGGCATGGTCTGATCCCAAGTTGCTGGAGTGAAGCCCGGAGAGTCAGGCCTGAGCTGCAGCTCTGTTCCCTTTAAGTGTGTGTTTTCCCTCTCTCCACACCAGGATCTTTGCCCCAGAGTGAGGGAGTGCTAACGCAAGTGGGGTCTCTGTGACCTCTTGGCATGTGTGGCTTGGGGAGAGCTGTGGTGGAGCAGCCACTGTCAGAGATCTGGGCTGCTTCTGGGGTGCTGCTTGAGTAAGCACCAGCAATGAATGCCACTCCGCACCAAGGTTTTGCCTCAGGACCAGGTCACCTCTCAGTCCCACGATTAAGTCTTTTCCCCAGTCATGGCCACTCTAGATCCAGTGCTGCACTCTGTGATGTGGAGTGAGTGGAGCTGAAGGGGTCACTCGGCTTGGGCAGGGGCTTATGGTGAGTCAGTCATGGAGACCAGTCAGCCCCTGGAGCAGACTTCTCTTCTTTCTGCCTCAGGGGCAAGCCAGCACGTTCGTGCTCCGCAGGAGTGGAGATCAGGCTTCCCACCCACCCTTCAGCTAGTCTCAGTGGTCCTCCAACTAGCTGAGAGGGCTTGTCTACCTTGCATAGGAACCCAGGATTCATACGCCCAATCTGTGGCACAAACCACTCATCCCTTAGGCGGGTGTCCACCTGTGTTTTCTCCCTTTTCCTCTGAGTCCTGTCCCAGGGACACAGGTCTCAAGCTGATTGCTTTTCTTCCCTTCCTACCTGTTTATCTTTCTTATAGCCTTGGCCATAAAGGAGTCCTTCTTTCAGTTTCCAGCTGGTTTTCAGTAATAATTTTTCCACATGTAGATGTATTTTTGATGTGTTTGTGGATATAGGTGGAATCCACATCCTCTTATTCCACCACCTTAATCCAAATCCCCTGTTATAAATGTTATATGCAGAAAATCCTAATGAATCCATACACAAAAAAGTATGAAAACCAATAAAGGAGTTTAGCAAAGTTGCAGAATACAAGATCCGTGGACAAAAATCAGTTGTATTTTTATATACTGGGAATAAGCAATCTGAAAATAACTTTATGAAAGCAATTCCATTACAATAACATTTAAAATAATAAAATAATTAGGAATAAATTTCACAAATATATGTAAGAGTTGTACAAAGCAGATATCCAGGTAAAATAATTAATTTAGACCTTTACTCATACCAAATGCAAAAATTACTCAAAATAGATCAAGTATCAGAATGTCAAAGCTACTCTTTAGGAAAACTTAGGAGTATTTTCAAGACCTTGGATTTGATATTTTATTAACGAAGACATCAAAAGCATAACCAACAAAATAAAACATATATAATTTGTAACTAATCAGGATGCCAAACTTTTGTGCTTGAAAAAACGCTATCAAGAAAAACAAAAGACAGCTCAAGAATGGAAGAAAATTTTGCCAATCATGTATCTGATTGGGATGTAGTTTTCAAAGTATATAAAGAAGTTTTGTGACTCAACAATAAAAAGACAAAAAAATTAAAAATGGGAAAATAATTTAAATAGATATTTTTTCAAAGAAAATATGTAAATAGAAGTAAACAAATAGACATCATTAGTCATTGGAGCAATGCAAATCAAAACCACAATGCGATATTACTTCACACCCTCTAGGATGGATAGTGTCTAAGAAATAAGTAATAACAGGTGTCAGCGAGGATATGGAGAAATTGAAGCTCTTCGTTTCAAATTGTAAAACAATCCAGTCACTTTGGAAAACAGTTTGGCAGTACATCAAAATGTTAAATAGACAGGTACCATATGACCCAGGAATTCTACTCTTAGGTATACATTCAAGAGAATTGAAAACATGTTCACACGAAAACTTGTACTAATACTGATAGAATTATTATTCATAGTAGTTAAAAATTACTAAATTAGTAATTTTTTACTAATTTTGTAAAAAATTACTAAATTAGTAAACCAATTGCCCATCAACTAAACAAAATGGATAAATAAAATGTGGCATGTCCATACAAGGGAATACTATTTGGTAATAAAAAGGAATAAAGTACTGAAACATGATACATTATGGATTAATCTTGAAAACATTATGCTAATTGAAAGAAACCAGTAATGCAAGTCCACATATTGTATGATTCCATTTATATGAAATGTCCAGAATAAGAAAATTTATAGAAAGATAAAATAGATTAACAATTGCCAGAATCTAATACTGGGAAGAATATGAATGACTACTAATGAGTCTGGTGTTTCTTTTTGAGATGACGAAAATATTCTGAAATTAGATAATGGTAGTGGCTGCATAACTCTGTGAATATACTAAAAGAACTGAACTGTATATTTTAAATAGGTTAACTATATTTTATGTGAATTATACCTTAATAAAACAGTATTTGAGGAACAAGAAACAAAAAATGTGGGCAGATACTCTTAAATTCGGGGCTATATCAAAACCCTCCCTTTTGTTAAAAAAAGAAAGAAAGAAAAGAAAATGAATAAAAGATTCCAATTAACTTAAAAACAATGCAAAGGAAACAATGTGAATAGTTCTACAATACAACTATCCTGGACTCTTCAAAATGTTTATACCAAATATAAAAAATCTAGTGGAACTGTTCTAAGATTAAAAAGAGAACAAAAAGAAGCATCAACCAAGTGCCAAACAAAAAAAAATCTCATCCAAATGATTTGGGTCTTATTAACCTAATCAGTTTTTTTTCAGTGTTACAAAACCTGAAAGAAAAGAGAAAATATAAAGTGAGCTACCATGTATTAAAAAAAAAATGGACAAATAAGTAACAAAATAATTCATACAATGACTGTATATGAAACAAATACATGCCATTCTATATAAAATAAATCCATTTATACCAAGGTAAACATAAGTATTTTACATGATATTAAAAGGGTTATGCTTTCAGGATAAAATCACTTAAAACTTTTATAACTAGAGGCAAAAACTAACAACCTCAATATAATATTAACATATTTAGAAAGATCTATTAAAGGCATTGCTATAGGACTTAAAGAAGCACAGGCAGTAGCAAAATAATATGTCTTATCCTGAATTTGGTGTATTAGGAATATTTGGGCTGAAAATATCAGAAAACTCAATTAACAATGGCTTATAAATCAATATTGTTCATTTTCCTTATAAAACAAGATTTAAGAGAGACACTTCCCAGCTTTGTTTCAGCTAATCAAAGACTTAGACCCTTTGAATAGTTCTGTCTACTATACAGTCAATTATTAATCTTTCACATGTGTTTTATAAAATATGAATATGGGTTTAGGTTTCTACAAATACTTTTTAATATTTTTGTTCAATTCCTAAATATTTTTCTAATTATCTGCCCTTGCATTCATTTCTGAGAAATAAAAATTATACCCAATTCTATTTTTAATAATGATTATCTTATCCAAAGTTGTCTAATTTGAGAGTTTGGTTTGGGAGCTTGCCTGTAGTTATCATTGTAAAGAGCATACAGCAGCTGGATTTTATACTTTAGTTATTACATGTTTTACCAAACTGAGACTCTACTGTAATGAAAAAAGGATTTATCTCTACTGTTTTCTTTTCACTGATTTTTTCTACTGATAAAAATACTAAATGATATTTTATATTGTATTTTTTAGTCCTTCAATGTTTTCCTTTGTTTTTTCTTCCTTTCCTTTACTCCTGTGAATTGATCTCTTTTATTCCATTTCTTTTACATTTTCCATGGTTATCTTTGAGAATTTCTTTTTTTTTTTTAATTCAGTACACGGGCCTCTCACTGTTGTGGTCTCTCTCGTTGCGGAGCACAGGCTCCGGACGCGCAGGCTCAGCAGCCATGGCGCGCAGGCTCAGCAGCCATGGCTCACAGGCCCAGCCACTCCGCGGCATGTGGGATCTTCCTGGACCGGGGCACGAACCCGCGTCCCCTGCATCGGCAGGCGGACTCTCAACCACTGCGCCACGAGGGAAACCCTAGAATTTTTAACTTGCACTTTTAATATGACAAAGTCTCAAGTCAATCAAAATTCATATTTTCTTGGTAAAAAATACAATTACAGTTAGCTCAAACAAAAGTTTAGTTGGTATTACAGAGATTCAAAAATAATAATTTTTAAAACATAGCCATCCAGAAGCATGTGAGCACATCTGAGTGGTTAAAATGATGTTCTACCATGAACAATCATCAATATTATGGGTTTACAGAAGAACGTGCATTTGTGTCAGCAGTAACAGGAGTTTTACTAGGGTACATATTCATCTCTGAAACACAAGTATTTTGAGAGAGTTGTCACTTATAACATCAACAACAAATATACACACACACAAACACATACATAATAAGATGTATAGTTGTGGCTTGAAAGTAAGGATACTGAGGGTTCAGCAGGGGCCTCCCATATTGGAAATATTCATATAAACTTAGCTCAAACCACTACTTCTCTGTTTACCTTCTCAACCTTTGTTCTTCCCCCACTCACCTCTTTCTATGTATACCCTCTTGATTTCACTCCACACACCTGAACTCAAAGCCCCATCACTTCATATTAATTTTCACACACACACACACACACACACACACACACACACACGCTACATCACACCTAAAGATTTAATGAGTAACTACCCTGGAGATTTGGAATTATACTTAGTCAAAAAATATTTACATTGAGTAATATTTGGTAAAAGTGGAAAACAGATCATTGAGCTAATTCCACATAATCATAATTGTTTAGTAATTTCCTTCTGCTTCAATTTGATGGTACACCTGCGCACAAGGGCTTGAAATGTCTTATTTTGAATAACGTAGAAGTTTAATTCCAGAATGTCTTCTGAACATGGTTGACTATTTTTATCACTCTGTACAGCTTTAGAATTGTTTTGAGATAGAAGAATTGTTTCAAGAAGAATACTAAATTATTTTAGTTTTCATGTGGAGTTTTCATTATTTCAAACCACATTTAAAAAAAATATTTCTAAGGAAAACAAACATCTTGTGATCAAATGATATTATACATTTGTAAAACTTAAATTCTATCTGAAACTAGAAATTAACCCCTAAGAATCTCCATAATAATAGATTATTATACAGAGATTGTTAAGATTCATATAATATCTATATATGTCTGTATAATAATCTAGAAAATCAGGTAGCTTGGGTAGTTCTTGACTTAAGCAAAATAAAAATATAATTCTTAATTTTTGCTTAAGCATATTTTTAATCTGAGTTCTATTTGCTTATATTAGTGGAAGAGCCTGCTTCATGATATTCAAAGTGGGAATTAATGAAGAAAAGATGTATCCTTTAGTCTTGATCATAACATTCAGCTTCAAGAAAAAAGTAATTATGGGTCCTTGAATTTCTACTCCAAATTTATAACCTATCATTCATAAAATAACGTGTGTCATGATACTTCAATATTTCATTCAATGTTTAATATATTCCTAATTATTATAAAGAAGTGATAATCTGTTTGAAGTATCAGCATTATACTGAATTGTGTATTTAAGAGTTATGGGGTAATTCATAGGAATCAATATGTCTTTTACTTTTTCAACTATACTTAATCATTTTTAAATTTCGTGAATTAGTCTCTGGCTAATCAATTGTTCCAATCTATTTGTAAGTGAACAATTAGTAGATACTCTAAAATATCTAGTTTTCCACACTAAAACATTACAATTTTTGTACATTAATAGAAACCTACTTGAATACATATACTATTTCTGGGTAATCATATTAGTAATGTAAATATCATAAAACTCCACTACAAATTAAGGTTACTAAATCAAGTGATTTTTTAAATCTTTCACAATTTAATTAGAAGACTTCTTCAGAGTCACACAACAAAGAGTGGCTGTAGTAATAATGACAAAGTAACAAGCAAAGTAACTGGTAAACTTTGCAATAAATCATGTCTCAAAGAACTGATTAGATCATTGAATGTTTTTCTGCAATGTCTATAGAACATGCAGTGCCTATTTATTGAGCAAACTAATAAACAGATGTTCACTTTGGCATTGTAACATAATTCTGAGAGCTGATTAACTATTAGTTCTAATAACTCTTAGAATTGCTTTAAAGTAAATCCAACTAGTAAAAGCATTTGTCTATAATGAGTCCTATTATGTGCTTCCAAGCAATAACTTTTAGAATTTTGCTCCAACACTAGTGAAGAGCACAAGCTGTATATGTTGTCCACAAACTTCACCATTTGAACTGTGCCAAAATATTTTTCCTTAAATGAAAATCTGATTACTCTAATCTAAAATGTTTTATTGTCTGCCCATCAACCAACAGGATCAAATCCAAATGCATTAAAATGATTTATGAACCTCTTCATGATCTGATTCTACCTCATGCCCAGGCTCAACTCCTTTCATTTTCATAACAGAGACTCGATGCCAGTCATCTTGAACAGTCCTCCAAATGCACAATGAGTCCAATGCCCATAAGATTGGCATATTCTCTCCCTTCTACTTAGATTATTCTTCCAACACTTATTTTTATAGCTGGAGAATATTTGCAAAATGTTCATATTTCAGCTCAATCCCTATTCTTTCTATGCATTCCCCATATCATAAGAACTACTTGATTACCCTCCTGCAACATGAACATATTATAACAATGCTGGTAAAATACATTGTTGAGCTCTAAAGTTAAGAATTTACTGTGGGAGCTTCCCTGGTGGCTCAGTGGTTGAGAGTCCGCCTGCCGATTCAGGGGACACGGGTTCGTGTCCCGGTCCGGGAAGATCCCACATGCCGCGGAGCAGCTGGGCCCGTGAGCCATGGCCGCTGAGCCTGCGCGTCTGGAGCCTGTGCTCCACAACGGGAGAGGCCACAAGAGTGAGAGGTCCACGTACCGCAAAAAAAAAAAAAAAAAAAACAAGAATTTACTGTGGTATGAATTTTATATACATTATTGCAATTAATTCCATTTGCATATGATGAAATTTGAGTTTAGGGAGAATAAAGAAATAAATTTACAAGACTAGCATGTGATATAATCAGTATTTGAATCAGATATTTCTAAAGTCAAATCTCTGTGCTAAAACCCACCACCTTGCTATGTTGTATATATCAGACTGTATACACTTAATGTAAATATTTATATGTTTCTCACATTGTAATGCTTTAAGGTAGAGTTTGTTCATATTTGTTTTCACAGATTCTGGCAAATAGTATATGCTTAGTAGATATGTATGATACCTTTTTGTGCCATTATTTCAATCTAAGTAAAACATATATTAAGTATTTTTGTCTTATTTATGTATTTATGTACATAAACAATATTTATGTATTGATATGCTATGTTTTTTTCACATAAAATACATCAGTAGGTTTACCACCTCCAAAGACAAATATATGAACCACCATAAAAAGTATACCTTGAACTTGTAGGATGATGACTGTTTAAATTGCATTTTCTACTTTGCTTACTAGAAGTTGTCCAAAAGCAGTAGTGTGCATATATATATATTTTATTTATTTATTTTTATATTTCATTTACAGAAACTATAGGAGAAAGTATGATCTTAAGATGCCAAAATATATTAAAGCTTGCAAATGCAGCTCAAATTAAAGCAGTGATAATAGGAAGAATTGGAGAAAAAACACACAGTGAGAGATCTCATTGATGAAAAAACTTAACAGTAGCAGAGTTAAGCGTTTTCCAACAATAATGCAAAGCTCTGTCTGGCCTCGTTTACAAACCTATATTAGATAAACTATCCACCAAGAAAAAGTGATGGAGAAAATACAGAAAAATTGAGTTTTTTGAAATCATTTGAGAATTACCAAGGAAACTAAAACTTTATTGACCAAGGGAACTGAAGAGAAATAAAATACATTGTTGAACCTCACACTGTGCTAAGCTTTTCTCCTGCAGGTGTTTTCTGATTCAAAGGTTGCTGCCTAGAAGCTGAGAAGCTGAGCACAAAGCAGTGTGCTAAATGGCTGGAGACTGAATAAAGATTTTGTTATTCTCATGAAGCTAGAGAGACAAAAATCAGAAATGAGATATCTTGAGGCAGATAGGACTTGTGAGGCCAATACAGTGGGAAAAAAGAAGCATAGAGAAGAGATCTTGACATTCAGTGTCAGTTTTCCCCTTGAGATATCTGATTATTTGTAAGCAGCTGATAAAATATGGAGAAGCCAAGCAGAACTTTTGACTATCTCCTAATAGTGGGTGACAGAATTTGGATTTTAAGTTACACCAAAGCATGTGTCACTTACTGGTAAAACCCAGGCTTTTGGTTGGGAATACTCAAGTACTATGCTACAGGAGTAATGGCTAATTGGTACTGGAATAGATTTCATAAAGACTGAAACTTAGCTCTAAATCAGCTCAAATCTCATGCTAAGAGTAGTCTTCCCTTACTCTGAATGCCTAATGTAGAAAAACAACACACAGCATAGGAAGTTAACATCAAGCAGAGCTTCTGCAGTTTTTAATACAGAATGCCTAGCCTTAAATAATAAATTATAAAGTATACACATGGAGGCAGGAACAAGAGACACAAATAGAAATATAACTACAGGTGATATAATGAGGCTTTCAGACATGGACTTTAAAATAATTGTGAATAATATGTTCAATTGGATAGATAAAATTTTCCATTTTATCTGAGAACTGAAAATTAATATATCAAATGGAAATTATAGGACAAAAAAATCTCAAATTAAGAATTTAATAAATGGGTATTTTCTCAAAATAAGAATTTAATAAATAAGCAAGTTAGACTCAGAAGAAAGAGCTGCTAAAATAAAATATAGGTCATTACCAGATTGAAGCAGAAAAAGAAAAATGGATAGAAATACAAGAAAGAGAAAAATTCATATGAGACAAATTTTTAAAATTTTCTTAGGGCAACAATAGAAACCTCAGAAGAATAGGCAAAAGAGAATGCAGAAAAACAATTCTTGAAGAGATAATGACCAAAGGTTTTGAAACACTAAAAGTAGACATCATGATACAGATTCAAGAAGTACTCTAAAATCAACAAATATAAAAAGAAAGAAAACCACATCTAGAAGTATCACAATAAGGCAACTTAAAATGAAAAAAAAAAAGGTCATCTAGAGAATAAAGACACATTATCTTCAAAGGAACAACAATAAAACTGAAAATTACCTCACCAAAGAAATGACTGAATCCAAATGAGAAAGGCATATAATATTTATGGGGCTGAAAGAAATTAATAAATGATAAATAACTGAAATATTTTTATCAATCCAAAGGAACACAAGAAAAAAGTTTTTATTAAGGGGTACTAATAAGATGGTCCAAATAGAAAAATAAAAAGAAAGTAGACACAAAATGAACTCTGTCAATAATTACACTAAATGTAAATAGAATACATACACACATAAAATAGTAAGATTGATAAACTGGATTAGGAAAAAAAATTCATGCTTACAAAACACATGAAAAATATTTTTACACCCAAGAGCATAGTTTCCAAAGATATAGAGCAAGTTGCAAAAAGAAGAGTAAAAAGGGAAAATTCCAAAACAGTGATGGTAAATTTTAACAAATTTCTCTAAAAGGGGGTGGAAAACATAGAAATTAAATCAGTAAGAATAGAAAAGTCCTGTTAGCCTAATGATTATGTAAATTTCTTTTCAAATATTGAAGTAACATCATATATGTACAGTAAACTACACTAGGTTATAACATGGCACCTTCTTTGAATATTTCCAGATTGAGTTATTTCTGTCTAAAATGATTTGGTGAGTCCATTGGTGAATCCATCTGCATCTAGGATTTCTTTAAAATAGATATCCAGATATCTAGATTTTCAATTTTTGTCCACTTCTAACTCTGTTTAATTTTATCCTTAAGTATTTTTTCTATTTCATAGAAAAAGTTTAATGCTGAAGACTTTTTAATGTTATTATTGCCTTTTTGATATCTGTAGTATCTGTAGTGGCATTTTCTTTTTTAAGAAATATAAATACTGTCAATTAATGTTTTCTATTTTTCCTGATAATTATTACTAGGTATTTACAATTTAGTTAATCTTTTGTCTTTGTAGATTGTCACTAGGTGCATCTATATTCTATTTCAGTTTTTCTGCCTTTCTCTTTATTAATTCTTTTACTTTCTTTAGGCTGTTCTGTTCTTTTACTAACATTATTACAAGAAAGATTAAATCATTCATTTTAGCTTTCAGCTTTTCTGCTCTTCTAACATAGAAGTTATGTTTACACATTTTCATCTAAATATTGTTTTATCATCTTCCCACAGATTTCGATATGTAACTTCTATACTTTTATTCAGTTAATGACATTTTCTGATTTATGCTCTAATGTCCTCTTTGAACAATGGATTTCTTAGAATTGCATTGTTTCTATACAGTTGGGAATTTTTTCTTTATTTTTTAAAATGTGTTTCCAGGATAATTTAATTATGGTCAGAGAATATTCTCTGAATAATTTCAAAGCTATTAAATTTATAGAAATTTTCTTTTATGGACTCAGCATATGGTCATTTTGGTAATTTTTCCAAACACATTTGAAATAAATGTTAATTTTGTTAGATATAATTATATATATATGATTTATAATATATATAATACACATATAATTTCCGTATTTTATATATGTATATATGTCATAATTGTAAGAAAAATTGTTGCCTATGTACCAAACTTGGCCTTTTTCCTCCTTCATTAATCTGTATAAGGGACCACCTTTGCAACTATATGCATGACCTGCGGGAAATGTTCTAAGCAATAGTTGTGGATGAGATAGGGATCTGGGCCACTGATTCAAATAGCTTAATTTTGACCATGGTGATGGGCATAAGACTACACATGGCTCAACAACATGAATTTCCCTTTACCAAGGCTGACCTTGTTAATATTACTAAAGCAGCTATTCTATCAAAAGCAGAGACCAACATTGAACCTTGACATGGCACCATTCACTTGGGAGTCCAGCACCTCCACTGGACCTTCATCAAACCTGTTTCATCATAGAGGGTATTAAAATTCCTCCTCATGTGGATGGACACAGATTCTTTATATGGATTTGTCTTCCCTGCTTGACTGCTTCTGCCAACACAATCTATCATCGTGGTATCCACCATACCAATACTGACAAGGAGCTCATTTTACAACAAAGTGATTGAGCAATTAGCTGTTCATCTACTTAAAATGTGGCTTACTAAAGATTCTGGTATGTTGCCAGTTGGGAGAAAACCCCCCTAAAGATGGGGATTCATCTTACAGGATAGAATATATGCTTTGAATCAGAGACCATCATATAGCCATATCTCACCCATAGCCAGAATATATGGAGTCAAAATAGAAGTGGCTCCTCTTACTATTAAACTCAATTACTCACAGAATTTTTGCTTCCCATTCTGGCAAAATTGAACTCTGATGGCTTGGAGTTCTTAATCCCCAAAGTAGTAATATTTTAACAAGGAGGCATAGCATTAGTTCCATTGAATTGGAAGATGAGACTGCCACCTGTGCTTTTGTGTTTCTTTATGCCACTAAACCAACAGGCAGAAACAGGGGTTATTCTATAGGCTCAGGTGATTGATCCCAGCTATCAAGGGAAATTGGGTTATTTCTATATAATGAGAGTATCAGGGACTATTTCTGAAACTCAGGGAATTCTATGAGGCAACTCCTAGTACTTCTATAGCCTAAAGTTAATAGATAACTACAGTTAAAAAAAAAAAGAACAATTGAGGACTCAGTGGCTTTGGGTCACTCTATCACATAAAAGAACTGAGGTTCTGACTGAGTAGAGAAACATCAAATGGGTAACAGAGGAAGCCATAGCTATCAATTACAGCCTGTGACTAAATACAAAAATAAAGATTATAGTAGTTTAGCATACTTTCTCTTTGCTTACTATATGTTTGTATTTATTTGTCTATACTAACCACTTTTTTCATCTCCTTCTTCCTTTTTTTAATATAGAAGTTGTTGGAGATTTAGTCTTTTGGTAACACAATATTCAGTGGGATTGCAATGAATTTGATGCATGATTAGTATAAACAGAACAGTGATTGTTGGGATTATGAATTTCCTTATTTGGGAGAAATAGTGAGAACTTCTTCACTTATTAGAAGGATAATTGTTTCTTATTTTGGAAATATAAAGCTATTTTATTTATTTACAGAAGTTCAAAATTAGGCAGAAGTGTACACACAGAAGCTGAGTATCCAAATAAGTGTACAGTGTCATTTATTAATTTTTTGATTCTCAACTCCAGATATACCTTACATTGCTTTCTCTGAAAAAAAGAAAAAATGGACCAATAAATACTTCTGCTTTGCTAGCTGGCATGGTGTTAAGTTTTGTCAAAAGAGGGCACCAAGGGACAATGATAGAAGACGGGATTTCTCTCCTTTGTTTTGGTGAGCTCTTCTCATCAGGCAGTGAGTAGTTTTGTTTTTTTGTTTTCATTGATTTTTTTCCCCCCACAACCTGCAACCAGGAGAATATGGTACCTTACAAAAGGCAGCTTTTCTCGGAACCCTCTAAGACAGCATTGTAGCAGAGTAGCAGAACACTTCTCCGTTACTGATATTTCTTGGTGTGCCCTACTCAGTTGACTTTGTAGCAGAGTGTCACTGGTGGGGTACTTCCCTGTCACAGGCTTCTCCAAGTACCTTCTTAGGCAGTTTTGCAGCAAAGTGCTACCACAAGGACACCTGACTGCGACAACTACTCTGAACAATGCAGGGGAAATTTTCCCATGAATCCTTCCGACATAGAACCTCAGAACACATCTTTGCTATCCATTGAGTTATGGCTGTGCCCTTTCCAATTAGATCTGTATTTTAGTCCTGTGGTCTGTTTGTGTGCTTTTTCTCAGTTCTAAGAGTAGAGGCTGCTCTTTATATCTGCTACTCTTGTATTCTTTAGGCTTTTCTTTTCCTCTTACTAGCCAATCCCCCATTACTTCATTATCTTTTCCTGACAATACTTGTGATGGGTTGAATAATGGCCCCCAAAGATAGCCACATTCTAATTGCTGCAATCTGTGAATATGTGACCTTATATGTCAGATGTGACTCAACATATAGTTAAGAATCTTGAGAAGGAGCGATTACCCTGGATTATTCAGGTGAGTCCTAAATGTAATCACAAGTATCCTTATTAGAGATAGGCAAAAAGATATTTGACTACAGAAGAAGATAAGACAATGTGACCAGGAAAACAGAGATTGGATTGATGCAGTCACAAATCAAGGAATCCTGACAGCCTCCAGAAGCTAAAATAGGCAAGGAACGAGCTTGCCATTGAGCCTCCAGAAGTCCTGCCAACAATTCGGCTTTAGCCCAGTGACATTGAATTCTGGCTTCCAGAACTTTAAGAAAACGCATTTCTGATACTTTACAGAAGCAATAGGAAGCTAATATAATGTGTTATGTTAAACTTTTCTATTCAAATTACTGTGTGGTTTCTGTCACCTGATAGGACCCTGACTGATACAGTCCTGCATGAATATGAAGTGTTTCTAATCTTTTTTTTTCTTGATGGGGATGGAAAATAATGCAATTTACAGAGCAGTGGCTGCGTATTGTATACTGGAGTTGTTCATCTGATCTTCAAAGACACTACATCTGGCATGGAAGCTCCAGTTAGAGATACTTCTAAATTAATTGTGCGGTATAAACTTGATACGGCAGGATCCATTTGGTGTTAGCAGGTTTTGTACTGGAGAATTAAATGGGGTTATGATGGTACTACCATACCTGCATTCCTTAAAGTGGTCACTGTTTTCTGCCATACCACTGGGATATGACATTTTACTTGACTTACTCTCTTGGCCAGAATGAGGATCAAAATCAGAAACTTCCATTTGACTTTCTCCACTACAATAGCTTTTATCTCACATGCCAAGGACTAGTTTTTACTAACTAACAAAATGTACATTCTAATTTCACATTTTCAGAACAGGAAAATGACCACTGTGTGAGTCTATGAACTGTGCCAAGGCTCCAATTACCTCTTAGCCTACATATAATATACTCTTACTCTACTGGGGAGAGGGACATGATGATACTTCAGATCCCTGGGAATTAATGCCAACTTGAATTCTGTCTCCAATAATTCTCAGAATGTCAGGATATTTCCATTTTTCCAGATATAATTACCCAAATAAATGGCCTTAAAAAATTGATAGTATCATAACCATATAGAAGGGCTTCAGTCAAAGGTTTACAGGTCCATAAAATGGCTAAACCACAGAAATGAGTTATGAGATAACTTTAATAGTGTGATTGTCCTCAAGTGGCTGATCACACATTCTTGATTTCTTTATATTTTGTAAATTAAATAAGAACGTTGTAGGCTGCCAATCTATTCTTTTCCTAAATTCATCCTTTCTATTAACCATTTCCCTAATTTTCTGTAGGTCATTCTCCTCTGGCTGCCACTTTGAACTTGAAACCCATTATAACAATTTCTTCTTTATACCTCCTGATGATTGAGTACCATGTTTGACCTCCATTATTTCAGGATCCTATTACCCCTATTGCTAAAAGAGAGCTCAGTTGTGTAATAGCACATCTGATCATCAGCCCTGGCCTAAATAGGGCAGTTACTACTGAGATTCTCCTGGTGCCCTTTCACTAGCATATTCCTTATCTCTTTGATAAATAGAGTCCTTTGTGTCCTGTGGATATTTTCAAGTGGTGGTTTCCAGCTTTAATTAATATATTCATACTAATAACAACTGATTATCTAACCTTTTCTATCTCTTTATCCAATTCTCTGCTATTATAATTCTGGGGTTTCTCTATCTTTTAATGTGGGCTATCTTTCTTGCTTCAGTTCTTCATTGCCCACCTCCTTCTTCCTCTTCTTCATTTAGTGTGGACCATTACAGGATTCTCCAGAGAAACAGAACGAATAGATGTTTGTTTTTTTATTTTAAGGAATTGGCTCACACTTATATGGAGGTTGAGAAGTCTCAAAATCTCTGTAGTCAACAAGCTGGAGACCTAGGAGAGCTGATGATATAGTTTTAGATGGGGTCCAAAGGCCTTAGAAGCAGAAGAGCTGATGGTGTAAGTTCCAACCTGAATCCAAAGGCAGGAGATTGTCCAAGTTTGAAGACAGTAAGACAGTGAGAGAGAATGAATTCTTCCTTCCTCAACATTTTTGTTCTATTCAGGCCTTCAATGGATGAGGCCCATCTACATTGGTCAGGGACAATCTGCTTTACTCAGTCTACTATTTCAAATGTTAATCTCATCCAGAAACACCCTCACAGAGACATCCATGATAATGTTTAACCAAAAACTGGACACCTCATAGCCTGGTCAAGTTGACACATAAGATTAACCATCATAACACTGTTTTCTGAGAATGTTGCTAAGGTATTAAATCATATTTACAGGGGAGTATGTCCATGCTGGTAAATATTCTCTGATCCAACTTTACATTTTATCACTCTCAACATCTTAGTCCTATGCATACACTCTTCGATACTGCCAGAATACGTTGGCTAGTCCAGCAGGTATTTCAAAGGTTATAATTCCTTTCTTCCTTTAGCAACCAGAGATCTTCCATAATTGTATTATGTTGTGACTTGTGTTAATTAAGCATTTGGGAGGAATGTAGACTAGGTTCTTAGGTGAGTGCACATTGGTTCACAAGGATGAAGCTACTGTATTATCTTCAAACATGGAGAGCTTGCCCATGAAAAGGAGTGAGAGATATTTGTTCAGACTCAGAGAGTTCAAAGAGAGCTGGGGTTTCAAAGTTATTACATGCATTGACCCATATTTCTGTATCCCATGTCTCAGGATCCCAGTCTATCCAATCCAGGCCTGCCTTTGCTCTAGGGCATTTCCCAGATTGAGACTACAAACTTCCATGGTTCTCTAGTACACTAATAATTAAGTCTTGGGCCAGGTTCTTAGCTTCTTCTGTCCTCTAACTGTAGGAGAGAAGAGGGCTTTTAAAAGGTACTTCTAAGGAGAGCCGTTAACTCTCACACTTCTTAAATTGGTGAGTAATCACCCTCAGCCATTCATTGGCTTCCTCCAATGCATTGTTACAATCAGCATCAGCCACCTAATTCAAAAGTACTTACATTTACTTTCCAACCACCTCAAAAATGCTGAGATACAGCTTTACGCGTGCATTTCATCCATCAGTATCTAACCTTAGTCCACCTCCAGTGAAAGTTTTAACAATTGTACCACTACAACTTTCTTGTTTCTATCAGTACTCTAACAACACCAGTTATGCGGTCCTTGTTGAGAGCTGACCAACAAGTGATCCTGTTCTGAAATCTAAAATAAGTTGGTAATAGGTTAGAATTCCTGGGAAAGAGGCTCTGAGATAAAACTGAGCAGATGGTATATTGGGAATTACAACAGCAAGAGACTGAAAGAAACAGGATTCATCAGAGGTAGATATTGAACTCGGAAGCAATTGCAACATTGGCCTTATTCAATCTCATGGAGAATGCTGGAGCTGGAATATCACCAGAGTTGTATCTGACTTGAGATAATGGAGTTAAGTCTTTGTATACTCCATATTATCCAGTCATTGGTTATAGGCTTCCCCTGGAAAAAGGATACTTCATTAAAAATAATATTAAAATTAAACATGAAAAGTGCTCAACTTTATTAGTCATAGGGTAAATGCAATTAAACTTGCAAAATACCAGCACACACCAGAATGCCTAAAATTAAAAAGGCTGACATGCTAAGGGTTGTCAAGGATGTGAAGGAATTAAGAAATCTTATATGCTGCAGATGTGAGAGTAAATTTGTATAACTACTTTGAAATATTATTTGGCAATATCTACCAAGTTAAATGAATGCATACTGAATGACTCAACAGTTCTAGTCTAACATATATACCCAATAGAACTGTTCTCATATATTTAACGAAAGACATATAATAGAATGTGCCCAGCTACACTATTTATAATGGCACCAAACTTCAAAGTACCCTAAAACCATTCATCATTTGAATAGATAAATAGATACTGGTACATTGATAGGAATGAATAACCAGTTTAGATAAATGAGAATCAATGATCTACAAACATACGCAACAATATAGATGATTCTCACAAATGTTATGTTGAACAAAATAAGTCAGACATAAATATATCCATGATGTATAATTCCATTTACATGAAGTATTAATAAATCTATGCTGTTAGAATGTAGAAAGAGAAATATGAGTGCCTTTTAATGATGAGAAAAGATATATAACCTCAATAGTAATAGTACAAGTAAAAGTTACAATGCCATTATATTTCACCTATAAACTTGGTAAAAATCCCGAAGTTTGATAATGCCTTGCCTTATATAGGAAATCTTGCTGAAAAAATATAAATTGGTACCAACCTTAAAGAGGAAGATTTGCCCATGATATATAAAAATGTTTTTTTAGGTTAGCACACATGTCACCTATCAAGCTCATTAAATGCAGATTCCTGAGTCCCATCTATGGATATATGGATTCAGTAGATCTGGGGTAGAGAGTAATAATTTTCACTTCTAACAGCTTTCCAGATATTATTAATGTTGCTTCTTTGCAAATTACTCTTTAAATAATACTGCCTCAGACTCAGTTTCACTTATAAGAATTTATCCTATAGATATGTCCTTGTGAATGAGGTTTATACCAGGGAAAAAATTACCAATGTTGAAAAAAACATACTCTTTCAAACGTTTATTGTTTAACTTGGAAATAAATTCACATTCACGAAGTTTGAAAAAAATTAAAAATTTAAGAAAGACTGTACTGAAAAATTCTCTCATACTGATCTCTACAAACTATTCAGCCCCTAGACTACCATAGAGAGTGTTTACTTGGTTTATTTTAAACCTTGTGAGTGTTTTTGTATTTCCTATTCAAAATATAAACCTATATGAAACATGCTATTTTACTCAGATGCCAGATATTATTTGTTGCTATTCAGTATCGTCTACTACTGGAAAATAAATCTTAGTAGTTTATAGTGCAGATCTGGCTTCTAATAGGATTCTATTTCATTCTAATCAATGAAAGGTATACACAAAAGATGTAGAAAATGGAAGAAGTCATTATTCTGCCAAGCAGCTAAGGCAAGGACGTGTATTTCAGCAAATGGCCTTTGAGAGATTGTACCCAGAATCCTAAGGGGTCTACAAAGACCTCTTTGGCCTTACAGGCAACTGAGACAAGTGAAAACATCATGCAAACATTGTTCCGCCATTCCCTGCAAAATTCCTGAATTAAGCTTCTACAGTTTTCTAAAAGTTATTAAGTTATCATGTCCCTATATTAACCCACTAAGTCTAAGTAGCTAAGTAATATACTTACTCTAAGGGACTTCCGTTTCTTGACTGAGCCCTTAATGACACCTGTAGATACTCAGATCCTGTTTTTGTTCTATAAAACTAAAAAGTTTAAATTTCCACTTTCTCCATAATTTGTCTCCTAGTGTTATATCATTCCTCTAATATAGCATAGTTCATGTGTGTGTGAAAAGGGGGTCAAATGTAGAATGAAATCTTGCATTGTCAAAAGTCATGCAAGAATAACTCATAAAAGCTAAAGGATGCTTTTTTCCTCTATGATCTCACTACTCTTGCAGGATAAAAGTGAGAGCATTTTTGCACTAGGTATTGTCAAGCTTTGGACTTGTCACATTATTCAAATCAGACAATAAGAATAACTAATGGATTTCATGGAAGAATAGAACTTTAAGAAAGATAATTTTTTAACCAGACACTCTATCCATTCTAATAGATTACACAATAGCCTCATCACATGTGATAGCAGTAAGCTTTTCTAGGGAACTGAGATAAACGTAGTGACTGGAGAAATGACAAATTATTATCCTGAAATAAAAAGGCTATTAATTATACCATTTATGATTTATGCTACACCTGAGCTTATCTACATGAGTAAGATAAACTTGGATTAAAACGGCATTGGATACTCATTTCTAAAAACATTATGGCCTTATTTCTATCTTACTGAAAATATACATTTCTATGTCCAGGAGTCTTATAGAGGACAATGGGAACACGATCCGTGTTAATTAAATAATACTGCCAGACAGATGAAATTTCAACTAACACAAAGCAGATAATTATAAATAGCTATTAAAAATGAATAGTAATAAAAGGGAAATTTTCAAATTTATATTCACCTAGTTAGTTTAAACCCTAAGCTTTATCTGAGTTCATATTACCCGAGTCCTTCAGAACATCAGAGTCACTATTTCATTAATATTTAAGGATAGTATCTTTGGCCTTTTTAGAACAACCTGTTAGTGACAGTGAGCCACTCTTCACCTTGAATACACAGGTTCTCAGAAAACTGTTTCTCCCAGACCTATTCTGCTCCGTGTCCTATTTCTACAGAGTTCTACATCTCTGTTTTAGTCTCAGTTCTTATAAATGCATCGTCATCCCAAGGAGTTTTACCTTTTTTCGCCTTCTCCATCTTTATTTAATTAATAAATTCATGTTTGTTATTCTTGTTTGGAGAAACTCCAGAGGATTAAATCACTGCTCAGTACAGGCTTCAACTTAAAACTGAATATTATATATCCATGTCTTAAAGATCCTCATCATGAAGACCTTCCAACTGGCTGTGTATGTCTTATACTTCTGCATCAGTCTGTCACTATCTTCTTTGTCTCTTACTGAATTTCTCTTTATTCCCCACCTCACACACCCCCACACACCTACCTCAAACACCTCACAAGATCCTTCCCTTTTCCTCTCTCGTGCATTGTCTTGAACTTTCATTAATTTCACGTATAAAATGTTTTCAGTTTCTTCCCTAGGTCCCAAACTATTTTTTGGCCTACCCAAACATTGCAAAACCATTAAGATGGTCTCCTAAACAGAGGAAAACCTATTCAGGATCTTTTTCATTATGCATTAAGAAACTCTAATTTCTAACCCTTTATTTACTCTATTCCCAAATGAACTATAAGGCAGGGCCTCATCCAACTCATTCACCAGAGTAAATTCCTAAGCTATGTGGAAATTTTATTTTTTGCCTTGTGGAATGTAGGATTGATCCTAAGCAAGGTTATTTAGGGTAATCAATTCTATTCCAAAGGTCTTCAAATGCTAACTTATCACAAGTGTCTTCATTATTTTTCTTTCATTGTGAGCTCAAAATTCTTATCATAATTATTTTTTCTCCTGATGGCACTCTGTAAAATACAAAATGTTCCCTATGAGAGTAGTTTATACTTAAACCACTATCACTTTCTAAATTAAAGCATTCCAAGACCCACCCAAGAAGCAAGGAGAAATGAAGGGGATACTGAATTACCTTAAAATACATTGACCCTATTTATATATACATATGCAGATAATTTAGGAAGAAAACATGATCGCAGTTGCACACAACCTGGCCAATCACCTAAATGAATGTTAACCAAAGTACATTTCATCTGAGGATGGCAAGAAAAATAATAAGCCAAAAGCAAAATATATCCATCTAGGACTCCTGTTAATTTCTACTAATTAGGAACAGACAACTCAGATTTCACAATCTTGCAAGGGTCACAATCATCAGATTTTACATGAACTTTAAATATTAGACCATAAGCCAAACCACACGAAGAGAAAGCTTTTTTTGTTTCTGCTCTTATCTTTATCTTACATGTAAGACTATAAGAGTAGCCAAGACACTTCAACACCTTAATATGTTTTCTAAAATGTTCTCTATTGCTATGACTTGTGTTACTATGGTCCTTCAGTATGTATATGTGATTTTTAAAAGAATAGTTGGGATTTTAATTAATTAATTAATTGATCAATTAGGAGGGTATTGGAAAGATTTCCTCTAATTATAGTCATGAAGATTATATTTGTCACTTATTTGGCTTTTATTGTTCAAACATTTTAGAGCACATGAAAATATTTTCAAGAAATAAAGATTGGAAAAAAGTTAAAAAAAAAAAAAGCATGCTTAAATTGCTTAAATGTAAGTAATGGTCCTGGGCAGCCTCTTTTAAGCAATTTTAGTAAATTTTAATAGGAGATCATTTTCAACTGCAATTTGCTTCCTTAGTACCAAAGTATTCAAATGTTTAAATATAACCATTTATCTTTGCTGGTATCATTATTATTGTCAGCATCTCTTGGATTTTTACTTTTCTTTTATTGAATTTTTATTTCTATAGTTCTATCTTTCACTTTTTTCTCCCTTCATATCTCCATTTTCTAAGATCTATTTTGCCTCATTCTTATAAATTTTTCTTTAGGTCTATAAAAATATTCAGCCTTTGTTTCTTTTTGAGTTGCTTTTAAGTTTATTGCTTCCCACTTGAGATCCCTTTCTTTTCTTCCATTTAAAAGAATAATTATCAACATTTTTCTGTTTCTTCCCAATAGAATATATTTTCCTTTCCAATATTTTTTAACCAGCTCTGTAATATGATTTCAGAACTTGGTATTGAAATTTATTTACTTCAGCTTTAAAGGAATGTTATAAACTATTCCTGGAAGAAAAATAAATAAATAAATAAAGCATTTTTTTTTCTATGTTCTGTGTAACTTATATATAATAGCTAAACTGAGTCCTATTCAGTATATTTTAACAAATTACCCACTTTATTTCTTTTTAACGAATAAGTAGGCCTAGATTCAATCAGATTTTATATAATTCTGACTTTGTCAGGATTTCTTACTGGCAGTTTAAAAAAGACTATTTATTGAGATCGACTTAAAGGATATAATTTGAAGAGACAGTAACAAATTTCTACTCAGGAATAAACAATAACTCAGGTATTGTCTCAGTCTTGCTTTAGAAAAATCGTCTTTCTTTATCATGGTTATTGGTGAATTTTAGAGGCATTCCTTCTGAATTTATTCATCATTCAGCTATTTGTTCACCTAGTTATTACAACAATTTTTGTTGTTTTGCTGTTGTTTTTCCCCATTTGCAAGCCATTTTGGCTGGCCTACCTTTAAATGATTCTCAGTGTGCCCTATTCTTTCCATTTTTGTGGGTGCTTTTCCCATTACATGGTTTTGTACTTCATCTAGTGTAGTACATGCCACTGCATTTCAGTTTAGCTTTTTTTTCTCCCTGTTAAGCTCAATGTCTTATGAGTTCAGGGTACAAATTAATTACACCTCTTTGAAAGTATAATTTCCAAGGAAGATAAAAATAAGACAAATAAATAGTGAAAAGGTATCAACATTTTCTTAAATCCCTTAATGTGAGATCCTTTGAGGTGGTATAACTACTTCAGTGAGCATTTGAGAAACTGAGTATTTATTTGTGCTCTTAAAAATTTTGGAATTAGCTTAGGTATAAAACAAGCTAATATAAATTAAACCATACACATTGTGTTTATCTTTTCCATTGGACAAAAACTCTACAAGTTGACGTCTAACTTCATGGAGACTGGCCTTAATAAATACAAATATTAGGTAAAAGAGAGACGTATCACCTAAAGGATTGAAATCTCTTTGGGCAGGCTTATTAGACATTGCTACTGTATGACATTCAGAAGACACACAACTACCTTTCTCCACATGTCTAGGTATTTGATAATTTTTTTATAACCTCTCTCTCCTTGCCAGATTCTAAACCAATTGGAAAAATTCAATAATATGTAACAAACTAGCTTTATTAGCTGAAGCCAGTAATAATTCTTACCCTCTTACCCTGCCTGAAAATACTTAAAGTCAGTCATAGCAGAAAAGCAGGATAGCTACACACTTTGCCCCAGGTGGTGAGGCTGCTCTGGTGGTGTTAACACGGAGGGGAGACAAGTACATGGAGCTTGAGAAGTAGAGGATCCGCAGGAGCCTCATTTATAGGTGAGCAGTGACCATTCTTCACTCAGACCAGGGGAGAGCAAGATTTTCCATTGCTAATTCATTGGTCTATTAATGAGAAGCACTGGGTAAAGAGAATGGAGAGATGGGGGAAAGTTCTAAGAGGAGAGATGTTCAAATATTATAGGCTAAAACATAATAACACATAATCAATGAAGTTAACTTTTTTACAGGGCAAAAATCTGCAGATCACATCTAACTTTATGGAGACTGAATCCAAATTAATAGTAAACAGCAAGCAAAACAGAGATACATCTCCCAGACAATTAAAATCTCTTTGATCCCTCTGACAAGCCACATAGTCTCTCTTTCCTTAATGCTCACAAGATTTCTCTTTTAAGGTTTCTTACCTCCACACTGAAAAGAATCTGTTGTAACCTCACAAGGCACATCCCAACCCTCTTGCTACATTATGACCCCATCCCATGTCCTTGATATTTGGGCCAAAAGATAGATCCAGTTCCTCATTCTGTTATTTATTTATTTATTTATTCCTTTTTCTAACTTCATCACCCTTTACTATTATGGAGAAATAAGGTACCCTTTTTGGAAGAATGCCATTAAGAAATATGATGAGGGCAAGAAAATTTTTTTTCTCTGTGAGAGTTTCATTTTCTTTACTTTAAACCTTTACTAAATCCAAGAAGCAGGCTTGAGTGGCTTGAGGTAGTATACACAATGAGATTGAAATTTTAAAAGTAGAAGTACTTAACCAAGTGGCCTGTAATGATAGAGTTTTGAATTCAAGAATATCTGTTAGTGTTATTGGTATAAACTGTTAGTAACTGAAAGATTTTATCAGACCTTCAAGCAAACAAGTTAGCTTGTCATAGTTTCATGGATGCTGACAGAAGACACAAGATTCCTCGGTCACAGAAGGACAGTTTATTACTCATAGCAATAGCACTAGTCAGGGTATCATAATGTTGATTCTTCTAGCTCTTATTCCCACAAGGCATTTGAAAGGTCATCTAACACCTGAACATGTAGTAGATTTTATTATAGGAGAGGAGTTCTGAGAATGGAGAGATGGAATATGTATTGAAGATGAGTCTCCATGTGTCTCTTGTATTTCTCCACATCTGGCAAACAGACACTGACTGTCTTTGTTCTGGACAAACATCCTTGGAGAATATCCTTGTGCCTCCCTCTAGAAAAAAGGCCAGGTATACTTAGAGATTTCAAAGAGAGATAGCGTCTCTCTTTGGGGCAAAGGAAAAGCATGCTGAAAACATAACACAGGTTAGTTTCAAGAATCACAAGTATGTGGCCAGAATCAGCTGATTGAACTGTAATAGCAACACTATAATTTTAACAAGTATCAATAGCAGTATGATACCATTGATAAGCCTGAGACTGGTTTAAAGGTTCAATGTAGTCAGTCTGGGTCCATGACCAGTATGTTGTTGCCTCCTTCACCATACAACAAAAAAGTCAAGTTTGGCATAAGTCGTAAGACTTTCATTCAGTCATAGCCTCTGTATTAGGAACACAGAGTCCTTTATTTTGTGTCCAGGCTATGATATTGATGCATTGCCAAATCTTGTGCGACGATGGGTTCAAGCAAAAATATTTGCAATCTGCTGGGTATAGGCTCAATCAGCAGTTAGATTCCAGATGGCCTCATCAGACAATGGGCATGTACATTTACTTGAGTGACCCAGATGATTAGATCAGCAGCTGTGATTTGCCTTCCCAATGTGTGGCCCCAAAGAAGGATTTTTTTAATGTGCTAATCTGTAGTTGTCCAAGTGGCAGACTAGGCTACAGTTAACAAACAAAGAATTAGTAAAATTAAACAAGGTTCATCAAGAAATGTTGGTCAGACCTATGATAATCCCTTGAGTTATATCCAATGAGTGGAGCACTTACACCCATTTTTAGTTCTGCAAAGCTGGCACTGAGTTTGAATAGCCATACCAGTATAATGGATACCATCTGGTTGCAGCTTAGCTGAACCATCACTAGACCCCTACCAGGCACTTATGGGAATATCTATGACCTGAAGATCTCAATGAGCAGCCAGCTTCGTTTCAGATGGCAAAGTGGGAGATAAAGATTCCCCAAAAGATAGCTGTCACTTTGTTTACTTTCTCATGTATAGTCAAGATAACATTAGGAACAAGCTGGCAGATCCTTCACTCATACCGTTTATTTTCTACAAGCAAGATTTTTTGGCTCCAGGCCACCTTATTGGCAATTGAATATGAGCTGAGCCACCTGTAATGAAAATATCAGGCCAGAGAGTTAGCCTCCATGGGTTAAGGCATTCAGATGCAATAAGAAACCAGTAGCAATCTAACAGCTGCTTTTAAAAATCAGTGTACCTAGTAGCTATGTGAAAAAGGGGATGAATGTAAAACCTCACGTGATATCTCTAGAGGAAGTCTGCCTCACTTTTCTATAGATGTCAATCAGCAAAGTCAGCATTCATAGAGACTTGTATCTTGAAGGCATCATTAGTGTGGTAGGAACCAAATGTACTACCACTAGTTTATATGTGGATTTTCCCAATTAGGAGACTCCCCTCTGTCATTTAAGGGGCCAAGAAGCATAAGCATATAACACATTAATTCCTACTGTACATTCATATGTAGAAGAAATAAGAAGAGTCCATTGAATTGGCTGGTAAGACACTCAAACTGTCATGTCAAATTCTCTTTTCCACTGAGAACACTGCCGAAATATTGTCAGTTTAATTTTGATAAAACTTTTCACACCTCTTGTACTGCAGGGGATGCAGTAAAATGGTGACTTGGATGTATATATCAAACACAGCCATAAAAGTCTGATTGGTTTCTCTTCCCCAAATTCCTCTGCATACTTAAAAGAGCATGCATTTGCTCTCCAGTCCCCCTTGGGTTCCAAGAGAACTTAGCCTCAGATGTATTCAATTACTTTCTTAAAACAGCTGAGGTAGAGATAGTGGGGGAGGAAGCGATCAAAGGGTGTAAAGAAGAAACTTTTTTTTTTTTTTTGAGTACTGCGGTGGTCATTTATTGGTGCTCAACCAAACAAACTTGCCATGGTTTCAGCCCACCCAAAGCTTTATAGCTGGCAGAAGTGTGATCATTACTGACAGTTTGGGGACTCTTTGTCATAGTAGACAGGGACACATTGCTTTCTGGTGATGGCTATGGGATTTATGCCCTTTGACTCACATGGTTTTGATTTGCACAGTGATTACCTTGTTTGAGGAGGCATTTACTCCCTCTGTTATGCAGACATTTGCTCCCTCTGTTATATCAAGATAACATTTGTTAGATTACCTTTCAGATTCAAGAAAAATACTAGCAGAATTTCCCTGCTAGGTGTAGGACTAGAATTTCCCTAGGTGTAGGACTAGCCAGAAAACATTTTTTTTTCTGGATTTCTTTGAGTCAATTTCTCATTCTCCAATGGTTCACCTTCTTCATCATGGAAACTATATCCAGGGCAGTAAGAGTCTGAATAGCAGTCATTGCCTCATCTTTGATTTCCCTGAGGACTTTACTGTCTCAGGGAAATCTCTCTTATAAAACTAAAACCCACTGAAAAACATTCTGAGACTTCTTACTTTCACCTCTGAATTGATCTAAGGTAGACATGATAGACTTCAGGAGGGGCTGAGCTTATGACTGCTCAGGGTTGCTATTTTTCTTAAAAAACATTACACGTCTTGCCACCTCGTCTCCCAAGTGAACCAGCCAAAATTCTAATGATACAACAGGCTTTTCTCCACAGCAGGCACAAAATTTCCTGTCTTATGCTCTGTGTAGCAATGTAGGGGTGCGTCTCTGTAACTGTTATTTGAAAAGGGAAAGAATCTTCTGCCCATTCAGGATGAATCTTGGTACTAGTTTTTACAATAAAGTGGACCTGAGACTGATCACCAGATTGATAAGAAAATTTCCCTTGTGCAGGGGAGAGTTAGCAACAAATTAGATGTTTTTGGGGGCAATTGTCTTTGAATCTATTTCCTACTACTCAGCAATCAACCCCCTCCCTTACTCATCCCTATTAACAGGTAGTAGCGTGTAGAATCATTTATTGCCCCGTCAACCACAAAATTTAGTCAAAATGTTCGTTACCAGTTCACATGGACTCACTCAAATCTTGTTAACTGGCTGGATTAACATCCTTTCTCTTCCTTCCTCTTCCAGAAAGCCTTCCCTTAACAGCTAACAAGTTAGTCTGTCACAGTTTCATGAAGGGTGGTAGAAGAAACAACAATTCTGGGTCACAGACATATGGATTTAGTACTCACAGCAATAGCAATAGTCAGAATATCAGCATTTTCTTGTGCTGGTTCCCTAAGCCTCAATTCCCACAAGGTTACATAAAGAGGGCCAAGTAACCCTTCAGGGCACAGTCATTTATGTTACAAGACAGGAACTCTGAGTTTAGGAAACGTGGATACTTTCATATGGTAACTAAGCATTCCTGTCCTTTGTTCTAGAGGAAGATATTATATCTGTCTCCTAAGGATGTTCACTATTCAAATATCCTTGAAAAGATAGTCCAGAACAAAAGTAGCCAGTGCCTCTGCTCACAAGATGGGTAGAAAAGTGATATCATATCGATGGAGATTATCTCCCAGCAAATAATAACCAAGATACAATCTGTGAGTGAGTGATTGTGGTGAAAGGCAAGAAAGTGTTTTTGGCAATTAGGACCTCAAGAAACTGGTGGATATATTTGATTTATGTGCCTTTTATGTGGATATTAAATTCACCATGGATAACAACATGACTATGTATGGATTAAAACACTGATTTGGATTTTGACATCTTCGATGAAAGAAGAAGAGTGACTGGGAGGATCATGGGAATTTATTTCTAGTGATTTCTAAATTCTTCACTTGCTAGTAGAGGAAAATTCCAAGGCATCTCTTCCCTCAGTAACTCCACGGTATTATATAAGAAATAAGTTACATTTTAATGGCTTTGACAAGTTGACTTCTGATTAAGAAAACATTAAGGTAGGGCTTCCCTGGTGGCACAGTGGTTGAGAGTCCGTCTGCCGATGCAGGGGACACGGGTTCATGCCCCGGTCCGGGAAGATCCCACATGCCGCGGAGCGGCTGGGCCCGTGGGCCATGGCCGCTGAGCCTGTGCGTCCGGAGCCCGTGCTCCGCAACGGGAGAGGCCACAACAGTGAGAGGCCCGCGTACCGCAAAACATTAAGGTAAATTATAAATGCACTTTATGATTTGAGAAAATGTTAAATGAGAAAAAGGAGTGGTATCCAATTATATATACATGTATATACATATGCATAGAAATGTATATACATATGTATACATATATATAAGTATGCAGACACACATATAAAGTCTGTGTGTGCATTTGTATATGGACATATGTATATATATATGATATGTACACATGCATAAATATAACATGTATATGCAGTATATATATGCATATTATAATTAATATTATATATAATGCAGGCAAATAATATTTGAAATAATAGTATGATGTATTTTGTGTAATATATTACAATATAACATATTTATGTAAATAAGAATTTTTAGAGAAATGTATTAATAGTGTTTATAACCTAGAGTGATTTTTAATATCTTTCTTATATGTCCATTTTTTTCCTTTCCACAATAAATCAGAATTATATTTACTAGAACCTCAGAAATGTTTCAAAACACGTTTGTTTCTTAGACAAATAGGTAAGTAGCTTTTCCTGCATTTCTTGATGAGTCTTCCCAGACTTAGACTTATAATTTGAGAATGTAACAAAACATTTAGTAGTCAATGCTAAGTACCAAGAGTACAGAGGGCAAGCTGTCACTGACAAAGCCTTACTCAACCAAATTCTGACATATCTTTCAGACTTAGGGAAAAAAAAGAAGACCCCCGCCCAATTATATTTAGCCTATTCTCAAAGTTTAGGATGAATATCCATCAATCTCTATGTTCTGTGGAATGGATTTTAAATCACAATTTTCAGCTGACACAGATCTGCCACTTGAAAAAGTGTAATTGTTTCATTCTGAAGAATAATAATTTTGAGTGATTACTACATCTCAAGGGGTGAGATGTATAAACATTTTACTAAGAATAACTTGTTTAAATCCTTATGACATGCCAAAAAGTAATCACTAGTTTCATTCTCACTTAAGAGATGAAAAACCTGAGAGGCACAGAGATTTGAAGCAGCTTGTCCTGACACATAGAGCTAGTAAGTGGCAGAGCTGTGAATAAAACCCTGGTGACCCATGCACTTAACCTGATTCTAATTATGCCTCCCAAGAGTGTTAAGAAGACATCCTCCCAGTGGCCCAGCATGCCCAAATTCTCAGTGTGACCTGGTGATCAGTAGGTACATTTGCAAATCTTTGAGGAAGTTTGCAAGATGAGAACTATTTTCATGAAAAATAAAACCATTTTTTATCTTTTTAATACTCATTCTCTCACAGGTGTACAGTAAGAATTTTCAGAAACTCATGGCATGATATGAGTGAATGCAGAACTAGATATGAAAATCCAAATATCTTCTATTAAGCCAGAATTGCATGTAAAATTGAGCTACTCTTCTATTTTCTTACTTGTTTTGGAAAATCTAATTTTTATGTGGTGTTTTAGGTTAAAAAGTTTCTTACTACAAATAGCTCAATTTCGTTTCTTTTTATGGCTGAGCTATTTGTAATGAGGTGGATAGACCTAGAGTCTGTCATACAGAGTGAAGTAAGTCAGAAAGAGAGAGACAAATACCGCATGCTAACACATATATATGGAATTTAAGAAAAATAAAATGTCATGAAGAACCTAGGAGTAAAGCAGGAATAAAGACACAGACCTACTAGAGAATGGACTTGAGGATATGGGGAGGGGGAAGGGTAAGCTGTGACAAAGTGAGAGAGAGACATGGACATATATACACTACCAAACATAAGGTAGGTGGCTAGTGGGAAGCAGCCGCATAGCACAGGGAGATCAGCTCGGTGCTTTGTGACTGCCTGGAGGGGTGGGATAGGGAGCGTGGGAGGGAGGGAGACACAAGAGGGAAGAGATATGGGAACATATGTATATATATAGTTGATTCATTTTGTTGTAAAGCAGAAACTAACACACCATTGTAAAGCAATTATACTCCAATAAAGATGTTAAAAAGAAAAAAAGAAAGAGAAAATTTGTAACCATAAAAAAAAAGTTTCTTACTAATATTTTTGAATAGATTAAAAATAAATTTTATAATAAATAAACATTTTACATACAAAAAGATACATTAGATAGATGATAGATCTGGTAAATTTGAAGTTTAAAATCCAAATAGGCGAAAGTGTTTTGGTTCCTCAATTGTTTTTGATAGTGCAAAGGAGACTGAGAATAAAATGTTTCAGAACCACTGCCTTAATGTATGAAAGTAGATTCCTAAAACAGACGGGACATATTTTCTTCATTCTCCCATTATAAATGTCTCTGAGTAGATAGCCACATCACTTCTATAATCCCTGGCATTGCAGCCTAGCTTGGGGCAGAAGAGAAGGGCAATGATGACTTGACTCTGGGACCATAAATTTTTAAGTTAGGCAAAGGAAAGGGATGTGGAAGTGTCTTCTCAAGTTCTGCCCAGAAAAGAACTACACATAGTTTTAGATTATCAATTAATAAATAACACTACAGATAATTAAATGCCAGGGATAAGAGAGCTTCTCAGATTGCATTTTCAGTTAAAGGATTAATAAACAGAAATTGAAGTAGAAGCAATGGATAGCTCTGAGTGTGCAAGCTCAGTCACTGAGAAGAGGCTCTCACAGAAACAAGTGAACATTTCTATATATGAAGAAACTAGGGAAAAATTAGGGGAGTGGGGAGAAAAATTAGGGGAGTGGGGAGAAAAATCTAACAGTGTTTCTAAAAATTTTCTACTGTATTTATGCTGTAGCATTCAAAAATAAAAAAATGAAAGCATTCCTTTGAAAATGGTTTGCTCTAGAAAACAGAATAGGATGTAAAAGAACATCTCTTTTCTCAATCAAATCTAGAATATACAGATAATAAATTATGAAAAGTGAGGTTACATGACAAGAAAAGATAATTTTTTAAAAAATCTGGCTGAGAGAACAAACTAATGTAGAGACTGGATAAGAAGAGAGTATAAAAACTAATATATACTACAAATTTAGATTAATATTAAATATTGTAATGTGCAGACATAGCAAGAAAAAGAAGTAAAAGTTATATGCAAGAAGCCTTCTCACCAAGAGAAGGAAGTAGGCAGGCTTGGAAATGAAAGAAGGTGATAAAATCAAATCAACATAATAGAATAAAATGAAAATGCAGTTGTGGAAATGCTGTGGCACTGGCAATGTGCTCAACATGTAGGCAATTTTTTAAAAAATGAACTAACCTCTATGTTTCCTGGGAGAAATATCTGAATTATAAAGAAAGAATCCCAATAAATATCAGAAAGCGAAAAAATCGCAAGATTCCTACAAAGAACCAAAATTCTTGCTAATCATACATTTCCTCTCTACTACACATATTGTGAGAAAATAGTAGAACAGTATCTTTAAAATATTGAGTCAAAGATGTTACAAAAATATTGTGAACACATAATAATTCAGAGAGATAGAATCAATTTACCTTTCATGAAAAAATATTTTAGCTGATTAAAAATAAATCAAATATAGAGTTGAAACACAGTTGTAACTGAGAGGAAAAGGTTTGAGAATACATTAAATAACATGAAAAGGGGCTTCCCTGGTGACGCGGTGGTTGGGAGTCCGCCTGCCGATGCAAGGGACGCGGGTTCGTGCCCCGGTCCGGGAGTATCCCGCGTGCCGCGGAGCGGCTGGGCCCGTGAGCCATGGCCGCTGAGCCTGCGCGTCTAGAGCCTGTGCTCCGCAGCGGGAGAGGCCACAGCGGTGAGGGGCCCGCGTACCGCAAAAACAAAAAAAAACCACATGAAAAGTTTTCAGTTTAATTTTCATTTAACAAATCAGTAATTGAAATAAATATACACCACAAGAAACACAGTTACTTCAGAAAGCTTGTCAATAAAATATCTTACTTAATTCCCTATAAAACGCGTAAAAAATAATTTTAGAATAAATTTACACTATAAGTTCTACTTTCTAAGGCTAATTTGAGTTCTAAGTGTTTAGCATTAGCAGTAGGCAGGCTAAACAGCATAACAGATTTTAGAGAGTAAATATGCCTTTCTGTTTGATATTTCCTAGTAATTTATCTAATTCAAGACCAAAAGAGGGCTTAGCTCTTTATTTATATATTCATGTATGTTTAGATATAAATATTGAATGAGTGTTCTTACATGTAATTTTGACTTTATAATTTTTCATACAGAAACAGTATCAAAAGTATTTTTGTTGCCAAAAAACTGGTAACAACTCTAATAACTAGATCCATCTCAGAATTTAGTAGTTTGCAATTTGAGTAACCATGTTGTCAACTGATATAGATATGAATTATAATTATTTATATTTTTAATAAGTAAATCTCAGCAAAATATTTAATTACATATTGTAGTGGAAAAGGTGATAAACTGATAGTGTGGGGGTCCGTATTGATTCCAGCCTTTGACACTGTTTGGCTGCACCATCCTGAATCAGTACGTCAGCCTTGTTGGCCTTGGTTCCCTGTTTCTTAAAGAAAACTATGAGACCATTTATTTCTAATAACAGTTACATTATTAAAACTTTGGATACTAATAACACTTTCCTTAGGCTCAGATAAATTGAATTCTTATGTTCTATATTATTATTTAACAATATCAGAGCTTGTGATCAAGATTGCCTTTGTTCAGTGGGGTAACATCATTAATGAGAAAGCAAGATATTTTGAAATGTTCAAAATGTTATTTTCCTTTTTTATTTACAGATTTCTAGGAGTCTCAATTTCCTTTTCTTAGTAAAAAATTCCTTTGAGATCTCATCCTACTATTTTCTCCAGTAACTTCCTTTTTTGATTGAAATATAATTTACATAATGTAAAATAATTTTTTCTTGTATGGTTTTATGAGTTTTGACAAACTCATGCAGTCTTGTGACCACAGTCAAGACAAAGACCAATTCTATTACCACAAATAATAGAACTTTCTGTCCCTTTGTAGCCATTTCTTTTCCTTCCCAGACCTTGGATACACTTATCTGTTACAATAGTTTTGCTTTTTCAAAATGTCATATAAATGGAATAATTCACTTTACAGACTTCAGAGTCTGGCATCTTTCACTTAGCAAAATGCACTTGAGACTCAAAAATATACATATATAGGTATATATATATATACCTATATATATATATATATACACCTATATATATACTTTTTTTTTCTAAGCATACAACTTTTTTTAAATTGAAGTATGGTTGACTTACAATGTTGTGTTAGTTTCAAGTTTACAGAAAAGTGATTCCATTTTATATACATATATATATATAGTATTCTTTTTCATACACCTTTATAGGTTATTACAAAATACTAACTATAATTCCCTGTGCTATACAGTAGGTCCTTGTTGGTTATCTATTTTATATATAGTAGCGTATATATGTTAATCCCAAACTCCTGATTCATCCCTCCTCCTGCCTTTCCCCGTTGGTAACCATAAGTTTGTTTTCTATGTCTGTGGGACTATTTTCTGTTTTGTAAACAAGTTCACTTATACCACTTTTTTAGATTCCGCATATAAGTGGTATCATATGATATTTGTCTTTGTCTAGCTAATTACTTCACTTAGTATGATACTCTAGGTCTATCCATGTTGCTGTAAATGACATCATTTCATTCTTATTTATGGCTGAGTAATATTCCATTATATATATTTATATATACTACATCTTCTTTATCCATTCATCTGTTGACAGACACTTAGACTGCTTCCATGTCTTAGCTATAGCAAATAGTGCTGAATGAACACTGGGGTGCACATATCTTTTTGAATTATAGTTTTCTCCAGATATATGCCCATCAAATGTCAAATATATTTTTGTGTATAGTTTGTTCCTTTTTATTGCTGAGTAGTATTCCATTATATGGGTATAACAAAGTTGAAGAAACACTGGGTTGTATTTTTTTTACTGTCTTTGTTGATTACAAATAAATATTTGTAAATATTTGTATAGTCTGAAGTCAGGGAGCCTGTTTCCTCCAGCTCCGTTTTTCTTTCTGAAGATTGCTTTGGCTATTTGGGGTCTTTTGTGTTTCCATGCAAATTGTGAAATATTTTGTTCTACTTCTGTGAAAAATGACAGTGGTAATTTGATAGGGATTATGTTGAATCTGTAGATTGCTTTGGGTGGTATACTCATTTTCACAATGTTGATTCTTCCAATCCAAGAACAGGGTATATCTCTCCATCTGTTTGTATCACCTTTAATTTCTTTCATCAGTATCTTATAGATTTCTTCATACAGGCCTTTTGTCTCATTACGTAGGTTTATTCCTAGGTGTTTTATTCTTTATGTTGCAATAGTAACTGGCAGTGTTTCCTTAGATTCTCTTTCAGATTTTTCATCATTAGTGTATAGGGATGCAAGAGATTTCTGTGCATTACATTTGTATCCAGCTACTTTACCAAATTCATTGATTAGTTCTAGTAGTTTTCTGGTAGCATCTTTAGGAATCTCTATGTATAGTATCATGTCATCTGCAAAGAGTGACAGCTTTATTTCTTCCTTTCCGATTTGGATTCCTTTTATGTCTTTTTCTTCTCTGATTGCTGAGACTAAAACTTCCAAAACTATGTTGAATAATAGTGGTGAGAGTGGGCAACCTTGTCTTCTTCCTGATCTTACTGGAAATGGTTTCAGTTTTTCACCATTGAGAAGGATGTTGGCTGTGTGTTTGTCATATATAGCCTTTATTATGTAGAGGTAAGTTCTCTCTATGCCTACTTTCTGGAGGCTTTTTATCATAAATGGGTGTTGAATTTTGTCAAAAGCTTCTTCTACAACTATCGAGTTTTTCATATGGTTTTTATCTTTCAGTAGGTTAATATGGTGTATCACACTGATTGATTTGCATATATTGAAGAATCCTTGAATTCCTGGGATAAACCCCACTTGATCATAGTGTATGACCCTTTCAATGTTCTGTTGGATTCCCTTTGCTAGTATTTTGTTGAGGATTTTTGCATCTATGTTCATTAGTGATATTGGCCTGTAGTTTTCTTTTTTGTGACATCTTTGTCTGGTTTTGGTAACAGGGTGATGGTGACCTCATGGAATGAGTTTGGGAGTGTTCCTCCCTCTGCTCTATTTTGGAAGAGTTTGAGAAGGATAAGTGTTAGCTCTTCTCTAAATGTTTGATAGAATTCACCTGTGAAGCCATCTGGTCCTGGGCTTTTGTGTGTTGGAAGATTTTTAATCCCAGTTCCAATTTCTGTGCTTGTGATTAGTCTGTTTATATTTTCTCTTTCTTCCTGGTTCAGTCTCTGAAGGTTGTGCTTTTCTAAGAATTTGTCTATTTCTCCCAGGTTGTCCATTTTATTGGCATATATTTGCTGTGGTAATCTCTCATGATCCTTTGTATTTCTGGAGTGTCAGTTATTAGTTCTTTGTTTTCATTTCTAATTCTGTTGACTTGAGTCTTCTCCCTTTTTTTCTTGATGACTCTGGCTAATGATTTATCTACTTTGTTTATCTTCTCAAAGAACCAGGTTTTACTTTTATTGATTTTTGCTATTATTTCCTTCATTTCTTTTTCATTTGTTTCTGATCTGACCTTTATGATTTCTTTCCTTCTGCTAAATTTGGGAGTTTTTTGTTCTTCTTTATCTAATTGCTTTAGGTGTAAGGTTAGGTTGTTTATTTGAGAAATTTTCATGTTTCTTGAGGTAGGATTGTATTGCTATAAACTTCCCTCTTAGAACTGCTTTTGCTGCATCCCATAGGTTTTGGGTTGCCCTGTTTTCACTGTCATTTGTTTCTAGGTATTTATTTATTTCCTCTTTGATTTCTTCAGTGAGCTCTTGGTTACTTAGTAATGTACGTTTAGCCTTCATGTGTTTGTATTTTTTACAGATTTTTTCCTGTAACTGATATCTAGCCTAATAACATTGTGGTTGGAAAAGATATGTCATACAATTTCAATTTTCTTGAATTTACCAAGGCTTGATTGGTGACCCAAGGTATACTCTATCCTGGAGAGTGTTCCATGAGCACTTGAGAAGAAAGTGTATTCTGTTGTTTTTAGATGGAATGTCCTATAAATATCAATTAAGTCCATCTTGTTTAATGTGTCATTTAAAGCTTGTGTTTCCTTATTTATTTTCATTTTGGATGATCTGTCCATTGGTGAAAGGGGGGGTGTTAAAGTCCCCTACTATGATTGTGTTACTGTCAATTTCCCCTTTTATGGCTGTTAGTGTTTGCCTTATGTATTGAGGTGCTCCTATGTTGGGTGCATAAATATTTACAATTGTTATATCTTCTTGGATTGATCCCTTGAACATTATGTAGTGTCCTTCTTTGTCTAATTTTCTTAATTTAAAGTCTCTTTTGTCTGATATGAGAATTGCTACTCCAGCTTTCTTTTGATTTCCATTTGCATGGAATATCTTTTTCTATCACCTCACTTTCAGTTTGTATGTGTCCCTAGGTCTGAAGTTAGTCTCCTGTAGACAGCATATATACGGGTCTTGTTTTTGTATCCATTCATCAGTCTGTCTTTTGGTTGGAGCATTTAATCCATTTACATTTAAGGTAGTTAGTGATATGTATGGTCCTATTACCATTTTCTTAATTGTTTTAGGTTTTTATTGTAAGTTTTTTCCTTCTCTTGTGTTTCCTGCCTAGAGAAGTTCCTTTAGCATTTGTTATAAAGCTGGTTTGGTGGTGCTGAATTCTCTTAGCTTTTGCTTGTCTGTAAAGGTTTTGATTTCTCCATCAAATCTGAGTGAGATCCTTGCTAGGTAGAGCAATCTTGATTGTAGGTTTCTCCCTTTCATCACTTTAAATATGTCCTGCCACTCCCTTCTGGCTTGCAGAGTTTCTGCTGAAAGATCAGCTGTTATCCTTATGGGGATTCCCTTGTATGTTATTTGCTGTTTTTCTCTTGCTTTTTTAACATATGTTTTCTTTGTATTTAATTTTTGATAGTTTGATTAATATGTGTCTTGGCTTGTTTCTCCTTAGATTTATCCTGTATGGGACTCTCTGCACTTCCTGGACTTTATTGACTATATCCTTTCCCATATTAGGGGAGTTTGCAACTATAATCTCTTCAAATATTTTCTCAGTCCCTTTCTCTTTCTCTTCTTCTGAGACCCCTGTAATTTGAATGTTGGTGCAATTAATGTTGTCCCAGTGGTCTCTGAGACTGTCTTCAATTATTTTCATTCTGTTTTGTTTATTCTGCTCTGTAGTAGTTATTTCCACTATTTTATCTTCCAGGTCACTTATCCGTTCTTCTGCCTCAGTTATTCTGCTTTTGACTCCTTCTAGAGAATTTTTCATTTCATTTATTCTGTTGTTCATCATTGTTTGTTTGCTCTTTAGTTCTTCTAGGTCCTTGTTAAACTTTTTATGTATTTTCTCCATTGTTAAACTTGTTAAACTTTTTTTGTATTTTCTCCATTCTATTTCCAAGAATTTGGATCATCTTTACTATCATTACTCTGAATTCTTTTTCAGGTACACTGCCTATTTCCTCTTCATTTGTTTGGTCTGATGGGTTTTTACCTTGCTCCTTAATCTGCTGCATATTTCCTGTCTGCTCATGTTGCTTATCTTACCATGTTTGAGGTCTCCTTTTTGCAGGCTGCAAGTTCATTGTTCCCGTTGTTTTTGGTGTCTGCCCCCAGTGACTAAAGTTGGTTCAGTGGGTTGTGTAAGCTTCCTGGTAGAGAGGGATGGTGCCTGTGTTCTGGTGGAGGAGGCTGGATCTTGTCTTTCTGGTGGGCATGACCATATCTGGTGGTGTGTTTTGGGGTGTCTGTGAACTTATTATGATTTTAGGCAGCCTCTCTGCTAATAGGTGGGGTTGTGTGCCCATCTTGCTACTTGTTTGGCATGGGGTGTACAGCACTGGAGCTTGCTGGCCATTGGGTGGAGCTGAGTCTTAACATCAAGACGGAGATGTCTGGGAGAGCTCTCACCAATTGATATTACGTGGGGCCAGGAAACCTCTGGTGGTCCATTGTCCTGAACTCGGCTCTCCCACCTCAGAGATTCAGGCCTGACATCCGGCCAGAACACCAAGACCCTGTCAGCCCCACGGCTCATGAGAAAATGGAGAAAAACAAAAAAGAAAGTAATAAAAATAAAATAGTTATTAAAAATTTTTAAAAATATTAAATAAAAATATTTTTTAAAGTAATAAAAAAAAAGAAGAGAGCAACCAAACCAATAAACAAATCCACCAATGATAACAAGTGCTAAAATCTATACTAAGATAAACATAAAAGTCAGAAACTAGTCAGTCACATACAGCAAACCCTAAGTCTACATTTGCTCCCAATTCCACTGTCTCAATTTTGGGATGATTCATTGTTTATTCAGGTATTCCACAGGTTGCAGGGTACATCAAATAGATTGTGGAGATTTAATCCACTGCTCCTGAGACTGCACGGAGAAATTTCCCTTTCTCTTCTTTTTGTGCACAGCTTCTGGGGTTCAGCTTTGGATTTAACCCCAACTCTGCATATAGGTCACTCTCTGACGTCTGTACTTCTCCCAGACAAGAGGGGGTTATAGGAGAGGCTGATTAGGGGCCTCTGGCTCACTCAGGCCATGAGGAGGGCGGGGTATGAAATGTGGGGTGAGCCTGCTGCGACAGAGGCCGGCGTGATGTTGCACCAGCCTGAGCCATGCTATGTGTTCTCCTGGGGAGGTTGTCCCTGGATCACGGGACCTTGGCAATGGCGAGCTGCATAGGCTCCCAGGAGGGGAGGTGTGGATAGTGACCTGTGCTTGCACACAGGATTCTTGGTGGCTGCAGCAGCAGCCTTAGCATTTCATTCCCGTCTCTGGGATCCATGCTGATAGCCACAGTTCGTGCAGTTCTCTGGAGCTCGGTTAGGCGTTGCTCTGAATCCCCTCTCCTCGTGCACCCAAAAACAATGGTCTTCTGCCTCTTAGGCAGTTCCAGACTTTACCTGGACTCTCTCCCGGCTAGCTGTGGTGCACTAGCCCCCTTCAGGCTGCGTTCACACAGCCAACCCCAGTCCTGTCCCTGGGATCTGACCTCCGAAGCTGGAGCCTCAGCTCCCAGCCCCCACTTGTCCCATCAGGTGAGCAGACAGGCTCTCAGGCTGCTGAGTGCTGGTCGGCTCTGATCCTCTGCATGGGAATCTGTCTGCTTTGCCCACTGCACCGCTGTTGCTTCCCTCTCCTCCGTAGCTCCTAAGTTTCCCCCTGCCCACACCCCGTCTCTGCCAGTGAAGGGGCTTCCTAGTGTGTGGAAACTCTTCCTCCTTCACAGCTCCCTCCCAGAAGTGCATGTCCCATCCGTATTCTTTTGTCTCTGTTTTTTCTTTTTCCTTTTGCCCTACTTAGGTATGCGGGGAGTTTCTTGCCTTTTGGGAAGTCTGAGGTCTTTGCCAGTGTTCAGAAAGTGTTCTGTAGGAGTTGTTGCACATGTAGATGTATTTTTATTGTATTTGTTGGGAGGAAGGTGATCTCCATGTCTTACTCCTCCACCATCTTGAAGGTCCTCACTGGTTTCCTCTGAAGTCAGCTCTGGCAACTACTTTTGACTGACAATAAGGCTAAAGAGTGCCAACATATTGAATAAAATATGGAAAATCTACACTGTACAGCATGGAGAATATAGTCAGTAATAATGAAACATCTTTGTATGATGATACAATAGTAACTAGACATTGTGGGGATATCTTGTAATGTAGAAATATCAAATCACTATGTTGTGCACCAGGAAATAACATAGTGTTGTAGCTCAATTATACTTCAAAAACAAACAAACTCATAGAAAAAGAGATCAGATTTGTGGTTATCAGAGGTGGGAAAGGGGTAATTGAAAGAAGGTGGTCAAAAGGTACAAACTTCCAGTTATAAGATATATAAGTGCTAGGGATGTAGTGTACAATATGATTAACACTGCTGTATATTATATATGAAAATTGTTAAGAGAATGCTGTACACCTTAAATATATACAGTGCTGTATGTCAAATATATCTCAATAAATGGGAAGAAAAATAATAAAGACATGTTTTAATCAAACTTTAAAAAGTGTGGGATATCCAAACAGTTAGAATTTTATAAGCAGAACACTGGATATATCAATAAACTCATTTTGCCAATAAATTTTGGATTTTGAAAGTTCAATTAGAGAATTTACTAAAAACACTACTGTGTGAACATTTAAATTTATAAAAACAGCAATTCTTTATAACTTCACTATTTCCATCTGTCTCCTGTATCACTTCTTATATTCTTTAATTTTAAGTCCTGCAATAAGTACCCCATGTCACATTCATTTATGTATTAATAATAATACCTCTTATAAGTCTCACCTTGAGTTGTGTAAATGCCTGCAGTTATAAAGCAAAATATTCAGAATGTAAATTTTCATAGAATGTGATGGGCAGCACTTCTGTAACAGCACTGTTGAATAAGGAGAAACAAGGCTGGTATTTGCTGGTCAGTGCCAGGGCCAGGTGTGTGGATTTGTTCAAGTGCAAAAAGGATACCATTCACTTGTCTGCTGCAGGGAAAGGGAGATGGCAAATTGTGTGTTGTGTCACAGTTCCAATAGTAATCTGGTAATCTGCCTTAGCTATAAAGGAATAAAGAGGAAAAATGGTGAGGCACCTTGTTAACATGTGAATGAAAGAATTTGATGTTTTGGAAAAAAATGAGAAATAGTACAATATAGGGTAGCAGAGACATGAAGCATGAGGAAAGAAAAATTTTTCATACCGAAGGGGTCAGGAAGGGAAAAAGTCACGTTCCTATAGATTCCAGACTGAAGTAGGCTAGATCTAGTGCAATGTGACTACAAATATAAAACCCTTCTCCAGAAAGGAAAAATAATATTGTTGAACTCAGACATTGGCTAGGAAAACTAATCATGAGGTGGATTAGAGGGTTTTGTTTTGTTTTGTTTATTTCCAAAGCAGTCATAAGTGATAAGTATTATTTCCCGCTACAAAGGAAGCCATAAAAATTCAAGTCTTTAAAAGTTCATAGAAAACTTGAAGTGCTTTGGAATATGCCAGGCCACAAAATTAGGAATTTGAGACTATCTTTTCTAGGTCTCTTGCAATATGGAGCCCATAAAAGCCATTACGGGTATATACAAATAGTCTCTATTATTCATTAAATTTTATTGATATAAAAATGAATGTTATATTTCCTCTCCCATGTTATCCTTTAAGTAAAAGAACATAAATATAATTTAATCTTCTTTAATCCTTATTATTTAATATTCTTTTACATTTGCAAATGGGGTATATTTATAAAATAAATGATTCAGTGGCCAGCTTGAAGCTGTTTATTATTACTGATCCCTTATGTCACTGTACTATTTTTATAACACTATAAAGTCGAGGGCTTGTTCAACACAATTTATTTTTTTTCTCCTCAGCCTTCTGTCTGCTTAAATAATAGAATACGAGTGAACTAAAGAGAAAATTGATAAAATTTCTTCAGTGAAAATATTCAGACGTTATTCCATATCTCACAGGGACATTTTTACTACTAGAAAAAAATATATTTCAGTTCCTTTTGGTTAGTTCACAGTTTAGTTGTTAGGATGTTCATATCATTGAGCAAAGAAGAGAGCAGCATTGGAGATATGTGGTAGACTAAAACCTGACATTTCTAAAAGACATGCAGTCCTTCTCACAAGCAGTTTTCAGAAGCGACATTCATTCTATATCAAAGAATCTGATGCTTGACCTAGAATAGTAAAGGAAACCCCACAAGACTTGCAAACCTACTTTCCAATACTTGAAAAGAGAAAATATGCTTTGAGCTCTACTGCTTAGAAAATTAATGAGTGATTCATCCTAGTCAAGAATGAGTTAGTTACTGCAACCCACTTTTCAGACCCCGACGTGTGTGTTATACATAAATAGGAGGTGAGAAGGGCTTTATGTTAATTATAACATTTAGCCTCTTAGCCTGAATTAAAATAAATAAATAATGTGTCATTGTAGGTCACTAAATGAATCCATATTTTACCTAAGAGAATAAATATAGTTTTGATAAATACAAATTTTCCTGAAGGAATTTATTTTCTGTTATGTGCACAGACACCCTATAAAGAGACAATCTTTGGCTCTGATGGTAAATCAAATTGCTAAGTTATCTTATACATACCACTTTTTCTATTTCTTCATTATTAACCAGTGAACCAAAGCAGAGATGGAAGTCATTAACTACATACTAAGATGATTAAAGCTGTTCATTAGAGTTTTAATCAACTGACATGGGCATTTAAGTCAAGCTCACCAATTTACATTTTATGTGTTGAGATGCCCAGAGAACATGCATTTGGAAAGTAAAACCGACTCAGTTTTAAGGAATGATTTGAAATCATTATGAACATTTGAGTAACACGATTGATTTCTTTTTTTAATTGATCTATATTTGCTGTACAATATTATATGTTACCAGTGTACAATATAGTGATGCACAATTTTTAAAGGTTATACTTCATTTATAGTTATAATAAAATATTGGCTATATTCCACTCATTGTACAATATATCCTTGTAGCTTATTATATACATAATAATTTGTACCTCTTAATTCCCTATCCTTATATTGCCCCTCCCCTATTTCCCTTCCCCACTGGTAACCACTAATTTCACTAATTTCTTCTCTATACCTGTAAGTCTGTTTTTTGTTGTATTCACCAGTTTGTTGTATTTTTTAGATTGGACATATAAGTGATATTATACAGTATTTATCTTCTTCTGTCTGACTTATTTCACATAGCAAAATATGCTCCAAGTCCATCCATGTTGCTGCAAATGGAAAAAATTCATTCTTCCATATGGCTAAGTAGTGTGTGTGTGTGTGTGTGTGTGTGTGTGTGTGTAGTGTGTGTGTGTGTGTGTGTGTGTGTGTGTGTATGACAAATATTCTTTATCCATTCATCTGTTGATGGACATTTAGGTTGCTCCATATATTAGCAGTTGTAAAAAATGCTGCTATGAACATTGGGGTGCATGTATCTTTTTAAATTAGTGTTTTTGTTTTGGATATATACCCAGAATTCGAATTACAGGTCACATGTAATTCTATTTTTAGTTTTTTGAAAAACATCCAAACCGTTTTCCACAGTGGCTGCACCAATTTACATTCCTACCAACAGTGTACAAGGGTTCCCTTTTCTTCACACCCTTGCCAAAATTTGTTATTTGTGTGTTCTTTTTGATGATAGCCATTCTGACAGGTGGGAGGTGATACTTCATTGTGGTTTTGATTTTCATTTCCCTAATGTTTAGTTATGTTGAGCATCTTTTCATGTACCTGGTGTCCACCTGCATGTCGTTTTTTGAAAAAAAAGTCTATTCAGGCCTTCCGCCCACTTTTTAATCAGGTTATTGTTCTTTGGATGTTGAGTTGTATGAGCACGTTATATGCAGATTCAATGCAATCTCTATCAAACTACCAATAGCATTTTTCACAGAATTAGAACAATTGTTTTTACAATTTGTATGGAAACACAAAAGACCCCGAATAGCCAAAGCAATCGAGAAAGAAAAACAGAGCTGGAAGAATCAGACTCCCTGACTTCAGACTATACTACAAAACTACATTAATCAAAACAGTATGGTACTGGCACAAAGATAGAGCTATAGATCAATGGAACAGGATAGAAAGCCCAGGAATAAACCCACACACCTATGTTCAATTAATCTATGACAAAGGAAGCACAAATATACAGTGGAGAAAAGACAATCTCTTCAATAAGTTGTACCAGGAAAACTAGACAGCTATATGTAAAACAATGAAATTAGAACATTATGAACTCTAACTCCATACACAAAAATAAACTCAAAATGGATTAAAGACCTAAATGTAAGACCAGAAACTATAAAACTCCTAGAGGAAAGCATAGGCAGAACACTCTTTGCCATAAATTGTAGCATTATTATTATTATTTTTTGGATCTGTCTCCTAAAGCAAAGGAAATAATAGCAAAAATAAATTGATGCCACCTAATTAAACTTAAAAGCTTTTGCAGAGAAAAAGGAAACCACTAACAAAATGAAAAGATGACCTACAGAATGAGAGAAAATATTTGCAAATGATATGACTGATAAGGGGTTAATATCTAAAATCTATAAGCAGCTCAGACAACATAATTGATTTCTAAAAGTTACATTAGACATTATAGTAACATTTTTGGTAGCGCAGGTTAAATGCTTTTCTTCCTTGGTTATATACAATACATTCCCATTTCTCATGGCTACAGCTCCTTATGTATTATTGTTTTGTTTGGAAGAAACCACACCATTCCCATGAATTAATATGCAGAATAATAACTTGTTTTAAAGTTTATTACTGACAAATTACAAATGTAAAAATTGGCTTTAGTTATTTTAGGGATTACACTTCTTCTCTGAGTACCTAGATGAAATTGTAAAAATTCTTAGACAAACCTAGTTATTGGATTCAGATTTGACCATTAGGTGTGTGATGTGGTGTAATTTCTAAATGACATGACCCTTCTCTAATTCCCTTTTCCTCTGTGGCAAAGTTCTCATTCTTTGAAAGAAGTTTGCAGAGAAAAGTATACTTAGATACATAATAGGAGGAAAAATCTTTGGGATTCAGACTTTGCCAGTTTCTTCTCCTAGACCAGTGATTTTTAAGCTGTTTCTAAAACATATATCCTACCATCAACCCCCAAATTTTGGTATATATTACCCCCACATTCTGGTAGCAGGAAACCTACCCTCCCCATCCCTGAGCTGCAAAATATTGAGTTACAGTAGTGGCCTCCAGAGGGGGAGAACAACTTACACCAATGGATACGGAAAGAAAATATTGTGATTCCTCTATGTATTTATTTCTAGAACATTCTTTGAAGATGTTCACTTCTAATAGTTTATACTGTGTATATTACATTAGTAAATTTGTGTGTATATAGGTATTTCTTCAAAACTGGTGTGTTCATGTTAAAATAACTCCAATAAAAGTTCACATTAAAACTACTAGACCCAATGGGGATATATTTGATATGCAATGCATTTGTGTAGGTGTATTTTTGTAAGTAACTTTAAAAAATGCATGCATCACCTCTCAAAGTTTCTAATAAGTCCTCTGCCAAAGTCATGGAGGCATAAGTAGATATAGGTGTGAAAGTTGTTCAAATTCATATATATTCTATAGTTTGCTGTCACTATATGTCACTCTTGATAAGCAATTTGTGAAACTTAAGACATGTTTTCATTTAAATTACACATCTGGTTTAGAAAAATATACATTTCTGGATATGTCTGTAAGCAGAACATACAATATGACCAAAAGCAATTCTTACTGATACTTGAAAACCACGTGGTGTACATAATAAGTATAAAACATACAGAGAAAAGTGATTTATGGCAGGGATATTAACCTGAAAGAAATTAGTATCAAAATATAAGGAGATTACCATACAAACTGTAAAATTATTTGTTCTATTTCTGTGAAAAATTCCATTGGTAGTTTGATAGGGATTGCATTGAATCTGTAGATTGCTTTGGGTAGTATACTCATTTTCACAATGTTGATTCTTCCAATACAAGAACATGGTATATCGCTCCATCTGTTTGTATTGTCTTTAATTTCTTTCATCAGTGTCTTATAGTTTTCTGCATACAGGTCTTTTGTCTCCTTAGGTAGGTTTATTCCTAGATATTTTATTCTTTTTGTTGCAATGGTAAATGGGAGTATTTCCTTCATTTCTCTTTCAGATTTTTCATTTTTAGTGTATAGGAATGCAAGAGGTTTCTGTACATTAATTTTGTATCCTGCTACTTTAACAAATTCATTGATTAGTTCTAGTAGTTTCCTGGTAGCATCTTTAGGGTTCTCTATGTATAGTATCATGTCATCTGCAAACAGTGATAGTTTTATTTCTTCTTTTCCAATTTGAATTCTTTTTATTTCTTTTTCTTCTCTGATTGAAACACAAAATACCCCAAATAGCCAAAGCAATCTTGAGAAAGAAAAATGGAACTGGATGAATCAGGCTCCCTGACTTCAGACTATACTATAAAGCTACAGTAATCAAGAGAGTATGGTACTGACACAAAAACAGAAATATAGATCAATGGAACAGGATAGAAGGTCCAGAGATAAACCCACACACATATGGTCACCTTATCTTTGGTAAAGGACACAAGAACATACAATGGAGAAAAGGCAGCCTCTTTAGTAAGTGGTGCTGGGAAAACTGGACAGCTATATGTAAAAGAATGAAATTAGAATACTCCCTAACAACATACACAAAAATAAACTCAAAATGGATTAAAGACCTAAATGTAAGGCCAGGCACCATAAAACTCTTAGAGAAAAACATAGACAGAACACTCTATGACATAAATCACAGCAAGATCCTTTTTGACCCACCTCCTAGAGAAATGGAAAAAAAACCAAAAATAAACAATGGCACCTAATGAAACTTAAATGCTTTTGCACAGCAAAGGAAACCATAAACAAAACGAAAAGACAAACCTCAGAATGGGAGAAAATATTTGCAAAGGAAGCAACTAACAAAGGATTAATCTCCAAAATTTACAAGCAACTCATGCAGCTCAATATCAAAAAAACTAACAACCCGATCCAAAATTGGGCAGAACACCTAAAAAGACATTTCTCCAAAGAAGATATACAGATTGCCAACAAACATGAAATGATGCTCAAATGATGCTCAACATCACTAATCATTAGAGAAATGCAAATCAAAACTACAATGAGCTATCACCTCTCACTGGTCAGAATGGCCGTCATCAAAAATCTACAAACAATAAATGCTGGAGAGGGTGTGGAGAAAAGGGAACCCTCTTGCACTGTTGGTGGGAATGTAAATTGATACAGCCGCTATGGAGAACAGTATGGAGGTTCCTTAAAAAACTAAAAATAGAACTACCATATGAGCCAGCAATCCCACTACTGAGCACATACCCTAGAAAACCATAATTCAAACAGAGACATGTTCCACAATGTTCACTGAAGCACTATTTACAATAGCCACGATATGGAAATAACCTAAGTGTCCATCTACAGATGAATGAAGAAGATGTGGCACATATATACAATGGAATACTACTCAGCCACAAAAAGAAACGAAATTGAGTTATTTGTAGTGAGTTGGATGGACCTAGAGTCCATACAGATCAGAAAGAGAAAAACAAATATCATATGCTAACACATATATATGGAATCTAAAAAAAATGTTTCTGATGGACCTAGGGGCAGGACAGGAATAAAGATGCATACGTAGACAGTAGACTTGAGGACACAGGGTGAGGGGAGGGTAAGCTGGGACGAAGTGAGAGAGTAGCATTGACATATGTACACTCCTGAATGTAAAATAGATAGTTGGAAGCAGCTGCATAGCAGAGGGAGATCAGCTTGGTGCTTTGTAACCACCTAGAAGTGTGGGATAGGGAGGGTGGTAGGGAGGCTCAAGAGGGAGGGGATATATGTATACATATAACTGATTCATTTTGTTATACAGCAGAAACTAACACAACATTGTAAAGCAATTATACTCCAATAAAGATGTTAAATATATATATAAGGAGAAAAAGCAATGAAAATATGTTTTAAACTTTATCTGAATATTTTATAATACTCTGACTTATTAACTATATAGTTCTTTGTACTGTTTAAAATTATATTTTGTTAATCTAAAATTTAATAGTTTTCAGTCCCATAAATTTTGTCACATATTTCTTCAATCTTTATATTTATAAAAATTTAGCTGAAAAAATTATAATTATTAATGATATTATTTGCACTCTTTTTGTCCTCCTTTAATATATGTTTTATTAAAATCTAGGTTAACTTACATGAAATGTTTTTACCAATACCCCAGGGATTTTAATATAAATTATTCCCAAGATATGTACAAAAAAAACTTACTTTGCTTTATAACAAATGATGTTTTCTATGATTTTTTCTTCTATCACTTGAACTGTCCTACAATGTTAATTTTCTAACATTTGACTACATTCTTCCCATTTAGTAATTGTCTGTGTGTCTCTTCCTTTGCTATTAAGGAAGAACAAAAGAACAAAAAAATTTCTATCTAGTACAGTGTTTGAAACATAATAGACACATAATTAATGTGAGTAATGCAGTGATTTAAACAATGTGAAAATATAATTAACAGGAGTTGCAGTAATCAAGGCGGGTTCTATTATTTTTACACAACTCTAATTCTTATTTATATTAATGTGTGTTAAACACTTTCTTAGTCAACTTATGATTTTTCTTGCTGTGTGTGACGAACATAAAAGTTGAATAAAGAAAAAGCCAGAAACATTTTTTATTCATTTTATGTTTACACAAATAATAATGTCACTGAAGTTGGGGGGCTTAGTAGGCTGCTTTTCTTTAACTGAGCATTTTTTAACTGAATAGATGAGGAGAGAAGAGGAGTAAGGTAATTTGGAAGAAAAAGTACTTTGGAATAATAAGCTTTCCATACAAATTTTATTTTAAGTAAAATATTCAGATTATTTGGTCTCCCCCACCCCGCCACCTGCCTTCTATCCTAAACACATAACACAGAATTCTTACAAGCTATTCAAATTGTAACTTTTGGATGGGTTGGTTATCTCTCTATAAGAATCAATGTGATAAAAAAAGATAGTTAGAAATACTCTCTTGTCCACTATCACAGTACAAAATGTTTCTATGATAGTGTTACCAACCTAGTTAACAGTGATGTAATTGAAAAACATTTTCTTTAATACATATCATTTATGCAATTAAGGAAGTATCCTTATCTTCAAAATTCATTTCTTCTCTGGAGTACGCGTGAGTCTAGTTTCAGATGACAAAATGAGCCATACGTTTTCATGTTTCTGATGTGTTTGAAAGAAGATTTGTGTATAATTTTCATAGATTCTCTCCTTTGAAATAATTTTACTTATGAAATTTGTACAGAACTAGAGTCTATTTTAGATAGCTCACTTAGGCCTGAATGCCTTTTTCCTACTTATTGTGGATTAATCATTCAGAGTCCTATAATAAAATGGTAATTACCAACATTTCATACAACTTTTTTTTTTTTTTTTTGCGGTATGCGGGCCTCTCCCTGTTGTGGCCTCTCCCGCTGTGGAGCACAGGCTCTGGACGCTCAGGCCCAGTGGCCATGGCCCATGGGCCCAGCCGCTCCGTGGCACGCGGGATCCTCCCGGACCGGTACACGAACCCGCATCGGCAGGCAGACTCCCAACCACTGCGCCAACAGGGAAGCCTCATACAACTTCATTTTGATCATACTTCCCCCGCACAACATTGCTTAGCTTTCTAAATGCTGCTAGGGCTCATATACTTGTTGATTTGAATCCTCATGAAACTAAGCATATTATGTCACTCTAAATGCAAATCATTTTGCACACTAAGCTGTATAAAATGTAGATAATGTTGACATGTGTTTGAGAATACAATTTTCACTCGGCATAAATTTCTCTACAGGTGTGAAAAAAAACAATGTAGAGAAAATATTTTCCTAAATAATTTTCATTTGTTTTAAATATACCTGTAGCAAATAGTCTTATACTTAAGAATAATCTTAGAAATTATTTAGCTCAAGTATCTGGGTTATGAGAGGCCCAAAGTATCCAAGGAACTTGCCTGTCTAGGGTTACATAAAGTTAGAGCTAGAAAAACTATTTCTCAATGTGCCTTAGGGTCCATTGTCTTTCTGGTTAAGGTCCAATATCTTTAAACCATTTTAAACTGAGAACTTCCAATTGTAGGTAGAACAGGTGTGAAAAGATTCAACTAATTGATATATAATCACATATTAAGAAAATTTGGATATAAAGTAAAAGGATGACCATGTGTCCTTTAAATATCATAGACTAACACAGGGGCCAAATCTGGTCCATCACCTGTTTTTATATGACCTACGGACTAAGGTTGTTTTTCACATTTTTAATTGATTGAAAAAATCAAAAGAAGACTATTTTATGACATAAAAATTGTATGAAATACAAATTTCAGTGTCCATGAATAAAATCATATGGAAAAATAGCTATGCTACTTTCTTTCTGTATTATCTATGTCTTTTTTGCTCTACAATGATAAAGTCGAGTAGTTACATCAGATACCATATATATCACAAAGCCTAAAACATTTATTATCTGAACTTTCATACACACATGCAAAACTTGATGACCCCTGGCCTATCAGTCTTGCTCATATATCATTTAATTTTCTATGGGATGTACCTTTATTTGATTTACTGTTGACTATTTATTAGAGGTTTGTTTCTTAAAGTTACAGGCTAAAATGTAGGTTTTTGTCAAGAGAGATGAAAATGATGTCTGTTGAGTAGAGAAGGTGACCCCAACGTTTAGGTTTTATTGCCCTATGGGACATAAATCAATCTATTTTCCAACTTAGCAAACTTTTTCCAACTTAGCAAACTTTTCTCAAATGACTATGAAAAATTTCTCAAATGATACGATAAAGAGCTTCACATCTTGCAAGTTCTCTCTTTAATGAGTTAAATCAAACTTCAATTAATGTCTAGTTTATATTTTTATGAGAGGCATGTTTAAACCTTTTGAAAATAATGCTTTGATACATGAAATTATTTTGCTTTTCTAGATATACCCTGTTCAAAAAACTTCCCTTCTGGGTAATGAGTTCCCTGGATAACAAGTTATTATTTCAGTCAACGTTTATTATTAAGACTTAAACCTATCTATATGAACATTTCAACGTTACTTGATTCAAAGGGTCACCCTCACTCACTTCTGAAATGGGCATCACCCAGAGTCTTAGTGAGAAGAAATTTTGTAATATGTTTCCCACGCTCTCCGTATCTTCTCTTCTTGAATTACGCTTCTGGCGCCAGAGAATGGAAAAGGGAAAAGTCAAGAGTTAAATGCAGCTACATGTGCCCCATATGAGTTGGCAGTGCTCGTTTCTTTATAGGATGGAATATTAACAGCATCTAGTAAGTAGTAGCAAGGTTGCTGTCCTCATTCTGTTGGTCATCAACCACAGAATGTGTGGCTGATATGAACTTAATTTTACACATGCCCTCAACAGTTATCAGCTGACTTCATCCCCATCTTACCCAATTTGCTTGTTTCATTTCTCCCCCTACATTTTACTGTTGTACCTTCCAAGTCTATAGCCCAGAATTTCTCATACATTTGAGTCCCTTCAGCAGGGATACTTCTCTCACACTTATCTCACATATCTCTTTAGAACCAAGAACATGAGCAAGTATGAATTATCTGACTAATATCTGTGTACCAGTTCTCCCTGGAACACTTCCTATACCAGCCAGATAGTAAGTCTGGTGGCTAAACAGTCAGTAGTTTGAGGCACAGAGTGACAGCCTTCTCTTCTCGCAAATATTCATATCAAAATTCTTTTGTCTTTCTGCCTTCAGTTTCAGGGAGAAGAAGCAGTCTAATGCCTCCATCCATCCTCCACGACAGGAAATGGTGAAAGGATAACATCTTATGGTAAATAATGAAATGTGGTTGCCAAGAGAAAAATCTTCTTTTTATGTTTGCCCTCTCCATTCCCATCCACCCCCCACCACACACCCCGATCTCTCTTCTACAAGGTTTTCAAACCAGTCTAAAAATCTTTAGACCCTCCCTGGGTTTGCGGAAGTGGGCACATCAATAACCAGGTTCTCTTTGAATTTAGCCTTAGAATTGGTGATTATGTTCTCAATAATGGGCACTGTCCATTCTTAGAATCTCAACTGGTACTTTGCCTCATCCTTTCACCTAGATAGTACTTTTGTGTGTGTGGACATTCCTGTTATCTTAGCTCAGAAGGGGAATTGGGCAGAGTTTATTGGAAGGCTCACCAAAGTGGCAGAGGTCAACATTTCTCAAATATAGCAAAATATATTATGGCTTTGTAAGAAAATATGATGAAAAATACATGCTTTCTGAGTTTTGTTTCATGTTTTAAGCATGAGGGACTGATAAGAAAAGCTTTTATGGTCTTGTAGATAAGGAAAATGGGCAATTTTAACCATATGAGAAGAATTTAAAATCACAGATAGTTTTATGACTCAAATATATTAATTAGTCAAAACAAAAGTTGTATACTTAGAGGAAGCCCAGTAGGCTCAGAGAATGATCAGTCTCTTCCCTCTGAGATAAAAATGCAACTAGCCCATTAGGTGCTCTTACGCCTCGTGGAGCCTAAATGACTTGAATGTATACACTGCCAAACCCACTGGAAGAGAAATGATTACAAATTACAGATTTATAAATCATCTCAACATGTTTGATACTATGTTGTAGTTTTGTTTTAAATTGAGGAGTTGAAATGTACCTCACTGTCCACAACTATATTGAGTGATATTATGATTGTAGATACATTTTCACAACTAAAGAATAAACAGCACTAAAACAAATATGTTAGAAAGTTAACAATCTGCCTATTTAATCTATCATTAAATGCCATCATTCCCACCACACCAGACTCTTGAATTATTAGTTAAAAAAGCAAGCAGTTCATATTTTAAATCATGTATTTACAAAATTCAGTCCTTTGTTGGTGATCACAAATGTTACATGTAGATATCAATTCAATTAAAAAAATAAATTTACATACTTTTCAACCTTGAATATTTTTAAATTTAAATGGAAATAATTTTATGAATAGAATTTAAATATTCTAAATCTGTTTAACAAACACTTGTAGAATACATGATATATGCTAAAAACAGTTAAATATTTTAATTTTTTGCTTTAAGCGCATATTACATGAGGCACAATCTTAAGTATGCATTTTAAACAGAACAGCAGTGCTTAATTTGGAAATTCCAGTCACTATGACCTTTTTAGAAAGATGGTTATTAAATTATTATTTTCTGAAAATAATGCATATATGTCTTTGGTAACATAATTATGTCCTTAATGATTTGCTACACTACATAACGAAACACACTTTTTTATTAAAAAAGAATCATTTTAGTCTTTTTGTTTCACATTGACTTCTAAAACATTCCTCAAATTTAACAACCAGCTTAGACTATGAGGTAGTTGATTTAAAATAAGTTTTATTAAAATGTATAATTAAATTAAATGATATACCAAGTGAAGCTCATTCCACTTTCCAGCACTCAAGCAGCATCTACTTATTTATAGTTTTCTTTCTTAAATCTGTCGTGTAGAATTAAATTACAGACAAATATTACACGTACGCAAGCTTCTAATGCACAATGGCTTATGCTTTTCCAGTAACTTCATAATTCGTGTTGACTACAGTAAAGCATCTAGTACCTTTAATTGATCTCATACATGTGAATTGCCATTTAGAAAGCTTTTACCCTTAGTACATGAAGCATTTTAAAATTTACTTGATGTAATGCAACAGAACAATATAATTCAAGTGGGTAAATTCCTTATGTATACACAGTGGAAGTGGCAAAACAAGATTTTACTCTGAACCAGTATATTGATATCTAGGAATTAGCTGCACTAAGAGTTAATACTTCTGTTCTAAAGATAGAAAGAAAGCAATTCCTCACAGTCTAATTTTATGTGTTTCACAGTTATTTTTACCGATAGAGCTTAGAGCTTACCTGTTTAGGGTATTTAAATGTATTTTCAAGTAATTAATACATAGTTGAAAACACCATCTTCTTATAATGATATATTTGAAAACATATATTTTACTGAGTATTAGTCGCTAGTGTTTTAATAGTTTCACCTGAAACAGCCAAAATCTCAGAGGCCTCAATTAAAATTATTCCAACTCTTCTGGCATAGTAAAACATTCAAGTCTTTCTGCTAGCTCCCTGATGTCAGCCACATTGATTTTCAAAGTTTACTTTGAATTTAAGTACATATATTCCTTCTTGTCCTTTTTTTTTTAACCCTTGCTTCTATTAAAATCTTTATATTATCAACTAGCCTTAGTGCACAGAGCAGTCGAGAAGTGTTGGTGTGAAACCAAAATAAATATTTAAAATGAACTTTTTATTCAGATCAGGTTGCTATCATGTAAATCACAGTCCCTTGCTAATTTGCATACAGGGCACTTTCTTTTCCCCCCATGACTTGAGGTCACATTGGCCTTGTGGTGGTATTATGAAGAGTGGACCAAGCATATGTCATATTGCAACTCTTTCACCTTGTCTGGGAATCAAAACTCTGCCTAGAAATGGATAACAGTAATGTTATTAACATATTAGAGATGAGTCTGATGAGTCTCAGCATCAAAATGAGAAGGTTAAGTGGTTCATATGAAGATGCCAACAGACACGTTTGAAGGACGTATATTTGTTAATGACAAATGATGTAACATTCCTAGACGTTCCCAAAGCAGGAGAAACCACAGCATGTGACTCATCTGAGCAATGCCAGTTTTTCAGAACTCCCTAAATCCTTACTGGGATGCCATCAGCTGATGAAGTAGCACGTAAGGAGTATAATTAGGTCACACAGATACAGACACACACTTTTACACACACATAGATTCTAGTCTCATTCTCTGGATTCTCTCATTTGTGCCCTTTAGAATCTCCCTGCCTTCTTTAACCTGGCCTGCTGTCCATACACAATTCAGTACAGACTCCAAGTATTTAATGAGAGGCAGAGTGAATTTCTGAACAATTTCCAAGTCGTTCCTACACTTTTTCTATTCCTTAACAGAACCTAGCCTCAGTCCTCCCGGAAGCTTTAAAACTTTAAAAAACAATGACATATTTTGATTTACTGGATAGGCTCCTTTGATGTGGACCATAAAAATATTGTCTGGATGAAAATAATATTTTTAAACCGAATTTGGTGAAAGCAGGAACCGTATGGGTATACTTTTAATTGAAATTTAACTTATACAAATTTACCTCTTGCAAAATGTGTTCATGTGGCATTGTTTTCTATACCACCACAAGCTCTTAGCATACCATAATTTGTGCATAAACACACTTAATCCTGAGGAAGAAATTAAAGGTAGGAGTATTATTGCTGATCTGTTACTATGTGCTATCAAACTTTTATAGTATTTTGCCCTTCCTTTGTTTGCCTGAGATAAAAATGCACTAAACTTCTGAGCATGACTATGTGTTTTGAGGTGAGAGTAGAGGGATTTTGTGTCTATGTTCAAAACCTGATTGAACAAATGACTTAAGGAACAACATTATGAACATTGTCTCTTCATAATCTGATCCATACTCTTAGAACCTTGAGCTTTGTTTCTTTGCCTAATATTATGTAAATTAGTTTTTTTGCACACAAGCAGGCATGGGAAACATAAAGCATGGGGAAGAAGAATAAACACAGATTTTAAAACTGTACTCCAGCTGCATTTGAGAGGGGGAAGGCAGCTGATGCAGAATGTGAGAGCATTTTAGGGTATGTACATCATAAAGTTGTATTAGACAGAGATAAGCCCATAAAACCCATGTCCTGGGGAGGTGTCAACCAAAACTTTACTCTGTTTCAAATTTTTGTCTGTTTTTTTAGTGTCAAACATTCATGCTAAACTACAATGTTGGAAACTCTGCATAGTTAAGAAGGCAAGATATGAGTCAAAACTTTGATTCCTAATATTAAAATGTATTTGGATGGAAAGCCAGGCACAAAAGATCATTTCCTACAGAAAAACAAAACTTACCCCCATGTATCTCATAAAAATGTGATGAGAAGAGATGCTGACAATTTTCTGCAGATTAAGGCAGGGTACCTAGAAATTATCTATGGAGTAAGAATTATTATTTGTTTGTCACAAGTAAAATTTCATTAAATGCTAGGTGGCATTTGTGTTATTTTATTGATTGCCAGAAACCATCTAAGCTCTGTCAGAGTTTCACTTCTACTCTGGTTTTGCAAACCCTATGTTACAAGTAAGAGCACCAGTATGTCCACTTTTTGATTTTTCCTAACACATTGGGTACTGCTGAAACTCGGACCTAGCACTGAGAACACATCTCCCCTAGTGAAGGGAACTAGAGCTTGGATCATTCTAGAAGACAAGAAGGGAGGGTGTCAGTTGGTTCTGTCTTTGTGGGAAAGAACTATCTGACTAGGTTCAAAAGGGAGTATGAAGAAAGGAAATCTAACTGAGAAAGGGAGTTCAAGTAGAAAGAAAAAGGAGATGTTGAGGCTGAGAGGATTCAAAAGAAATATCTGTATATTTCTTTCAAATTTTGCTAAGGCCAGCTTTGATCTTAGGGAGTGTTTATAACCCACAAAAGAGGAAAATCTTATCCTTGTTTTATAGTAACAAAAGTTTCACTTTTATACTTTCTTCTGGAATTATCTTTATGGAAAAGCCTGTAGGAAATGCTACAAACGCATAGCCAAGCATATTTCTATTTAGTTTAGTTTTGCTTCTGCAGCAGTGCCTTTTTGTGTCAGCAGAAATCCACCACCTGAGCAAGGTTAATTTTTAGAAAATTGCTAATGCAGAAATATGAGTAAAAGAACATAGAATGTGATGTAACTTTATTTTCCAATGTGGAAAAAGCCCTATAATTGACAAACTTAAGCCTCTTAAAATGAAAACACGCCACGGGAAACACAAAATAGATTAATAGAGAAAGGAAATAAAAGAGAAAAAAATTTACTGAAAAATATCTTTCGAAAAGTTTTGCTTTCAAGTACAAGAGGTAAAGTTACATAAAAGTAACTTTGACAAAACATAAATGTGGCAATACCTACTAGTTTTCACATGTATTCCTTAAAAAAACTCACATTATCAAAAAATTGTTACTATAGGCAAAATAGTGGCTAGAAATATTTAGTCTGATAATAAAATTATTTCTTGAAGACATATTAAAGTAATAAATTTTGCTAGAAAATTTTAACTATAATATCTAAATTCTATGATAAAAATTCAGATTCAGGTTATGTTTACTTTCAATTTTGAAAGCTACAAAGAGATTTTCTTATCTTCACAATTAGCCCTGCATTTCTTGAAGAATCTCCCTAGCTTCTGTAGTATTGTGGTATACAGAGTCCAAGACTATTCAAAGTAACACACTGAGTTGCTAGTACAATATTTTATTTTTTCTCTGTGTTTTGCTATCATGTTATATAATCATCAATACTTCTCTATCAAGTATACATTATGTTTTTTAATTAATGCATTGGCTCCAATATATCCATTTCCATAACGAAAACATGTGCTGTTTCACACATAGAAATAGTGATACAAAAAACATACTCTTGCTGTCTTCCACAAGAACTACAGTAGTCCAAGTTCCTGATTTCCTAGCTTCTCTCTGGCCCCTCTGTGACCAGAAAAAAATGAGTGCAGGGGCACTCATTAGATGATTAGAGAAGAGGTTATGTTGTGAGAAGGTAGGAATAATAATTACAAGTAGAATAAAGGCAGAAAGAGAGACAAACAAACAGAAAGACTGGTAAACAGAGCTAACAAAGGAACAGATGAAGGAATGAAAGGAAGGAAGGAGAGAGAAAAGAGGAAGGAAGAAAAAGAAAAATGAAAGAAAGAAAGAGAGGAAGGAAGGAAGGAGGGAGGAAGGAAGAAAGGAAGGAAGGAAAAAGAAAAGGAAAGGAAAAAGAGAAGAAGAGAAAAGAAACAAAGAAGATAGAGGGGGAATGTGAACATGAAATAAAGTCAGGGTAAGAAAGTTAGAAAAGAACACCACAGTTCTCTCTCTACTTTTCTCTTTCCAATACCCAATATATAAGCAAACAATATGAAAATGTATTTAGATCAATTTTAAGACTTAGTCTGACCCAGGATATAAATAAGGAAAAGTGACCAGTGAATTACTCTTTAAAATTGAAATAAAAATGATGAACATTTTAAAATAATTTCATTGATTTCAGAAAACAGGAAGTGGATGATATATCCCCCCAAATACTTATCCTTTGTGAAGATGAATTTACTATACCAAAATACTATTACATCATTTAAATCTTCATTAATATGTTACAATTAAAGTCCTGATACTTTGTTTTTTAAAATGTATAATAGCATTGATTATTTTAACTAAAATATTTTATATGCATTTGACATGGAAATTCCATTAAGCATGAAAATCCATTTTAAAAGCAGGATACATTTATATATAACCAATGTTCAGAGAATTTAGTGATTTTAAAAATAAAATTCAGGCCTGAGGTTTATTTAGGGTATCTTTGGGTCTTAGAAATTTTTGAAACTTTAGAAAATAAAAATCCTGGTAAGCAATGTTAATGTTCTTTAAAACAACATAACATACAAATGTTTATATATTTTCCTTACCTTTTTGTTTCTCCAAAACATCTTCTCAGATTAGTGTGAGGGAACTGTAGTTATGGTACTACTCACACAGTGAAGGGTACCTTTCATAATATTCACAGAATGGATCAAAGATATAATGAGAAAGTGAGAGGAAAGATATGGGAACTTAGATTTACCTTGCATGCCACTTGATTTAAAAGAGGTTCCTGGAACCCTCTGTCTTGCAGGATTTAATGGCTGCCTTTGAATTTCATGATAAAGGCATAACAGCAAATTAACAATGTCTGTCATGGGTAAGGGAAGTAAGATGAACATTTTGTGTGGGTAGGCACTTTACATCCCAATACAAGTGGAAAGCAGACAGACATAAAGGAGAACTACATAATGGACTCCCAAGTTAATAGCAATTTTCAAGACACTGCTATCCTCACCTCACATTTAAACACATGACCTCTTCAGTAGGGAATTCTGTTGTTTTTGTACAGCATGATTTTTCTTCCCTGGTCATATATGATTGGTCTAGGCATGAGCCAATAAAATTCCTTTCCTTGGGAAACTGGAAGGGAAAGAGAAAATGAGATATGACATCTCTCTGGATAGAAGAATATGTAATATGCAAAAATAGAAACTGTTGATATCCATCATCTCTCAAGTATAGAAAGAAGGGAAAAAATCGTGCTTCAAGTTTCAAGTCTGCATATAAAGAGAAGAATAAAGCAGAGAGAAACAGAGGTTAGAGCGAGAAAAACCTTATAGGTGTCACTGTTTGTTTTTGCTTAGTTTTGTTTTTAACACAACTTGTATTTTCATTAGAATTAATACCATTTTCTTAAGCTTGCTCCAGCAGGTATTCATTTTCTTTTTGCAATGAAATAATTACTGTGCAATAAAATAAGTGAAGAGTATAAAACACAATGTGGAAAAGTTTTTCTTCCAATCTTTGAAGAAAGAAAAAAAGTGTTCGTTAGGGAATTTATAAATATAAATGCAAGATACATATGGAAATCAGTCTTCGGTTATCAGTAATCAGGAAGGTTGGTGCTGACTCAATTTTTGTCTTCAAAACATGCTTCTTCACATCAACCAGAGGAAACTCAGAACTTCGTCGTTTCCCCTTTGTCTTTTGTTTACTTATCCTCTTGTCACTACAGATTTGAGCATTTGTTTCTGCCTTCCACATCTTGAAAAATATAATGATTAACAGATCTCAAGTTGCATGTTACATGTCCATCTATGTGGAGAAAGGATGCTCATTTCTATAAGTTCTTATTCGAGTCTCCCGGGGAAGGAAGTCATAGTGGCCATCTCTCAATCAACCAACTTCCTTGGACTACACCCAGCTCTTTGCCTTCTTTGGGAGAGCACCATGTAGCCAGTGTAAGTCACACCATTGTTCATGTCAGAGTAGCCAGACTTTCCCATTTCCGGTATATTTAACATCTTGGGGAATGTTTTTCATTTGCAAAATGTCTCAAAGTGTCAAAACGCTCTCTAAGCTTAGCATACTATGAAAGAAAAATGCATATTTTCGTTGCTTCTTTCAAGATTTCGGAGGAAAAATATTGAAATTTTTAACACTTTAAACACATACACTAAATTGCATGCTAAAGAGCAGCCATTAAAAATTCACTTAATACTGGGTAGTTACTGTGCAGTTCTATGTTATCTAATGATAATCAAATGCATTCTTTCTCTTTTTTTTCTTCAAGGTTCAGATTGTTATATTTTAGTATAAATCAAGAAAAAAAAAGATTCTGTAGAATCTTAAAAATACTAATATTTATAAAATATGTACACTCTTATTAAATAAGACTTATTTATTTTTGTAAGTCTCCTCTTTTTGTCTGACACATTTCACAATTATTAAATGAAATAAGTGCTTTTATGAGTAAATATAAATGGGAGGCAATATTATTGGAGTCTACTTTGTGAAAATGAATGATTTCCATATGAAACTCCTACCAAAATTGGCATTAATGTATTCCTAACAAAATATCCCTAATAAACAATAGACAGTATCTATGAATCATTATTTACTAGAGATATATTCAAAATGAAAATATTAACTTTTTGTTTTAATCATCATAAACTAAAACTTACTTCATTTATTAGTGAGTTTATCCTTGAAGCTTAGTGCCTTTTACCAAAGTCATTTTATGTTTGTTTTTTGCTAAAGGAAAGAAGAAACCATTTAAGAAATCTAATGCAAGGGAAATAAATCCATGAACAGAAAAGAGAACATCCGAAAGAGGATAGTTAATATTGACAAGCTATAGGTAAAATTTGCAGTTGTGAACAAAGAAGTAATCAAAGATCTGTCTCAAGATCATCAAAGGCATTTCCTAAACACTTATAAATCTCAACTGTTTATCTCCATATCAGATGTTTGTTTTGAATTCTAGACTGATTTATCCTACCTATAACTAAATAAACATCTCCACAGGCATGATTCTTCTAGAGTAAAATTTTCAAAACAATCTAATTTTTCCACCCGTCAAAACTTGAGCTTTACCTCCTTATTCTATGCCTCTGAAAATCACTCTGCCATGAATCCAGTTACCAAAGCTAGAAACCAAAAGTGAGCCTAAGTTTCTCATTTTTGTGTATTGCATATCCAAACATTCATGAAGTGCTGTTATTCAACTTTTTAACCATTCCCTAGAACAACTTCCTCTTCTCCATTTCACCACCGTTGAGTTGATCTCAGGTTTATGTTTCATTTCAGCCATTGAAATACCAGTACCCTGTCTCTAGTTTTTTACTCTTTTAAGTCCTTTCTCCACAGTTCTATCAGTATATTCTTTTCAAATAAAAATATAATCATAGCATGACCTACTTATGTTATTTGTACCTTGATAAAAATATCATTTTCTAACCATATCTGACTTTTAACAGTACTGTACCCACCTACACATCCAGACACACTTACTGACATGTGGCTTCACATTTTATATTACATCAGTATTGAACTACTTGTGGTTTCTTGAATATTACCTTCCTTTACACCCTTGCAGCAGCCACCCCTAACTAACTTTTCAATGATCTGGTTAAAATATCTTCTCTTCTTTCTCATAAATAATTAATGGCTTATCCTCTGCTTCAATATGTATTGTGTACATATTTCCATTGTGGAAATAAATTATCCTGGTAATACAAATAAAAATAAATAAATATATATATATCCACACAAATGCATCCACTTATATATGTTTATATGTAATACAAATCTACCTGAATATACAATAAGATATTATAGAAGCTAGACTAGTGCCTAGTATACCAGAGTCATTCAGAAAATAGATGACTAGTAATATTTGAGTTTTATGCATGTTCTGATAAATACCTAAGCTGTCACAAGGAGTTATATAATATGTTGATGATGTAGAAACAGCACACTTGAACCAATAATTATAATACTTCACCTAAGAATATCAGCAGAAAGAAACATGACTGTCAGTTGAAATAAGAATGTTAATACAAAAAAGAAAGATGTGTTTTTTAAGATAATCTGATAAAGTGTGAATATCAATAATGTTTACAGGAAAGTATAGGAAGTATTAAATACCAGATGTTAAAATGATTTATATAGATTCACATATAGTTAACTAATCTTTGAGAAAGGAGCAAAGGCAGTACAATCAAGAAAAGACAGTCTTTTCAACAAACGGTGCTAGAATACATGGACATTCACCTACAAAATAATGACTCTAGATACAGTCCTTAAACACTTCATAAGTATTAACTCAAAATGGATCAGATATAAATGTAAAACACAGTACTGTAAAATTCCTGAAAGTTAACGAGGAAAAATCTAGATGAACTAGGTCACAACAATGACTTTTTAGATAAACATCAAAGTCACGACCCATGATAGAAATAATTGATAAGCTGGACTTCATTAAAATTAAATATTTCTGCTCTGTGAAAAATACTGACAAGAGAATGAGAAGACAAGCCACAGACTGGGAGAAAGTATTTGCAAAAAACATATCGGTAAAGGACTGTTATCCAGAATATACCAAAAACTCTTAAAATTCATAAATAAGAAAACAACCAACCTGATAAAAACCCAATTAAAAATGGTCAAAAGGCCTGAACAAACACCTCATCAAAGAAGATATATAGATGATAAATGAGCATATGAAAAGATGTTTCATATCATAGTCATTAAGAAAATACAAATTTAAACAAAGATGAGATACTACTAGATGCCTATTAGGATGGCCAAAATCCAAAACACTGACAGCACCAAATGCTGGTGAGGATATGGAGCATAAGGAACTCTCATTCAATGCTGGTAGGAATGCAAAATTATATAGCTACTTTGAAAGACAGTCTGGCAGTTTCTTATAAAACAAACATTCTCTTTTCATATGATCCAGCAGTTGTACTCATTGGTATTTATTTACACAAATGAGTTTAAAATTTAAGTCCACACAAAAATTTGCACATGCAGCTTCATTCATAATTGCTAAATCTTGCAAGCAACCAAGATGTCCTTCAGTAGGTGAACAGATAAATGGTGGTACTTCAGACAATGGAATATTATTCCATGCTAAAAAGAAATGAGCTATCAAGCCATTGAAAAGACATGAAGGGAACTTAATTGCATAGTACTAAGTGAAAGAAGCCAATTTGAAAAGGCTACATATTGTATGATTCCAACTACATAACATCCTGGAAAAGGCAAAACTATGGACACAGTAAAAAGATCAGTGGTTGCCCGGGGTTAAGGGGGAGGGTGTGACGAATAGGCAAAACACAGAGGATTGATAGGGCAATGAAACTATTCTGTATTATACTGTAATGATGGACACATGTCACTATACATACGTCCAAATCCATAGAACATGCAACACCAAGAATAAAGGACATTGGCTGATAATGATGTGTCAATGTATCTTCTTGGTTATAACAAATGTACAACTTTGGTACAGATGTTGATAGTGGGGGGGGGCTGGTCATGCATGGGAGCAGAGGGAATATGCATTTGCTCTTCAATTTTGCTGTAAATTTAAATCTGTTCTAAAAAATTAGTCTATTTAAACGGAGAATATATGATTTACAAAATTCATATAAGTCAAATACAAAATATAGTTTATTAGATTTAAAACAAGGGACTTTTGAGTGTCAGCACATAATTACCAATATTAATATTTTGATTATTTTTTGTCTTAATAAGGCATTCAGATATATAAAATATGCTGCATTAAGTAATATATTTCTCTTGACTGCATTCATTCTTAGATTTCACAACATATTATCTGTGAACCACAGAAACACATTTATATTCTGCATTTATTCTTACTTGAATATGAAGTTATATGAGATGTTACACTTACTGGATGTCATCATTTGAGTATTAAATACCATAAGGTTACAGTTAGTAAAATCAAATTTCAAAAAAATTTCCACATTATTAAATTATTTTAAGAATAGTGTTTCATTTTTAAGACATAGGTCTGTTTCAAAATTCATAAAAGTGAATATCCAGGCTAAAATGGTACTTAAATAGTGTCAACATAAAGCCAAACATTTATGCCAATATTGAAATTTATATATTTTTGACTGTTAAAATTGGAGTGGTATCTGCGTTTACCATTCCATGTTTCATTATGTAAACTTAATTTTTGGAGGAAAATCAATTCAACATTATTCTTCATGTTAGAATAATAAAATATATAGAAATACCTTTAAATAGATCATATAATAACCTATCACTAACTAGAAGTAAAACCATGAACAAATATGAAAGCTTGTAGTGTTTTTCAGTTGAAATAATAATATTTTCCTGTATGTTTCTAAATTAAACCATAAAATGTACTAAGTATTTATGAATTATAAATATGAGATTCCAAACCTCAGATAGTCAGATATGCAGATAGTATCACTAGCATGTCAGCTAAATGAGATATTTTTGTCACTGTTGTTCATCTATTTTATACATTATTGCATATATCCCACAATTATAATAAGGTTTGGTACATGGTAGGCACCTGATAGATATTTACCCAATTATGTATAAATGAATGTTTGAATAAATGAATGAATGTTTATATTTATAGTCAAAATAATTGAATCAAATACCTAGTCCAACTTTTAGAATACAAACTCCAAAGAAATTAAAATCAGATTTAAACCTGAAATTTCTAGGAAGACAATTGATTTCAAACGTTAGCAATATGGCATAGTATACATCAAAGAAAAATCTTTTGTTACCAAATTCCCAGAAATGTTTGACATAATAAAATCTCCTTTTAAGTGTATAGATAAATTCATAATAAAATAAAGGTTATTTTAGGCACAAAACTGTAAAGTGGCAGAGAGGATAGCTAAAGAAGTTAGCACTGTTCTTAGGACCTTAGCCCATCCCATAATGCACTATGGAAAACCAACTGATGCTTTAAATTATGTGCATGTATAACTTTGATAAAATAAATGAAATTCAATGTATTTAGAGTCAAGAATTATTATAAAGAAACAAAAAAATGTAAGGAAGAAATAAAGAAAGGGAAGGAAGGAAGGAAGAAATAAAAGGGGTATAAAGCATTAAAGAAAAGAAAGACTGGCAAGAAAAAGGAGCATAGTGAGGATGCTTCCCTTGTTTATAGTTTTCAGCTAAGGAAGATGGCTTTGTCTCATCATGCCATCAGGATGTGGCAGTGGGGCATAATATGTAATCTTCACCTATTAGTAATTAGTCATTATACACAAAAAAGTGTAGAACTCTATTTATTACATGTTTTTGCAGATTATAATTTTTCCTAGAGCCACAAATGGGCATGGATGACCTCAGAGAACTCTGCAGGCCTTTTACCTCATTACTATTACTTCAGCCAGAAGTATGTTTGCTCTATTTAGTCCATTCAACCAAATTACACTGTGTGCCTACCAAGTCAAAAGCGTTCTGCTAGGATCCGCAAGGCTTACACTGGTAAAGTACATTTTCTACTATCAAACTGCTCCAGTCTAGAGAAAGAGGAGACAAATTAATGCGATAAAATGCTAATAATATTTGACTGAGTTAGTAAAAAATGAACTATTTCAGGGGCAAAACTAAAGGAGGTTAAGTAAAGTAAGAGTACAAAAAATTCTTCATGAAGCTAGCATTTGAGCTGAGTATTGAACTGGGAGAGAAGATAGGGAAGGTGAGTCAAGGTTTAGAAAAAAGTCTATTACCTCATTTTAGTCTGGAATGAGCTGCCTGCAATGATTACAAATCAGGAATGCCTCTGCTCTGGCCAAAATAAAGCTTGTTACAGGCTAATCAGACTAACAGAGCCATTGAGCTGGAAATCATGGAGGAGAGCTTATAAATGGAGAGTGAATTTCTACATAGAATGAGTGTTGGTAAACTGTAATAATCAGAGGGACAGAATACCTACCAGTATTGTGTAGTGCTGTAGAAACTCCAAGCCTCACAAGTAGGCCAGGCAGGTAAGGAGCAACAAATGCTTCAGGAAATGAGTGAGAAAGGACTAACTAATGTAAGATCTTTGAATTCTGTTGTCAGTAGCTAATTGGTTAGGAGGTTTAGACAGAAGTGTCGGTAGGGATCAGAGGTAATATTGCAAGGAAATATTTAGTGAGTGATAATATCATTAACATTTTGTATGTGTGTGTGTATGCAAGGTGAAAGGCACTATTATAAATTTGTTCTATATATTAACTCATTCTCCCAAGGACACCATGAAGTAATTTATATTAGTTTCACCATTTTCTCAGTTGAGAAGATTAAAGTTTTGAGAGATGCTACGAAGGTTAGAAGCTGCATGGTAGACAAAAGGAGATAATAACCAAGGGCTTTCCATTATTACCTATATCACTCCTTCATACTTTCAGCAATACTATATGTTTAAAATTGATCCTAAATGCTGCATTCACTATTGACTCAGCACTTCACATGAGACATAGTGTCCCTGCCTCATATGTAGAGAAGGGTGGCAGAGTTGAACATTTAATGAAATATTTTATAAATAAACATTTTATAAAATAGGTCCCAATGACAAAGCTGTCTTTGGAGCTGATAAATTGTCTTTTCTAATTTGTTAGTGTTTCTTTGATACCACTGTTTTAAAAACACTTGAGCTTGTCTTACAGATTATAGGGCTTCTATTTAGAAGAGAGTGTTATCCTGGTTACCTTTACTCTGTATTATATGTGTTAGAAATAAATATATCCTGATAATGTCTATATCTAGACTTTGCCTTATGGGTTTTGCGAACATCTAAGATCATCTCTAACAATTAGAATAAAGTTTTGAAGAGGCTGGAATTGAAGGATTTAGAGGCAATGGGATTATGTTAGCAAGTACAAAGAAAGATACATTCTCAGAGTTTGGAGAAAATCAAGAGTGAGGGTGAAAGTGCAGGGTGAGATTCACACCAGTCTGACATTCTATTAGGGCTCTTCTTCAGGTAGGTGGGATGCTACTCAGTTGACCTTGGGAAAATATGGGTACATTCAATGAAATAACAAAAGTGGACCTGGGGAAAATATGGGTTTTCCCCAGTTGACCTGGGGAAAATATGGGTACATTCAATGAAATAACAAAAGTGGAGGTGATGGGACTACCTTTACTGCACTGATGGTGACTGGTCAGGAAATGGGTACTTAGCATCAGGTGATAAATAAAATTTGCCAAAATATGGTGAGAGATTAGATGACGTTATACCACATCTCTCCAATTTTAGGAAAAAAATACTGTGATTTTGCATAATAAAAACAGATAATGAAGGTAACAGATAGTGGACTCACCAAAGTCCAACAACTGGAAGATATTTGAACTACAGGGAAAAAAGGTGAAAAATATCTAGGTTTTTGTGAACCTTGCTGTGAAAGACTTTAGAGATTAGGTTGGGTAAAGTATGAGTGGAAGCCACAAGGATATTGAAAACTACTGACATCTGTGGCAGACAAGTTAATAAGGTTTGCAATAAATAAAATTAATGGGAATGAGACTGGTAGAAAGACTTGAGTATGTATGAGAAAAACTATTTCAGAATTGAAAATATAAGAAATAGGACATTTCTGATAAAGACACAGTTTAATGTTAGTTATTTTTTGGCTGCCTAAAATACAGTGAAGATTATTATAATTTAAAAAATCTAAAGAACAGTGAGACCAGAATTTTAGAAGAGTCTTCACTGTGCATTTTTAAGATTAAAAAAATGATGACAGAGGATAATTTGAAAAAGAAAATTGTAATCTATGAGCTGAAATCATTGAAGGAAGTAGATGAGTGACATGGAGTTTGGTAAATGACCTCAGTGACAAAGATGGTAAAAGTGGTATCAGGATATAAATCACTCAGACAAGGTTGTTGGGAGACAGAAGTTCTAGGGGAAGAGAGAACCAAAGCATATTCTGTTCTTTTGCTAAAGTCGTGAGTATTGAAAAAAGATTGGAAGGAAGAGCAACTTACTTTGAAGAGCAACTCAAAAGACTAGAAAAGCTTACAATTAATGAGAGATTGTATATGAAGAGAAAAAAATGAAAGGGAGTTTGTTCATGGTAAGGGAGTTATCAGGGAGTGATTCCAAAACTTAAGCACAAGAGAATCCTATTCTAATGTATTTTATATGTTGATTTAGTACATCAAGACAAAAGAAGAGCCATTAAAATTTAGTGACTTTCTGTGCATCACTATTTATTTTTTCATTCAAAGATAATAAGGGCATAATATTCTACCATGCTCTTTATAATGTCTATCAATTATTTGAACTTTGCTACTGGCACAGTAAAAATTCAAACACATTCAAATAAATTCAAGGGTCCACAAAAAATAATACATGATTGTTAATGAGGTTTGTGAATTAAAACTGTCTGGAATCTCAATAATCTAAATCTTGTTGTTATGAGGTATTTACATTCAAGTCCTTGTAAGTCATTAACACAAGTAATCATATTCAATATACTGTTATACAAACTTCAAATACCATTCACCTGGAACTTGTGGTTCATTGACTGTCAAATGACAAAAATAAAATATTACTGTGATTGTTAATGAATGAAGCTTAAAACAATATTTAGTATGTTAGAAAATACTTTTAATTACAAATGGCATTTACTTATCTTGTTTTGGAAGTAGCAGATTATATATTACAAGGTTAATTAGGTAAAAATATTGGAACCTTAAGTAGCCTTATAATGTATCATGAGAGCTAAAAAGAACTATCATAAGTGGTATAAACTTAAATTTTACTGAAATCATAGATACATCAGTATCTTTCAGTTATAAAATATTACGTTTCTAGAAATCAAAGGCAAATTCTTCAGTTCAAGTCAATAACTCTGTATTTCACATAATAACTCCTCACATATTTAAATGTTAACCCTTTCCCAATCCTATTCTAGTTGCCAAAGATATAAGGATGAACCAAAAATAGTAAAGATGACTTTTATTGTAAATTATAAAAATATCAACTCTTTTTTTATATTGAATATGTTTGCCAATATCAGTGCACCTGGAATAGTTTAAATAAATGTCTATTAAGTTGTCTTAGTGGGATTGTTTGATATTTGTTTAAAGTAGTGTACATTAGCTTCCAAATATGCTATCCCAGGTATGTGTGTATGTATATATATTACACAGTTGACCTGTAAACATCATGGGAGTTAAGAGTGCTGACCCACTGAGCAGTTTAAAATCCGCACATAACATTATACTCCAACCTCACATCTGATGTTCCACATCCATGATTAAACCAACCGCAGATGGTGTAGTATTGTACTTATTTATTGAAAAAAATATACATATAAGTGGACCTGCACAACTAAATCTCATGGTGTTCAAGGGGCATCTGTACATTGTTTCTACCTAAGTGCATTTTCTAAGGCAGTTCAATTTAGAGAGAAAGCACAAAACTTAACATGAATGATCATGAAAAAAGATACCTTAGGTGCACTTTACATATTTGTAAAATATTATTTGCAAGCTAGTTGAAGATTCAGTATAGTCTTAAATTCCATATAGGATAAATATATTTTTGATAGTAGTAATTTCCAAATTACAATACATTGTCAGAATCACTAGAATCTATGCTATATAAAATATTGATGTGCAGACCTTTCCCCTGGAGATTTTTTTTAAACAGGTGTTAGAGGACTCAGATATGTGCATTTTTAACAGAGTCCTCAGGTGATTCTGATGCTTAATAATAATTCAAAACAATTGGTCTCTGGTATGCTTTACTGATGTCATGAAATTGCATTAAATTCAACCATTTTTTTCAAATATTTGCAAGGAGAGTTCCCACAAAATCTTTAAAAAAAAAGAATTTGGCAAAGAATGTAATCATTTTTTACAGGATAGAACTTCTAATTTACTTCAAAAAAATCAAAAATATGTGAAATCTTATTGGGGTCAATTTAGAACTTTTAATGTGTTCAAAATATGTTAAAACAATGAGTTGTTTTTGTTTTAAATAAATCATATACTCTGTACTGTATTATTTTTATAGACATGGTTAGTAAAACATTAACCAGGACTATAGTTTCCTATAAAAAGGAGATTTAAGCTATGTAAATACTTCATAAAGATTAATATTCTTAATATTCTGAAAGAAACATATCAATTTCTATATTCCAGATAAAATAGCAGTCTGGGTAAATTATCTGCATAATTTAAGATCAAGAAAGATAATTTTGACATAATTACCTACTGAAATTTTGTTACTTTAAGAAATCAAGATAATTTCTTCACATAATTATTTTAATCCACCACTTGATTATAGTTCTTTGCCCAATTTTATAGACACATTCATGGGTATGGCCTTAAGATGTGTACAAAAGTAGGAAGTTATAAGGAGGGAAAGCAGGAAATGAGATTAAAGTAAATATGATATAAATATTGGTGAATTTAGGAATATGGTACCACATACCTGGTACTTGCTAGATTCTATAATACATTATTGTAGAAGAGAGACATTTTTCTACCCTTTTCCCCTTTTGGTAAAAGAGTGTCATGTTGGGGATACATATTTAAGGGGCAAGATCTCAAGTGTAAAGTATCCTGGATCACTCTGCAACAGTTGGAGACTATCTAATCCTAGGTCCCTAGAACTTGGAAGTTATTGATAATATTAAGCTGTGCTACTCTGATTCTCCCTATTGAATATGGGTTTTTCCTCTTGTCCCTTAGGACAATGAAAAGTCTATCTTACTATGCTAAAACAATTTGGTGATTTTTAATAGAGGAGACATCTGTGTTTAAATGATACAGACACAATCAATACAAACAAACAGTTCTTATTCCATGGAGAATAAAGAAAGTCAAATAGCTTATTTAGTATTGTGAACACCAAATCTTTTTTCAATTTTCAGGGATTTATCTGTGGACTTTGTCAAAGATAATCTGTGTAACTGAGGCTGTTATTACCTTGGCTGTACTCAAACTCCCTCTTGGGAAAACTTAGATCTTATATGAATTACAAAATGAAATGGCTTTTCCTCTGCAATGAAAATGGCATTTTCTTAACTCACAACCAATATCTATTTTTCTTTGAAATGACTTATTCTTTATCCTCCTATTCCAAATCAATCAACTGTTCATTATAATAATATTGTTTTTAAAATTAATAATATAAGAACTACTGTTTACAAAGCACTCAACATATAGGTAGTTTCTCAGGTCCTCAGAGAAATTCTGTAATTCATAGAAGAGAAGACTGAGGCTCAGAGAAGTTAATTAGACTGTCTAGGATCAGGACTCAAACTCATATCTGTCTGCCACTAAAACCATGCTCTTCACTGTGCCATGTTTTGGTGACAGTAAGACAGAACTTTATCTGTCTATACCCGGATAAGGCACTAATAGCTCTTTGGTTAAGCATTCAGATTTGGGAATGAAATAACTAGCTGTCTGAGAAAGCTTACCCTAACTTTTTCTTCCATTTCCCTCATCTGAAAAATGGAAATAACAATAATACCACCTCATAGTATTATGAATATAAATAAGAATATATATTCAAAAGCAATTAGAAGACTTGAGATCAGCACATAATAACAATTACCATTTACTCAGTATTTACTAGAACTTCATAGACTTTGGAGTAGGATTACAGTGAATAAACGGGTAAATAGTTAAACTACCTGGAAAAAAATAACGGTTAATAGATCCAAGTTTGCACTTAATCTCAAGAAAGATTCATTAGTTTTTTCATTGTTCCCTGTAACTAAGTATATTATAAATTAAGTAATGATTAAGGAATCAAGTTATGAAAACAAATATGACTTCACGTACCTATAATGATTTTTATGATTATTCAAGTTGCATTAGACTTTCCAGGAAAAGACGCATGTATAATGCACCTTAAAAATTGTCAACAAAAGTTTAAGTGGAGACTATGAGTTGATTAAATATGCACATTTTCTGAAAAGTTAAGTTGTGTGTACATTAAGAGAAGAAATTCCCTATCAGTACAAGGCAATCAAGTACACTAAAATGAATAAACAGGTATGTAATTAACATCATGTACAGAAACAAGTAATGAGTAAGGATAATTAAAATTTAAATCCAAAATTAATGTATGCTAGTAGGATACATTTTAAGACCTGGGTGCTCTTCCTAGCAGGGCCTCTGTATTAAGGCATAAAGAAGGTAATGTGAGGCTGACCACTTATTTTTTATTTTATTTTATTTTTTACTTCAGACTGAAAAATATTTTTATTTTTATTAATTTGTTTTGAGGAGAAATAACAAAAGTAATTACCAAACACAACTGCCAATGCAAAATGCTTTACAAATTACACATTACTGCTTTTGAATTGTGACTTGAAATCAGATATTTCAAAAGCCATTATTGTGACTATGCATTTTAAAAGTTTATATTCTTTGTGACTTTTTTAATTAAAATTTTTAATTTAGATTTTAAGGATGTTTTATAGAAGCTGAACATTTATTTTAAGTGCCCAGAAATAATTATTTTTATATGCACAAAATATTGTTAAGACAATAGCTTCCCATTTGACTTTTTCAATTCACAAAGATAAAAAGAACAAATGTAAAGAATTTAAAGTCACAGATAAAATTACATCTGGATCTTACTGTTTGCAAAAGTGTCAATACCTGTAAGCAATTGTTTCCTCTCTCATGTTTATATCCAGGTACAAAGTGGGTGTGGGGGAGTGATTGATGATATACATAAGCTGATTTCCACACCACTACTACTGTCACCACACCTTGCACTCAGAGACCCAAACTGAGTGGCTATTCTTCCAAACACATGTTTTAAAATGTCTCTAGATGCAAAGATCAACTAGGACAAATTGATGGAAATATTATTGAGATCCGACTTATAGGTATGACTTAATGAGCATGTAAACTCTGGCAATTTTATGTTCATGTGACATTATTACTACCTGCACAGTGGGGTTACATAATTGGATAATAAACATTTATTTTTTTCCTAAAGATCTCTCTAATTTAATGACTATGAATTTAAACAGAATATGTTATTATCAACATCACAGAGAGTTTTGAAGATTTGAAATAATCTATACAAAGTGCTTAGAAGAGTGTTTGGAAAAGAGTTCCCTGATATTATTATTACCATTTTATAATTATTATTACTTTTATTTATTTTTGGCTCTTGTTCAATATGTTATTACCTAGGGAAGCTTATTCTGTATTTCTAGTTACTTTGAGCCCTGGATACTACTCCTATAATAGATAAAAGAAATGTGTTTTATATTGAATAGTAGAGAACATAGATATAAAGCCTAATTATTATTTTTTTTTGAGGTACGTGGGCCTGTCACTGTTGTGGCCTCTCCCATTGCGGAGCACAGGCTCCAGACGCGCAGGCTCAGCGGCCATGGCTCACGGGCCCAGCCGCTCCGCGGCATGTGGGATCTTCCCGGACCGGGGCACGAACCCGTGTCCCCTGCATCGGCAGGCAGACTCTCAACCACAGCGCCACCAGGGAAGCCCTAAAGCCTAATTTTTTTACAGATCATCAATACATCTTTATTTTTATTTGAAGTCTCTGCATTTAGATAAAAAGGACAGTAGAGCAGGGAGGACCTTGTATTTATAGAAAGTGTCAAAGAACAGGATCTCTTCTGTCAGGTCATTGCTTGTGATCCTAGGGAAAAAAGCTATTGAGAAGGAAAGAAAATAACAACAACATGTCTCTAGAGGAATGTGAGTCACATGTTTGGCAAGAGACTCACTGACTGGTTCACAAGGGCTAATAAAACTGAAAGAAAATATTTTAGTGAACAGGTGCTTTGACATAGAAAGAATAATGCTGGATGCATTGATTGAAAAAAAAAATCAAGAAAATCACAGGGAATTAAGAGGCAGTAGTTTTGAACTTATACAGCTTTAGGCCAAACATTGGATTTGAATAAGAAATCAAGTGCCCTGGACATTTTAACACAAGAAGGTAAATATAATCTTACAGTCATAGTAGGTATAATGGGATAGGATTTACAATTAAAACATCCCAGGGCTTCCCTGGTGGCGCAGTGGTTGAGAGTCCTCCTGCCGATGCAGGGGACACGGGTTCGTGCCCCGGTCTGGGAAGATCCCATATGCCGCAGAGCGGCTGGGCCCGTGAGCCATGGCTGCTAAGCCTGCGCGTCTGGAGCCTGTGCTCCGCAACGGGAGAGGCCACAACAGTGAGAGGCCCACATAATGGAAAAAAAAAAAAAACAAGAAAAGCAAAAAACATCCCATAGTAAATTCATACACAAATGGACTTGACAGAGTGAAGAGTAACTTGTCATGAAGATATATACTTTTACAGAAAAACATAAATGTGAGACTGCAAAGAGTAAAAGCCTCCTCTTCCAGTCTCAATCCAGTTATTTCATCCCACACCCCATGTACCAGTGACAGAGATTACTCCCCTTCCTCTGATCATGCCAAAGTGGTTTACAATCCCAAACACTGCTATAGTATTTTTCTCCTAGAATACATAGCAGTCATTACCTAGATATCCATTCCTATTTTTCATTCAGGAGCTATTGCACTAAAGGTTTTCTAATGCTTTTCTCCTCTCCAAACACAACACAACACAAGAAAAAAGTAAAAAAGTTCCATGAAATGTTATGTAGATTTGATTCCAATCTTTGACACATCCATTAGTCTGCCTCTCCTGCTCAATGGAGCTTCTAAAGGGAGACACTGTCTTCCTTCGCTTCTTGTCTATTTGCATAGATATTGGTCAGACACTCTGCTAGGTACTGAAGATACAGGAATGGGAAAGATCTCAGCATGTGAGGGAAATGATGAGCCAGTAGGTTTGGGCTAAGAGAAAACATGGGTTGTTGCTAGAAAATCTTGGTAACCCATGTTAAAGATTGGGAATTTTACCTTAAATGAATGAAAATTCATTGAAGTATTTTAAGACTTGAAATCCCACAACTAGATTTGCAATGGATGATGAAAAATGGATCTATAAAAGGGAGGGGAAAAGCTTGAATATGGACAGATTAATTAGACAGTGATTTTTAAAATGCTATTAATTAATAAGCTATTAATTTATAGACTGAGGACAAGATTGTGGCTGTATCAATGAACAGACAAGGATGGATTCAAGAGTAATATAATTCAAGAGTCATAGTTACAGACAATCATGCATTTTCTTATGATTCTCCTTCTGATTGCATATATATTTGGTGAACATCTACTTGTTTTTCAAGACTAACTTCAAGCAGCCTACACAAGATTCAGTTTATGGATCATCCCAGATCTGCACACTTACCTTCTTGTCTGGTCAGATCTGCCCTAGCATAGACTTCAGTGATTCTCATGGTCATGTGCGTTATTGCTGCTGCTGTTACTGCCCCTGAGGCGTCTCTTAGGCCATTATTCCTGATCGCTCTCCTTGCTTTCAGGCACACCCTATGGACACAAATACTCCTGCCACCTCTTGCCTCCATATCTGGGGCATCACTCTGATCTGGCATGACAAGTAGCAAGACTCAACAGGTGTTCAGCATGAATGCCTGGAAATGATGGAGAATTATTGCTCATGGTGGCAAATTGTTACCAATAAAGATGAGAGCCAGTAGAAAAATTTGCCTGCCTTTCTCCTCCTTCTGCTCCACAGACCATTCACAGGGCCTTTGTGAAGATATCCCGGAAAATAAAGAAAATAGCTTATCAGAAAGGTGTGGCCAGCTTTTATGTGTTCCCCTCTTCCTTGTTTCAGTCTCCTTTTTGCTCCTTCCTGAGAATTGTACTCCCTAATAAAGTTTTATCAGTAAGTTTTTTCCCTTCTGTCTTTGTTTGATGGGGATTCTAGTCAAAGTCCCCAACTTTTCAGTGGCATTCATCGTTCATCATGGGCTACTCTAGATACCATGGGGCACTTCTCCTTTGTTCTTCCTTGTACAGAATCCCACATAGATATCCACACAGTATCTATAAAACTGTATTGTGACACTTTTGTTTAATTTGCCCAGCTACTTCTAAACATTAAGCTCTTTGAAGATGTTGATGTCTCTGACACCTATCAAAGGACCCCCAATACAGTAAAAATATTTAACCAATATTTGCAGAATGAAGGAATAAATATAAGAAGCAATATAGTCAGAGAAAACATTACTGTAGGGAATTTAAGATCAAATAATGGGGAGGAGCTTCAAGATGGTGGAAGTGTAAGACGCAGAGATCACCTTCCTCCCCACAAGTACATCAGAAATACATCTCCATGTGGAACAACTCCTACAGAACACCTACTGAATGCTGACAGAAGACCTCAGACCTCCCAAAAGGCAAGAAACTCCCCATGTACCTGGGTAGGGCAAAAGAAAAAAGAGAAAACAGAGACAAAAGAATAGGGACGGGACCTGCACCAGTGGGAGGGATCTGTGAAGGAGGAAAGGTTTCCACACACTAGGAAGCCCCTTCTCGGGCCGAGACTGTGGGTGGCGGAGGGGGAAAGCTTCTGAGCCGCGGAGGAGAGAGCAGCCACAGGGGTGCGGAGGGCAAAGCGGAGAGATTCCCGCACAGAGGATCGCTGCCGACCAGCACTCACAAGCCTGAGTGGCTCGTCTGCTCACCCGCCGGGGCGGGCAGGGGCTGGGGATGAGGCTGCGGCTTCGGGGATCCCAGGGAGAGGACTGTGGTTGGCTGCGTGAACACAGCCTGAAGGGACTAGTGTACCACAGCTAGCCGGGAGGGAGTCCGGGAAAAGTCTGGACCTGACAAAGAGACAAGAGACTTTTTCTTGCCTCTTTGTTTCCTGGTGTGCGAGGAGAGGGGATTAAGAGCACCCCTTAAAGGAGCTCCAGGGATGGGCATGAGCCGCGGCTATCAGCGCGGACCCCAGAGACAGGCGTGAGGTGCTAAGGCTGCTGCTGCCGCCACCAAGAAGCCTGTGTGCGAGCACAGGTCACTATCCACACCTCCCCTCCTGGGATCCTGTGCAGCCTGCCACTGCCAGGGCCCCATGATGCAGGGACAACTTCCCCGGGAGAACACATGGCGCGCCTCAGGCTGGTGCAACGTCACGCCGGCCTCTGCCGCCGCAGGCTCTCCCTGCATCCGTGCCCTTCCCTCCCCCCCCGGCCTGAGTAAGCCAGAGCCCCCTAATCTGCTGCTCCTTTAACCTTGTCCTGTCTGAGCGAAGAACAGACGCCCTCAGGCGACCTACATGCAGAGGCGGGTCCAAATCCAAAGCTGAACCCCAGGAGCTGTGCGAACAAAGAAGAGAAAGGGAAATCTCTCCCAGCAGCCTCAAGAGCAGCAGATTAAATCTCCACAATCAACTTGATGTACCGCATCTCTGGAATACCTGAGTAGACAATGAATCATCCCAAATTGAGGAGGTGGACTTGGGAGCAAATATATATATATATATATATATATTTTCCCCTTTTTCTCTATTTGTGAGTGTGTATGTGTATGCTTCGGTGTGTGATTTTGTCTGTATAGCTTTGCTTTTACCATTTGTCCTAGGGTTCTTTTTTTTTTTCCTTAAAAATTTTTTTTCTTAATAATTATTTTTTATTTTAATAACTGTTTTATTTTACATTATTTTATTATATTTTATTTTATCTTTTTCTTTCTTTCTTTCTTTTTTTCCTCCGTTTTGTTCTGAGCCATGTGGAGGACAGGCTCTTAGTGCTCCAGCCAGGCGTCAGGGCTGTGCCACTGAGGTGGTAGAGCCAACTTCAGGACACTGGTCCACAAGAGACATCCTAGCTCCACGTAATATCAAATGGCGAAAATCTCCCAGAGATCTCCATCTCAATGCCAAGACCCAGCTCCACTCAACGACCAGCAAGCTACAGTGCAGGACACCCTATGACAAACAACTAGCAAGGCAGGAACACAGCCCCATCCATTAGCAGAGAGGCTGCCTAAAATAATAATAAGGCCACAGACACCCCAAAACACACCACCAGACGTGGACCTGCCCACCAGAAAGACAGATCCAGCCTCATTCACCAGAACACAGGCACTAGTCCCCTCCACCAGGAAGCCTACACAACCCACTGAACCAAACTTAGCCACTGGGGACAGACACCAAAAACAACGGGAACTATGAACCTGCAGCCTGCCTAAAGCTGACCCCAAACACAGTAAGATAAGCAAAATGAGAAGACAGAGAAACACACAGCAGATGAAGGAGCAAGATAAAAACCCACCAGACCTAACAAATGAAGAGGAAATAGGCACCTGAAAAAGAATTCAGAATAATGATAGGAAAGATGATCCAAAATCTTGGAAATAGAATGGAGAAAATACAGGAAACGTTTAACAAGGGCCTAGAAGAACTAAAGAGCAAACAAACAATGATGAACAACACAATAAATGAAATTAAAAATTCTCTAGAAGGAATCAATAGCAGAGTAACTGAGGCAGAAGACCGGATAAGTGACCTAGAAGATAAAATAGTGAAAATAACTACTGCAGAGCAGAATAAAGTAAAAAGAATGAAAAGAACTGAGGACAGTCTCAGAGACCTCTGGGACAACATTAAATGCACCAACATTCGAATTATAGGGGACCCAGAAGAAAAAGAGAAAAATCAAGGGACTGAGAAAATATTTGAAGAGATTATAGTTGAAAACTTCCCTAATATGGGAAAGGAAATAGTTAATCAAGTCTAGGAAGCACAGAGAGTCCCATACAGGATGAATCCAAGGAGAAACGTGCCAGGACACATATGAATCAAACTATCAAAAATTAAATACAAAGAACAAATATTAAAAGCAGCAAGGGAAAAACAACAAATAACACATAAGGTAATCCCAATAAGGTTAACAGCTGATCTTCCAGCAGAAACTCTGCAAGCCAGAAGGGACTGGCAGGACATATTTAAAGTGATGAAGAAGAAAAACCTACAACCAAGATTACTCTATCCAGCAAGGATCTCATTCAGATTTGACAGAGAAATTAAAAGCTTTAAAGAAAAGCAAAAGCTAAGAGAATTCAGCACGACCAAACCAGCTTTATAACAAATACTAAAGGAAATTTTCTAGGCAGGAAACACAAGAGAAGGAAAAGACCTACATTAATAAACCCAAAACAATTAAGAAAATGGTAATAGGAACCTAAATATTGATAATTACCTTAAATGTGAATGGATTAAATGCTCCAACCAAAAGACATAGACTGATGAATGGATACAAAAACAAGACCCTTATATATGCTATCTACAAGAGACCCACTTCCGACCTAGGGACACATACAAACTGAAAGTGAGGGGATGGAAAAAGATATTCCATGCAAATGGAAATCAAAAGAATGCTGGAGTAGCAATTCTCATATCAGACAAAATAGACTTTAAAACAAAGACTGTTATAAGAGACAAAGAAGGACACTACATAATGATCAAAGGATCAATCAAAGAAGAAGATATAACAATTGTAAATATCTATGCACCCAACATAGGAACATCTCAATACATAAGGCAAATACTAACAGCCAGGAAAGGGGAAATTGACAGTAACACAATCATAGTAGGGGACTTTAACACCCCACTATCAACAATGGACAGATCATCCAAAATGAAAATAAATAAGGAAACACATGCTTTAAATGATACATTAAACAAGATGGACTTAATTGCTATTTACAGGACATTCCATCTAAAAACAACAGAATACACATTCTTCTCAAGTGCTCACGGAACATTCCCCAGATAGATCATATCTTGGGTCACAAATCAAGCATTGGTAAATTTAAGAAAACTGAAATCGTATCAAGTATCTTTTCCAACCACAACCCTGTGAGACTACCTACCAATTACAGGAAAAAAATCTGTAAGAAATACAAACACATGGAGGCTAAACAACACACTACTTAATAACCAAGAGATCACTGAAGAAATCAAAGAGAAAAGCAAAAAATACGTAGAAAAAAATGACAATGAAAACACGACGACCCAAAAGCTATACGATGCAGCAAAAGCAGTTCTAGGGCTTCCCTGGTGCCGCAGTGGCTGAGAGTCTGCCTGCCGATGCAGAGGACACGGGTTCGTGCCCCGGTCTGGGAAGATCCCACATGCCGCGGAGCGGCTGGGCCCGTGAGCCATGGCCGCTGAGCCTGCGCGTCCAGAGCCTGTGCTCCGCAATGGTAGAGGCCACAACAGTGAGAGGCCCGCGTACCGCAAAAAAAAAAAAAAAAAAAAAAAAAAAAGCAGTTCTAAGAGGGCAGATTATAGCTATATAAGCCTATGTAAAGAAACAAGAAACATCTCAAGTAAACAACCTAAGCTTACACCTAAAGCAATTAGAGAAAGAACAAAAAACCTCCAAAGTTAGCAGAGGGAAAGAAATCATAAAGATCAGATCAGAAATAAATGAAAAAGAAATGAAGGAAACGATAGCAAAGATCAATAAAACTAAAATCTGGTTCTTTGAGAAGATAAACAAAGTTGATAAACCATTAGCCAGATTATCTAGAAAAAAAGAGAGAAGACTCAAGTGAATAGAATTAGAAATGAAAAAGGAGAAGTAACAACTGACACTGCAGAAATACAAAGGATCATGAGCGATTACTACAAGCAACTCTATGCCAATAAAATGGACAACCTGGAAGAAATGGACAAATTCTTAGAAATGCACAAGCTTCCAAGACTGAACCAGGAAGAATTCTGGTTCATAAAGAACATAAAGAATTCTAAGACTCTATCAGAAAGCTACTAGAGCTAATCAATGAATTTGGTAAAGTAGCAGGATACAATATTAATGCACAGAAATCTCTGGCATTCCTATACACTGATGATGAAAAATCTGAAAGAGAAATTAAGGAAACACTCCCATTTACCATTGCAACAAAAAGAATAAAATACCTAGGAATAAAACTACCTAGTTGATATTTAGGGGTGACCAGATTTGGGGGTTTTGTCTGAAGTTTGACAGGGGTGCAGGATGCAAATATTAAGTTGTCATCCTAAATACCAAGAATCTGAACGTTCCTCATGATAAGTTATCTAGAGACATACCAGGACAAATATCTGAAACAGGGGCCAAGTTTGTAGTGATAAGCTGACTCTTTCCTGATAATAGCCTGATTGTCATGGTATTTGAAGGGGCTTACACTAAAAAGTGAATGAAATACTACAGTGAGAGAAGGAAGTCAACTTGAATTATATAAGCCAGTTCAAAGTAAACAACTTATATTTAAGTAGGAAATCTTCATACATATGCTTTCAAGGTTCTAACAAGCAAAGATGACAAACAAATCTAATTTCAAACATATTCTATGTTTCCCCTCTTTTGCACATATGGTAGCATAGTTTACACTTTTTTCTGCAATTTTTTAAATAAAAATTTATCTTTGAAATAATGTCATACAAATACACATTGTGTAACAATATATTGTAATTTTGATCTCTAAGTTCTTTAAATAGCACCTATAGGGAAACATTTATGTTAAACGCCCTTTGGGAAACATTTATGTTGTTTTCAATTTTTATGTATTGTAAACAATGCTGTAATGACTAGAGCATATATAAAACTGTTAAGAAGTAGAATTTCTTTCTGATCAAAGGAATGTACAGATAATTTGGGTTAATTTTCCAAATGCCCTACAATGAAATTATATTATCTCATACTTCCATCAATAATATTTGAGAGTGACCTTTCCCCTATAAACTCAACAAAGAGGAGTGTTATCATACTTCTTGAGCTCTGACAATGTGATAAGTTTAAAAATGATATCAATGAAATTTGTATATGCATTTTCTCAAATTAAAGAGATATTGAGTACTTTTATTATATATTTAGGATTTTTTTCTATGAATTAATATTCTTTGAAGTGTTTTTATTTGGTGATTAGACTTTTTTATCCTTATTTATTTGAAGAAATGTTTTATCAATTGGGAAAAATGACCTTTTTTTCTGTGATATAAATTGCCAAATCTTTCTTTTATGGCCATTCACCTTTACTTGCAGAATATATGTCTTCCTGTAGTTTATTAATTTTTTATGTCTTCTGGGATTACATTAAATTTCTAAAGACTTTTACACACTACAGTATTTAATAGAATTAAGAAAATAATTTTCTTACAGATTTGCCTAGTGCTTTTCATGATTTTAATTTTCATTTATAAATATTTGATCAATATGGTGTATATCCCAATGAAAGGTAAGAGGTAGGTGTCCAACTGCATTTATTCTTCCAAAAGGCAGCCCAACTGTCACAAAACTACTTACAAGAATTATCTTTAATGTGTTTGTTTATAAAATTAACTAGTTAAAACAGTAGATTTCACATAAAAAAATGGATAAATTTGAAAGAAAAGACCCACTACAATAAAAAACCCCCAAACACCTTAAAATTAACAAGAAATAAGTGAATGCTATATGAAGAGAGCTATATGTTCCTAAATCTATAAAATGACATCACATTAATGAGTGGAAAGCTGACATGTACCAAGTTCTTGGGCAGACAATGAAACATTAAAAAGACACCGATTTCCACCAAAGTAGAATTGACCTTTGAACAATGTGGGGCTTAGGGGCACCGACCCTCCATGCAGTAGAAAATATGCCTAGAATTTATAGTCAGGCCCTTCATATCTGAAGTTTCACATCTGCAAATTCAACCAACTTTGGATTGTGTAGTACTGTACTATTACTATTGAAAAAAATATCCGCATATAAGTGAATCCTCACAGTTCAAACCAGGGTTGTCCAAGGGTCAATTGTAAAAAGTTTTGTACCCCTCTGGCCTGTCAATAACCAGTGTTGCTGGACAAACCTGTGTGTTTCTTATTATGACTGCAAGATACCCTTAGCAATAACCATTAGGGAACTTTGAAAAAAAACAAACAAACAAGGTTTATTATTCATAAGTCCCAGAGGGGGTATGCAGCACACCTGGGGCCACAGAGTGAAGTTACTAGTAAAGAAAGAGAGAGAGTGGGGGCCTAAGGTTGAGAGTTTAAAGGTGGGGCCTATGGTTTTGCACATTCACTCTTCACTGGTGAATTTAAAACATAGGAGTGGGAATTAAGGTGAGGGAAGTAAAGAAAAAAAAGGAAGAAATACCCAAGTGGCCAAATGGTCAGTTATCTGAATCAACCAGATCCCTAACACAAAGGAAATATTGGTGGGAAGGGAATGAGATACAGCCTGGCTTTTTATCTAGTTGTGTGGTTGGCATGTGTGTTTTAGAGATAGGCATCTTTGAAGTAGATGCCTCTTTTTTTTTGTTTTGTTTATTAACATTGGTTTATAACATACAAGTTTCATGTGTACAACATTATATTTCTACTTCTACGTATCCTATATCATAACCCAATATAAAGAACTCATACAACTCAACAACAACAAAAACAACCTGATTCAAAAATGGGCAGAGGAGGTGGATGTCTCTTTGAAGCGGATGCCTTAGCAATCAAAGTTTAAGTCAAGCACTTGTATAACAACAAAAAAAACACAACCATCAGGGCTTGCGCTACATAACACTAATATATAAACATGATCTGAAGAAAATTAAAATAGGATGTTTTACAACTAGGTAAATTTCTATAGAAAAATAAACAAGTAATCATAGCTAGAATAAAAATCTCAAAAAGAAGAGTAATGAGAATAATCAAGACAATGAAGCATGCTGGAGTTATTATGCTATGGAGCTGAAATAAATAAAACAGTGTGGCATAGTCATGTAATTAGAAAGGTCAGTGGAACAAATTCAGAAAATATAATAGTCTCATAATCTCCTATGGGATTTTAGAATATAAGAAAAGTGACAACTTGATTTGTGAGAAAAAAACATGCATTATTCAATAAGTCAGGCTCCATTTCAGGGGCATATCATTTCATAAATTTATATTACTATCTTTTTGTGAATTTCAAAACTAATTTTTCTCTTTTGTGAGGTATCAACCCAATTCAATTCAATTTCATAAATAATTTTGCACTCCTATTAAGTACACTGTGCTGTGCGAGGAACTATTGAGGACACAAAGAATTAGCTATCTATCAAATGAAAAATTTTATATAGCTAAGACATGCGTAAACATAAGAATTTAAATATAAATTTATATGTATAAGTCCAGTCCATAAATGTATTACTGACTGTGCTATTGTCAGGATTCAGAAGGTCTTCATTTTGTCAAATCCAATAGTCATTCGTGTGTCTTTGTAGTATGCATTGTCAGAGCTGCATTTGATGAAATTTAGCACTCCCATCATCTTTTTTTTCTTTTATTTTTCTTGTGATCAAATACTCATAACACAAAATTTACCATTTAAACCATTTTTAAGTATACAGTTCTGGGGCATTAAATACATTCAGGTTATCATGCAAACACCACATCATCCATATACATAACTTTTCCATCTTTACAAACTGAAACGCTATACCTTTAAACACTAACTTCCTCTTCCCCCCAGCATCCCAGCCCCTGGAAATCACCATTCTACTTTCTGTTTCTATGAATTTGACTACCCTGGGTATCTCAATCAGTAAAATTATACAATATTTTACCATTTATGTCTGACTTATTTTACTTAACATAATGTCTTCAAGTTTCATTCATGTAACATTTGTCAGAATTTCCATTTTTAAGCTTGAAAAATATTTAACTGTATTTTTATACCACATTTTGTTTATTGATTCATCAGTCAATGGACACTTTCACATTTTGGCTCTTGTGAATAATGCTGCTGTAAACATGGATGTACAAATATGTCTTAGAGTACCCACTTTCAATTCTTTTGTGTAAATAACTAAAAGTGAAATTGCTGTATCAGGTGGTAGTTTTATTTTTAATTTTTTGAGGAATTGCCATATTGTTTTCCATAGTAGCTTCATCCTTTTACATTCCCACCAGCAATGCACAAGTGTTCCAATTTCTTCTATGCTTGCTAGTACTTGTTATTTTCTAATTTTTGATAATAGCCGTAACAATGGGTACGAAATAGTATATAATTATGGTTTTGATTTGTATTTCCTTATTGATTAGTGATGCTGAGCATCACTTCATGTGCTTATTGGCTATTTATATACCTTCTGTGCCAACAAAATCCTACATAGAAGAATGATTTTAGCAGTTGTATCAATACAAGATAAGATGAAGAATTCCAATTACTTTGAGAAAATACACCAGAAGAGACCTAATGCATGTTCAGGCCTGAAGATACAAAATCTGTTTAATTATGCTTCTGAGCTCTCTTTGAATAATACCAGATGCTTTCCGTGTTCTGTTTGATGTGTAGTATGTATCGGAACATAATATATTACTCAGAATTTTTGAAAATTAGAAAAAATTTAAGAGTTTCTGCCCATATCTTTCAAGGGTGAACCAGAAAGGTAAATTTTTGTTTCAACTTATGTTAATTTGGTTTTAGACAACCTTTTTTCTCCCCTTTAGACTTAACATGGTTTCACTTTTACTGTTCTGGTCTAGTGAAACCCTGAATCTGTGCCTCACTTTTCTTATAGCTAATTCTGTGGCTCACATAGTACTTGGAGAAATATGTGTTTCTTCCAAACATCTTATTTATAAGAAAACATGAGAAAAACACCATGTTCTCCAATGAACAATAATCAATGACAATGTTATTCTAAAATTTATCTTCAGGTGTGAAAATATATGTTCATTTGTTGTAAATTAGAGATTGCACTTTGAACTTTTGCCAGCAAAAATATTCATGTAATCTCTCTTGAATAAGAATAATTCCAGATAAAGTTTGTTGATACCTTCCTGTTTTTTTAAAAGAAATAGCAATATAAAACATATACATAGATAGTTGGCACTACACTTCCAGTTAGTCCTTGATTCCATTGTCAAACAGACTTTATATATATATTTTTATTTTCTCCCCAAGGATATTTGACTCACAAACTAATAGGATTCCCAGCGTTATTCCCCTTTATTTCATGTACCATGCACCACAATTCAGGCCATCTCATCTGTCTTCTGTGCCCCCAATACCACTAACAGTTGAAGTCACTGAGAGAAATTGAGCCTAGAGAGAACAATGGAGTTTACAGCCCTTGGAGGGGTGGGTGTATGTGGGTGTACGTATGTGGAGGAGGTATCTCTGTGTGTGGTGTGGGTTTGCGTGTGCACATACATAAGTGATAGAGGGTCAATGTTGAGATTCACTGAGTACTTTCTTAATGCTGGAGAAGTTGAGTGTTTCTAGGTCACTACTTGGAGATATAGCTCTGTAGTTGAGATGTGGTGCACTGGCACTACTGACGCTTTGAATGTAAGAATACTTGACCTTGTTGATCTAGACATTAACTTGCGAATATGTCTGAGAGGCAGATAATAGTGAGTACAGGTATGTGGTGATGCAGAAGGAATACATAGAAGAGAGGAACTGTAACAGACAGGCTATTTTAAAAGATAACATGTCTATGAGACAATGTGAGTGACAAGGAATTGTAAGTCAGAGAGAATTAGGGTATGACAGACAAGGTGCAGAGAAAAATCAGGCTGCAGATGTCAGAAAAGGAGTACATGTGCACGACAGCACAAGTGGGAAGCAGACAATAAAAGAAATGAGGGGAAAGCAGAAAATAGGAATATTTAGGGTTGAAGAAGACCAGAACTAGTAGGAAAATATAACTCTAGAAATTAATTTTTATGATCATGATGTTTCAGGTTAAAAACATACAAACAAAAAACCCAATTAGTTTTTTGATGATAAGAGTAATTGATTTAAATTGTATGGGGAACTTCCAGGAAACATAATTTTAGGAGTGGTAAATACAATGACAAAATAATCTTCAGTATTTTACTATCTCTGTTTATTTCCAATCACCCTGAATAATGGGAAGGAGTGATAGAAAGCCAGAAAAACTGAATTTCTTTCCAGTATTTACACAAAAGTTGTAACATTTGATTTTGGAAAAATGGCATTCTACTTTAGCTTTTCTATGTGAAACAGATTTGATGCATTGTTTCACTGCCTAGGAAATTGATTTCCATAAAAACCTGGTGCCCTTCCTCAGTGCTCCTCAAAATTGTTTCTATAAATCCACTCTCAACATACGTGCTCGATGCAACGAAGGTGTGTTTTCTGTTCTCTATTCCCCACTTTACCTCTCACTACTCGAGATCAAGGACTGTACCTTATTTACCATTACATCCTTTGATACTAAAAATTAATGAATAAGAGAGGAGGGAAATCCCATGTTAGATCCTGGAACTAAAGATTTTCAACTAGAACTGTGAGATAGCACACGCCCAGAGAGGGCTGGCCACACATTAGATTTCGTGGGTACAAAATCATCATTCCTGGCTGCCTGTACAAATCTTTCCTGTTAACTCGTGGTTCTGAGGGTGGTTTACTCCTCTGGATATATTCTCTGTTCATAGGCATACACAAATGTGGAAGTATTTCCCCCTTCATAATTTCAGAGATTGTATTATAACAATATTCAATCTGTAATCTTCCAAGATTTATAAAGAAACTTGTTTACAATAAAAAATAAGTAAAGCTAAGAGTGAATCTAATTATATTAGTGAGACATGAACTCCCAATTTCCCCCCATGACTATACATGTAGATAAGTGTAAAAATTTGCCAGTGATTTATTAAATTGGAGACACTATGAAATATTACATATTCTTACATTCAACAAGTTATTTTTAACAGCGTATTATGTGCCAGGCTGTCTTCTAGGAGGTTTGTGTATACAGCAGTGTAAAGGATAAGTTGCTCCTCTGTAGAGAAAGCAAAATAATAGACATTTAGCAGACCATGCTATTTTTTATTTAAATCGAGAGATACTGTTTGTCATGTCCTATAATTACAGACTGTAAAACTCATTTTAGTATATATACAATAAAAGAAAATATGTTTTCAACAATTTTTACTTTTTGCAAGTAGCATAATATTTTAGCAGAATTTTCAGAGAACAAGTTCATGATATTTTTTTAACATCTTTATTGGAGTATAATTGCTTTACATTGCTATGTTTGTTTCTGCTGTATAAATAAGTGAATCAGCTATATGTATACATATATCCCCATATCCCTCTTACATCTCCCTCCCACCTTCCCTATCCCACCCCTCTAGGTGGTCATAAAGCACCGAGCTGACTTCCCTGTGCTATGCGGCTGCTTCCCACTACCTATCTCTTTTACATTTGATAGTGTATATAAGTCAATGCCACTCTCTCACTTCGTGCCAGCTTACCCTTCCCCCTCCCTGTGTCCTAAAGTCCATTCTCTACATCTACATCTTTATTCCTGTCCAGCCCCTAGTTTCTTCAGAACCATTTTTTTCTTTTAGATTCCATATATATGTGTTAGCATACGATATTTGATTTTCTCTTTCTGACTTACTTCACTCTGTATGACAGACTCTAGATCAATCCACCTCACTGCAAATAATTCAACTTCATTTCTTTTTATGGCTGAGTAATATTCCATTGTATATATGCGCCACATCTTCTTTATCCATTCATTTGTTGATAGACACTTAGGTTGCTTCCGTGTCATGGTTATTGTAAATAGAGCTGCAGTGAACGTTGTGGTACATGACTCTTTTTGAATTATGGTTTCTCAGGGTATATGCCCAGTAATGGGATTGCTAGGTCATATGGTAGTTCTGTTTTTAGTTTTTTAAGGAACCTCCATACTGTTCTCCATAGTGGCTGTATCAATTTACATTCCCACCAACAGTGCAAGAGGGTTCCCCTTTCTCCACACCCTCTCCAGTATTTATTGTTTGTAGGTTTTTTGATGATGGCCATTCTGACGGGTGTGAGGTGATACCTCATCGTAGTTTTGATTTGCATTTCTCTAATGATTAGTGATGTTGAGCATCCTTTCATGTGTTTGTTGGCAATCTGTATATCTTCTTTGGAGAAATGTCTATTTAGGTCTTCTGCCTAATTTTTGATTGGGTTGTTTTTTTTTGATATTGAGCTGCATGAGCTGCTTGTCAATTTTGGAGATTAGTCCTTTGTCAGTTTCTTCATTTGCAAGTATTTTCTCCCATTCTGAGGGTTGTCTTTTCATTATGTTTATGGTTTCCTTTGCTGTGCAAAAGCTTTTAAGTTTCATTAGGTCCCATTTGTTGTCTGCCTAATGGTTTATCAATTTTGTTTATCTTCTCAAAGAACAAGCTTTTAGTTTTATTGATCTTTGCTATCATTTCCTTCATTTATGTTTCATTTATTTCTGATCTGATCTTTATGATTTCTTTTCTCCTGCTAACTTTGGATTTTTTTGTTCTTCTTTCTCTAATTGCTTTAGGTGTAAGATTAGGTTATTTATTTGAGATTCTTCTTGTTCCTTGAGGTAAGATTGCATTGCTATAAACTTCCTTCTTAGAACAGCTTTTGCTGCATCTTGTAGGTTTTGGGCTGTCGTGTTTTCATTATCATTTGTTTCTAGGTATTTTTTGATATCCTCTTTGTTTTCTTCAGTGATCTCTTGGTTATTTAATAGCATATAGTTTAGCCTCCCTGTGTTTATATTTTTTATAGTTTTTTTTTTCCTGTAATTGATGTCAAGTTCCTGATTTTTAAATAACATTGTAAAAAAGCTGTAATTCAAGAGATTTGAAGGTACCCAAGAGATAGGAAACTAGGTCATGACATTCCTTTTTTACCAGGGAGGCAATCAACATAACAAGAAATTTTTCATTATATTGTATAATATCTCAGGTTGAATCACTGCAAATTATGATCACAATTACAGATCACTAAGAAAGAAAAAAGGCAAGATAAGAAAAATAATTTGGTCATAGCTATAAATTTTACAGAGTAATCATCATATTTAAAATACTGTATCTTAAGGCAATACTACTAAAGCAAATCACTACTGAAAGCATCTTTGGTATCTGAAAATCGAATCTTTGCTCAATTTTAAATTTATATGTAGTGCACAATGGATTTCCTTGTGCTGTGTATTGTAGCAATTGCCTGGCCTGTGCCTTGAATACTGCACTAATCATTTTCATATTGATGCCACTACTTTTCTTCATTTTGTCAGCTCCTTGCTTGGTATTACTTTTCTAAGCTTATTCTGGAATGTGGTCATGTCAATAAGATGGCACAAGGAGTTTATTTCATTATTCAGAGAAAATGTTCCCCTTTTAAAGACAAATATATTTTTGTGAAAATATCATTTGACTTTAGAATTTTCTCTTTTCCTTTGACCCATTTTTTTCTTTCTTTTCTTTTTCTCTCCCTTCTTTCTTTCTTTCTTCTCTCTCTCTTTTCCACTTGATTTCTTCCCTCTTTTTATTTTTTATTAGCATTTTTAGTTTCATACTCATTGATTACTATCACTCTGTCTTGACTTTATCATCTCACTTATGGTTTAGGTTTCTCATTAGAGGCCTCAAAAGATTTTTTGCCCTTAGTTTGTCTATACTACTATATACATTTTCTATGTATATACCTAATATTTTTTCACTTTAATTATTTTACTCTGTTTGCTACAGGAAACAAAGGATCTTTTACGTTCCCACAATTCTCCACAATACATAAAATATGTTCTCTTTTTCCCAGAGAAAAGAACTAGTGTGTGCAGGTGGAGACAATTTCAGAAGTATGCATGCCATTAATATGAGAATAAATGTTATAGGAACAAATCATCTATCTTAGGATGTCTTCCCTCTCCTCTCTATATACCAGAAGACAGTCAAGGACAAGAAATGCTGAAAGGACCAGAAGGGAAAGGGGGAAAGAGAGTAAGAAAAGGAGAGCAAATTCACGAAAAGAAATGTTGGAAAATTTCTTCTCACACATTTTTCTTCCTAGAGCAATAACTAAGCCTTATTGTTCTAAAGACAAGCTCTTTTAACCACCCTGAGTCAATGGACAATGAAAGACATCTCCCAACACCACCTTTTGCCTTTGAGTTTTAAGATTAACTCCATAAAGAATCAGGCTCCTGTAGTGGATGAGGATAAGAAGAGAGGCTGGTGACTTGAGTGGGAGAGGAGGAGGTGTGGTCAGCCCCTAGGGGAGGATTCCTTAGACTGGACTCTACAGGAGTGGACAATTCCAAGACCAGGAGAAACATCCCATGATTCTGCCATTGGCAGGAATTGAGACACTCCCACCAAGTGCCTCAAAGGTGGGGAGAGGATGTGTGCATGTAAGAGGTGGCAGGTCCTAAAGCCCAATGAACTTGAGTACATTTGTGAAGGAGCAAGTAGAGAGCACAATGCCCAACAAATGGAAAACATTCTCAGCTGGAAGCAGCAATACTGATAATAACAGCAACCACTTAAGCCTAAATACTAAGCCCGTCTTGTCTAAGATCTTGAGATTCCATACATCTGGCTGTAGGCAGAAAACTGCCCTCTTTTCAAAGATGCCCACATCCAGATTCCTGGTAACTATGACTATGTCACTTTACATGGCATAGGAGCATTAGGTTGTAAATAGATTTACAGGTTGCAATCCACTGTTTTTAAAATAAGGAGCTTATCCGGCGTTATCCAGGTGGGTCCAATGTAATCACAGGCTTCTTAAAAGTAGAAAAGGGAGGCAGAGATGATGATCAGGGTCAGAGTGATGGGATGTAAAAAGAACTCAATCTGCTCTTGGTTTTGAAAATGGAGGACGTCTATGAACCAAAGAATGCCGGCAGTCTCCAGAAGCTGGAAAAGTCAGGAAAATAAATTCTCCTCTACAAAATTTCTCTCCTGCAAGAAATGCAGCCTTGTCAACACCTTGATTTTAGACCCATGAAACCTGTGTTGGGCATCTGACCTACAAAACTGTAAGGTAATAATTTGTTGTTTTAAATCACCAAGTTTATCTTAAGTTGTTACAGCAGAAATACAAAACTAATACCTCAAAAGGAAAAAAGAGGAGCATATTGAAAATTTACTGTTAGCATTCACCATCAACTTTAATTTGATTTACCAAAATAAGAAAAGTAATATTACACATATGTGAGTATTATGGAGCAAACTCACACCTATCTTATAAATCCTTGTCAAAAATAGTCACCCATATGTAAAAGCCTCACTTAATGTTGAATCACACAAGTATACCTCCTTAGGAGCCTCAACTCAAATGTTTAGATTAAATGTGTGTTCCTATCTAACAAAGAGAAAAATTGCCTCCAGCAAATAAAAGACTTTGCATATATGTATCCTGAAAGGAGATGCACTGGAAATTTAAACCCCCCCAAAGCTGAGGCCATTTATAATGGAGCCCAGGAGAGCATTTAGCCTGGCTCAGCTCACCAGGGTCAGTGTTATGATTGACCCCAGTCAAGTCTGCAAGCAACGCGGGGGAGCCCTTTTATTGCTCAACTGTCAGCTGCAGAGAGCTTTGCAATATCCTGTAAATACCGTATAATGAGGAGATTTTGTTCTACGGTGTAGCTATTACATGGACAAGAACTATAGAAATCCTGTGTTTAGAATGAAGGTCAAATTCTCAGCAAGTAAAGCTTTGTATTACCACCCTCCTAAGCATAAAAGAAAAGTGAAATACTCTTAACTTCCCCACGATATGTTTTCCTTCCTGTCAGGTTTCTGCCTAAAATACATCCTAGTGACTGGAGCTAAAATACAACCAGGTGCTAATATTGGCAGAGGGCTAAAGGTAATAAAGTTCTACCCAGAGCAGAGCTGCTGGGCAGCAGATGGAGAGTGATTCCATGCAGATCCTGGCACATGATCCTTTATACACAATGTAGCACATCTCATAGGTGCTAGAAGTGTGAGAAATATTTGCTTAGGTCTGGGTGCATTCACCCATAAACTGATGCTTAAGAAGGAAAAAACCTCCATGAGAGGAGAAAAAAAGGACTACAGTATAATTCTATCATATGCATGATGGGATATTTATAATGCAGTCACCACAATTTCCCTCTTATTTCATTTTTATATGAAAAAAATTATAATCTACCTCACCAAGATCCATTTTCTGTTTCACTCTAATCAAAGTCGGTGCCTGATAGAGTCACATCCCTAAGAACTGTGAAGGGCCACTCGATGTCAAGAGGGCTCACTCTGCTGATCCTCTCCAACAACACAATGTTGAACTATTTTGTCAAAAACAGAGAAAGAGAGCCCATAGAAATGTTTTTCTTTCCAAGGAGGAAGTAGAAGCTTTCCTCTCCTGGGGAAAACTAATATTGTTAATCCTCCTCACATAAGAACACAAATACTTTATTCTTTGAAGAGAATGCTAGAGAATGGCTTAAGTTTAGGTATTCATTCTATATCCTTTATGAGTCCACATAACTAGGCCTGGAAGGCCAATTCCAATTACATGCAAGGAAGGTCTAACCTTGCAGACTCTGTTAACTCAGCAGCCTTCCTAAGTGAACCCAGGGGTTCACCAATCTTCATACTCCTGGTATCAAAGCTTGCATCAATGTAACAGTTATAACTCTGTACCAATGGGGGCAATTTCTTATTTGAATATTTTCTTTTAAGTGACTAAGGAAGAAAAAATTCGTTGACACATTCACAAGGAACATATATAATAGAAAATGCTTGGCATGGGACTGCAATTTAGAGATATGTTATTTAGTGAGGAAGGGTTAGCTTTCAAGATACAGTGGAATTAAATGCCTATTAGTTATCATTTTTACTAGTGCCATTAGATAAACATGAAATCCGCAAACCTCTAAAAATATAATATATAACCAGTTATATCACAAATCCTAACACTAGTGAATTATTGCAGAAAGTAACTCACAACATAAAAGAAAATATATCATTTCACAGGAAACTGATGTTTAGCTAATGACATAACCAAAGGCTAGAATATCTTTTTATGCACATGTGTAAGTCATGATTCTTTTCAGTATATATATTTTTTCAATATTCAATGTTAAGAGAAGACATTATTGCATTTCAGTTTTTTTAAAATCTATATAAGTAAGGTTTAGCTAAATGTGGAACAAGAATAAATAAAATCTAATCATTTAGAATTAAAATGATACATTTAACAATAGGTAAAAACAGACGTGTAGATTGCTAAGGAAAATGACACAGTGGAATTATTTTTTCCTTTTGTCCAGAGAAAACTTGTATGAAATAAAAATGGGGAAAAGGCCTAACAAGTATATATTTTCAAAGACTTTTAGAGCAGTATCATATTCACAGCAAAATTGAGAGGAAGGCAGATATTATGACAATAATGAGTACATGAAAAAAAAAATATAAAAACACAATAGTGCCTTCCCAACTATGGCTTCCCACATCTCAGAAAAACTAAACTATTTGGACTCATTAATATATGACTTTTGGTGCACAAAATTAGTTTTATTTTCAAAGTCTGAAAAAAAAAACTGAGTCACTACATTAATTTACTGAGGATTTAATATAGCCTATTAGCAAGTTATAGTGTATATATGTGTAAGGTGGATTTATTTTCTCTATCATACAAACATCAAGAAGAAACATGGTTAGTATCTATATTTAGTGCTAACAATTAGTATAGAAGAACTGGAGTCACTACAGAGACACTTTCCATGGAAAGGCCTTGCTTCCATAGACAGATGACTGAACCAGGAGGCTTCATGACCAGTCGGCAAGGGGCAACACTCATTACAAATTCTTCATCAACAGCTGGAATTCTGGGGGCTCCTCTTAGGATTTCTAATCTCCCACCCTGCCCAGCTTCCACTCTGAGGTCCAAAAGATGGAGAATGGAATTTCAACCAATCTGTGTATGTTAGTACTAGAAACTTACACTAGTTAAGTGTAAGAAAATTTAGAAGTATGGCATTATTTGCACTCTAAAGGAAAAGGAGCAAGCAATTCTTACCTAAGATTTCCTTCTGGACAGCTCCAGTGTGAGTCCAGCCAGCAGCCTGTTTAGCATGTCACTCGTCATCTTTTTCTTTCTATATAAAAATATTCTTCCTTTTCATTTTCATAACAGGCAGAACTTTTAGAGAAATTTTATGAGAGACTTAGCTAAAAAGTTATTTGTGCTTTTTTTTTTGTCATTTTACTACTTTGGAAATAGTGAAGAAATGTCTCTAACAATGATAGGAATGACATATTTGGAATGTTTTAAAAAATATAAAAGATCTTTCTATTTACCCAGCTCATGAAGTCTAAAAAGGACTGTATGGTTTGCAGGTAGAGGAGAATACCTGACAAGGGGATAAAGGGAAATTGACATTTGGAAAAAATGCCAGGAGAAAAATCAGGAGAAGAAATAGAAAAGATAGCATATCCTCACAATCTGTTTTACCCTCTGTGTTGGTTAATTTTATGTGTCAACTTGACTAGACTAAGGGATGCCCAGATAGCCGATAAAAGCTTATTTCCGGGTTTGTCTGTGAGAGTGTCTCTGGAGGAGATGAACATTTAATTTGGTAACCTGAGTGAAGAAGATTGCCTTCACCTATGCAAGTGAGCATCATCCAATCCAGAGAAGGCCTGAATAAAACAAAAAGTAGAGAAAGGGTGAATTCACTGTCTCTGCTTGAGCTGAGACATCGATCTTCTCATGCCCTTGGACACTGGCACTACTTGTTCTCCAACCTTCCTACTCAGACCAGGACTTACACCATTGGTGCCCCCTTCTTGGGCCTTTAGACTTAGACTTATACCTTTTGCTTCCCTGCTTCTTAGGCTTTTAGACTCAGACTGGATTACACCACAGACTTTCTTGGTTCTCCAGCTTGTAGGTAGCAGATGGTGAGACTTCATAATTGCATGGGTCAATTATATATATAATATATTATATATATATTATATATTATATATATATATTTCCACAAGTTATGTATATAACTTATATACATATATATGTGTATGTATATATATATATATATATATATATATATATATACACACAGATATCACCCATTTCCACAAGTTATTTGGTTGAAGAAGCATGACATAACAATGAGACAGCTAAATTGACATCTTCTTATATTGTCATTGATGGCAGATATTAGAAGAAGGTAGCTCCTGGGTTGTAGCCATAGAAAAGACAAAGTTCTCTTCTTCTCAGTTAAAACACATCTTCCATTTTTTTCCCTTCAATACCATTTTTCTTCAAAATGAATACAGGCCTGGATTTATTAAAGTTTTAGAGACATAAATCTAGAGAAACATGTTATACTCAGCTGAAAGATGTAGCTTGAAGTATTTTTGAATGCAATGTGTTGGTGGGAATCTTGGAGGGAAGTTCAGGGATTGAAGGGTATATGAATGATGCTTTTACCACACTCCAATGCTCTTTTTAAGTAGAAGAAGCTACCTTCATGTAACAATACTGACTTAGATCCATTCATTTACCCACTACAAAGAGGGAAAAATTAAATGGCTTATGCGATTGGTAAATTTAGGATAAAGGAAGGGAATATGTTGACCAGACACTTTCTCATTACTCTCAGTAGTGATTTACCCAGAGGGAATATGAGTCTGCTTTTCTCCTCCAAGTGTAGGATCTATCCTTAAAAAGAGATGCCTGTATCAACCTAAGTCTGCTAGGAATGCCAGTCATAAGCATAAAACTCAGTACTAGGAAAACCACTCACCAATGTCTGCTTTGTCTTCAATATACATGTTTGTCATTGTTTCTCAACTAGTTTAACATTGGGTAGAGGAGGGTAGTGCTATTAATTGAGCCTCCTTTTACCTCAACATGTAGTGCATGGCTGAAATATGTCAGCAGTAGAATATGGAGGAGCAAAATGAACATTACAGAAAGATTATTGTTGAGATGAGGTACGTGTGTGGTGCCCAGAACTTATTTTTACCTGGGAAGAACATTTCGAATCTGCTGTTTATAGATGCCTACTTCAAGCAACTAGGCTGGTTTTCACAACGGTATAAATGTATGGTTGTTACAATTGACTTTTACAGGTTTGCCTAGGCAAGAGATAGGAAGCCTGAGGCTTCTTAATGTTTTATCTTGGCAGGTCACTGCAGCTTATTGATGCTTTATCCCCAAGTGTGTGGCTATTTCTCTGGGTCATCAACTGTTTCTCAATATTTAGGCTGCATGTGTCAGACCATAAATAAATGGTCATGGGTCTCAGCAATCACAGGAGACCTACAGACTTCAACATAGGCAAAAGAATGACACATGTTTGAATGTGGCTAGAGGTTGACTCAAGCAAATTTGAAGTGCCAGCGTAACCTCAACAAGTGCCAACCACAAGAGACTTGGCAAGTTAATGCCATCTAGGCAGGCCTCCACAAAAGGGGTGGGACTTAAGCAGGCTCAAATAGCTTCAGGATGCAGACTACTGGTGCTTGACCATGAATTAATTATATGCTTGTAGCTTTTCTTGTCTCAATTATAGGGAACAGAATCTTCCACATATAAGTCTTTCATATAATAGGAACTAGAAATTTGTTCCTTCAGAATTTTAAGGCACCTAAGTTCTGAGTGTACCGTGGAATACTTAAGAAGTTCTAGCTTTAAATAGTTAATATCAGGCCTTGCTAAGCATTTATAGATTGGTTGTCCGCAAAATCCATTCTCCATTTAAACCATGAGGGATTTCTGAGCATGTAGTTTACCAACATTCTCAAAAGTCAAAATAAATTTAACTCAAAGTATTGAACAGTGAGTTCCAGGGCCGTACAAGTATTTTAAATGAGTACAGCAATTGCCTATTCCCTAAGAAAAAAGTCCAAAGTAATTCCTGAAATTAATACTCTAAAGAACAATGGGGAGGCACATGAGGGCAGTATCAGGAAGTATATTAATATATTGAGCCCAGATCTGGATTTGATGCTGGTTGACATTTCTCAATTCAAGAAATTGAAAGTAGATAAGATTCATTGTCACTAGTGAATATTTTATGCAGATCCCCTGAGACAAAATCTACAAGGTTATGTTACCAGTACAGGTCATTAAGAAAAGGGAAATAAAATAGAGAACCATTTTGTGAATATTACTAGCCTTATATATATCATGGCAGGTAAAGGACAAAATTAAAAAACATATTAAACTGCTATTCAGGGATGTCTTTCTGAAGTGCATGAATGAACTAAATAGAAAGGAATAAAATATGACAAATATACCACATTGCTGCCAAAAAAGCAGCTTTCTGCCTCATAGAATAAGGAAGCATTTTATATACTGCTATGATATAATGAAAGTGGACAAAAGAAAAGTACATAGTAGTATGAGTAGAAGGATATAGTAATTGCTCATAACCTAAGAAATGTATTTGGGACAGTGCAAAAGAAATTGATAATCTGGAGAAGCAAGGTGAATGCTTGAAGGAAAAGGAAAGGAATGAGCTTTTATACAATGTATTCTTTTGTACCCTTTGACTTGAATATGAATGTTTATTGAAAATAAATGAAAGACCCCAAAGAACACATGCAAAAAAAAAAAAACCTGTTAGAAATAATGAACAATTCAGCAAATTTCCAAGATCCAAAATCAACACACAAAAATCAGTTGTAGTTTACACACTAACAGTGAATAATCCAAAAAGAAAATTAAAAAAATAATTCCATTTTTGATAGCATTAAGGAAATATTTAGGAATAAATATTTTTCCTAACCAAGAAGATGAAATAGGTATACACTGAAAGCTACAAAATATTGCTGAAAGAAATTAAAGAACATATAAATAAATGAAGACATTCCATGTTCATGCCTTGGAAGATTTATATCATTAAGATGTCAATACTATTCAAAGTAATCTACAGATTCAATTCTATTTCTACCAAAATTCCAATGAAATTTTTTAGCAAATTTATAGGGAAATAAATTTGGTTACTCTTTTATTTTATTTTTCATTGAATTATAGTTGATATACAATATTATATGCTACAGGTGTACAATATAGTAATTCACAATTTTTAAACATTATACTTCATTTATAGTTATTATAAAATACTGGTTATATTCCCTGTGTTGTGCAATATATCCTTGTAGCTTATTTTATACATAATAATTTGTACATCTTAATTCCCTACTCCTATATTGTTCCTCCCCCATTCAATCTTCTCACTGGTAACCACTAATTTGTTCTCTATATCTGTGAGTCAGTTTCTTTTTCATTATATTCAATAGTTTGTTGTATGTTTTAGATTCTACATATAACTGATACAATATTTGTCTTTCTCTGCCTGACTTATTTCACTTAGCATAATACCCTCCAAGTCCATCCATGTTGTTGCAAATGGAAATTTCATTCTTTTTATGGCCGAGTAGTATTCCATTGTGTGTGTATGTGTGTGTATATCTATATATACACACACACACACACACACACCACGTCTTGTTTATCCATTCATCTGTTGATGGACACTTAGGTTGCTTCCATATCTTGGCAGTTGTAAATAATGCTGCTATGAACATTGTGGGGCATGTATCTTTTTGAATTAGTGTTTTTGTTTCTTTTAGATATACACCCAGGAATGGAATTGCTGGGTCATACGGTAGTTCTATTTTTTGTTTTTTGAGAAACCTCCATACTCTTTTCCACAGTGGCTGCACCAAATTACATTACCACAAACAGTGTAGGAGAGTTTCCTTTCCACATCCTCACCAACATTTCTTATTTATGTTCTTTTTGATGATATACATTCTGACAGTTGTGAGGTGATAACTCATTGTGGTTTTGATTTGCATTTTTCTGATGATTAGCAATGTTGAACATCTTTTCATGTGCCTGTTGGCCATCTGCATTTCCTCTTTAGAAAAATGTCTGTTCAGGTCTTCTGGACATTTTTTAATTGGGTTTTTTTTTTTTTTTGTGGTACACAGGACTCTCACTGTTGTGGCCTCTCCCGTTGCAGAGCATAGGCTCCAGACGCACAGGCTCAGCAGCCATGGCTCATGGGCCCAGCTGCTCCGCAGCATGTGGGGTCCTCCCAGACCGGGGCATGAACCCGTGTCCCCTGCATCAGCAGGCAGACTCTCAACCACTGCACCACCAGGGAAGCCCAGGGTTGTTTGTTTTTTTGATGTTGAGTTGTATGAGCTGCTTATATATTTTGGATAGTAACCGCTTATCAGTCATATCATTTGCCAATATTTCTCCCATTCAGTAGGTTGTCTTTTCATTTTGTCAATGGTTTCCTTTGTTATGCAAGAGCTTTTAAGTTTAGTTTGGTTCCATATGTTTATTTTTATTTCCTCTACTTTTAGAGACAGATCCAAAAATTATTGCTATGATTTATGTCCAAGTGTGTTCTGCCTATGTTTTCCTCTAGAAGTTTTATGATTTCCAGTCTTACATGTAGGTCTTTAATCCAATTTCCATTTATTTTTGTGTATAGTGTTAGAAAATATTCTAATTTCATGTTTTCACATGTAGCTGTCCAGTTTCCCAGCATCACTTGTTGAAAACATTGTCTTTTCTCCATTGTATATTCTTGCCTCCTTCACTGTAGATTAATTGATCATAAGTACATGAGTTTATTTCTGGGCTGTCTATTCTGTTCCATTGATCTATGTGTCTGTTTCTATGCTAGTACAATAGTGTTTTGACTATTGTAGCTTTGTAATATAGTCTGTCTCCCAAGACTGAACCAGGAAGAAATAGAAAATATGAAAAAACCAATTACCAGTAATGAAACTGAATAAGTAATTTAAAAACTCCCAACAAACAAAAGTCTAGGACCAGATGGTTTCACAGGTGAATTCTACAAAATATTTAGAGAAGTTTTAAAACCTATCCTTCTCAAACTATTCCAAAAATTGCAGAGGAAGGAATACTTCCAAACTCATTCTATGAGGCCACCATCACCCTGATACCAAAACTGGTTGGTTGTGTTGTAGAGGGTTTTTTTTTTTTTTTTTGCTTATTTGTTTAAAAGAAGAGAGTTTTAAATATGTCTACTCTTTTCCTTAAAAAATTATACTTAGGTATGAGCTAAAGCATCAGCAAATAAATTATACTAGAAAGCTAAAAGTCAGGTGAATGCTGTCCCATTTCTGGGGAGTAAATCAATGAAACTGAACAGAATTGCTCAAAGATCTTTGTGGTGGCACATTTATTTCTGAAATGTAGCTGAAAACTGAGCCTTGTGTCTTCTTGCTTCATTTGCAGCTGATTGGGATCAGATGGGAGTAGGGCATAAGGATTTTTGGGTCCACAGAATCTTAGGAGCTCCTTCTGCCACTCTCTGGAGTTAAATATGGATCCTGTAGAGACAGCTCTTGTTTCTTCCAGGGATAATTGAAACTGCCAACACTTATTGATCATTCATTCAGTAACTGTTGAACAAATATTTATTGAATGCCTCCTATATAACATTGGTTGTGCTAGGTGCTGGTAATACAGCAAAGAAGAAATGAAGGGATGATATTTTCAAAATGCTGAAAGAAAACAATTGCCAACCAAGAATACTATACCCAACAAAACTGTCCTTCAAAAATGAAGGAGAGATAAAGACATTGCCAGACAGACACAAGATAAGGAGTTCACTAGACCTGCCTTACAGGAAATCTCAAAAGGAGTTATTCAAGTTCAAATGAGAGGACACTAAATAACAACATGAAAACATATAAAATATAAAACTCACTGGTAAAGGTAAACATATGATATAATTAAAAATACCCTAATACTGTCATGGTACTGTGTAAATCCTTTGATCTCTAGTATAAAATTTAAAAATTAATAATATTAAAAATAAATATAGCTACAAGAATTTGTTAATGAATGCACAATGTAAAAAGATGTAAAGAGTGACATCAATAGCATAAAATGTGGGGGAGAAGTAAAAGTGTAGACTTTTGTGTTCAATTGCATGTAATTAACAGCTTAAAACAGACAGTTTTATATGTTTACATATATGATGTTTTATGTAAGCCTCATGGTAACAACAAAGAAAAAATCTATAATGGTTAAACAAAAGATATAGAGAAAGGAATTAAAGCATACTACTACAAAAAATAAATTACAAAGGAAGGCAATAAAAGAAAGAAAAACATTTTTTAAGTCAGAAAACAGTTAACAAAATGGTTATAGAAAGTCCTTACCTATCACTAAGTACTTTAAATGTAAATGAACTAAATTATCCAATAAAAAACACAAAGTGGCTGGATAGACAAACAGAAACAAGATCCAATAACATGCTGCTTACAAGAGACTTATTTTAGATTTAAATATACACACATAGGTTGAAAGTGAAGGGATGGAAAAAGAAATTCCATGCAAATTGTGACTAAAAGAAATTAGAAGTGGCTATCCTTATACTTGATAAAATAGACTTTCAGTAAATATCAGTCACAAGAGACAAGGAAAGACACTATGTAGTGGTAGAGGGGTCAATTTATCAAGAGGATGTAATGATTGTAAATATATACATATGCAACATTGAAGAACCTAAATATTTAAAGCAAATATTAATAGACTTGAAGGGAGAAATTGACAGCAATACAATAATAGTAGAGGACTTAATTACCCTAATTTCATACTGGATAGTTCATCCATACAAAAATTTAATAAGGAAACAGTGGATGTAAATAACACCATAAATCAAATATCCTAATAGACATATAAACAACATTCCATTAAATAGCATCTTATATTCTTCTCAAGTGCACATGGAACATTCTCCAGGATAAATTATATTTTAGGTCACAAAACAAGTCTTAACAAATCTAAGAAGGCTGTAATCATAACAAATATCTTTTCTGACCACAATGGTATGAAACTAGAAATCAATAATAGGAAAACTGAAAAATTCAAAAATAAACAAGTAAAACTACATTAAATTAAAATGTTTCTGCATGCAAAGGAAACAATCGCAAAATAAAAAGGCAATATATGGAATAGGAGGAAAATTTGTAAACCATATATCTGATAAAGGGTTAATATCTAAAGTGTATAGGAAACTCAAACAACTCAATAGCACAAAATAAAAACAAAAGCAAAAAGAGAAAAGCCATACAGTTTAATTAAAACTTTGGAAAAAGACCTGAATAGACATTTTTCCAAAGAAGACATACAAATGGCTATCAGGTACATGAAAATATGCTCAACATCACTAATTATCAGATAAATGAAAGTCAAAGCCACAATGAGCTATCACCTCACACCTGTTAGGATGGTGATTATCAAAAAGACAAGAGATAACAAGAGTTGACAAGGGTTTTGAGAAAAAGGAACGCTTGTACAGTATTAGTGGAATGCAAATTGGATGGATAAAGAAAATGTGGTATCAAAAAAGAAAAAGAAAATGTGGTATATATCAATGAGATGTTATTCAGCCTTAAAAAAAGAAGTAACTTCTGCCATTTATTGCAACATGGATGAACCTGGAGGGAATTATGCTACGTGAAATAAGACAGAAAGAGAAAGATAGTACAGTATGGTATCACTTATATGTGCAATCTAAAACATAACAAAAGTCAGACTCACAAAAGTAGAGAGAATGGTGGTTGCCAGGGCTGAGGGGTGGGGGAATGGGTGATCAAAGGGTACAAATTTTCAGTTATAAAATAAAGAAGTTCTGAGGATCTAACCAATGGCATGATGACTATAGTTAATAATACAGTATTGTATACTTGAAGTTTGCTGAAAGTCTTAAGCATTCTCATCACACACACGTTTGCTATGTCTCTTCCAAATATATTTTTGCCTTTAATATGTCTTTTAATGTTTTTCTTGATAGCCAAATGTGATGTACTAGGTAAAATGAACTGATGTAAATAAACTTTTATTAATGGGTGATAAAGTTTTGGGGGAGGGGAAGTATGCTATACTTGTTTTATTAGCTCTCAGTCTTTTAGCGAGCCTGTGTCCCTGGACTGTGAACTTGACATGTGCTTCTCAGCACTCCCTCCCCCTTAGGTGGGACAGGATGGTGAGAGTAGGCTGGATTTGGGTATGTCCCTTCCTCTATGTGGAAGGCTAGACCCACGTAGAATTGGCTATTTCTCTTCCCTCAGGTCAATTAGGCTCTGATAAATCTCTACTGGGTCAGACTCTAGTTAAATACTTTCACCTGAGAGCATACCTTGTTAAGAACAGCGTGTCCTAGAAAATTTCAAAATGGCTCCTTTTCTCCTCCTGCTGGAAGCATGAGGGTAGTTTTCTCCACTATTCACTGTGAGAACCTGGTAAAACTCACAAATGTGTGGGTCCCCCCCACCACTATGCTTTGGCCCCCCTGGAGTTTTCCACATTGAGCCTCCAGAATTCATCAATTGCAGTTCTGGTTTCTCTATGCCAGCGCTGGTTTCCATTAAGGTTTCAGCTTGTGGATTTCTGCTCAGGTAAGTTATGATTCTCTGTATTTGACCGTCAGTCTCTCCAATTTGAGGGGGTGGGGTAAGTTTTTGCTTACTTCTCTTATGGATCTAAGAGTTGTTGATTTTTCATGTTAGCTTTTTTACTTGCTGTTAGGACAGAATGACAATTTCCAAGCTTCTTAAATGCTTTACTGGAAACCATTAGTCCCAGCTTTTAGCTTTTGAGGTGCTTCTATGGTCTGTTACTTCATTTTTTGATAATTATAAACAAGTTAAAGTAATTAAGGGGTTCTCACTGGGAAAAAAAAAAACAAAACAAAAGCAAACGGCTAAGTCTTTAGAGTGTTTTTTAATTTTGAAGTTTTAAGAGATCACATTTTATGTAAAAATCCCTTTTTACGTCTCTCCACAGCCCCTGAAATCAATGCAATGCTTTGATTTTGACCATGCTAATCTTCATGCAATTTTTGATCAACATCCTGACTGCAATGGCTGTTTATAATCCCTCCAGAACAGCAAAGCACATCCACCTTCTTACCAGCTGATAACTATTCTGTGTTACCTTGAGTGTTTCCTTGAAATTATCCCCAAACCATTGTAAACCTTGCACTTTAATATCCAGCATGACACCCTTTATTTCTTCACAACTAGTCCGGCACTATCAGTTGCAAGTCTTTTATCAGTTATTATGGGTCAAAACCATTAGCTCAAAGACACAATTTATGGAAAGAGTGAGACATTGTGATATAAAGAACACAGATTTTAGAACATATTGAAATTAGTGTAGTACAGGAGAGCACTGAGATCAATTTCACTTACACATACTTGTATTTGTAAGTGACAAATACAGACAAATGATGCATTGGGTAGAATTAAACTTTAATAAGTGTGTATTACTCTTTTCCCACTTCAGGTGGAGTATTTTCCTATTACACTTCGCTAGCTGGGACACCGTTTCAGAAAATTTCCTGGAAACTTCCTTTCACTGTTCTGGTACAGACTCTGGAGCTAAATTCCTCAGCCTCAGATCCTGATCCTCATTTAGTTTTGTGATTTCGGTAAGTTACTAAGTTATGTGTTTCTAAATTTCGTCATCTATATAATGGGGGGGTGTGTCAAATTTTTTTATGACAATTGAATGGGGCAAAGTAAAGAGTGTGTAATGTATTTCAGGCAAAGATCAGGAAAATGAAGAATCAGTGAGTTTAAAATACTGAGAAATGATAAGTAGAGTTGGAGCTTAGACCCAGAGCGTAGCACTGTGGAATGGAGTAGCAGATGGAACTGATGTTTGAGATTAGAGTAAACTTTATAGTCTAATGAAACTTATAGTTTTAAAAGTAGCATGTACTGCTTTGTGGAAGCAAAGAAAGGCCACTGAAGTTTTTTAAAGATCAGATCGAATATTTTAGTTTAGAAAGAATTTTGTAATTCTTGAGGATGAATTTGAAAGATCAAGAATGGAGTCAGGGAAACCAGTTGAGAGGTTAGAGATGCTGGTGGGTGTATAAGAAGGTATTTGATTAAAAAAACAACATGGAATGTTTTTTGTTTTATATAGGGTTTCATTAATAGTATATTCAAATAAATAGGAACACATTATTGATACTTATAAAAATAAATAGTAAATAAGGTATCACCTCTCTGTTTAAAGCCATTTAATGTTACTTCATTTTCTGCTGCAAGTACGACAAAGAGCTTTTACATAGCTGGTACAGCCTTTCATAATTTACTCCAATTTAGCTCTTGTATTTAACTGTAGTTTTCCTTCTGCAACCTTTATATTTAACCACCTTGTTCTACTTACAATCCTTAAATCACCATAAATTTTCAGTCCTCCATTGCTTTTGTTATCACATGAGCCTAAAGTTAATCTCTTCTTCCTTTTCATTTTTAAAGTCTGTAAATTCCAATTTAAGCAGCATCTTTCTTTCCTTTTTTACTTCCTCCATCCCTTCCTATCTCCCATTTCTCCTTTCCTTCCTTTTTAAAATTTATTTTTGTATTGATTTTTTTCATACCTACCACCCCTCTCCCCTGTTTTTTCATACCTAACAGTCACTTCCCTTAATATAATACCTATCACAGTGTGACATGAAATCATTTGTCACTTTTGTTTATATATTAGGAGAGTCTCCCTTTTAGGGCTTTAAGTTTGCATCAGTCTGTAATTCAAAGGGTTATTAAAATAGTTTACTTATTCAACCTTGTTATTTCTCTATTTGTGAAAGTTTAAAACATAGACAATGTTAGCGCTGACTCTTTTTCAGTTTCTGTTTCTTCATTTCTATGGACTTATTATTTATCTCCTTGTGATTTGTGTTTTAATTAAAAAGAAATAATTCAAAAAAGATGAATACATATGTATGATTTCCTCCACGAGGTCCAAATGGCTATTGGGTAATTGTATCATCAAGCATTTAGAAATATGTGGACTAAATACAGTGCACTGTATAGTTAAAGAAGCCTGTAAAGGCTCAAGCAATATTGTTCCAACATATACCCACAAATCATTGCCTTCTCCATCAGTTGTGTCCTCACCTCTCAGCCTTAGAGCACTATTCATTAACAGCCCCCATTGTTTTCTAAGACTTGCAAGCCCTAGCACACTGTAATGCTTGCCTGGTGGGAAGTTGATATGCTCCGCAGAAATCTTAACATCGTGCAAAATCCCTTAACACTAAGCTATTGTTACTGACATTTAACTGTAAAATGTTGGGAGACAGAGAGAGAGAGAGATGGAAATGATTTGAAAGAGAGAGAAAATGAGAGACAAAGAGAAAAAAATAGAAAACAAAGTTTAAAATGTTGTTTATGACATACGTCCAGCATGACTAGATTCAGAAGATGCAAATTACAAATGTAGGGGGTTGCCTTTTGTCCATGTTGATGAAAATGTAAGATTGTGGACAAAGTTGCACTTTCACCAAACAGTATTGATGAAAGAAGCAGAGATTGTTTTTTGGAAGTTTTCATAAGATGCCTTAGATTAGGCATCCCAGCAGGATCTGAAGCTCATAGACATTAATGTCCAGACATTCCAACATTTGCTACTCAAAATTAGACAAACAACCTACTATAAGTGGAAATATTCCTCACTACAAGCTGTTGTGCATAAAAATTTTTGTCATTGGAGGTGCATTGGTTAATATGCATTCCTTCCTCAAGCCTTAGTTCAAATTCTATCCGCTCTTGAAGATCTCTGTCAGTACCCAACTAACTTTAAACTGTCTCTATTCGATTTCTTTTGCATTCAGCTCTATACATTATTTCCTAATATAAGACCTAGGAAATGTTCATTTGTTCTTCCCTAAGCAATGGACACTATAATTTTAATATCAAATAAAGGGCCCTTTCTTATAACACCCTTAACTAAAGACTTATGGCATCAATATCAGAATAAACTTCTATAAGCACTACAAGGGACCAAACTCAGAACATGTATAAGGCAATCAAATTATTTTACCCGATTAAAAAGTAAATGTAAGATTATAAGTTAAAAAATATTAAATGCATATCCTTTATGAAAAATCTCTATACTAGTTATTTAAATTGGTGTTTTGATTAGATGGGTGGTTGCGTTCCTGGTAGTTTTATCCAACAGTTCATTGAATTGCAGAAATTCTGTGTTATAGATTAAAAGCAGGTACATATACTTTGACAATTATCAGACAAGAGTAGGACTAAAATAATCCAATTCATTTTAGAGTAAATTAATTAACCAAACTGTTTATTGATTCGTTACTTCAGCAAATGTTTATTGAATGCCTAATCAGAAACTGTATGTTGTAGTGAAATGGCAAACAAGAAACTTTCATGTTCATTTCTTAATATGATCATCCCAAATCACTGTGGATGTAGGCTCTAATAGTGCCAATGGAGAAAGGTCCAAAATAGTCCTTAAATACATCTCTGGTTTTTGAATCCTCTAAGTCCTGTATCATAAAATATGGTTAAAATTTTAATTGAATTTTTAAAATATTTGAAGTCTAGTAATTTATTACCATATGTATTGATGTTGAATGTACTTAACTAGTTTTTTCTGGGACATGGTGTATCTTTTCCATCTGAAGATATGTCATCTTATATCTGGAAAGTTTTGCTAAATTATATTTTTAAATAATTTTATTATTTTGCTTTTTTGGAGAGGTCAATTATGTATATACTAGATTGTATTTGTTTGTCTCTATAATTATCCTATTAATCACTTTAATGCTTACTTTTTCCTATATCATTTTACTTTATTTTTAAATTTTTGTTCTCCCTATACTTCATTTCCAGTGATTACAGAAGCATCACTGTTTTGTGCATTTCCAAATTTTTCTCTTTTTTACTGTTTATTTTTTTCCCAAGGCTTTGATTTGTCACTTTATACATCTCTTTCTGTTACCTCAATATTTCTTCCCTGTCAGTTATTTCTAATTTGTACTCTAGCTGCATACAGGCCAATATGTTACTGCTCTTTATTTTAAAGTTTTAGTAATGCCTTTTTCAGGTTTCTTGTCTTTGCAATATTCTTCTACTAAGTATTCTTTTCTGTCCCTCCCTTCCTTCCTTCTTTCCTCCCTTCCCCACTTCCCCCTTGCCCCATCCCTTCCTTCCTCTCTCTTTCTAGTATAATATATTAGTATAGATCTTATCCTGGCTCCTTTTTAGATTATATATTCTTTGAAATAGTTGAGTATTTTCTAGGACTGGCTGTAAGACAGAAGTGTATGTGTGTGTGTGTGTGTGTGTGTGTGTGTGTGTGTGTGTGTGTGTGTATGTATGAGGTAGGAAGAGGATGGGGGCTGTTTTTTAAGTTAGATAATGAGCATTGTTCTTATGCCCAGGAGTTTTGTTGTGTAAGCCTATTGTGCATTTAGCTCAACCCCAACCCAATTACCTAAATTATGTAGCTGTGGGGCTGTTCAAAATTCAGTCTTTTTTTTCTCTCAACTGTAGGAACAGATATTTCCTATGAACCAAATATGGCCTGCCTATGGTGTTTCTCATTTAGGTCCATTTCTGCTGCATTTTAGGCCAAAATAGCATCAGAATCTCCTGGAGACAATATCCACATCTGTTGTAAACATAGGCTATGCCCTCACTTTTGAAAACGGTACTATTCCAGCTCTTTTCTGAGATCCTAGTCCAGAAATCCTCTCTGCTTCCACTTCCATTTGTCTTGTTTTATCTCCTCTGTTCTGGCAGCTCTGCCACCTAATTTGTGTTTTGTAGTTTTTAGCTCTCTTCATTTTCACTGAAGATGGTGCTTGCAGTTTTTATTCTTCTGTATAAAATAATATCTCCCTCTGCTTATAATAGCATGGAACATGTAATAAAAAGTGCTATAAAATCATGATGCAAAAACAGTGGTTTCAAACACATTTGTTTTACACTGTGTGAATTTTTTAGCTAACCAGGCCAAAAAAAGAATTTCTTAAATTTCTGTCCCCTGAAGTATACTAATATTAACATTCTATATAAAATACCAGTAATCAGGGTTCTGCATTATGTCTTTTACAATCTCTAAGTAACATGATGCAAAATTTACATTCTTTATCAAGAATAATGACTTCATAACGCTCTTTTGTATTAGTATGTCTTATTCCCCTCTAGATTATGAAGCTCTTTTGTTAAAAATAATATTTTACACATTTATATGCCTTAGCAGAGAGCTGGATACATATTTGGCATGTAAAATGTCCTTATATGTAAAGCCCTATAAATGAATGTTAAAAAGTTAAAAGCTATTTTAATAAAATATTTGAGATGGAAGACATTTATATATTCAGAGCCTCTATTCTATGAATCTAATAGGAATAGATAACATAATATATGATATTTATCACAGAAGGTGTCTAAACAATTATTATTCTCAGGATGTTTAAGGTTACAAACTATAATTTTATAGCATTTAATCTAATCTCACATATCTAAAAATTATTTTCCAAATCCCTATCCAGGTGACATTGCTCATAGATATTAATCTCAGCCCCATTGTTCAATGACACAGTGGACATCAAGGCTTGGACAGTACTTATAAAACAAAGCAAAATGAATATATAGTGATTTAACTTTGCTGTCTTTCCAAGACAGCTAAATTTGGGTTTCAGTAAATATCTCAGAAATCTTAGATGCTTATCGAATCACTTACACAATCTTTATTTTTGATACATTTTGGTTAAATAAACTTAATTTTGCTTATGTTTCAACATATGATTTAAATTTTTTTAATTTAATATTTTCCTGTTTATCTGATGTATCTCTCCTCTTCACAGAATCCTTACTATATATTTCCCTTAGTTGCAAGTTATTTTTCACATTATACAAGCATAAGTATGAACTATTCAATAAAAATATAATTCATGAAATATATATAATTCATCAGTCAGCCACTTGCCAAACTAATAGCTCTACCCTGACTAACTGCCTGAATACTGAAGCTAGTTCCAAGGAGCAAATAGGTTCCAATGTCCCAGATTCATAAAAGAAGTAGAGTCCAGGTGTAGTGTGCAACACAACTGCCAGACCCACACCCGACCTCCCCAAAGTACTGATCTGAACTTGTGATGCCTTCCAACTCATCAGGAGACTTAATTATAGCCAAGACTTATTCCTTCCCAAATTCCTTTATTTGTCTCAGACCAAAGGAGGTCACAATTTGATTTTTTTGTGACAAAATTATCTCTGTTTCCTAACAAGTGTCTAGCCTTCCACACAAATTGAAAGCATCTACTGAAAAAAGCAATCAACTTTGAAAATGAAAACAATAATAAAACGTTTGAATAAGTAATGCATGCACATAGTACAACATTTAAAAGAGAATAAATTTTCTTCCTTAATTTTTTTTCTCTTTATACCTCAAACACTCAAGTAGAGTATGCTACATTTTTCTTCCTGTGTATACTTCTAGAAATACTCTATGTTTACAGAAACATAATGTTTATATTCTGTCTTTTACGAAAATGGTCCCATAACATACACATTATTCTTGTTTTTTCACTATGATGTATTACTATTCTGTATATGTACATATTGTAGAGTTTGGAAATTGGGGAGTAGAGGGAGAGTGCTCTGGAATATGACTCAGCCAGTGGAGTTGTCCTTCAATGAAGCAACGAAAAGGGGCGGGGGGTTGGCTCTTTATACCTCAGTGTCAATCAATCCTGAGGAGAGGGAGGAAGTAACTTCCTTGAGGAAACAACTTCAATTAGCCAAGTCCAATGAGCAATCCATTGTAGAAGAAGGGCAGCCATAAGCTGTGAATATCCACATTCATAGCAACTGGAGGATGGGTGTACTGACCCACTAGAGAGAACAGGGTGGAACATTACATTACTAGGCATGTTTTACTTTAATATTTTGATAGTTTTACTCAATGCTTGCCTCATTTGTAAGTCATTAAGGGGCAATCCAAAACTATATCAAGTTGAAGGAAATCCATAAAATAGACATGAATCAGGAAGAAACTACAAGATGACCTTGAATAAGGCCTTCAACAAAACCAAGATAATACACCACGATCTTATGCATAGCCCACAAAAAACAAGAATTTAACTTAGCATCCAATCCCTCTATGCCCTCCACAGAACGTGTGGTTCTGCGTAACACAGGGCAGGGGACAAGTTCTCAATCAACAAAATAAGGACAAAAAACACAAAAAGCAATGAAACCTAAGATCACTGAGAACAAAGGAAAAGGGTTTGGATTATGTAAGCCAAGAAGAGAGTTCACAGTGCTGACAATGAATGCTTAATACTCAGAGTCTGAGTTAGATAAGTAAAAGTGTGTTCAAGAAATTTTTGAGGAAATGAGAGAGGGTGATGAATAAGTTGCTTGTTTTTTAAAGCTAGCTGGGATCATGTTACAAAAGCAGATTTTTAAAAATGGATTTATCAAAGGATTTATGCTCAGAAGACAGTAAGTTTAATGTAAAATGTAGATGGCCTAGGCAGAGAGGTGCAGGAAGATGAAGTTGGACATGTGGGTTAGAGTCGGATTGTGAAGTCACTATAAAATAACTACAGTCCTTTCAGAATCAGAACAATCAGAAATGTTATTTCAAATTGGGAACTTGCATTGATTAAAACTTGGTGATCTCTATAATGTAGGTTTTGTTTTACTGGGCTGGGAAGTCTGTTCATATGTTAATATATTAGGCTAATTCAGATTCCATAGTTTACATAATGTGTCCTGGCAGATAATTTGTACATCCACGTAATTCAGTTGTGCTCATGATATCATATTTCTAAAATGTGTTAACATTTGTTATTTAAAGATAACAAGATTTTACTTTATTGGACATTATTGCTAAGAGCCAAGATGAAATATATTTTTCCATTTTTATGTCAAAGTGACAAGATACTGACTTTTTTTACCTAACATTTAAAAAATAACCTATATTTTCTTCCTTTTTTACATATTAAAATGTTATTTATAAGTCTTTAAATTTTATTTAAAATAATTCTATACTGACAAATGTATTCTTCCTTTAGACATAACCTTAGTGAGTATTTGATGAAAATTTAGTCAAATGATTGTTGAATCATTTACATCCAACTGTATGTCAAATCTCATCTTGATCTATGGGTAGAATTTGAAGACTCTGATCACTCTTACCTCTCCAAAATTTATGAGGCTTTTAGGATAGTATGATTTCCTCATTTTCTTTTGCCTTTACTGACCCTTTATTTAATTACCTTTGCTTATTCCTACTTATCTCCCCCAACTTTTATTGCTGGTGCCTCCAGGTTTCCAATCTTGAGTCTCTTCACTTTCATGTCATTTAATCTCTTGATGATCTCATCCAGTTTCATAGCATTAAAAACCATCTGCCCACTGGGGGATCCCAAAATCACATCTCCTTCCTTGACCTTGCACATGAACATTAGACTTACATTTAAGCAAACACTCAATATCTCCTCACCATTTTCATCTCAAATTCCAACTCCATCCAAACACCAGTTGCATCTCAAATTCATCATTTTTAAAAGTGAATTCTAATCTTGGCCTCATGACTGCAAGTTCCAAAATCTCTCCATATTAATGCATGGTTGTTCCATCTTTCTGATTGCTCAAATCAAATTTTGGAGGCACCTAGAACACTTTCCTTGTCTTCTTTTTGACTTCCAATCCTTCAACAATATTTTATTGGTTCAACATTTAAAATAGGACTAGACTTTTACCTCTTCTTAATACCTCCACTACCATCATCCCAAATCACAGACACCTCTCACCTGGGAAATGGCAAATGTGTTTTAAAGCCTGATGTAACTCTTGGTCCTCTTCTGTTGATTTTCATCTCAACTGCCAGAGATATCCTGTTAAAAAGCAAATTGGAGATTTTACCACTCTGCTCAAAAGATTCCAAGGTTTCTGGTATCACTCAAAATAAAATACAAAGTCTTAAAAGCCTACAAGGCCCTACATCATCTGCGATCCCAGCTACTTCACCAAGGTTATCTTCTGACACTCTGCCACCACTTCCTATTCCCATCATGTTGGTTTCCTTGCTGTATTTCACTGCTGATTCAAATCCTTTGCACTTGTTGTTCCCTGTTGCTGAAAGTCCCTTTTCTCAGGTAACTGTATGACCCATTTTTCTGTATTTCGTATATCTTTATTCAAGTACTAACTTCTCACTAGAAAATTCTCTCCTCTGTCACTACCTACTCTTTTCTACTTTATTTTCCTTTATAGAAAACTGGGCTTCTAGTATACTATAAATTTTTATACTTATTTTTTATCTACCTCCCTTTCTGCAATATAAAATCCATGAAGTCAAGGGAGATTTTTTAATTTTTATATCTTTGCTTCTAGAACAATACATAGAATGTATTTATGCATTTACTAACATTTAATAAGTAAATTAATTAAATCAATTAAATAATTATATATTAATTAATTAAATAATACTATATTAAATAACATTTAATAAATTTAATAAAAAATATTATAGTGTGTTAGTTCTATAGTGGTGAATAATTATAAATACATTGTACAATGTCAAATGCATCTATAATTAAATGCCATGAAATAAACAAAGAGGTTCTCAAAATTGTTTTTACAAGTATATCCATCAGGGCATTATTCATAATATTTAAGCATTTAAAATGACTTAATTTTTAAGTAGTTAAATTATTGTCCCTGTTTATAGTGAAGTACAATAAAAATATTAACATCATACTATATTTATAAGTAGTAAGAGAACATGGAAAAGTCCTTCAATTCTATTTATGAACATGTTAATAGCTTAATTGTATGTCATCATAAACATGAACCTACATGTACACACATATATTTCTTTATATATATTTATATATGTATATGAAGAGAGAGAGAGAAAGGAAAGAAGGGAGGGAGTAAGGGAAGAAGGGAAAATTTCCTCTATTATGCATAGTAAATGTTAAAAGTAATGATAGATAGATAACTATAGATAACTTAAAGATATTTTATAATTTGCCTTCAGGGATTTGTACTTTATATTAAAGAAGTATATGTACTAGAAGACATGATGTTAGTTGTTTCTTCACATATTTAATCCGTAAATAAATTTGGAAGACCATGCTACAAATTGGCTTTAAGTGTAAATTATTTTATTTAGCAATGCTTACACAGTTAGAATAAAATGTTGCAGATAATTTGAATATGTGTCAGGTTTTTGCACCTTACCAGAAGTCGTTACAGTCTTTGCTTTCCTACTTTCTCAAGTATGTCACACAGCTTTTATTTTTGATACACTGAGGGCAGTTTTATGGGAAATACTGAATTTCTCTACAGGCACATCAGGTCACAGACCACTTTAGTTTTCTAGAATCATAGTGAAAATGTCCTCTCAATTTTTAATCACAAACATGGTGAGGAAAAATAATTGAGCCCAAAATTAGAAACACAATAAAGATATTGCAAAAGCAAATCCAAAGAATTGACTTTGAAATATGCAAATATGCATTCCTTCCAAATGTTTTTTTAAAAGAGTTCTTAAAAATCTGTTTCTGCTAAAACATATTTCATTGTTTTATATGCCTGTCTTCAGACAGATTCATCATATGGTCTGCAAGTACTGCGTGACCTTTTAGTTTCTCCGATGAATACTGAGGTTAAAGGATCATTCAGACCCTTGGCAATATGAAGCTTTTCTGCATTAACATGTCCTTTTGCCCTTTAATAGTGTCACTTATTTTTGCCTGGTTATCTCCTTCTCATATATGTTTTAAGTATTATATGCTGTTTTATTTCTGACTCACTTTCACATATTCTCTCATGTCATTTTTTATACTTCTGAGGGATTTTTTGTTTTTGTTGAAGTGTTTTTGTATTTTAACTACAGATAAATATTTTACCATTATAAAACAATATTTCGCAGACAATTTTCTGCGACAGGGAACAACAGAAATCCATATGTCTCTATAAAAGAAGTACTGTTTTAAGAGGGAAAATAGAGAAAAACATTTTCCCCAAAAAAGGAGTTCAACTTAGTTTAAAAACATCCTCCTCCTCATCAACTTTTATTACACCTTGGGAGCCTATGATCTCATATAATTCCCATTAACCAAGATGATGATCTAAAGGTGACAGGCCAGGAAACCTGCAGGAAGTCATGAAGAACACGATTGAGTAATCTCACCTTCATGTAGTAAATGATAAGGTTACAAAGGAATCCAAATATGAAGGAAGGGTCAATATAAATTCAAATCCAATTTCTTCTAATTTTATAAAATAAATCACTCTAAAATCTCTTTGGAATATTGAGACTGAAAAATATGGTCAACTGTAACCAAGTCTGAATATCCATAAACAAAGTCAAAGGAAGAATTGAACATTATGTAATGTTTTATTCTATGATCTGGAGAATTTTATTTTCCTTCAGTTTTTTATAAACTTGGCGTACTTAAACTCAGCTATTGCATCCTTATATATAAACTAAACCATGAAAATTGTAATAGTAAATGCCATACATGAACAGGTAAACAAAGCAGCATAAGACCATTTATGAGTTACATATTAAATCTTCTTTAAAGTATTTATCATATGTAATAAAGTTCAGAGATACATGTACATCTAGAACAATTTTGCTTATCACATATAACAAAATAAATAGTGATTAAAGGTATAATACCCCCCTAAAAAGACACCATAAAAGATAATATTGAAGGAAAAAAAAGAAACTGAGTAAAAATCTTAATTCAATCAGGCAATTTTAAAAATAGACTTGTGAAGTTCAGTAATATTACTGTTACTTTCCTAAAATTGCTGACTACTGTTTCAGAATCTGTTTGTTTAGATATCTCTCATATTATATACATTTCAAATTGCATAATTCAAATAAGTGATTATTAATGTTTTGTTGGTTGGTACTTCACTTTATGATGTCCCGTCTTTTAAAAATTTTTTATCAATATCCATCCTTTGAAAGGCACTGAGAAAAGGAAATACAAATATACCTCATTTGATTGTACTTCACTTTATTGCACTTAGAAGATTTTACAAATTGGAGACTTGTGGCAACTTTGTGTCAAGCAAGTCCCTTGACACAATTTTTCCAACAGTGTTTGGTCACTTCATGTCTCTGTGTCACATTTTGGTAATGCTTGTAATATTTCACACTGTTTCATTACTATTATATTTATTATTGATGATCTGTGATCAGTGAGTGATCTTTGATGTTACCTACTACTATGTCCCACTGAAGGCTCAGATGATGGTTAGCATATTTTAGCAAAACATTTTTAATTGAGTCATGCACATTGTTTTTTAGACATAATGCCACTGCACACTTAACAGACCATACTATAGTGTAAACATAACTTTCATATGCACTGGGAAACCAAAATATCCATGTGACTTGCTTTGTTGCAATATTCACTTTATTGTGGTGGTCTGGAATTACCTCAAAATATCTCCAAGTTATGCCTGTAGTGAATAAGACAAGGAACATGCCTGCTATCAGGAAACTTGCTTCTTTTGCAGGAGGTAATAACACAAGATGAATTAAAACAATGCATGGGGGAAAGGGCCATATAGTAGGAGTAAGAGATAAACATTTTTGGATGTTAGTGAAGGTAGAAATTATTTCCTCTTAAAAATATGATTTATGGCATTCTTTCTGCATGACTAAGAACCAAATAGAAAACATAAAATGCTATCATAATCATAACTTGTTTGATATATCTTGGTGTTTTAGTGTGCTTTATTCTGTACTATAGCCCTAAATGATTCAGTACAATTTTGTCAGAGTTGAATGTCTAAATTAACAATAACAATAATAAAGAGAAATAGGAGAGAGATTGAGGTACACACTTCCAGTTGCAAAATAAATGAGTCACAGGTATGAAATGTACAGTGCGGGGAATATAGTCACTAATTATGTAATGTCTTTATATGGTGACAAATTGTAACTAGACTTATTGTGATAATTTTGAAATGTGTAGAAATATTGAATCACTGTGTAGTTTAACAGGAGATAGCATAGTGTCATAGGTCAATCATAATTCAAAAACAAACAAACAAACACACTAACTCATAGAAAAGGGATTAGATTTCTGGTTACCAAAGGTGGGGGACTAGGTGAAGGGAGAGGGAATTGGATGAAGGCAGTCAAAAGGTACAAAATTCCAGTTATAAAATAAATTAGTACTAGGGATGTAACGTACAACATGATAAATATAATTAATGCTGCTATCAATATATGTTATATATAAAAGTTGTTAAGAAAGTAAATTCTAAGAGTTCTCCTCACAAGGAAAAACAACTTTTTTCTATTTCTTTAATTTTAAATCTTTATGAAATGATGGACATTCACTAAACTTGTGATAATCATTTCATGAGGTATATAAGTCAAATAATTATGCTGTACACCTTAAACTTATTTATTGCTATATGTCAAATATATCTCAATAAAAGTGGAAGGAAAAATAACAATAACAGTAAAGTTACTATTAGGTAATAGCCACTAAAATATGAGACACCCCTGAAAATATGAGATACACCTGTAAATATAGTTTACATAATTCACTACATATTTAAAGGCTGGTTTCTCAAAGTAGTTTCTTTGAATAAAGTTTATAATGTGTTTTAGAATAATTCTACCTGTTCTATGGGAAAATATAGATTCAAATACTTTGGTTATGTTTTTATTTTTAATGTTAATTTTATGTCAAATTTTATAGTATTATGTAACTTATTTTGTGACTTTTTTACTCATTTAACCTTTAAAATTGAGATATAATTGGCATATAATATCATAGTACTTTCAAATGTATAACATATCACTCAGTATTTCTACATGTTGTGAGATGATCATCATAATTAGTCTAGTTAACGTCCATTACCACACATGGTTACAGAATTTGTTTTCTTGTGATGAGAACTTTTTAAGATGCGCCTCTCTTAGCAACTTTCAAATATACAATATAATATTATTAACTGTAGTCATCATGCTATACATGATGTACATTCCCAGGACTTATGGATTTTATAACTGGAAGCTTGTACCTTTTGAGCATATTTACCCATTTTGCCCACCCCCGATCCCTGTCTCTGGCAATCACCAATCTGTTCTCTGTATCTATGTTTGGTTTTGGTTTTTTGTTTTGTTATTTTAGATTCTACATATAAGTGAAATCATACAGTATTTGTCTTTCTCTGTCTAACTTATTTCACTTAGAATAATATCCTCAAGTTACATCCATGTTGTCACAAATAGTGAATTTCCTTCCTTTTCATAGCTAAATAATATTCCATTGTATTCATATGTCACATTTTCTTTATCCATTCATGCATCAGTGGGCATTTAGGTTGCTTCCATGTCTTAGCTATTGTAAAAATGCTGCAGTGAACATGGGGATGCATATATCTTTTCAAAGTGTTTCATATCCTTTGGATAAATACACAGAAATAGAATTGCTGGATCATATAATAGCTCTTTTTAAATTTTTTTTTGAGAAATCTACATTCTGTTTTCCACACCTGCTTTACCAATTTACATTCCTGACAGTACACAAGGCTTTTCTGTCCTTCTTATTCTCATCAACAATTGTTATTTCTTGTCTTTTTGATAACAGCCATTCTGACAAGTGTGAGGTGAAAGATGATATCTCATTGTGGCTTTCATTTGTATTTTCCTGATGATTAGTGATGTTGAGCACCTTTTCATGTACCTGTTGGCCATCTGTATGTCTTCTTTGGAATAATGCCTATTGAGTTCCTCTGCCCATTTTTTAATTGATTGTGTTTTGTTTTGTTTTTCTAATAAGATGTATGAGTTTTTATATATTTTAAATATTAACTCCTTATCAGATATATGATTTGAAAATATTTTCTCCCATTCAGTAGGTTATCTTTCCATTTGTTGATGGTTTCTTGTGCTGTGCAGAAGCTTTTCAGTTTGATATAGTCCCACTTGTTTTGTTTTTCCTCTTTTTTTTTTTTTTTTTGCAGTACATGGGCCTGTCACTGTTGTGGCCTCTCCCGTTGCGAAGCACAGGCTCCGGACGTGCAGGCTCAGCGGCCATGGCTCACGGGCCCAGCCACTCCGTGGCATGTGGGATCTTCCCGTACCGGGGCACGAACCCATGTCCCCTGCATCGGCAGGCGGACTCTCAACCACTGCGCCACCAGGGAAGCCCCCTGCTTTTTCTCTTTTGTTACCTTTTCTCTTGATGTCAAATCCCCCCCCCCAAAATAAAAATCACCAAGACTGATGTCACGGAGCTTACCACCTATATTTTTTTCTAGGAGTGTTAGAGTTTCATATCTTATTTTCAAGTCTAGAATCCATTTTGAGTTAATTTTTATATATGGTCTAAGATAGTGGTCCAATTTCATTCTTTTGCATGTGGCTGTCCAGTTTTCCCAACACCATTTATTGAAGAGACTCTCCTTTCCTCCTTGTGTATTCTTGGCTCCTTTGTCAAATATTAATTGATATAATTAATTAATACATGCATTTATTTCTGGACATTCTATTCTGTTCCATTGATCTATATGTCTGTTTTTACGCCAATACCCATACAGTTTTGCTTACTATATATAGCCATGTAATACAGTTTGAAATCAGTGAGTGAGACGCCTCCAGCTTGTACTACTTTGTCTAGATTAATTTAGCTGCTTGGAGTCTTTTGTGGTTCCATACAAATTTGGATTATTTGTCCTATTTTAGTGAAAAACTGCCATTAAAATTTTCATAGAGATTGCATTGAATCTGTAAATTGTTTTGGGTAGTATGGATATCTTAACCATATTAATTCTTCTAATCTATGAACATGGAATATTTTTCCATTTATCAGTATCTTCCTTAATTTCTTTTACCAGTGTCTCACAGTTTTCAGAGTATAGGTCTTTCACTTTCTTGGTTAAATTTATTCCTAGATATTTTATTATTTTTGATGCAATTATAAGTGGAATTGTTTTCTTAATTTCTCTTTCTGATAGTTAATTATTAGTGTATAGAAATACAACAGATTTTTGTATATTGATTTTGTATCCTGCAACTCTGAATATATTTATTAATTCTAACAGTTTTTTGGTTGAGTCTTTAGGATTATCTCTTTATAATATCATATTTGCAAATAGAGACATTTTTACTTCTTCTTTCCAATTTGGATGACTTTATTTCTTCTTCTTGCCTAATTGCTCTGGCTAGGACCTACAATACTATTTTGAATAAAAGTGGTGAGAGTGGGCATCCTTGTCTTATTCCTGATCTTAGAGGAAAAGCTTTCAGCTTTTCACCATTGAGTATAATTTTAGCTGTGGGTTTGTCATAAAAGGACTTTATTATATTGAGACATGTTCCCTCTATATGCACTCTGTTAAGAGTTTTCATCATAATGAATACTGAAATTTTCAAATGCTTTTTCTGCATCTATTGACATAATCATATGATTTTTATCATTCATTCTGTTAATGTGGTATATCACCCTGGTTGATTTGCAGATATTGAACCATCCTTGCACCCCAGGAATAACTTTCACTTGATCATGGTGTACGATTACTTGTAATGTACTGTTGAATTCAGTTCGCTAATATTTTGTTGAGGATTTTTGCATCAATAGGTATATTGACCTATAACATTTCTTGTAGTGTCCTTGTCTGGTTTTGGTATCAGGGTAATGCTGGCCTTGTAAAATGAATTTGGAAGTGTTCCCTTCTCTATTTTTTGGAAGACTTTGAGAAGGATTGTATTATTTTTTTCTTAAAACTTTTGGTAGAATTGACCAGTGAAGTCATGAGGTCCTGGACTTTCATTTGTTGGGAAGTTTTTTGATTACTGTTTCAATCTCCTTATTAGTCATGGGTCTGTTCAATAGTCTTGATAGGCTGTGTGTTTCCAGGAGTTTATCCATTTCTTCTATGTTGTCCAATTTGTGACCATATAATTGTTCACTGTAGTTTCCTATGATCCTATTTCTGTGGTATCACTGTAACATCTACTTTTTCATTTCTGGTTTTGAGTCCTCCCTCTTTTTTTCATGTCAAGTCTAGCTAAAAGTTTATCTACTTTGTTTATGTTTTCAAAAAGTAACTCTTAGTTTCATTGATCTTTTTTATTGTATTTTTAGTCTCTATTTATTACCACTCTGATCTTTATTTCTTTCCTTCTACTAACTTTCAACTTTCTTCTTCTTTCCTAGTTTCTTGAAGTTTAGAGTTAGGTTCTTTAAGATATTTGTTGTTTCTTAATGTTAACTTTTTATTCTAACTTTTTGTTGCACATTGTTTACTTATTGGTTGAGACTAAACTGCTGTGACCAATGGACTATGTGTGTATTCTAGAATTATATTTCCCAGAATCCCTTTGTCTCTACTTTCAGTTAGAATTGACCTAAAGCGGAATTTACATGAGAGTTGAAAGGCAGAAGTTGAGCAGTGGTCATTGCTCTCTAAAGAACATTGCAGTCACATAAAGTGATGCAGTGACAGACAGATGCAGAGACAGGTGCATTTCATCTAGGACCTTAGTCTTCTCTTCTCTGTGTATTTTTCTTTCTGACTACTGGGGGCTGTTGAACAATTGCCACTGGCCCACAAGTAAACTGTTGACTGTATACAGACAGAGGCAGAATCTACACAGTGGCAATAGCTTCCTGTAGACTTCCTCATCCATATCACATTTTGGAATCTGGATAGGCTTGCCATCTCAAAGTGACCACTTGACAAATCCTCTGATTCTCCTCTCTTATGTGGACCTCCACTTCCCTATTTCCTTTCCCAAGTGTATAAATTCTAATTCCCATAATAACTTTGTCCCATAATATACTAATTTTGCTTTCCTGAATGAAACTCAACTGATATACAACTAACAATTTTCTACAACAAATGTTGCGTTGCCACATAGGTTTTAATAACTAGAAAATCACATAGTTATCACAATAGAATACACTAAAAAAACAGGTTACTGAATGTTACATTTTAGGTACTTTATTTTTAAGTGGGAAATATGGGGAAAGTGGTAGGATTATTTTAAGTTAATAAAAAAATAGAATTATCAGTAGTGACTAAACCATAAATTCCATACTTTTTTCACTTTCTATAAACATAATTAAATGTAGATTTGAAGTTACTAAGAAATTAAATATTAGTGAAAATTTTCTTGAATAGTGAACAACAAAATACAAACTTAATAGACTTATCTTGAGGTAACATGCTTTAAGATATCAGAGTCAGTAATATGTCCTTATTCAAATGCTCATCTTTCTGTACCCCATAATCCTTTACTTATAATAATTGTGAGAATTGTCATCTGACATATAACAATATACCCTGAACTGTAAAATATTAGAGTGACCCTATCTAGAATTGAAAGAAGAATATATAAGAAATTCCTGAAAATTTTTAGATTTTTATACTTATCTAAACTAAAATATGAAGTTAAATATTCTATATATTTTGAATCATTCTCCACATATCATTCCCTTACTTTAAATAATAGAATTTTTCTAATGTTTTAGGGATAATTTGATACTTACTCAGCTGTGTGGGAAGGAAAGCATAATAAATGGCCTGTGACATTTTCCTTCCCTACTTGGAGGTGCCTAAAGTGATGAGTGCCATTGGAAATGCCCAAGAGAATGAATGATCTCCCTGCAACCTTATTATATCATTTTAATAATATTTAATAATGTAAAGACATTAGGAGTCTGCCTTAAAACTTTCTTCTTAGCAAGGTATTTTAGGCTGCTCAAATTAACTAATGTAAATAAACCTGGAGTTTATATTTTGGGACATGGTTGAATGAAGAGTGGATATTATTTACACATTCGTTTTCCATAAAACTAAGAAGCCATAAAGCAACTTTGGAGGTCAGTGTTCAGTACACATTGTTAGGCACTCATCTGTTACTTTGAAACCAAAATAAATCCCAGAACAGAAAAAGAGATAACATGGAAGCTGCATTTGACAGAATGAGAGCCCGCTCAGTAAAGCATGCTATGTTTGTGTCTATGTCTTGCTTGTAGATTTTTAGTTATTTGCAGTGTTTGCTAAAACCTATGATTTGTGTGAACCTGCTTTGATAATTCAATAATTTCTATATGCATATATTGAATAGTTTAAACTCTCAAAAAGTAATAAGGCATAACTAAAATGAGGTACTGTTAACCTCTAGCATATAATCCAAAATTTTTGAAAATGCCCACTTTGGGTTTCCTGTGTTGAAAAACATCTGTTGAAGACTTAGGGAAACATTGCATTGAGAAACACTGACAGGCATGGTGTATTTATGATTTTCTGGAACGTGAATCAGTGATTAAGTCCAAGCCAGTTGCTTACAATCCAGGGTTTGAATTGCATCTATGTTATGAAATTTTATGCTCTATTTTCTTTATTAACATCATCATGTTTTGGGTTTTGTTTTTACCATTCTTTTACTTTGCCTCTTTATTTTCATCTTAACCTAAGTATTTTTTTTCTCTTCTTTATCATCCCTCTATTGGTATGGAAACTGTAGATTAAATTTCTCATCTGTAAGAATTCCTCCTTAATTTCTGTCTCTTTTTTCTCTCAGATTATGTATAAATATGTACCTATCTACAATTTATAGTGTATATATTCTATAAGATATATAACTCTATATGTACATTATACATATATATATTTAGCTATTTGAGAGGGGATTGGAGACATTGTGCTTCTCTGCTCCTAACTACTTCAGTGTGAATTTCTTAAGAACAAGGATATTCTCTTATATAAACATAGTACAAACAAGCATCAAAATTAGGATGTTTGACATTAATAAAATACTATTACATAGTTCAAAATTCATATTCAAATATTGTCATTTGTCTTAATAATGTGTTAACTTTTTCCCAGTCCAGGATGTAATCCAGGATCACAAATTACCTTTAGTTTTCATGTTCCTTTATTTACTTTAATGTGGAAAAATTACTAAAACTTTCTTTGTCTTTCTTTAACATTTTTGAAAAGTATGCAGGCCAATTATTCTGTGGACTTTCACTCAATTGAGTTTGTCAGATCATTCCTTATAATTAGATTCAGCTTACAAATTTTCAGTAGAAATATCAGAAAAGTGATGTTATGTCCTTGGTATAACATATCAGGAGCCAGATGTTGGTCTGCTCTCATATCAGTGATTTTAACTTTACCACTGACTTACAAGTCTGTCCACCAGGTTTATTTATGTCAAAGTTACTATTTTTCTTTTTGTAATGAATAAACAATTTGCAATGAGATACTTTGAGACTAGTTAAATGTATGCTTGCTCATCAAATTTTACTTACTGCTTTTAGAAACAATTGAGTTCCTGACTTCACTGTTCCTTCAACATTTATTAGTTGACATAATCAACATTCATGGAAGAGCTTTCCTTTCTTCCTTATCTATTTATTTTTCATTCATTCATTCATTTATATCATGAACTCATGTTTTCAATGTTACTATTGTATTATTATATATTTAATGTTCAAATTGCTATATATTTGTCTTCAAATTTTAATCTATAGTACACCTTAAATGGATCAAATAAAATCTACAGTTAATCAGTATACCTATCCTCACTCTTAATTTTGACGAGAATCTTATTATCAACTAGACATTATGCTCCCCAAACATATTATTAATATTTAAAGTTTTCATTCTATTCTGTCAGTAGACACATGAAATTGTTTATTATTATTATTAAGCAATAATTTACTAAAATGATTTATTAATATTTTGGCTATTAATATTTTGGCTCACTATTAATATTTTGGCTCCACGATTTCCCTCTGGGTTCTATTTTCTTTAATAATGAAATTCATTCTTTAAAATTTCACTTAGGGAGGGACTGAGGGTGTTATGATCTTAATCTTTTTTTTTCCCTCACACATGATATATGACTTGCCTGATTTATAAAATTTAGAATGATAGACATTCTTATCCAGCATTATAACCTATTACTTTATCATTCTCTTTGTTGATCTTAGTAAAAATTTCTATGTCAATCAAAATGTCATTTTTTGGTAGGAAATTTATCCTTTATCTCTGGAAGTTTTCAAGATTTCATTATAAATCTTGATGGTCTAGAGATTAAGTATAGTGTTTAATTATTAAGTATTGTATTAAATTATTATGTCCATTATTATGATGGCCAAATTGCACTATATTGCATTTCTTTTCAACCTTAAGCTATGAATGCTGCTTAAATGGGCCAAATGAAATCTATAATTAATCAGAATGCCTATCCTCATTTAATGTTTATATTTAAAGCTTTGTACTCAGGTCTTTAATCTCCATTGTTTCCTCAGTTTTAGAAAATTCTCAAATATGTCTTTAAACATTGATTTTGCTCCATTCTCTCATTTCCTTCAACTGCATTTTCCTTAGATTACTGCTATGGATTCTCCAAATATCTTCTACCTGTCTTCAAGGTTATCCACATGTTTTAAAAATCCTTTTATTTCTACTTTCTAAATCATTTACATGTCCTCAATTTTCAAAGTTACTTCACTTTTTAAAAATTTTGTTTCATTTTATTTTATTTTTTCATTGTGGTATGAACACTTAACAAGAGATCTAAATTAACAAATTTTAAGGGCACAGCACAGTACTTTAAAATTTCTTTCCAATGTAATTGAGGAATAATTGACAAATATATATTTATTTAAAGTATATATATAACATGATTTGATGTACATATACATTGTGGAATTATTATTAAGATCAAGATAATTAACATGTCCATCACCTCACATAGTTAACTCTTGTGTGGGTTGGGGTGCGGTAAGAACATTAAAGATATACTCTCAGCAACTTTCAAGAACACAAAACTGTATTATTAACTATAGCAACTATATATTATATTAGATCCTCAGTACATAGTCATAACTGAAATTCTGTACACTTTAACCTACATTTCTTCATTTCTCCCTCCCTGCCAGCTCCTGGCAACAATCATTCTATTCTCTCTTTCTGTGATATTGGCTTTTTTTTTTTTTTCAGATTCTATGTACAAGTAATACCACACAGAATTTGTCTTTCTCTTTCTGGATTATTTCACTTTTCAGAACATCCTCTTGTTTCATCCATGATGTTTCAAATGGCAGAATTTCCTTCTTTATCTGGCTGAATAAATTTCCATTATGTATATTTTTATGTCATATACATAATATACAAATATTTGTATACTATATATATATATATGAGATTTCATACATATACACACACAAACGTATATACTACATTTTCTTTATCCATTCATTGATGACTCTCAGGCTGTTTTCATATCTTGGCTATTGTAAACAATGCTGCAATGAACATGGGGGTGCAGTATTCTCTTTGAGATGGTGATTACATTTTTTTCAGATATATATCCAGAAGTTGAATTGCTGGGTCATATGGTAGTTCTATTTTTAATTTTTTGAGGTACAGTCATTATGGAAAACAGTATGTTGGTTCCAAAATATAGTATTGTTAGCTATAGGTACAATGCTGTGCAGCAAATCTAGAACTTATTCATCTTGCATAACTGAAACTATACTCATTGAACAGCAACTCCTCATTTCCCTCTTGTATCTAGTTGATTTTATCCTATTTCTCTTTTATATCAATAACTGTATTTAAAATTTTCATATCTACTTGAATATTACTTTTTCATTTTTGACTTAATTGGTTTGATGATTTCTTTTATATTATTTATCCCTGTAAACATACTAAGATAGTTATTTTTAATTTACTGTCTGAAAATTCCTCTTTTGAATTTTAGATTTTGCTAGCTAACCTTCTTAGCATTAGATTTTATCATGCAGTTTGGAGTTTTTATTTCTAAGTTCATTTTACATAGAATCTCTCTCTTCCTCTCTCTGCCTTCCATCATTCTTTCCGTATTCCTTCCCTTCTGTTCCCTTCCCTTCCTTTCGTTGCCATCAAATATGTCACCTTTCTATTTTATCTCTCCCTGATTACTTGTTTTGTAGCTACCGCAGTAGGCTCATATCATACTCCAAAAATGTATCTCAGATAGTGTTTCTGAGTGACTGCCAGATACTGGGAATATGGCAGACTCAAAAGCATGTTAACTCAGGTTCTGGTAGCAAGACTTGCCTCCCACCTTCCTGCTCTTCTCAGCTGTACTTCACAGTGGGTTTGGATTACACCTCACCCAAATCCCTGGCTTCAGTCTGTAAACATGGTTCTGGAGCTCAGTTTCAGAACTGAGGAACTCAGAGGAGTTCTTTAGGCACCTCCATATGACCACCTGTCATGATCTTGATTCCCACATACATATAGTCTCAACCAGTCTCACTGTTTTGTGAGGGAATGCTGTTTCTGGTACATGAAGAAGCTTTCTCTAAGCTATGCTGTCTTTTAATTTTTGTCTTTTAGTCTATATGTCTAGAGTAGGAAGAATTTTTTGAATTGAGACAAGAACTCACTTGTACCATTCTGATCCATAAGTCCTTATTTGGTCTTCACAAGACATATTTCAGTTAGTTATTATAAATTGTATAATGGGATAATTGAAGTCCAGAAATCTTAAATCACTAGATATTAAGTAGTGGATCTGGAATTTGAATTGAGATAATTTCAGATTCCAAAACCCATTTTCTTTCTAATCTACCAAACTTACCCTCTCAGAAACTAAACAAATGCATTTTTATTCCCTCTTTGCAAGTAAAGCCATAGCGTAGGTATTTGATGTCAAAACTGAAATTTTTACTCAAATGTTTCTTTTAAGTTTCCAATTATCACATACCCATCTTTTAATTCCTGGGGATAACCAGGAAAATCCCTGCTGAAAATAAGAGTTCAGACATTTCATATACAACCCCAAATGCTGTCACACAAGAGTGCTATCCATAGGGAGCATTACAGCAACAAAAAAAATTTTTTTGTGTGAGGAATACATTCCATAGTTTATTCATTAAAAGATTATGTATACTTAAAACATTAACTTTCCTTGAAAATCTATTATTAAGTCATATTTATGTATGGATATGTTTCTACATATATCTTCAATTAGATAGGAAATTAAGGAGTTAAAGGAGGACAAAAAAGTAAAATATCAAACAACTTTCAGTTTCTTCTTAACCCAGTAGTACTGAAGTTCTAAAAATAGCATGATACTCTGAACAAACCAGTAATATAAGTTGTAGATAAAAATATAAAGCATTGTAATCAAACAGATATTAGAATTTAAATCCCTTTAAGATTTTATCCTTAAAATAAAATGTGGAAAATCTGAGAATTCATATTAGAAGGAACAGACTTCATTCACTCTGGAAAGCATTTCTTTTTTATTTTTTTTATATTACTGAAAATAGTTTAATTAAGCCAGACCAGTTTTCTTTTTCTTTTTTTTAACATCTTTATTAGAGTATAATTGCTTTACAATGGTGTGTTAGTTTCTGCTGTATAACAAAGTGAATCAGCTATACATAAACATATATCCCCATATCTCCTCCCTCTTGCATCTCCATCCCACCCTCCCTATCCCACTCTTCTAGGTGGATACAAAGCACCGAGCTGATCTCTGTGCTATGTGACTGCTTCCCACTAGCTATCTATTTTACATTTGGTAGTGTTTATATGTCCATGTCACTCTCTCACTTCATCCCAGCTTACCCTTCTCCTGCCCCATGTCCTCAAGTCCATTCTCTATGTCTGCATCTTTATTACTGTCCTGCCCCTAGGTTCTTCAGAATCTTTTTTTTTTCTTTTTAGAGTCCATATATATATATATGTGTTAGCATATGGTATTTGTTTTTCTCTTTCTGACTTACTTCACTCTTATGACAGTCTCTATGTCCATCCACCTCACTACAAATAACTCAATTTCATTTCATTTTTATGGCTGAGTAATATTCCATTGTATATATATGACACATCTTCTTTATCCATTCATCTGTCGATGGACAGTTAGGTTGCTTCCATGCCCTGGCTATTGTAAATAGAGCTGCAATGAACATTCTGGTACATGACTCCTTTTGAATTTTCTCAGGTATATGCCCAGTAGTGGGATTGCTGGGTCATATGGTAGTTATATTTTTAGTTTTTAAGGAACCTCCATACTGTTCTCCATAGTGGCTGTATCAATTTACATTCCCACCAACAGTGCAAGAGGGTTCCTTTTTCTCCACACCCTCTCCAGCATTTATTGTTTGTAGATTTTTTGATGATGGCCATTCTGACCAGTGTGAGGTGATACCTCATTGTAGTTTTGATTTGCATTTCTCTAATAATTAGTGATGTTGAGCACTCTTTCATGTGTTTGTTGGCAATCTGTATATCTTCTTTGGAGAAGTGTCTATTTAGGTCTTCTGCCCATTTTTGGATTGGGTTTTCTGTATTTTGATATTGAGCTGCATATATATTTTAGAGATTAATCCTTTGTCAGTTACTTCGTTTGCAAATATTTTCTCCCATTCTGAGGGTTGTCATTTTGTCTTGTTTATTGTTTCCTTTGCTGTGCAAAAGCTTTTAAGTTTCATTAGGTCCCATTTGTTTATTTTTGTTTTTATTTCCATTTCTCTTGGAGGTGGGTCAAAAAAGGATCTTGCTGTGATTTATGTCATAGAGTGTTCTGTCTATGTTTTCCTCTAAGAGTTTCATAGTGTCTGGCCTTACATTTAGGTCTTTAATCCATGTTGAGTTTATTTTTGTGTATGGTGTTAGGGAGTGTTCTAATTTCTTTCTTTTACATATAGCTACTACAGCAAAATTTGATCCACATTTTAACACCAAAGTCACATAGCATGTCAAATGCTAGGAAGCATGGAGATGTTGTTCTTTTATTTTGACAAGCATAATCAGATGCTATAATGATAGCAAACATATATAAAATCTTTTAAAATAAAATCATACTCAATTTATTTTCCCTTTTAACAGTCCAATCATTTCATTTTTAATTAACTTGGCTACAACTTGTTTGCTTAATATTATGCAATAATGTTCTCTTAAAATTGATTGCTTTATGTCTCTACATATATATATTATATACATGTACCTAACACCAGAAAGCCCTTGATATGACTTATTATTGCATAAACATTTCTTCCTAGGGAAAAAAATTCTACAACAAACAGGTTAATTTACTCCCACATAAGGGAAGATAAATTAGTAAATTTATCAGTAAACTTAATTTTCCCTTACCACTCTTTTTATAAAAAGGCATCATGTACTTAAAGATTAATATATCTTTAAAATGAATATGGCTTCCTTCAATAAAAGCTGTAAACAAATCATATTTGAAAAAATGTATTGTTAATATTATAAGTAATTTATTATTATTATATATAATTTTTCAGAGCATCTTCTTGCAAGATTTTATACTTTTTTTTTTCAGTTTTGAAAATGCTGCTGTCTTGGAGACATTACTGATTTTCCCAAATGTCTCAAGCATTTGTCATTTGCTTCTAGGAAAAGATACTATAAAAATGAGCAGGAAAAAATTTTTTGTGAAGCTGCATTATTTTCTAGCCATTTTATTCCCAGGACACTAAACACTGAACAGTGATTCTTCATATCACATATATATTTTATATAGAATACACATTTTGTCCTCTATGTCTCTCCCTTCATTTGTTAATAAAGGTTATATACTGTATTACCTTTGCACTCTATATTTGTGTATACTCAACAAATATTAGGATAATAGTTGTTAATATGATGATGGTATAAATATTAATGCCCTGAAAACCCTTAAAAGGAAATTTTTTCCTATGACTTAGTTTTAACTCTAATTATTTAATTCATGTTTTATACATACACATCTACTTTAAAATAATATTCTTATTGATTGAAGAAATTTTAAGAGTGATATTTAGTAATATATATATGCATATACCATATATATACACATATATACATATATATGTATATATATACATATATATATAAAAAACAACATAACTTTTAAAATGTCCTCTAACGATGTGAACTTAGGGAAATTTGTCTAAATATTTCAGTCAGACAATAAATATAAGACTAGTTAAGGAGACAGGTTTTATTTAGTGGGACCACAATTCAAGTTTAGTGCTGCCAATTACTTTTAGATCTTTGGCAACTTGATATTTCTAAACTGCAATTTCCTCATCTGAATGAAGAACAATAATATAACATATAAGGGTTTGGGGTTTTTTTAAGTGTCAAATAGGGTAACAGTTTAGTACTAAAGATACTGTTAGTTGTCTGTCTCGTTTGCTGCCGTAAGGTTATGATGTAAGAAACTAAGAGCCTGGGTTCTGCAGTCATGTTGTCTGGTTTCAAATTTCAAATCTTACACTGTGTAACCCTGAGCAAGTTACAGTGATTAATAAATGTTGGCCTCAGTTTTGTTATCTGGAGCAGATGACCCATCATCAACATGGGGCAGATGATAACTGTGAGCCCCTACTCATAGTGTTTTTGTGAGAATAAGATGCAGTAGTGGTTTAAAATACTTAGGAATAGTACCTGTTATTACCATAGCATATAACAGCTCCTGTCATACATACAGTAGATGCTGATTAAATTCTGTTTGCATAAATGAATAAAAGCTAACACTAATTTTTATATTTATTAATTTACTTTTATATTTTAAATTTATATTATGTTTACTAGTTAAATTTATTTAGGCATAAAAATTAAGTTCTTCCCATTTCAACAATGAAAAATTAAAATAAAATATAGGTCTCAGAAGATTCCCTAAATCTATAATCCCAGATGGAACAGAGGTCTCACATCAACTTGCTCTCTAGGCCCACCCTCATTCTATCCTCTGTTCATATTCATCTTAGTAACTGCATCACCTGACTATTTTCATATTGGCACGAGCTAACTCTGTTTCAGCTCTGGTATGCAACTGTATGTTTTACTCAGAGATAATTTGGTCATGATATATCTCTATTTGCTATTGTTTCAACTGCCTAGATGTTTACAAAGAAACAAACTCCTAATGGCTTAAAATTAAGTGTATATCTCCCAAAGTACATTAATTCATTGGCTCAGTCATGTCATCATGGGACCATGTTTTTTCCTTCTCTGCTCTGCCATCTTCAGTGTATCACCTTTGATCCTCATAGTAACTCCCATCTTGACAGGGTAACTGTAGCAGATCTAGGAACAAAATGAAAGTAGAGAGATTATTTCTGAATTATAATTTTTTTTCTGCAAAACGCTTTGTTCAAAATTCCCTCCTGTTATTTCTTATCCCAAGCATTGCTTCTTTCATGCATTCCTGACTGGAACTAAGTCATTTATCACCCCCAAAACCAATCACTTCCAGAAGGAATGATTGGCTTGCAGTTTTCAAGATCTAACAATGAGTCTGAGGGAAAAGGATGGACACCTTTGACACTCAGGGCTCTGCTCACATGAAAGATGGGAAGGAAGGGCTATTGCGTAAACTATCAACAGTATTAAACTTGAGATGCCAAGTGGCTTTCCTGGACTTCTATTATTATTATCATTTAATAATGAAAAACAGGTCTTTTCGCTCAGCCTCAAGCAATGGTCCCTTAGTTAGCTTCAGAGAAACTATAGGCCTCAGAGAACACAATTTAATAAATTTAATAGACACTGAGGGGGGAGAGATAAATTGGGAGTTTGGGATGAATATATATATATATATATATACCACATATATATATACACACACACTACTATATATAAAATAGGTAAACAACAAGGACCTACTGTATAGCATAGGGAACTATACTCAATATCTTGTAATAACCTATAACAGAAAAAAAATCTGAAAAAGATACATATATAACTGAATCAGTTTGCTATACATTTCAAACTAAAAGAACATTGTAAATTGACTATACTTCAATGTAAAAATGCCACTGGAATAAATACCCACAGAAGTCCATTTCAGCTTTGAATCTTAGGAAAATGGAAGGAAAAAGAGAGAGAGAAAGAATAAAAGTTGAAGAGCTGCATTAGTTTCCTGTGGCTTCTGTGACTTAAAACAACAGAAATATATCCTCTCACACTTCTGGAGGCCAGAAGCCCAAAATCAGTTTCATTGAGCTAAGTTAAGTCAGTTGGCCTTGCTCCCTTTGGAAACCCTGGGAGAGAATCTGTTCCTTACTTTGTCCACCTAGCTATTCCTCTTCTATGTGCATCAATCTTCCTCTGTCTCTTTCCTGTAAGGATTTGTTTGACTACACTTAGAGCCCACCTAGATAAATCTCTGTTAAGACCCATTATTAAATCACATCTGCAAAGACCCATTTTCCTTTTAAAGTAACATTTACAAGCTCCAGGGATTAGGACCTAATATCTTTAGGTGACCTTTATTCAGTCTACTACTAGGATATATTGAATAGGATTCATTAAATAGTCAAAAAAATATAAAGATTTTTCTTGAACACAAGAAAGAAAAAATAATAATGTTATAAACAATTGTGAGGCTTCCCTATTCATTGATATCTTAGAGAAATATATTTAAAAGAATCTTCATTAACAAGGCTGCCGAACAACTGATGCTTCTTCTTTAAATTAATTTTCAGTTCCATGCTATTGAATTTTAATGGAGAGGTTTGGATGGAAAAGAATATCAATAAATAAATTCTTCCTGTGTTACAAAACAAAACTGTATAATGTATTTTATTAGACTACATTTACCTTACATGTTGAACAAGTATATGTAAATATATAGATATGTATAAAGTAACTAAAATTTTGCATCAAGACACAACTTTATTTTGGTCTCCAACAATTCCTTCAAATACATTTACTGCTGTAAACTCTCCTGCCCTTTAATGTAGCCTAGAACAGGACAATAACCCCCCTGATGATTCATAGGTGTTAAAAAGCCCTTTTTTTTTTTTCTGTACATGGGCCTCCCCGTTGCGGAGCACAGGCTCTGGACGCGCAGGCTCAGCAGCCATGGCTCACGGACCCAGCCGCTCTGCAGCATGTGGGATCTTCCCGGACCGGGGCACGAACCCGTGTCCCCTGCATCGGCAGGCGGACTCAACCGCTGCGCCACCAGGGAAGCCCAAAAAGCCCTTTTAATAATAAACAGAAATACATCTCAAGCCAGTAATTAGAACATTCTATCACACGTATGCTTACATATTGATCTTATAAATAGATTTAGAATTATATCTTCTTTTCCTTCGCTGTGCTCTTTTATGTGGTACATCTGAAGTGGAAAAGGGATCCCAACAAGTTTTTCTTTTCCACCTCTTTCCCTACACAACTCTCCTGCACTCACTAGAGCTCTTTTACTCTCAGCCAGGCTATGAGTAGATGGAGAGTAAAAAGTCAGAGGTAGGACAGTAATCCTTAGGTTAGGTACCCAGAGCACTTTGGGTCTGATGCAATTTAGGTATCCCTAAATTGCCTGGACAAGATTGTGCTAATTCATTCATGAACATGTTGTAGCTTTTCAGCAGTTCATTCCTGGACTACCTCTGCAGCAGTTTCCTTATAGGAACGCCTGTATTTTTATTCTAAGATGTAATTTCATTCCCCTTTGTGACCCACTGGGTGGTTTGGTGGAACAAAACCTCTTTGTGTTGGAACCAGCCTCTTTTTGCTAAGATTCACTTAGCCTTATTGAAAATGGTCCATGGTACCCCACCATGGACAAAAGATACAATGGAAACATTCAACAGTCCAACAAACTCTGAAAGTTATCTGGGCTCTGTTTCTAAATCAGTGAGCCCTGTAATATTTCATCTCCACCCTAGAATTCCTGAAGGAATAGGTGAGGGGTTGGAATTCCGACATCCATACATAATTCCACTATAATATTTTAAAATGTGGCTCAGCCATGAGTCCTTGATCTAGACTGTAATGGACATATTTACATGTTCTAATTTTTCCAAACCCTGATGAGTAGGGTAAGAGCCTCATAGGGCAATTTTACAAAATCTCCCCTTCTCAAATTTTGATCTCTCTTTTATATTCTTGGTGGAGGTGCTAGAACTCAAAAGTGGTGGATCATTTTCTCTGAAAAGCTCCATATGCATATTGGTCTCACAATCATTTTGGTATCTAATTCTGTCTCACTGACATTTCAAAAGAAACTGAGCAAGAATGAGTCCTTTTTAATGTCCTGTTATAAAGGTTTAAAATGCAGGAAACTGGCATATTTTTGTATGTAATGGAAATGGTTGGGAGTGCTATATTTTTAATAGACAGCAAAAATGCAAATAGAAAAAAAAGATTTCTTAGGGTTTTATATTTTACTTTTATAAAAAAAGAGTATCATATTCAGATTGAACTGAGTCAGGAATCATCACATCAGAGTTACTCCACAGAGAGGAAATTAAAGCCTGAGTATTCCAAGTAAAAGGCACATTATAGCTTTTCAAGCACCTAATTTCTCTCAGTGGTGTGGGAGATATAATGACAGGTAGCACTTCTGCAACTTAAGTTGCTCTTATACATAATCTACTTTTAAATGGTGTAAACTGCTTTGCAGTTTTTAATTTTTCAATCTTCAAGGAAGTATAAGAGTAGAGCAATCATGTACATAAGATCATCATCATACTTTTTTTAGTCTTTCAAAGCAACAGTTTATGACTCTAATAGTACAGGGTTACATTTCATGATTTTTGCATTCTTAGATTTTTTTTTCTCTGGTTAGGTAAAAATATGTTAAATTATTTAAGTTTTTTTTTATACTAGTATATACCATTGGACCATATAACTTAATTAGGGTATGATCTGTTTGCCTTTAAAAAGAAAATGATATGTGTAAGAGAAAATAATATTGAATAATAAAAATCAATGAGTACTTTTTTAATATATGTGTTATTGCCTATATGGAAGAACCTCCAATATTTTAAATGTAAAAAATTATAATTTCTATATGGCATCATCAACTAATTGAGAAAAATGAGACTGAAGATCTCTAATACAAAAGAGGCAATCCTAATGAGTGAGTGACAATGACAACACATTTTCTTAATAAGTCTTTCTCATACTATAGATTTTACCCTGGATAAATTTAGAGATCTTGACTTTGATGATAATTGAGTTTCTGTGACAACAGTTTTTACCTAATTTGTGTTTTTTGAATGGAGAAATGGTGACTAGTTTCTTTCCTTTAGATTTTCAAATATTTTTTTCTTCTATGTATTTTTAAATGGCCCAGAAATAAATTGCTTTAACACAAAGAAAATAAAAGTCTTTTAAAATTAGGCAACAAGGTAGACAACAAATCCATTTCCTATAAATAAGGGAGAATAGGCTGATCTTAGAAGAATTTTAGTGAAAAACAGTTATTGCCTGCATTTGTTCAAAAAATAATAAGTAGCTATTCTATGTCAAGCACTATGCTTGGCACTGAGACAGAAAACATGCGTTTCCTAAATTCATTCAGCTTAAAAACCAAAAGGCCTGGTGACCATGACAATTTTCCCACACATAAATAAATATACAATGACAAATTACGATAAATTCTGTGAAAAAAAAACTGAGTAACAAATGAAATACCTGATTTATGTTGGAGTGTCAGGAGAGTCATACTCCAAGAAAACCTGAAGGATAGTAGAGCATAGCCAGGTGAAGATTTGATAACCAGTCTTTCCAATAGTAGGATAAACATGTGCATGTCCTGGAAATAGGAAAAGGTTTGGCATATTCCATGAATATGTGTAGGGAAACAGCATATACAGAGATTTTCAAGGGACTCAAGGGGTAAATCTTGAACATCTTATTTTTGTGATGAATATATGCATCTGGAACTTGGAAAAGAATGAAGGTGAGTGATAGAAATCTGGGAATCAATAACATGAAAAGACTTTACAATTTATGAGTGAATGGAATCACTGAGGAGCTATCAGGGTGAGAGGAGAATGGGTCCCTGAGGAACTCCACCATGTAGAGAGGGCAGAAAGGATGAATGTCAAGAGCTATGCAGGTTTTTTAGATTCCACATGTAAGTGATATCATACAGTTTTTGTTGTTGAATTCGTAGAAACAGAGAATGGTGGTTACTAGGAGTTGAGGGATGGAGGAATTGGGGAGATTTTAGTCAAAGTGTACAAACTTGAAGTTAAAAGGTGAATACATTCTGAAAATCAAATGCATAGCATTGTAATTATAGTTAGAAATACTGTGTTATATACAGTGGCCCCTTGGACAATAAGGGTTTGAATTGCAGGGTCCACTTATACACAAATTTTTTTCACAAAATCTGTAACACAGTACTGTATGATTTGTAGTTTGTTGAATCCAAGAATATGGAACTGTGGATACAGAGAGTCACTGTAAAATTATAGACACATTTTCAACTGCAGAAGATTGGTGCCCCTAACCCCAGCATTGTTTAAGAGTCAACTGTACTTCAAAGTTGCTAATAGACTGTACTGTAAATGTTCTTAACACTAAATGATAATTATGTGACTTGATGGAAGTGTTAGCTATCACTACATTAGGTAATCATATTGCAATATATAAATGTATCAAATCAACAAATTGCATACCTTAAACTTACACAATGTTATACATCAATTAAAAAAAAACTATGTAGGGTCCGAGATTTTGCCCCACTTACAAGCTAAATATTTAGCCTGAAAGAATTTCATTAATACAAATAGAAAACATGAGACTCTGACTCTATAAAGTCTATAAAAATACACTTTATTACCCATGTCTCAGCAAGTACCATGAGTGTCAGCATATTTACAGCAGTTCTCCTTACCCCTAAGTCCCACAGGTCAATAAGAATGGGCCCATATTGATGCCCACATATGCATTGGGCTGGGTTGCAGGTCAGAAACCCTGAGATTAGGAACCCGAATCTTTTATAAAGGATAAAATCTTCCTGCCTTTTGCTTCTGAGGGAGACAATACCTTTATTATACAGGACAATAGGCATACCTCCAATTAAGACAACATCCTGATCCTCCAAGGTTGTTTGCTATACACATATCCTTGTAAAGGTAGAGTGAAACAAAAAGAAGTTAGTGCCTCATATAAGATGTGCAGAAATGCAAAAGACCCAGGAAGAATTGTCTCTCAACAATGAGGAGACTGCAAAGGACACTTGGAAGAAGCAAGAAAAAAACAAATGTAGAAGCAAAGAGAGAGTGTTAACAGGAGGAAAAAAGCAGTCTGTGGTGGCAAATGCTGTTGAGAAAAAAACTCAGATAATAACTGAAGCATCCATTGTATTTAGCAACATGAAAGTCATTATAAGTGATTCAGTTAATATCTTTAATAGAATACAACAGAAAATGACGAGCAAAAATGGAAAGTTATCATACTTCCTTTTGTTGGGAGATTCCTGGTGATGCAGGCTATCTAAATGTAATAATTAATAGCATCCCCATTAACTCTCAAAAGTGTCATGATTTGGACTATAAACTATGTTTGCTTAACAGAAGAGTTCATCAGAGTAAAACAAGAGCAGAGTATCTAAGGTCAGGGATGATAGAAACATGAGCTGCCCCAAGGCCTTTCAATAGGAGGATCTTATGGACATTTTCTGGGGAGGACTGATCAATAATAGTTTTTATATCTCACTATTTAAGTGTTTAAATCCTATTTAAAGATTTATAAGTAGCTCAGTTTTGTTTAGCTGACTCTGCACTTGTTTTAATCAGCCCTACCCAGGAGATATCAGAAGGACGAAAGAAATTTTTACTGGAGGAATCTTAATGAGACTGTATCTATCTCACTTGATGTTTCCTACACTGATCATAAAAAAAGTCCAATTTAGGTGGCACTGTAGAAGTAAAAGCCAGTTTAGGTTGGATGGAAATGTGACTGGGGAAAAAAAAAAAAGAAGACTAGAAAATAAATAGGAGACTTCATATCCAGACAATTCCTACAAAATATTTGGCTCTGAAAGGGGATAGGTGAGTATATTGGCCATAAGATCACGGTGACAATTGGTGATTTCAAGGACTGATGTAGATGCGTAGAGGTTGAAGACAGGAAAGTCTATAACAACTCATGTAACTTCTCTGAGACATCATTAGTGGTGAGGATCCATGGCACACACAGAGTGATTGGTTCTTGGCAGGAAGAAGGCATTTCATCCATTGTAACCCAACGTAGAAGAAGAACACCGCTACAGATACAGATGAATTTAGAGATTTGATGTCAGGAAGATAAGAAAGCTCTTAGCTGATGACATTTACTTTTTAGGTGAACTGTAAAATAAGATTGTATGCTGGGAATCAGGTAGGTGAGGGAGAGCTTTAGGATTAAAGGTAGAAAACACATGAAGTTGTTTCAGAAGCTAGAAAAATGAGGACAAAATAAAACTCTGGGCAATTCTGAGACCTCAATTCATATCAGTGTTCATAAATGTATAGTGTTATCAACTTGCCAGCTATAGGATTCATAGTGACAGTGGCCATATTTGCATCAATTCCAAACCAAATAATGGCATATGCAGTCTATTGATAGCATGTAAAATTTTAAATCCCAGAATATATGATTGTTATATCTATATTTTCTGGCTTCCTTTCTTAAAAGATATTAGTAAAAATTACTGGGTGGTTCTTTCCTTTTATATTTGAACATATGGTAATTTTAAATCTGGAGAGTAAAAATATTTTAGAAGAAATAACAGGATTATAAAAGCACTTTTGTTCTCTCCATAAGTCTCATGTCTCATGTATTATTCATAAATGGCAAGAATTAGGGAGCATTTTACTCTGCAAAACCAAAAGTTTCCAAGGGAGAACCCAGGAGAGAAGGAAATACATTGCTTATAGTGATTGTGTGGGCCTGGTTCAGAGCTTTCATTTAGCAAATATTGGCTACATGAGGGGAAAAAGAGAGAGAGAGAGAGAGAGAGAGAGAGAGAAAAGAAATGTGTAAATGAGTGGGATAGAGACCAGAAAAAGAGACTAGAAGTTTATTTATTCTTTAAATTCTTATTCAGGGTATAGAATATTTATTTGGCTAGATTGTCCATTGGACACTATATCTCAGAAACCTAAGCATGATATTAGGTGCAGGATACAAATTTATTTCTCAACATCTTCATGCAATAATTATCCCCTTCTCTCCAGGCAGTAGTTCTTCATGGGTTGAGGGAAAAGAAGAATCAAGTCAGTTAAATTGCTATTGTAGGTCTCTTCATTTTTCTTCTCATAGGGCATGAGATTTAAGTTGTAGGAATTAATCATATTTTGTTTGAATTTTGTTGTATCATCTGTAATGCATATTTCTTGTTACCGTTTAAACTTTTCCCTCTTTGTATTATGAAACTGTCCACTTCCCCAGGAATCTATAACTTCTTCTTTAAGAAATAATCACATCATGTGAGAGTTCCCACTCAGGCCTGTGGCTGGTTGTATAAGAGTGAATTTAAAACTTATTCATATCTCTTTATCAGTATTTATTAATAATTGTTGATTTCTGTCCCCTAAAACTTATCCGGTATACATGAGAAATGTAAACTCATCTTTAGCATAATCTGAGTCTCTGTATAAAAGCTGTGATATTACTTTGCTACAAAGAGATTATGTGCTCTTCTCTGACTCTCATTTGACCACATGTCATATCTTAAGTCAAAATGAAGAGGGTAACAGATACTGGGAATAGCTGCTCTGTGGCTGTGAAGTTTTCTACTTCTGCTTTTAGTGGCATATAGTTACACTTTATACTTTATCTCTTCATAGATTTATAATTAATGCAATTATTGAAACATTTTTTATTTCAATATAGCATTTAGTACTGCTATAATTCCTACTTGTGCTGTTCTTGTATCTTATCCTCCTTTGGACTGATGTGAGGGAGGTTGTCTGTTTATCTGTTAGTTTTAATTTTAACATTTCATTTCTATCAACTTGTTGTGAATACTCTTTATTGTTATTTTAATTTTTACACTAGAGATTATATTATGCACCCCAAAATTAGTCTATATAAATTATTATTTTGTATTCTCCTAAACAACACAAAGATATTAGCACATTTTAACTTTAATTCTTTCCCAATTTATGTGCCACTTTTGTGTATATTTTACATATATATGTATGTGTGCGCGCGCACACACACACACACACACACACACACACACACACACACACACACACACATGCATGCACAGCCAAGCCATTACTGGTATTTTTGCTAAGTCATTTGTATGTATATTTGCCTGTATACTTATCTTTCAAATTTTTCTTTATAATTATTTTGTCATTTTTCTTAGACCTGGTGGATCTGTTTGTATCAAATTCTCTGATTTATTTTACTGAAATTAGATTCATTTTTACATTCAAGTTATATTTACTGTGTATAATATTATAGGCTGTCACATTATATTTAAGCATGAGGAATTGATTCTATTGTCTTCTATGTTCCATTGTCCAGTTGAATAACATGATCTCATTATTGTTACTTCTTTAAAAGTGATCTGCCTTATTTCTCTGTTTTAAGATTATTGCCTTTGAGTTGACATAAGTTTTACTAAAATGTGGTTTCAAGTTGCTTCTTCCTCATTTTCTCTTGCTTATTCTTCTTTTATCCAAATACAATTAAGGTAGACTTTTTCACTATATCCTTACTATCTTTTACCTCTCTTTTGTATTTCCCACTCATGCTTCATTTGCATATTTTCCTTAGGCCTCTTTTCCTATTCATTTGAGATTATTTTATTAATCTTTGTTAATCATATTTTATTATGATGTGTATGTGAAAATATAAGAGAATCCACATAGCAATAGAATTTATAGGTGAAAAATAGAAGATACTACATGCAAAGCCAATCTATAAAACTAATTTTTATTTCTATTGACTAGTAGCAAACTAATATAACACTAAAATTTTAAAGTGTCTGTTAGAATAACATCAAAAATCATCAAATATAAGCCTATAAAAAGACATGCAGAATCTCTGTGCTGCAAACTAGAAAAAATTTTCTGGAAACAGTAGAGAAAACCTACATTTAATGAAGAGATACACATTCTGATATTATAATCTCTGTTCCTGATCCAAGTGCTTGGTTACATGTATGTGAAAATTTGCATCCCTACTCATTTATGATATTCATGCTTTTCTTAATCCATGTTACACTTCATTGAAAAGTTCATTAGGAAAAGCAAACAGGACATTTACCATACAGGACATATGAACAGACAATTCTTAGAGAAACAAAAAGGATTAAAACTGCAATGGATAGAGATAGATTTATAACTACAGGTATAGATATATATTCATTCCACACACTAAAACGACATGAAGAGCTTTAAAGGAATTACTTGACAGATCCCTAACTTCCATGAATTCCATTTTAAAACTGATCTACCAAACATCTGTCTTCAGCCAAGAAAATGTGAGGTTCTCGTTTTCCTCTCCCACTTCAAAAAAGCTGAAAATAGGGCTTCCCTGGTGGCGCAGTGGTTGAGAGTCCGCCTGCCAATTCAGGGGACACGGGTTCGTGCCCCGATCCGGGAAGATCCCACAGGCCGTGGAGCGGCTGGGCCCGTAAGCCAGGGCCGTTGAGCCTGCGCGTCCGGAGCCTGTGCTCTGCAACAGGAGAGGCCACGACAGTGAGAGGCCCACATACCGAAAAAAAAAAAAAAGCTGAAAATAATATTTTTCACCCATTTTGAATTTAAGTAGCATGTATTAAGGTGTTAAAACTTCCAAAACAGCAAAGGAAAGATAACTTGAGAGATTGATATTTATAAAGCCTCCTGATCAAGGCAGCATGCACCAATTCAGCCTTCATGTCTTTCCCTGTCTCAGAAATATTTCTGTTATGGAAAGGCATTACATTAGAAACAGGATGTTTTGCCCGTAGTGGTATGTTCTGAATTCAGATGTATATATTTTAACGTCTTTATTGGAGTATAATTGCTTTACAATGGTGTGTTAGGTTCTGCTTTATAACAAAGTGAATCAGTTATACATATACATATGTTCCCATATCTCTTCCCTCTTGCGTCTCCCTCCCTCCCACCCTCCCTATCCCACACCTTTGGGTGGTCACAAAACCACCGAGCTGATCTCCCTGTGCTATGCCGCTGCTTCCCACTAGCTATCTATTTTATGTTTGGTAGTGTATATATGTCCATGCCACTCCCTTACTTTGTCACAGCTTACCCTTTCCCCTCCCCTTATCCTCAAGTCCATTCTCTAGTAGGTCTGTGTCTTTATTCCTGTCCTACGCCCAGGTTCTTCATGACTTTTTTTTTTCTTAGATTCCATATATATGCGTTAGCATATGGTATTAGTTTTTCTCTTTCTGACTTACTTCACTCTGTATGACAGACTTTAGGTTCATCCAGCTCACTACAAATAACTCAATTTCGTTTCTTTTTATGGCTGAGTAATATTCCATTATATATATGTGCCACATCTTCTTTATCCATTCATCCGATGATGGGCACTTAGGTTGCTTCCACATTCTGGCTATTGTAAATAGAGCTGCAATAAACATTTTGTTACATAACTATTTTTGAATTATGGTTTTATCAGGGTATATGCCCAGTAGTGGGATTGCTGGGTCATATGGTAGTTCTATTTTCAGTTTTTAAAGGAACCTCCATACTGTTCTCCAAAGTGGCTGTATCAATTTACATTCCCACCAACAGTGCAAGAGTGTTCCCTCTTCTCCACACCCTCTCCAGCAATTGTTGTTTCTAGATTTTTTGATGATGGCCATTCTGACCGGGGTGAGATGATATCTCATTGTAGTTTTGATTTGCATTTCTCTAATGATTAATTATGTTGAGCATTCTTTCATATGCTTGTTGGCAATCTGTATATCTTTGGAGAAATGTCGATTTAGGTCTTCTGCCCATTTTTGCATTCGGTTGCTTGTTTTTTTGTTACTGAGCTGCATGAGCCTCTTGTAAATTTTGGAGATTACTCCTTTGTCAGTTGCTTCATTTGCAAATATTTTCTCCCATTCTGAGGGTTGTCTTTTGGTCTTGTTTATGGTTTCCTTTGCTGTGCAAAAGCTTTTAAGTTTCATTAGGTCCGATTTGTTTATTTTTGTTTTTATTTCCATTTCTCTAGGAGGTGGGTCAAAAAGGACCATGCTGTGATTTATGTCATAGAGTGTTCTGCCTATGTTTTCCTCTAAGAGTTTCATAGTGTCTGGCCTTACATTTAGGTCTTTAATCCATTTGGAGTTTATTTTTGTGTATGGTGTTAGGGAGTGTTCTAATTTCATACTTTTAGATGTACCTGTCCAGTTTTCCCAGCACCATTTATTGAAACGGCTGTCTTTTTGACATTGTATATTCTTGCCTCCTTTATCAAAGATAAGGTGACCATATGTGCATGGGTTTATCTCTGGGCTTTCTATACTGTTCCATTGATCTATGTTTTTCTTTTTGTGCCAGTACCATACTGTCTTGATTATTGTAGCTTTGTAGTATAGTCTGAAGTCAGGAAGCCTGATTCCTCCAGCTCCATTTATCTTTCTCAAAATTGCTTTGGCTATTCAGGGTCTTTTGTATTTCCATACAAATTGTGAAATGTTTTATTCTAGTTCTGTGAAAAATACCAGTGGTAGTTTGCTAGGGATTGCATTGAATATGTAGATTGCTTTGGATGGTAGAGTCATTTTCACAATGTTGATTCTTCCAATCCAAAACATGGTATATATCTCCATCTATTTGTATCATCTTTAATTTCTTTCATCAGTGTCTTATAATTTTCTGTATACAGGTCTTTTGTCTCCTTAGGTAGGTTTATTCCTAGATATTTTATTCTTTTTGTTGCAGTGGTAAATGGGAGTGTTTTCTTAATTTCACTTTCAGATTTTCATCATTAGTTTATAGGAATGCCAGAGATATCTGTGCATTAATTTTGTATCCTGCTACTTTACCAAATTCATTGATTAGATCTAGTAGTTTTCTGGTATCATCTTTAGGATTCTCTATGTGTAGTATCATGTCATCTGCAAACAGTGACAGCTTTTCTTCTTCTTTTCCGATTTGGATTCCTTTTATTTATTTTTCTTCTCTGATTGCTGTGGCTATAACTTCCAAAACTATGTTGAATAAGAGTGGTGAGAGTGGGCAACCTTGTCTTGTTCCTGATCTTAGTGGAAATGCTTTCAGTTTTTCACCATTGGGGTCAATGTTGGCTGTGGGTTTGTCATATATGGCCTTTATTATGTTGAGGAAAGTTCCCTCTATGCCTACTTTCTGCAGGGTTTTTATCACAAATAGGTGTTGAATTTTGTCAAAAGCTTTCTCTGCATCTATTGAGATGATCATATGGTTTTCTCCTTCAATTTGTTAATATGGTGTATCACGTTGATTGATTTGCATATATTGAAGAATCCTTGCATTCCTGGGATAAACCCCACTTGATCATGGTGTATGATGCTTTTTATGTGCTGTTGGATTCTGTTTGCTAGTATTTTGTTGAGGATTTTTGCATCTATGTTCATCAGTGATATTGGCCTGTAGTTTTTTTTCTTTGTGACATGTTTGTCTGGTTTTGTTATCAGGATGATGGTGGCCTTGTAGAATGAGTTTTGGAGTGTTCCTCTCTCTGCTATATTGTGGAAGAGTTTGAGAAGGATAGGTGTTAGGTCTTCTCTAAATGTTTGATAGAATTCACCTGTGAAGCCATCTGGTCCTGGGCTTTTGTTTGTTGGAAGATTTTTAATCACAGTTTCAATTTCAGTGTTTGTGATTGGTCTTTTCATATTTTCTATTTCTTCTTGGTTCAGTCTTGGCAGGTTGTGCATTTCTAAGAATTTGTCCATTTCTTCCAGGTTGTCCATTTTATTGGCATAGAGTTGCTTGTAGTAATGTCTCATGATCCTTTGTATTTCTGCAGTGTCAGTTGTTACTTCTCCTTTTTCATTTCTAATTCTATTGATTTGAGTGTTCTCCCTTTTTTTCTTGATGAGCCTGGCTAATGGTTTATCAATTTTGGTTATCTTCTCAAAGAACCAGCTTTTAGTTTTATTGATCTTTGCTATCATTCCCTTATTTCTTTTTCATTTATTTATGATCTGATCTTTATGATTTCTTTCCTTATGCTAACTTTGGGGTTTTTTTGTTCTTCTTTCTCTAATTGCTTTAGGTGCAAGGTTAGGTTGTTTATTTGAGATGTTTCCTGTTTCTTAAGGTAGGATTGTATTGCTCTAAACTTCCCTCTTAGAACTGCTTTTGCTGCATTGCATAGGTTTTGGGTCATCGTGTCTCCATTGTCATTTGTTTCTGGATATTTTTTTATTTCTTCTTTGAATTCTTCAGTTATCACTTGGTTATTAAGTAGTGTATTGTTTAGGCTCCATGTGTTTGTATTTCTTACAGATCTTTTCCTGTAATTGATATCTAGTTTTATAGCATTGTGGTCAGAAAAGATACTTGATATGATTTCAGTTTTCTTAAATTTACCAAGGCTTGATTTGTGACCCAAGATATGATCTATCCTGGAGGATGTTCCGTGAGCACTTGAGAAAAATGTGTATTCTGTTGTTTTTGGATGGAATGTCCTATAAATATCAATTAAGTTATCTTGTTTAATATATCATTTAAAGCTTGTGTTTCCTTATTTATTTTCATTTTGGATGATCTGTCCATTGGTGAAAGTGGGATGTTAAATTCCCCTACTGTGATTGTGTTACTGTCGATTTCCCCTTTTATGACTGTTAGTATTTGCCTTATGTATTGAGGTGCTCCTTTGTTGGGTGCATAAATATTTACAATTGTTATATCTTCTACTTGGATCAATCCCTTTATCATTATGTAGTGGCCTTCTTTTTCTCTTGTAATAGTCTTTATTTTAAAGTCTATTTTGTCTGATATGAGAATTGGTACTCCTGCTTTCTTTTGATTTCCATTTGCATGGAATACCTTTTTCCGTCCCCTCACTTTCAGGCTGTATGTGTCCCTAGGCCTGAAGTGGGTCTCTTGTAGACAGCACATATACAGGTCTTGTTTATGTATGCATTCAGCCAGTCTGTGTCTTTGGTGGGAGCACTTAATCCACTTACATTTAAGGTAATTATCGATATGTATGTTCCTATTCCCATTTTCTTAATTGTTTTGGGTTTGTTATTTAGGTCTTTTCCTTCTCTTGTGTTTGTTGCCTAGAGAAGTTCCTTTAGCATTTGTTGTAAAGCTGGTTTGGTGGTGCTGAACTCTCTCAGCTTTTGCTTGTCTGTAAAGGTTTTAATTTCTCCATCAAATCTGAATGAGATCCTTGCTGGGTAGAGTAATCTTGGTTGTATGTTTTTCTCCTTCATCACTTTAAATATGTCCTGTCACTCCCTTCTGGCTTGCAGAGTTTCTACTGAAAGATCTGCTGTTAACCTTATGGGGATTCCCTTGTGTGTTATTTGTTGTGTTTCCCTTGCTGCTTTTAATATGTTTTCTCTGTATTTAATTTTTGATAGTTTGACTAATATGTGTTTTGGCGTGTTTCTCCTTGGATTTATCCTGTATGGGACTCTCTATGCTTCCTGGACTTGATTAAGTAGTTCCTTTCCCATATTAAGGAAGTTTTCAACTGTAATCTCTTCAAATATTTTCTCAGTCCCTTTCTTTTTCTCTTCTTCTTCTGGGACCCCTATAATTCAAATGTTGGTGTGTTTAATGTTGTCCCAGAGGTCTCTGAGACTGCCCTCAGTTCTTTTCATTCTTTTTTTTTTTCTGCTCTGCAGTAGTTATTTCCACTATTTTACTTTCCAGGTCACTTATCCATTCTTCTGTCTCAGTTATTCTGCTATTGATGCTTTCTAGAGTGTTTTTAAGTTCATTTACTGTGTTGTTCATCATTGTTTGTTTCCTCTTTAGTTCTTCTTTCAGGTCCTTGTTAAATGTTTCTTGCATTTTCTCTATTCTGTTTCCAAGATTTTGGATCATCTTTCCTATCATTATTCTGAATTCCTTTTCAGGTAGACTGCCTATTTCCTCTTCATTTGCTAGGTCTGGTGGGTTTTTACCTTGCTCCTTCATCTGCTGTGTGTTTTTCTGTCTTCTCATTTTGTTTATCTTACTGTGCTTGGGGTCTCCTTTTTGCAGGCTTCAGGTTCGTAGTTCCCATTGTTTTTGGTGACTGTCCCCAGTGGCTAAGTTTGGTTCAGTGGGTTGTGTAGGCTTCCTGGTGGAGGGGACTAGTGCCTGTGTTCTGGTGAATGAGGCTGGATCTTGTCTTTCTGGTGGGCAGGTCCATGTCTGGTGCTGTGTTTTGGGGTATCTGTGGCCTTATTATGATTTTAGGCAGCCTGTCTGCTAATGGATGGGGCTGTGTTCCTGTCTTGCTAGTTGTTTGGCATAGGGTTGTCCAGCACTATAGCTTGCTGGTCATTGAGTGAAGTTGGGTCTTGGTGTTGAGATGGAGATCTCTGGGAGATTTTTGCCATTTGATGTTGCGTGGAGCTGGGAGGTCTCTTTTGGACCAGTGTCCTGAAGTTGGCTGTCCCACCTTAGAGGCACAGCCCTTATTCCTGGCTGGAGCACCAAGAGCCTTTCATCCATTCAGCTCAGAATAAAAGGGAGAAAAAACAGACAGACAGAAAGAAAGAAAGAAAGAAAAAAAGAAAGGAAGGAAGGAAGGAAAGAGAGAGAGAGAGAAAGAAAGAAAGAAAGAGGATAAAATAAAATAAAGATAAAATAAAGTTATTAAAATAAAAAATAATTATTAAGAAAAAAACTTTTTAAAGTGAAAACAAAGAAAAAACAATGGATGGACAGATCCCTAGGACAAATGGTGAAAGCAAAGCTATACAGACAAAATCTCACACAGAAGCATACACATACACACTCACAAAAAGAGGAAAAGGGGAAAAAATAATATATCTTGCTCCCAAAGTCCACCTCTTCAATTTGGGATGATTCGTTGTCTATTCAGGTATTTCACCGATGCAGGGTACATCAATTTGATTGTGGAGATTTAATCTGCTACTCCTGAGGCTGCTGGGAGAGTTTTCCCTTTCTCTTCTTTGTTTGCACAGCTCCCGTGGTTCAGCTTTGGATTTGGCCCCGCCTCTGCGTGTAGGTCGCTTGAGGGTGTCTGTTCTTTGCTCAGACAGGACTGGCTTAAAGAAGCAGCTGATTTGGGGGCTTTGGCTCACTGAGGCCGGGGGTGGGGAGGGAGTGGTATGGAGTGCGGGGCGAGCCTGTGGCGGCAGAGGCCTGCAGGACATTGCACCAGCCTGAGGCATGCCATGTGTTCTCCTGGGGAAGTTGTCCCTGGATCATGGGACCCTGGCAGTGGCAAGCTGCACAGGCTCCCGGGAGGGGTGGTGTGGATAGTGACCTGTGCTTGTACACAGCCTTCTTGGTGGCAGCAACAGCGGCTTTAGCGTCTCATGCCCGTCTCTGGGGTCCGCGCTGATAGCCGCGGCTCGAGCCCGTCTCTGGAGCTCCTTTAAGCAGCGCTCTTAATCCCCTCACCTCACACATCAGGAAACAAAGAGGGAAGAAAAAGTCTCTTGCCTCTTCGGCAGGTCCAGACGTTTTCCCGGACTCCCTCTCTGCTAGCCGTGGTGTACTAACCCCTTCAGGTTGTGTTCATGCCGCCAACCCGAGTCCTCTCCTTGCCATTGGACTGAAGCCCGAGACTCAGCTCCCAGCCCACAGGGGTCCCGGTGGGAGAGCAGACAAGCCTCTCAGGCTAGTGAGTGCTGGTCGGCACCGATCCTCTGTGCGGGAATCTCTCCGCTTTGCCCTCCACACCCCTGTTGCTGTGCTCTGCTCCATGGCTCCGAAGCTTCCCCCTCTGCCACCCACAGTCTTCACCCAGGGAAGGGGCTTCCTAGTGTGTGGAAACCTTTCCTCCTTCACAGCTCCCTCCCACTGGTGCAGGTACCGTCCCTATTTTTTTGTCTCTGTTTTCTCTTTTTCTTTTGCCCTACCCAGGTACGTGAGGAGTTTCTTTTCTTTTTTCTTTTTTTTTTTTTAAGGGCTTCAAATGCTTGGCTATTTATTTATTTATTTATTTATTTATTTATTTACTTATTTACTTATTTACTTATTTATTTACTTATTTACTTATTTACTTACTTATTTATTTATTTATTTATTTATTTATTTATTTATTTATTTATTTATTTATTTATTTATTTATGGCTGTGTTGGGTCTTCATTTCTGTGCAAGGGCTTTCTCTAGTTGTGGCGAGCGGGGGCCTGTCTTCATCACAGTGCACAGGCCTCTCACTTTTGCGGCCTCTCTTGTTGCAGAGCACAGGCTCCAGATGCGCAGGCTCAGTAGTTGTGGCTCATGGGCCTAGTTGCTCCGCGACATGTGGGATCTTCCCAGACCAGGGCTCGAACCCGTGTCCCCTGCATTAGAAGGCAGATTCTCAACCTCTGCACCACCAGCGAAGCCCCGTGGTGAGTTTCTTGCCTTTTGGGAGGTCTGAGGTCTTCTGCTGGTGTTCAGTGGGTGTTCTATAGGAACAGTTCCACGTGTAGATGTATTTCTGATGTATCTGTGGGGAGGAAGGTGATCTCCGCATCTTACTCTTCCGCCATCTTCTCTCCAGATATTTTTTTGAGTAGGGCAACAAGTGTGATGCCAATTTTAATTTAACAACCTTGTTTTTCCATACCCTCTTCATTGTCAAAGAATGCATGGCTCCTATGGAAGTGCCCTGAGATAGTAAAAGATCATCAGAAAGACATAGTGAAGATGGTGGCACTAATTGTTTGCAGATGACAAACTCTAAGCAAACCACCATGCTTGCTGTTAACCTGATGGCTCTTATCTCTTTCTCTTTCTCTTGCTCTCTCTTTTTTTCATCTAAAAACTCTCTCTCTAGTAAATAGAACGTTCAGCCTTGTAAGAAACTTTGTAACAAACATGCTGCTGGAAGATACAGACTTGCTCTCACCTTCGGTATCCACATTTTCTCCATTCCTGGGAATGAGTATCATGTTGGTGAATATTCTCATTCATTAATCACCTCTTTCGCACTTGCATATTATGTATGATTTCCAAAAGTACAATCAAGAATATAACACCCAAAACTTTAAAAAATGATATTTTATTAATTACAACAAATTCCTGTTTCTCAGAAGTCTGTATGCTGTTCCAATTGTGTCTTAAGCATAATTAAAAGTTATTAATTACTAGACATAAAATAAAACTACTATTCTAGATACACATTGTGATTTTGAAATGTCCACCTCTTTCAATTTCTCTTACCATTTTTATGCTTTTATTAAAATTGGAGTATAGTTGATTTACAATGTTGTGTTAATTTCTGCTGTACAGCAAAGTGATTCAGTTATACATATAAAAACATTGTTTTTTAGATTATGTTCCATATGGTTTATCATAGGATATTGAATACAGTTCCCTGTGCTATTCAGTGGGACCTTGTTGTTTATCCATTCTGTATATAGTGGTTTACATCTGCTAACCCCAACCTCCTACTCCATCCCTCCCTCCTCTCCCCTCTCCTTTGGCCACCACAATTCTGTTCTCTATGTCTGTAAGTCTGTTTCTGTTTCATAAATAGGTTCGTATCATATTTTAGATTCCACATATAAGTGATAGTATTTGTCTTTATCTTTCTGACTTACTTAACTTTGTTTGATAATCCATAAGTCCATCCATGTTGCTGCAAATGGCATTGTTTTGTTCTTTTTTATGGCTGAGTAGTATTTTATTGTATATATGTACCACAACTTCTTTATCCATTTATCTGTTGATAGATATTTAGATTGTTCCCATGTCTTGGCTATTGTGAATAGTGCGATGAACATAGGTAAGGGTGCACGTATCTTTTTGAATTACAGTTTTGTCCAGATATATGCCCAGTGGTGGGATTGCTGGATCATATGGTAACTGTATTTTTAATTGTTTGAGGAACCTCCAACTGTTTTCCACAGTGGCTGCACCAATATACATTCCCACCAACAGTGGAGGATGGTTTCCTTTTTCCACACCCTCTCCAGCATTTTTTACTTGTAGACATTTTGATGATGGCCATTCTGACTGGTATAAGGTGGTACCTCATTGTAGTTTTGATTTGCCTTTTACTAATAATTAGAAACATGAAGCATCTCTTCATGTGCCTGTTGGCCAGCTATATGTCTTCTTTGAAGAAATGTCTATTTAGGTCTTCTGCCCATTTTAAGACTGGGTAGTTTGTTTTTTTGTTGTTGAGTTGTGTGAGATTTTGTATAATTTGGAAATTAAGCCCTTGTCAGTCATGTCATTTGCAAATATTTTCTCCCAGTCTGTAGGTTGTTTTTTCATTTTGTTCATGGTTTCCTTTGCTGTGCAAAAGCTTGTAAGTTTGATTAGGTCCCAATTATTTATTTTTGCTTTTTATTTCTATTTTTGTTTTTCCTTGGGAGACTGACCTAAGAAAACATTGGTATGATTTATGTCGGAGAATGTTTTGTATGTATTCTCCTCTAGAAGTTTTATGGTGTCGTGTCATATTTAAGTCTTTAAGCTGTTGTGAGTTTATTTTTGTGTATGGTTGTGAGGGTGTGCTCTAACTTTATTGATTTACATGCAGCTGTCCAACTTTCCCAACCTGACTTGCTGAAGAGACTGTCTTTTCTCCATTGTATATTCCTGCCTCCTTCAGTGTGGGTTTATTTCTGGGCTCTCTGTTTCATTGATCCACGTGTCTCTTTTTGTGCCAATACCATGCTGTTTTGTTTTGTGCCAATACCATCAGCATGGCACTGTCTCACATCTCAGAGTTATGCCTCCTGCTTTGTTTTTTTCCCTCAGGATTGCTTTGGCAATTCTGGGATTTCTTATGGTTCCATATAAATTTTAGGATTATTTGTTCTAGCTCTGTGAAAAACATCATGGGTAATTTGATAGGACTGCATTAAATCTGTAGATTGCTTTGGGTAGTATGGCCATTTTAACAATATTAATTCTTCCAACTCTAGAGCATGTGATATCTTTCCATTTATTTGAATCATCTTCAGTTTCCTTTATTAATATCGTATAGTTCTCAACATATAAGTCTTTCACCTCTTTGGTCAGGTTTATTCCTAAGTTTTTTTGTTGTTGTTGTTTTGTTTTTTTGGGGGGGATTTTAAAAGGGATTTTTTTCTTTATATTCCTTTCATGATATTTTATTGTTAGTATAAAGAAATACAACTATTTCTGTATTTAATCTTGTATCCCACTACTTTGCTGAATTCACTTATCACTTCTAGTAGTTTTTGTGTGTAGTCTTTAGGGTTTTCTATACGTAGTATCATGTCATCTGCATATAATGACAGTTTTACCTCTATCTTTCCAGTTTGGATACGCTTTATTTCTTTTTCTTGTCTGATTGTTGTGGCTAGGACTTCCAGTACTATGTTGAATAGAAGTGGTAACTGTGGGTATACTTATCTTGTTACAGATTTTAGTGGGAGACTTTCAGCTTTTCACCATTGACTATTATATTGGCTGTGGGTCTGTCATAAATAGCTTTTATTATGTTGAGATATGTTCCCTCTATACCCACTTAGGCAAGAATTTTTATCATGAATGGATGTTGAATTTTATCAAATGCTTTTTCTGCATCTATTGAGATGATCATGTGTTTTTTGTCTTTTCTTTTGTTGATGTGGTATATCACATTGATTGATTTGCATATGTTGAACCATTCTCTTGCCTTTTAAAGTCACTTTGGTATGTACTACAAAATTCAAATTTTGCTTAAATATGTGGTCTTTTTAGTTATGTCAAATCAAAAATATATTAAGACGAAAAATTTCCAATGTGGTTATGTTTACCATAACATCACCTAGTTATAGCTCCATCAATAAAATATCTGTCTAGATCAAAGTTTCTCAGCGTCTATATTATTGAAAATATGAGCCATATAATTTGTTGGTGTGGGGAACTGTCTTGTGCATTTTAGGATTTTTAGCATCATCCGCGACCTCTACTCACTAGTTGCCAGTAGCACTTCTTCCTTACTACTCCTCCTCCCCACCAGTATGACAATCCTAAAGGTCCCCACACATTGCCAAATATCCCCAAGTTTGCAAAATGTTCCCCCATTGAGAATCACTACTCTATATGAAAGGTTACCAAGTAGAAGTATTAGTATTTTCTAAGTGTTAGTAAAACATTTTTTTCTCAAATATTGAGAATGTGAATGACTCTAATATCTGGGTATCAAATCCTCTTGCAAGACAGTTTCAAATTTGTTTCTTCAGCATAATGGAAAGGAAGAGCTAAACAATTTGTCAGTCAATGATCATGGACATTAATTTTTAGAGTAGGTCTTTATTGATTTATTTGGCCTATTTGCAAAATCCTATATAATTCAAAGAATGAGTTTAAATAATTTTCCAGTTCTATCTATGCACATATATGTGCAAGTTTTCCCAACACTCACATCTATAAGTATGAAAAAATAGGATTAGAATTGATTAAATGAGAATAATTGAATAAATGAGAGTAATTATTCTCATTTCAACAATAATTTAATTTATTCAAATATATGAGTCAAGTGAAGAAAACTACCTCCATAAGCTTTATAAGTACATTTCTAATAAAATGATATCCTTAATTCTTAATATGTATTAATATTAGAAATATGTTTATTTTGAGCTACTTTGCTCTAATAATGGTTATAAAAATAACTCATTTTGGAAAAATTGTTTGAACACTTGGCATCATGACCACAAGAAATAATAAAAAATGTATTTAAATTTATATATATTTTTCTTTAGAGCTGTATGATAGTGAAATCAATGAGACTTCAGAATAAACATTAACTTTAAGATAAATGTCTGTAGGAGAAAAGGAATAAAAGTAGGCATTCAAGGGAAAAAAGAATTAAACTTTATGGCTTTTACAAAAGAACTAGTTCATGAAATTATTTGAGTATTATAGAGAAATTAACTGTTCTAAGGACTATGGAAGAAGCATGTGACCAATTATATATTTTTAGATACACTGTCAGGAACAATTGTAGGAGGTTCTGATAAGGATTTATGCAGGACAAAATGTCAGAGGAAGCTTGATAAAGAATCATGAAGCAATAGAATATTAGAGTTAACCTGAGAACGAATTATGAAAAACAGGGCATCAGAGTAAACTCAAAACTACTGATATGGGCTTCCCTGGTGGTGCAGTGGTTAGAAATCTGCCTGCCAATGCAGGAGACATGGGTTTGAGCCCTTGTCGGGGAAATTCCCACATGGCACGGAGCAACTGAGCCCTGCGCCACAACTACTGAGTCTGCGCTCTAGAGCCCATGAACCACAACTACTGAGCCCGTGTGCTGCAACTACTGAAGCCCACGCACCTGGAGCCCATGCTCCACAACAAGAGGAGCCACCGTAATGAGAAGCCCGTGCATTGCAATGAAGAGTACACACAACTAGAGAAGCCCACACACAGCAAAGAAGACCCATCACAGCCAAAAATAAATAAATGAAATAAATAAATTTTAAAAAAACTGATGCAAATTAAATATCTGCTGATTACTTACTAAAAGTGGGATATATATAACAATTGTAGCTTTAACTACATATAAATAGAACAAGAAATCTACTAAACTCCATAGAGTTTAGATTTGCTGGCCCTACATAAATTCAGGGTATCTATGGTGGTCAAAAGCAAAAGTAAAACAAAAAATTCTCAGCTAATTATATATTTTTGATGTCTCATGTTCCTTTAGAGCTTGATTTATTTTCTTTTGAAAATATCAGATGTTAAAGAATTTAGACACTATTGAATACTTTTAAAGTGGCTATGAAATTTTTGTTTAAGTTATCCATAATTATAGTATACCAAAAAGTAAAGAATTTGCAACTATTTTAAATTATAATCAAAATGTTAGTTATTAATGTAGAAATATGTTAAGAAAAGGAGTGCATTCTTTTAAGGGTTATAAAAGCCAAAATGGTTTGAAAATCCTATGCTGTACCCTAACAGGCATATAAATCCTGCATAAAACCAAAACGTTTTCTCAGAAAACTTTAAATAATGAAAACAAAGTTGAAACATTTAAAGAAAATTATAGGCATATTTTATAAATAGTCCAATTACTTAAAGTAGTGGAAAATGATTTTATTGATGTAGCTATTTGATTGATATGACTGTTTTATTGATAAAACTGATTGAAATAATTTTAAATAGCTGAAAGCTTATTCCAAAAAAGATTATCATATACACTGATTATATCATATACATTATACTGATATAATCAGTGATACAGTAGAAAACACGTAGGGTTTAGACATGAGAAAGTCCAAATAGTTTTATTACCTTTTACCTGTTTAATCTTAAGCATATTTCTTACCTCTTTAAATCTTAGTTTATTACTTATAGGAAGAATAAGAATATTCTATTTGTTCTGAGAACTTTAATAAGATTAATATTGGTTCTTGTCCTTTCATAATAATCTTAAATTGTTTTGAAATTAGTGTATGTACTTAAAATCTATTCTGTGATAGAATATCTATTCTCATTTTTAAAAAATCAATATATAGGATCAATAAACCATCTTCTTTATATTTTTACAAGTAATTTTACTGAAGGCAACCTCTTCATGCATAACTTTTCTGACCGCATCCATGCAATCCATGGATCCATGGATCCTGGGAAATCTATAGGTTTCAAAGTCTAACACTTTTCAAACATCATTCTTACCAAGAGATTATTGATAAAATATCATGCAATGTATCTTGAAAGCTACCAGAGTTGTAAGAATGCTATCTGGGTAATGTTCATATAAATAATGAGACTAATATTCTTTCTGACAACTTGCCAATTACAATGTTGGAGAAGAATGAACAAAATCTAACATAGACCCATTATTTATATTTCTTTAAAATCATTGTGAAAATAATTTGAGAAATAATTCAGGGAAAAATACAAATAAGCAAACAAAAAATTAGCCACTTGAAACTATCCAACAAATCAGTTTAAAATTTAGAGAGATAGTATAAAAGATCAAAAGAGAGAAGAATTATGAAGATAATAATATTTTTACTTTTTATCTGAGTTGATAGTTGATTTTTTATGTTTACCCATATGAATTAATAATTATTTCCTGATAATCATCTAAATACAAACTATTCTCTTTTTCCCAGGTCTAGTAGAAACTATTACTATGAATCATAAATTTCAGACAATTATTAATTGTGGATGATCATATGATTCAATATATGCATGCCTCTTTATAGCTTTAAAAGATTTTTCATCTGATGTAATCATCCTAACATCACTGGGAATTTATTATTAAAATATTCTAATACATAAATGAAAAAGTATAGCTATAACTTGTAGCTAAGACTCTAAATAATGCCTTCTGCTTTCAATATAATTTATGAATAAGTATAAAATAACAATTTTTATAAAACAGCATATAAATAGGGAAGTAGGATCTTTTCAGGAATAATCAAATTTGTTCATAATATATGTTTTCAGGATAGTACAACGTCAGCAAACTTGATTCCTTTGCAGATCAAGGAAACCTGATTTATCCATGTTTTGGTGTTCACAAAATAAAGTGCATAAATACATCTTGAAAGCATATCTTTCAGATGCATAAGGGTAACTACTATAATAACAGACTAGCATAAGGCAAAGAACAATACAAAATAAAAATGTTTCTTCAATCCAGCGTGCTCCTTCTTGAGATGTGAAATCTAGACTCCACTTTAATTTTTCTACACCAAATCAGAGAGAAAGATTATTGTATTGGGTAGGTGTAATAAGATGAAGAATACTTTTGTAATTCTCTCTCATAATATTGGAGAATTGTAAATAAGTACATTATAGTGAGGAACATGATTGTCATCTCTGTATTAACTTATTTAGGATGTATTGCAAAAATTATATTGGCATAAGCTGATCAGTAATAATGAAATAAAAATTCTATAATTGGTTCTTTTTGAATACTTTAAGAAATCTGTAATGCCAGAAATATTGTTTAACCACTAAATATCATTTTTCTTTACACTATGTAAATTAGTTATTTTCCTTAAAGATTTTCTAACCATTTGAAAATTTTGAGTTGTCTCCAATAAGTAAGAATAATGAAAGTTCAGATAATTTAAAGAATTTTTAAATGATAGTAGAACAATTGAGTTAGATTCCAATTTCTTTAAAAATTACTAGTGATGAAAGACATCTCTAATAAAATATTCACTCAAAATTGGAATTTGAAAAATTTATCTGCTAAATCTATGAAAGTAAAATAAGAAAAAAGAAACAGATATGCTAAATGAATTATATGTCTAACTCAATACAATGCAGGGAAATACTATTTTAAATCAGTCAGATTAGGAAATATATTTTAAGTTACCCTGATTGTTACCTAAAATCGTAAAACTACAAAGACATCTAGACATATTTCAACATGATTCCTTTTTTGAATGATTTTACTTTTTAAAAATCTTCCTATTTAAGTAATCCATCATGATTTCCAGGAAAGTCACTGAAACTCTTTGCTTTAAATTTTGTAAAGATAGCATAAAACATGAACATAGGAGGAGAGAGCTGAAGAAGATAATGATAACACTTAATTTCAATTTGATCTAAGATGATAGTCTTGTGTGTTTACCCATTTGTATTAATAGCTACCTTTCCCTTAAAACCATCTGAGCAGACTAGTATTCTTTCTAAAACTTAGTGTAAAACATTTTTCTCATGATATGTTTTTATGACAACATTAAAGCGTCAAAGAAAGCGCTACAATTAAAATTAAAGTAAGCAAGTACTTTAGTTTTTATTTCATGTACTCACACATATAGATCTTGTGTCACTACAATCATGTACCTACTGAAATGATACCCTACAATCCCAACTGCCAGCAGCAACATGGTTTCTTGTGTATTTAGAAAAACTGTATTTTAATGTATTACAAAGGGTATATCTCCAGCATCATTACCATTACCATATTTATAATTATGGTTATAATAAGATATGGTTAATTCTCAACCATACCTTAATGTTAAACATCCTTCACTATTATGGCACATACTTCATTAAATTTGAATGTTATACCTTTTTGATATATAATTCTTTTTGTTCTGTCAATATATAATTTGTGATTCAAATTGATTCATAATGTTTTTATAAATTGTAATTTAGGATTGACTTGATGCCTGAATTGTCACCTTTGCACTTTTCAAATATTTTTGTGTAACACAAACACAATTTTCTTTACTACTTTCGATGATTAGGGCAAATTCCACAAGCAGTGAACTGAATGTGCTAGGTAGTCAGTATTACTGTTTACTAAATAATCCCAGATCTTTACTTCCCAGACAAATGGTACGTTTGCACTTTCTCATCTTTTTTTTACTGAATGTAATCATGGCCACAAATTTCGTTGGCAAGTGAAATGCAAACCATAGTGACTTAGCAGGAATTAAGTTTTGTCAGTTACAGGTGAGAGGTTTAAGAGCCAGCATGTGACTACCTACATCCTCTCTCCTCTGCTACATGATCTTGGAGGACCTACATATTGATGGGAAGCCTCAGTCAGCCTCAGTGACTACAATGAGAAGAGCCATCCTGACAAATGGATGTATACACACACACACTCATGCCCATACCCACAGTGGACATAGAGAATCCATGATATATAAACTTGACCATGTTTATCTGCTGGCACTTTTCAGTTGTCTGTTACCTCATCATAGCCTAGTATAATCTCACTGATTCACAGAGAGAAAAATTATACTGAATTTTATATATAGGATAATATAAAAGTCTTGAAAGGAATATACAAATGATTTTAATAGTTACTGGGATTGTAAAATTATTTTTCTTTCTTACAGTATGCTTCATTAAAAAATTATTTAGAAATAACATCAGAAGTTATAAACACTGTTATTGTGAACATATCATAAGGTTTATAATTCACTTACACAAAAAATTCTATTTTGTGCCTACATGTGCTCATCACTCGGGACATTATGATGAAGTGAACAGATAAGACCTCTGACTCTTGGAGTTATATTCTATAGGGGAAATCAAATATGGAATGTAAGAGAACTAGTTTGTAAAATAATTTCTAGCAAAAATACTGCTGTTATCAAGGATATGTGGTCTAATTCCTACTAGTGACCATGACTTTGAAAAAGTCTATTTAATTAGTTTATGGTTGATCCTTGAACAACATGGATTTGAACTGCAATGGTCAACCTATATCTGGACATTTTTCAATAGTAAATACTAGAGTATTATATTATAGACCATATATAATCTGCAGACCAGATTATATATGGTCTGCGGTTGGCTGAATCTGCAGATATGGAGGAACCCCAGATATGGAGGGCCAACTATAAGTCATACAAGGATTAACCCTCTGTGTTGTTCAGTTGTCAACTGTACTTACTTATAAAGAAACATAATAATTATATTTATGCTCAGACATTACTGAAAACTGAACAGACCATCAAAACTCATTCCCAAATTCCATCTTTCTCCTTCTCTTCTTGAAGAGGCTTTAAAATATTGATTTAAGCAATGTGCTAGGTCCTCAATTTCTATCTGTCTTTCTGTAATCTCTTTTACATCCTCTCTGGGCCACTGAAACTACTATATGAGAAGTCACTGATGACCTCCAATCCACTTGCAGACCTGGATGTATCTGAAGCCTTTATTTTTCCCCTTGGGTAACTTTATCCTGTCCCATGACTTTACCTACATCCATTCCTCGATTATTGTTTTATATATATTTTGCAAATTGAAATCTCTAGCCATAGCCTTTGTTGTTATATCCATTCTTAACCTTTCAAATGCTTTTGGACATTTTAATGTATGTTTAATGCTGAACATAATTTTAATCAAATATATTTACAAAAGAAGAATTTCTCAGATTGATTAGTTGATTAAATTGTGTTAAATTTTTAATATTAGCTTTAATGTAGAGAATTGAGGGGAAATTGTTTTGTTGACTTAATAATTTTAATTAAAATCTTATTTTTATTAATAGTATCTTCTCAGAAATTAAAGAAATAGTTATCCTCCATTATAGTTTTTACACTCAAAGATGTTTGATAACCAATTCAATTGATTCTTCTTTTAGTTAAATTAGTTCTTATTTATTCCAGACACACTCACCAAATATTTCATGGTCCTTTCCCTCACATGTACATAATTTGAACATTTTCTAAATGATCTCTCTATTCTTCTCTTTCTTCAGTATACATAAATTTATGTACAGTCCAGATTATCAAAAGCCCTATTTAACTCAGGTTCCTTTGAAGAAGATAGAAAAATATTTACAGTCTATACTTCATTGTCTAGAAATAAGTCAAATTTATGCTTAAATACTTGCACATTTTATCTTGCCAACTATACTACCAAGGCTTTGAGGGCATGTTCAGTGGTAGACTTTATTTCCTAAAGAATTTAACATCTGTCTTGCACTTTGTGTGCTCAGTAATCATTAGATTACTTATTTTTCAGTAACAGTTTTAACAAAATTATGCCATATTGTGAAAAAATATATATTTGGCCCAGATGGGGCTGGGAAAATATAACTACAACTTTTTTTCTGCATCAAGAGTATAATAGCAGTAACATACATTAACACCCACACATGAGCATGTGCACTCACACACACACACACACACAGCGACACATTTTATTTAGTCAAAATAATAAAACAATATTTAGATGTAAAGCCAGCATAAAATTTCACATTTCCTTTATTGTTCTTCCGGTATTTTTATCAATTTTTTTCTTTCTCCTGTATTTGGATGCCTAAGGAATTTTATTAAACTACAGACTATAAATCACTTTCCTTTTTGTCACATGAGAGTGTATATCACTTTGTATTGCATTACTTTTGCATGGATTTTATTAGGATTAATTGGTTTGCATTTCCATTGGAATCTCCTCAGCTTGCTTAATGGATTCTTTTCTACCTAGACCTCAACAGCTTTATCCATGATTCTATTACATGATGAAGTAATGCCTGCTGGCAGTAGTAAAATGCCCTGTGGTATTTCTATTTTTGATACCATATTTCATAGGTTTAGCACCAACCATAAATAATAGATGTGAAACTGGAAGATAAATTTTGACTTGGAATTTTTACAAGTGCTGAACTAGTTCAGCTTTGTTAAATTTTACTGCTTTTTTTTAAAAAATTTGTAAATGGTAACGTGCTAATTCTGCAGTTTTATGGTGTTTATGTTAACTTTTGAGAACATACATCAGTTAATTGGGATTATATAAAGTATCCTACATTCAGAAAACAACCGTAATTATTTTTCTTTTATTTCTGCTAAGGAAACTTTACCATAAGTTACATTGTTATTAAAAATCATTCTGTAAACTAAATTACATATTTATGTCTGTAATATGCTACGTGTTGAAAATTGCTTTTCTCCCTCACATTCCTAAATAATGTAGATTTGCATGGTATACAGTTTGGGCTTTTTTGTTCATCCTAAATATTTGGGAAGGACAGGCATGTAAATACACCAGCTGTTCAGGAGCACTAACTTTCAGATCACTAAGTACCAAACCAGCGTGGTAGTAAGGAAAGTAGAAACTACTTGATTTATTCCAGGGAATTATTATTTCATTCGATGATTTTGAATAAAAATATTGGAAATAAGATTTTTCTTGTTTGGACTATTACCTCTGTAATGAAACTATTTTAACCATAAGTTTTGATTGGGATTTTCAATAGTTTTTTAAAGCAATCTTGTATGTAAAAAAGGCAAATTATTCCTGATGTACATCAAGTAAAATCATGTTATTTAGCTTTTACCTTGAGATGATTGCTGTATATTGAAAGAAATAATATGTATATATCTAATATTTAGAAGAAAAAAATATTTTTATTGATGATCAAGGGTTAACATTTTTATTAAATACATAAATTAAATCTTCTCTATCTCTTCAACAGATAATTTTGGAATAAAAATACAAAATACTCAGACTTGACTACATTTTAATAGTTAATCTAAGGGTTGTTCACATTCCATCTGGTAATCATGTTTTCTCTTATTTAGTTTGACAATAATAATATGTTAATGTCTTCCTCATAGAATAGAAATATTTACCAGCAGTGTTCACTACATATGTGTTAAAGAAATACAACAATGTTTGGTACCTCTTCTACCTTTAATGAGCTTAACTAAAATTGGAGAGTGACTACATATTTGTGAAAAGCTAACCATAGTCTAAACAACAGTAATGGTATGAAACATGAAAATTCTCATATAAACTGCTGTGTATAAACCAGCAAAGTTCGTTCATCAAAATCTTGGTTGAAGATACAGCTTCTGTTGATCCAGAAGTTTTTTTCACTCTTAGCTTATGTGATAGAGAGATTCTCAAGTTTGTATGCAAAGAAATACAAACAAGGATGTTCATTATACCAATATTTGTACTAGAAAAAAATTTAAAACTGTCCATCAATGTATTAGTATTTTTAGGGCTGCAATAGCAAAATGCCACAGACTGAGTGGTATAAACATCATTAATTTATGTTCTCACAGTTCTGAAAGTTTAAGATCAAATTTCGGCAGTTTACTTTCTCCTGAGGACTCTCTCCTTGGCTTGCAGATAGTTGTCTTCTCGCTGTGTCCTCACATGGACTTTTCTCTGTGTGTTTCCTTGGTATCTCTTCTTCTTCTTATAAGGACACCAGCTATCAGATTAGGGCACACCCTCATGACATCATTTCACCTTAATTACCTCTTTAAAGGTTCTGTCTCCAAATATAGTCACATTGGGGGTAATAGCTTCAATGTATGAATTTGGGGGGGACACATTTCCGTCAATAACAATCAACCAAATAAATAAAAATTTTTGGTCTATATACACAGTTAAATATTCAATAGCAATGAAACTAAATTACATCAGTCAGCTTAACCTATACTTATGCTGTGCTAACAAATGATCCCAGTGGCTTACAATAAAGTTTATTACTCTCTCACACTACATCATAGATTAGCCTCTGTCCTGTTTTCCAACCTTTGCACTCTGGAAAAAAATTGACAGAGATATTTCTATAAGGATCATCAAGCTTTTCATGGAAAAGAGAAAGAAATCACAAAGTCATACCACTGACATTCATCACTTTCCTTCACATTTCATTGTCTAAAACAAATCTTATGGCCATTTCTGACATCAACAGGACACATATAATTCTCCCACTGGAGAAGCAGAAAATATTTAATACTTTACAACAGAAAAAAAATTCAGTTTCATTTTTTAGGTGTCAGTATAGATGAATCTCACATGAAAGAGTGATAAAAAGGAAGCTGAAGATGGATACAGCATAATATGGCACTAGCATAAAACACAACTGAATACTTTGAGGATATTTATTTAATTAACATCAGTATAAAGGCACGCAGGGGAAATAGTAAGTACAAAATTGAGGATATTGGTTACTTCTGAAGAGAGCATGAAGATGTGTTTGGGAAGTGGACAAACAGATGTACATTATATTATTCTATGTATCTTCTTCATGTTTGAAAAGATTCAGTATAAGAACATTATTTTAAAAAACCAGAAATAGTTTTTATGAGGATAATGAGATCTCTATTGGATTTTCTGACATATATTAGTGGTTTATTATTATTTTTATATTGAATTAAATCTGATGGTAAAAGAGTGCATGATAAACTTTCTTAGTTGAAAACTTCTGCAATGTAAAACTTTTTACTGTATTTATGCTTGTATATCTCTTGGACTGTGTGCACTTAAGGAGTTAGTTATAGGACATAATCACTTTTACATGAACTGTGCCTAGAATGGTAAACATATAACTAGAGATAATAAAGCTTCTTTAAATTCAATTTCTTCCTTTATTCTATATTTCAAGTTTTCTAAAGCATGCAAGGATTACTTTTTAAGAGAAAAAAGTAAAATTCCATTTAAATTTCTGTCTTATGCTGCCCAGTAATCAGTGTGCTATTTTATATTTATTTCCTTGACTTTCTCATCACCAATGACCTTCTCCTCCACTTAATTTACTAGCTCTCATGAATAAATCTTCTATATTGTCATTTCTCTATATTTAAAAATATTGCAAGTCAAACATATCGCTTCTGATCACAACCTCTTCAATTTTTCACAAGTACTCAACTTTGGAGTTTTACATATGGATGTGACAAAGTGACAGAAGGGCAAGAAAGTTTAAGATATTGGCAAAAGTGCTATTAAATGGTGAACTATAGCGAATACTGTAGTTATTTAACTAGTACACTTTCCTCAGTTTTTTACTAACAAAATCTCTTTTAGTTGGAAGCAGCACCAGAAGATGAATCAAGACGGGGGTCGGGGAGAGGACACTTCTGGGAATCTTTTTTCTTTTTTACGATAGGAACACCTTTTGGCTGTCCTTTTTCTTCCTTCTTATATGAGATGTTAGTGAGAGGACAATGTTTGGGGCTGCAGGATTCTTCTTCTCACCATTAAAGAAATACCAAAAACTTGGCACAAACACTAACGCCCTGATATTATTGCACTACTGGAGGGACTCAAGTCTTTACCTCCAAATATTTTGTTGCATGAGGAAAATTAATGTACTTTTATAACCCATTCAAAGTCATGCATGAGTTTTGTGTTTAGCCATAATCTAGATTTTAGAGTCAAAGCTAATTAAGTAGGAAAATTTCAAAGGAAATAGACATGCTATACAGATTGGAAGCAAATAGACTAGGTGAAAATTAGGGGAAAGTATTGAGAGCTGGGTTCATAAAATGCAGCCAACTGATCCTAGAGTTGCTTTATAAATTAATAAAAGGCTACCAACTTCAAATGGACCAGAAATATTTCCCAAAATTCTTACTAAGTTTTTCTGTTCAACTTAGTCTTGGTTTCCACAGTGAAATCTTCACTCTCGTCAGACTTCTGTCTTCTGCTACTTCTGAATCCTTGTTTTCCTCAGAAGACATTTCCCTCTTTACAAAGAGAAGAGAAACTCTTCAATGAGAACTTTCTGAACATTGTCTGCAGATCAGTCTTAGAAACTGAGTTCCATCTTCTCCTTCCCTGCCTCCCTCTTAAAATCCAGAGACTCTTCTTTCTCTCATCTAAGAACTACTCTTCCACCATTTCTTAAGGCTCCCATTCCTCCTCATCCAGAATCAGTTTTTATGTATCCTTTCTATTTCCTTTGAAACTCCCACTCAAGTGGCTTTTTAAAAATATCATAAACTCTTTCAAGATGTATCTGACCAAATCTTTTGTCTGTTCTTCTGTTTGGTCGTCCACCTTTTGCTTATTAATTTATAGTTCTTTTATAGAGAATTGTTAGACATATTTATAGTAAATATTTTTCTCACACTGCCCCATGTATTGCATGCTTTTTTTAATTGAAGTATAGTTGATTTACAGTATTGTGTTAGTTTCAGGTGTACAGCAAAGTGTTTCAGTTATACATATATATTTTTATCAGATTATTTTACATTATAGGTTATTATAAGATACTGAATATAGTTCCCTGTACTATACAATTATTTCTTGTTGCTTATCTATTTTATGCATAGTAGTTTGTATCTTTTAATTCCATGCTCCTAATCTATCCCTCCCCTCTCCCTTTCCCCTTTGCTAATCATAAGTTTATTTTCTGTGTCTGTGAGTGTGTTTCTATATTGGATATAGATTCATTTGTATTATTTTTTAGATTCTACATATAAGTGATATCATATAATATTTGTCTTTTTCTGTATGACTTACTTCACTTACTATGATATTCACTAGGTCCATCCATGTAGCTGCAGATGACAATATTTAATTCTTTTTCATGGACAAATAATATTCCACTGTATGTAATATATACCATATCTTATTAAGCCAATTGTCAGTTGATAAGCACTTGGGTTATTTCCATGTATTGGCTATTTTAAACGGTGCTGATGATATGAACATTGGGGTGCATATATCTTTTAGAATCAGACGTTTTGTCTTTTCCAGATACATGCCCAGGAGTGGGATTCCTGGATCATATGGTAGCTCTTATTTTTCTAAGGCCCTCCATACTGTTTTCCATAGTGGCTGTACTAATTTACATTCCTACCAAAGGTATAGGATGGTTCCCTTTTCTCCACATCCTCTCTAGCATTTATTACTTGTAGACTTTTTGATGATAGCCATTCTGACCAGTGTGAAGTGATAACTTATTGTGGTTTTGATTTGCATTTCTCTAATACTTAGTGATGTTGAACTTTTTTTTTTTTTTTTTTTTTTTTTTTTTTATGTACCTGTTGGCCATCTGTATGTCTTCTTTGGAGAAATGTCTGTTTAGGTCTTCTGCCCATATTTGATTGGAATTTTTTTTTTTTTTTGGTATTGAGTTGTATGAGCTGTTTGTATATTTTGGATATTAAACCCTTGTTGTTTGTATTGCTTGCAAATATTTATTGATGGTTTCCTTTGCTGTGCAAAAGCTTTTAAATTTGATAATGTCCCATTTCTTTATTTTTACTTTTATTTCTTCTGCCTTGGGAGACTGATCTAAGAAAATATAGCTACAATATATATCCAAGAATGTTTTGAGTAGATTCTCTTTTAGGAGTTTTATGGTATTGTGTCTTATATTTAGGTCTGTAAACCATTTTTAGTTTATTTTTGTATATGGTTACAGTGTATGTTCTAATTTCATTGATTTACATAAAGCTCTCCAGCTTTCCCAACACCACTTGTTGAAGAGACTGTCTTTACTCCATTGTATATTTCTGCCTCCTTTGTCATAAATTAATTGACTGTAGGTGTGTGGGTTTATTTCTGTGCTCTCTATTGTGTTCCATTTATTTATATATCTGGTTTTGTGCCAATATCACACTGTTTTGCTTACTATAAATTTGCAGTACTGTTTAAGTCAAGAAGATTTATGCGTCCAGCTTTTTTCTTTTTCCTCAGGATCGCTTTGGCAATTCTGGGTCTTTTGTAGTTCCATATAAATTTTAGGATAATTTGTTCTAGTTCTGTGAAAAATCCCAGAATATGGGATTTAATTTTTATTTTGTTCTAGATTCAAGTATAGAAAATAAAAATTTGAAATTTCAAACATACTTTTTAACTCCAAGATGGTTTCCTATGGTTGATTATGTACCAAATTTAACTATATTCTTATAATAGTAATCTATTAGCACAATAATGAAAGAAATACTAGTGTACCAAAATGAACCTAAGTGGTATTACAGTGAGGTATAGTAATATTTTTACACATGAGCATTGTTGTAATATGATAGATTACTTTTTAAGAATATGTTTAAGGACAGCAGCCTAACATATTTTTTTAAAGAGTAGCAAACCAGTGTGGAACAGAAAAACACTTCTGGTTATATTAAGAGTATACTCTGAGACCTTCAAGATGATGGAGGAGTAATACGTGGAGATCACCTTCCTCCCCAGAAATACATCAAAAACACATCTACATGTGGAACAACTCCTACAGAACACCTACTGAACGCTGGCAGAAGACATCAGACTGCCCAAAAGGCAAGAAACTCCACACGTACCTGGGTTGGGCAAAAGAAAAAAGAAAAAACAGATATGAAAGAATAGGGACAGGACCTACACCTCTGGGAGGGAGCTGTGAAGGAGGAAAGGTTTCCACACACTAGGGAGCCCCTTCACTGGCGGAGACAGGGGAGGCAGCGGGGAAACTTCAGAGCCACAGAGGAGAGCGCAGCAATACGGGTGCAGAGAGTAAAGTGGAGAGATTCCTGCACAGAGGATCAGTACTGACGAGCACTCACCAGCTCACCCACTGGCATGGGTGGGGACTGGGAGCTGAAGCTCGGGATTTGGAGGTCAGATCCCAGAGAGAGGACTGGGGTTGGCTGCAGGAACATTAAAAGGATCATACACCATGATCAAGTGGGTTTTATCCCAGGAATGCAAAGATTCTTCAATATACACAAATTAATTAATGTGATAAACCACATTAACAAATTGAAGAATAAAAACCATATGAACATCTCAATAGATGCAGGAAAAGCTTTTGACAAAATTCAACACCCATTTATGATAAAAGCCCTCCAGAAAATAGGCATAGAGGGAACTTACCTCAACATAATAAAGGGCATATATGACAAGCTCACAGCCAACATCATTCTCACTGGTGAAAAACTGAAATCATTTCCACTAAGATCAGAAACAAGACAGTTGTCCACTCTCACCAATATTATTCAACATAGTTTTGGAAGTTTTAGCCACAGCAATCAGAGATGAAAAAGAAATAAAAGAAATCCAAATTGGAAAAGAAGAAGTAACATTGTCACTGTTTGCAGATGACATGATACTATACATAGAGAATCCTAAAGATTCTACCAGAAAACTACTAGAGCTAATCAATGAATTTGGTAAATGAGGAGTATACAAAATTAATGCACATAAATCTCTTGCATTCCTATAAACTAATGATGAAACTTCTGAAAGAGAAATTAAGGAAACACTCCCATTTACCATAGCAACAAAAGGAATAAAATACCTAGGAATAAACCTACTCAAGGAGACAAAAAACTGTATGCAGAAAAGTATAAGACACGGATGGAAGTAATTAAAGGTGATACAAACACATGGAGAGATATACCATGTTCTTGGATTGGAAGAATTAACATTGTGAAAATGGCTATACTTCCCAAAGCAATCTACAGATTCAGTGCAATCCTTATCAAACTACCAAAGGCATTTTTCACAGAACTAGAACAAAAGTTTTCACAATTTGTATGGTGAGACAAAAGACCCCAAATTGCCAAAGCAATCTTGAAAAAGAAAAACAGAGCTGGAGGAATCAGGCTTCTGGAATTCAGAATATACTACAAACCTACAGTAATCAAGACAGTATGCTACTGGCACAAAAACAGAAATATAGATAAATGGAACAGTATAGAAAGCCCAGAGATAAACCCATGCACATATGGTCACCTTATTTTTGACAAAGGAGGCAAGAATACACAATGGAGAAAAGAATGCCTTTTCAATAAATGGTGCTGGGAAAACTAAACAACTACATGTGAAGAATGAAATTAGAACAGTTCCTTACACCATACACAAAAATAAACACAAAATGGATTAGATACCTAAATGTAAGACCAGACACTATAAAACTATTAGAAGAAAACATAGGCAGAACAATCTATGACATAAATCACAGCAAGATCCTTTTGGGCCCACCTCCTAGAGAAATGCAAATAAAAACAAAAATAAACAAATTAGACCTAATGAAACTTAAAAGCTTTTGCACCAGAAAGGAAAACATAAATAAGACAAAAAGGTAACCCTCAGAATGAGAGAAAATATTTGCAAACAAGGCAACTGACAAAGGATTAATCTCCAAAACTGACAAGAAGCTCATGCAACTCAATATTTAAAAAGCCAGCAACCTAATCCAAAAATGGGCAGAAGACCTAAATAGATATTTCTCCAAAGAAGATATAGAGATTGGCAACAAACACATGAAAGGATGCTCAACATCACTAATCATTAGAGAAATTCATATCAAAACTACAATGAGGTATCACCTCACACAAGTCACAATGGCCATCATCAAAAAAATCTACAAACAATAAATGCTGCAGAGGGTGTGGAGAAAAGGGAACCCTCTTGCACTGTTGGTGGGAATGTAAACTGATACAGCCACTATGGAAAACAGTATGGAGGTTCCTTAAAAAACTAAAAATAGAACTACCATACAAGCCAGCAATCCCACTACTGGGTGTATACCCTGAGAAAACCATAATTCAAAAACAGTCATGTACCACAATGTTCATTGCAGCTCTATTTACAATAGCCAGGGCAGGGAAGTAACCTAAGTTCCCATTGACAGATGAATGGATAAAGAAGATGTGGCACATATATACTATGGAATATTACTCAGCCATAAAAAGAAATGAAATTGAGTTATTTGTACTGAGGTGGATGGACATAGACACTGTCATACAGAGTGAAGTAAGTCAGAAAGAGGAAAACAAATACCATATACTAACACGTATATAAGGAATAAAAATAAAAGGTTCTGAAGGACCTAAGGGCAGGATAGGAATAAAGACACAGAAGTACAGAATGGACTTGAGGACATGGGGAGGGGAAAGGGTAAACTGGGAAGAAGTGAGAGAGTGGCGTGGACATATATACACTACCAAATGTAAAATAGATATTTAGTGGGAAGCAACCACATAGCACAGGGAGATCAGCTCAGTGCTTTTTGACCTCCTAGAGGGGTAGGATATGGAGGATGGGAGGGAGACACAAGAGGGAGGAGATATGGTATATATGTATATGTCTAGCTGATTCTCTTTGTTATAAAGCAGAAACCAACACAGCATTGTAAAGCACTTATAGTCCAGTAAAGATGTTTAGAAAAAAAAGGAAAAGAAAAAAAATGTATATTCTGTAGAATAGGATTTAATAAATTATTTTAAGGGATTGTGGTATATTATATATCTAGAAATCAGTTTTAGAAAGGTATCAAATGAAATACATTTTCATATTTGTAGTAACATATCCATGTTTTTCATAGAAAATCCTAGTTTTCAGTTTTATAACATCTTAAAATATGGAAGTGTCCTGTATTATTCTCTTTAAAAAGTCATTTAGTTTTGGCTGAGTTCAACATTTCAAAATTATAACTGGGAAAAACATATTTTTCTATAAATAATAACCACAGTAATTTCAAATGTATTTTTGTCTGTATGAAACTTAAGAGCCAGTATTATAGGAATTTTTGAGACTCTACAACAGAAGGATAATAACATAAAGGAAAATATTCCATACCTTTTCAATTTTACATGTTCTTCATGAAATAAATTGAACTATCATATCATAGCAAAATTATTACTGTATGCTTTTGTTTATCTCTTTTTTGCAAAAGGGAAAATTATACTTTCTCCACATGCTTACAAAGATAATGTGACATACAAGGGATAACACAAGAGAAAAAAATTCAAATCATCTGGAAATATGGAATTCTGTCCAAGCAGTTTAGATGTTACTGACTGGTAAGACTGGTTAATTGTACTGATAGTTTCTCTAAAACATTTCCAACCTGAGTGAAAATGAATCAATATTTACTGATGAAAGATTATACATCTTTGAAAGAAGCAGACAAACTCTGAAATTAGTCTCTTACTACCTGAAACAAACTCCTGTTAGTGTACAGTCTGTGGGATGAAGAATAAAATAGCATTACCTTTGACTTGTAATTGATTTTCGTTTTTAGAAGATACTAAACTAATCAATAACAGTTATGATGACAGGAACTAGGGTCTCACGTTCAGAAGTTCACTAAAAAATATTCTCTATATTCAAAGGAATGTGAAGGTAATAGGCACGCGCTCTCTGCCATAAAATGCCTCTTCAAATAGCTACAGTGATGTGCAAATCAATATATGTCCAAAGCAATGGGTGATATGTAGAATCTTCCAATTGAGTACAATAGTATAAAGTGATAGTAAAATCAAAACTCTGAATTTCAGTGAGACTGCTTTTGACTGTAAGTATAGCAGAGTCAACTATAATGGATAAAATAAGAATGTATATTTGCTCAAACAACTAGAAGTCCAGAGGTACAATTGATTCAATCTAGCTAAATCCATTGGATCTAGTCTGTATCTCTGCAATTTCCCAAACTATGAATGCATCTATCTTCATTCCTAAGGTAGTGTCCTTCATGAGAACAAAACAACTATGGAATGTCAAAACTTCACAATCACATAGCACAAAATTACCAGACTGAGAAATTATATCTTCTGGTGGTTTATTTTAGGAAATAGAAAACTTCTTTATCTTTAGCCCCCAGCAAACCCCTATTTCACCTCTTTGTCTCAGAGTCAGCAATAAGCCAATCCTAGAAGCAAAGGGATTTTGTTTCCCTTTTCTATGAAGAAAATATGGTAACCTGAAAAAACAATGAGAGTACTCCCCAAATTAGAAATAAGAGTTTCATATATTGGCAAATAAAAATATTATTAAGCTCTATTTTTTAGCTATACTAAAATAATAAAAATTATACTCAAAAGGAAAGTATAAGCTTTGTCTATAAGAGGAATTGTCAAAAACAAAAACAAAAAACAGTGGCCAGGTAAAATCTGCTATCTATTCACACATTCATTCTTTAATGACGTCTTCTCCTCATTGAGATTATATTCTAGTTAGGAAGATAAATCAATAATTAAATGAACAAAATAACTATATAATGCTAAAGATCTATGAAAGAAATAAACCAGGAACTATGATAGAGAATAATAGGTAGAAGGTCGGACTACTTTTTCTAGAATGACCAGAGAAAGATTACCTGAGGAGACAACATTTAAACTTAAATATGAATGTTGAAAAACAAATAAAGAGCAATGGAATAGAGAAGGTTGCTTGAGAAAGAGGAAACAATGGGTAAAATCTCCTTGATACACACACACATTCTGGCCTGTGGAATCAGAACTCACTCTGTTAAGGGTGAAAGTGAGGGAGGAGAGACTTACAATAACGAAACAATTCAAAATAAGTATGTAAAGTTGATCAGTGCTTTCAACAGAAATAAGTGGGGAAGGGTTGAATAAGATGGGAATGATGGGGATAAGAAAAGGTTGGACACGTTAAGAGTGATCAGGAAAGAGCTTCAAAGAAAAGGTGAAATTTGAACAAACACCAGAAGGAAATGAAAGAATAAACCATTCATGGATCTAGAGGAAAACTGGCTTAGGCAGAGGGAAATGGAAATACAAATACACAAGATGAGAGCTTGCCTGATGTTTTTGATAAAAGCAAAAAGGCCAAGTAGCTAAAGCAAAATGAGCAAGTTGGGAGAGAAGAAGGAGCTGAAGTATTGTAGGACTTTGTAGGTCTTGGTAAGAACTTTCGCTTTTACTCCAAGATCAAAGCCACTGGAGGATGAGTTGAATAAGAGCAACAATGATCTACATGATCTGACAGATTTAAAAGATCACTCAGGCTGCTGTGTTGTGAATTAGAATACAAGGGGGCAAAGGCAAAATGGGGCCTTATTAGTATGCTGTTGAAAAATCTAAGTAGTAGATAACAATTGGGACAAAGCAGTAACAGCGGAGGTGGTTGGGAATGGTTGAATTCTGGATATGTATTAAAGCAAAAATGGAAAGGAAAGGATTTCCTGATGGATTAGATGTGGGTCTGAGAAAAAGTATCTAATCTATTAGGAAAAAAAATGACAAGTTCTAAATTTCTAGGGGAAATGGCTATTTCCATGTATATATAAATATAAATAATGTAACAAGATAAAAATTGCTTCATGTATTGTAATTCTTCACGTCTTTTTCAATAAATTTTATTACTTTTAACAAAGAGAATCACATAATGGTGAGCCTAACTTTACTTCTGGAAATAAGTTATTCTGTGATAAGTAAACAATGAGCAATTATACCGGCATTATTTTTACAAGTATTATTAGTTTATTTGTTTTGTTTTGTTTTTAATTTTTATTGGAGTATAGTTGATTTACAATGTTATTTTAGTTTCAGGTATACAGCCAAGTGACTCAGTTAGATATATATCCACTGTTTTTTAGGTTGTATTCCCATATAGGTCATTACAGAGTATTGAGTAGAGTTCCCTGTACTATACAGCAGGTTCTTATTAATCTATATTATATATGGCAGTGTGTATGTGTCAATCCCAATGTCCTAATTTATCCTTCCCCCACCTTACCTCCTGGTAACCATAACTTTGTTTTGTACATCTGTAACTCTATTTCTGTTTTATAGATAAGTTCATTTGTACCCTTTTTAAAATTTCACATATAAGTGATATCATATATTTGTCTTTCTGTGTCTGACTTACTTCATTCAGTATGACAATCTCTGGGTCCTTCCATATTGTTGCAAATGGCATTATTTTGTTCTTTTTTATGGCTGAGTAATATTCCATTGTATATATGTATCACATCTTCTTATCCACTCCTCTATTGATGGATATTTAGATTGTTTCTGTGTCCCGGCTATTGTAAATAGTGCTACAATGAATATTGGGGTGCATGTATGCTTTCGAATTATGGTTTTCTCAGGATATATGCCCAGAAGTGGGATTGCTAGATCATATGGTAGCTCTATATTTAGTTTTTTAAGGAACCTCCATACTGTTCTCCATAGTGGCTGTACCAAGTTACATTCCCACCAATAATGTAGGAGGGTTCCCTTCTCTCCACACCCTCTCCAGCATTTATTGTTTGTAGATTTTTTTGATGATGGCCATTCTGACCAGTGTGAGCTGATACCTCACTGTAGTTTTGATTTGCATTTCCCTAATAATTAGTGATGTTGAGCATCTTTTCACGTACTTTTTAGCCATCTGTATGTCTTCTTGGAGAAATGTCTATTTAGATCTTTCACCCATGTTTTGATTGGGTTGTTTGTTTTTTCAATTTGAGCTGCATGAGCTATTTGTATATTTTGGAGATTAATCCCTTGTCAGTTGCTTTATTTGCAAATATTTTCTCCCATTCTGAAGGTTGTCTTTTCATCTGGTTTATAGTTTCCTTTGCTGTGCAAAAGATTTTAAGTTTCATGAAGTCACATTTGTTTATTTTTGTTTTTATTTCCATTACTCCAGGAGGTGAATCAAAAAAGATATTGCTGTGATTTATGTCAAAGATGTCTGCCTATGTTTTCCTCTAGGAGTTTTACAGTATCTGGTCTTACATTTAGGTCTTTAATCCATTTTGAGTTTGTTTTTGTGTATGGTGTTAGGGAGTGTTCTCATTTCATTTGTTTATATGTGGCTGTCCAGTTTTCCCAGCACCACTTATTGAAGAGGCTCTCTTTTCTCCGTTATGTATTCTTGCCTGCTTTGTAATAGATTAGATGACCAAAGGTGCTCTGGACTTTCTGTCCTGTTCCATTGATCTATATTTCTGTTCTCATGCCAGTACCATACTATCTTGATTACTGTTGCTTTGTAATATAGTCTGATGTCAGGGATCCAGATTCCTCCAGCTCCGTTTTTCTTTCTCAAGATTGCTTTTGTTATTCATGGTCTTTTGTATTTCCATACAAATTGTAAAATTTTTGTCCTAATTCTGTGAAAAATGCCATTGGTAATTCGATAGGGATTACATTAATCTGAAGATTGCTTTGGATAGTATAGTCATTTTCACCATGTTGGTTTTTCCAATCCAAGAACATGGTATATCTCTCCATCTTTTGTGTAGTCTTTTATTTCTTTCATCAGTATCTTATATTTTTCTGAGTACAGGTCTTTTGCCTCCTTAGGTAGGTTTATTACTAGGTATTTTATTCTTTTTGATGCAGTGGTAAATGGGATTGTTTCCTTGATTTCTCTTTCTGATATTTTGTTGTTAGTGTATATGAATGCAAGAGATTTCTGTGCATTAATTTTGTATGTGGTAACTTTACCAAATTCATTGATGTACTCTAGTAGTTTTCTGGTAGCATCTTTGGGATTTTCTGTGTATAATATCATGTCATCTGCAAAGAGTGACAGTTTTACTTTTTCTTTTCCAATTTGGATTCCTTTTATTTCTTCTTCTCTGATTGCTGTGTCTAGGACTTCCAAAATTATGTTGAATGATAGTGGTGAGAGTGGACATCCTTGTCTTTTTCCTCATCTTAGAGGAAATGGTTTCAGTTTTTCACCATTGAGAATAATGTTGGCTGTGGGTTTGTCATATATGGTCTTTATTATGTTGAGGTAGGGTCCCTCTGTGCCCACTATCTGGAGAGTATTTATGATAAATGGGTGTTGAAATTTGTCAAAAGCTTTTTCTGCATCCATTGAGATTATCATATGGTTTTTATTCTTCAATTTGTTAATGTGGTGTATCACATTGATTGATTTGTGTATATTGAAGAATCCTTACATCCCTGGGGTAAATCCCACTTGATCATTGTGTATGATCCTTTTAATGTGATGCTGGATTTTGTTTGCTAGCATTTTGTTGAGGATTTTTGCATCTATGTTCATCAGTGATATTGGCCTGTAGTTTTCTTTTTTTGTGACATCTTTGGTTTTGGCATCAGGGTGATGGTGGCCTTGTAGAATGAGCTTGGGAGTGTTTCTTCCTCTGCAATTTTTTGGAAGAGTTTCAGATGGGTAGGGGTTAACTCTTCTCTCGATGTTTTAGAGACCAAATATTTAGTCCATCCTGTCCTGCACTTTTGTTTGTTGGCGGATTTTTAATCACAGTGTCAATTTCAATACTTGTGATTGGTCTGTTCATATTTTCCATTTCTTCCTGGTTCAGTCTTGGAAGTTTGCACCTTTCTAAGAATTTGTCCATTTCTTCTAGCTTGTGCATTTTATTGGTGTATAGTTGCTTGTAGTGTTCACTTATGATCCTTTGTATTTCTGTGGTGTCCAATGTAACTTCTCCTTTTCATTTCTAACTTAGATTTGAGTCCTCTCCCTTTTTTCTTGATGAGTCTTGCTAAAGATTTATCAATTTTCTTCTCAAAGAACCAGCTTTTAGTTTCATTGAGCTTTGCTATTGTTTTCTTCATCTCTATTTCATTTATTTCTACTCTGATCTTTATGATTTCTTTCCTTCTACTAACTTTGGGTTTTGTTTGTTCTTCTTTCTCTAGTTGCTTTAGGTATCACGTTAGGTTGTTTATTTGAGATTTTTCTTGTTTCTTGAGGTAGGAGTGTATTGCTATAAACTTCCCTCTTAGAACTGCTTTTGCTGCATCCCATGCGTTTTGGATCATCGTGTTTTTGTTGTCATTTGTCTCTAGGTATTTTTTGCTTTCTTCTTTGATTTCTTCAATGATCCATTTAGTAACATATTGTGTAGCCTCCACGTGTTTGTGTTTTTTTACAGTAGTTTTTCCCTGTATAGCATTGTAGTTGGAAAACATGTGTGATATGATTTCAGTTTTCTTAAATTTACTGAGGCTCAATTTGTGACCCAAGATGTGTTCCACGTGCACTTGAGAAGAAAGTGCATTCTGCTGCTTTTGGATGGAATGCTCTATAAATATCAGTTAAGTCCATCTTGTCTAATGTGTCATTTAAGGCTTGTGTTTCCTTATTAATTTTCTCTCTGGATGTTCTGTCCATTGGTGTAAGTGGGGTGTTAAAGTCTCCCACTATTACTATGCTATTGTTGATTTCCCCTTTTATGGCTGTTAAGATTTGCCTTATGTATTGAGGTACAACTACATTGGGTTCATATATATTTACAATTGTTATGTCTTCTTCTTATATTTATCCCTTGATCATTATGTAGTGTCCTTCCTTGTCTCTTGTAATAGTCTTTATTTTCAAGTCTATCTTGTTAGATATGAGTATTGCTACTCCAGCTTTCTTTTGATTTCCTTTTGCATGGAATACCTTTTTCCGTCCCCTCATTTCAGTCTTCATGTGTCCCAAGGTCTGAATTGGGCCTCTTGTAGACCGCATATATATGGGTCTTGATTTTGTATCCGTTCACCCATTCTTTGTATTTTGGTTGGAGTATTTAATCTATTTACATTTAAGGTAATTATCAATATGCATGTTCCTGTTGCCATTTCCTTAATTGTTTTGGATTTGTTTTTGTAAGTTTTTTTCTTCCCTTCCATTTTTTATTCTCTTGTAGTTTGGTGACCATCTTTAGTGTTGTGTTTGGGTTGCTTTTTCTTTTGTGTGTGTTTATCTATTGTAGTTGTTTGGTTTGCATTTCCCATGGGGTTTAGATAAAACAGTCTATACATATACAAGCTTGTTTTAGTTTCTGGTATCTTAATTTCAAATGCAGTCCCCATTTTCTACATTTGTAATTTCCTCACAGTTGTTGGTTTTGATATCATATTTGTGTTTGGATGGTTTCCCACTTTTACTCTATGTTTGTCTTCAGAGCACTTTCCCATTTGTTATTTTCTTGTTTCTAGTTTTGGCCTCTTTTTTTTTTTTTTCCTCCTGCCTAGTAAAGTTCCTTTAGCATTTTTGTTGTAAAGCTGATTTGGTGGTGCTGAAGTCTCTTAGCCTTTGCTTGTCTATAAAGCTTTTGATTTCTCCATCAAATTTGAATGAGATCATTGCTGGGTAGAGTATTCTTCGTTGTAGGTTCTTCCCTTTTATCACTTTAAATATATCATGTCACTCCCTTCTGGCCTGCAGAGTTTCTGCTGAAAAATCAGCTGATAACCTTATGGTGATTCCCTTGTATGCTATTTGTTGCTTTGCTCTTAATATTATTTCTTTGTATTTAATTTTTGTTAGTTTGATTAATATGTGTCTCAGCGTGTTACTCCTTGGGTTTATCCTGTATGGGACTCTCTGTGCTTCCTAGACTTGGGTGACTTTTTCTTTTCCATATTAGGGATGTTTCCAACTACAATCTCTTCAAATATATTCTCAGGCCCTTTCTCTTTTTCCTCTTCTTCTGGGACCCCTATAATTCGAATGTTGGTGTGTTTAATGTTGTCCCAGAGTTCTCTGAGACTGTCCTCATTTCTTTTCGTTCTTTTTTCTTTATTCTGTTCTGCAGAAATGATTTCCATCATTCTGTCTTCCAGCTCACTTATCCATTCTTCTGTCTCAGTTATTCTCCTATTGATTTCTTCTAGTGTACTTTTCATCTCTGTTTGTTTGTTCTTAATTCTTCTATGTTGTTGTTAAACATTTCTTGTTTCTTCTTGATCCATGCCTCCATTCTTTTTCTGAGATTTGGATCATGTTTACTACCATTACTCTGAATTCTTCTTCAGATAGATTGCCTATCTCCTTGTCGTTTAGTTGTTCTTGTATGTTTTTATCTGGCTCCATGTTCTGCAACATGTTTCTTTGTTGTCTCATTTTGTCTAACTTACTGTGTTTGTGGTCTCCTTCCTGCAGGCAACAGGATTGTAGTTCCTCTTGCTTCTTGTGTCTGCACCCTTGTAGGTGAGTTTGGTCCAGAGGCTTGTGCCATTATCCCCTTGATAGGGAGTTCGACTGGTGTTGTGGTGACCAGAGCCTGCCTTAGAGATTGAGCAGGGCCTCCCTTTTGCTCTGTGGTTGTCACCGCCCTGTCACGGGTGGGGTCTGCTCCCTAGTTGTTGGAGTAGAGGCCCCCAGATCTGTTTCTTAGCTGTGTTTGTGATCTGTGGTGTAAGGTAGGTTGATTGGAGCACTCCCATCAGGAGAGAAGCCACTGAGTATTCCTCCTCTGAAGCCATTCACCTGTGAATGTGCTCTGTTGTGTCCCATGTCACACATTGTGTGGGCTCACAAAGTATACTGTTGCTGGCACTGCTTTCAGTCCCACCCTAACTGTGGGTATGCCAGCAATTGGCCCTGGTGACTCTAGGGCATTGCTTTCACCAGGCCACCAGCACAGATCCACTGAGGTCAGGTCCCAGGACTGCCATAGTCGTGCACCTGGACCCACTCTGGGAGCTATGGAGGTAGCTTAGACTCTGACCTGACCCAACCCCCAAGTTTATGTGCTCACAAAGCCCACAGCTGCTAAAGCCATACCTGTCCCAGCTGCAGGAGCACTTGTCCTTCCAGATGTTTCACAGGTGCTGAATATAGGAAGCCATCAGCAGAGGTGTAACTCCACTGTTCATGTACCCACAAGGAGGTTTCAACTCTTCTTCCTTAGTCACACAGCCCCTGGGGCTCAGCTGGGTTTTCTGCCTCACCTCTGCATGTGTTCCTCCCACTGGAGTCTGCTCCAGATGTTGCAGGACCACACGAGCCTGTCAGGCAGGAAGGGGCCAAGGTAGTGATTGATATGAGCAGGCTGCCCAGACGGGAGATGCTGGGATATCAATTGGATTGTGCATGCCCATCAGGCAGCGATCAGAACTGGCAGGTTGCCCAGGTCAGGAGGGCTGTGGAGGAGGTGATGGCAGGGGTGTGTGAGCTGGTGGGAACCCTCCCTAGTGCATGTGGAGTCAGGGGTTGGCATGTGAGGAGAGAGGCTGCAATGGCAGCCTGTCACTCAGCAGTGGTGCTTTGCTTCTGTGGCGGTCCGGGCTTGTCACTCAGCAGTGGTGCTTTGCTTCTGTGGCGGTCCGGGCTTCCTCCATGAGCATTTCTGGTTGCGGAGCTCCTGAATCCCATCCCTACAGGCTGTCTCCTCACAGCCAACAGCAGTCCCCTCCCCAGGTCTGCTCTCCAAACCCCACATTCTAGCACCCAGCCCCCGTGCGCACCCACAGTCACCCATCTTGGGTTGGGGCACACAGGGCTGTGGCATGGACCATCTGTGTAGGGCTGTCTGTCCTGCCTGCCACAGACTGGTTTCTGCACTCTCCTCTGAGCCTCCAAAGCTCCCCTTCTGTCCTAACTGTTCTCCCTGCCAGTGAGAGACTTCCCCAGTTCCCCCCTCCCAGCTCCCCACCATGGGCTCAGGTTCCATCCTGTTTCCTCCCCTCTTCCTTTTCCCTTCTTCTTTCTTTCATCCTACCCAGTTACATGGGGATTTTTCTTGTCCTTTTATGTGTCTGAGGTCCTCTGTTAGTGTTCAGTAGGTGTTCTGTGAGAATTGTTCCATTTGTAGATGGATTCTTGATGTGTTTGTGGGGAGAGAGAAACTCTACCTACTCCTACTCCCCTTCCATCTTGGAAAATCCAAGTATTATTTCTAACAAGGTAGGATGCTTGTTTGTAAAAGTTTTGTACAGATGTATAATGAATGAAAGTACAAAAGAAATGAGTGAAGAAAAAAGTGAGAAAAAATTTTTAAATGATCTTAAAATATTGACATAGACCATATATACTAAATGTAAATAAATTGAAAAGGTTTTTCTTTTTAGTTTAAGTTTTTATTGATGTATAATACATGCACAGGGAAAAATTCTTACACCATAAGCAAACTGTTGAGGAATTTTCACTTGATAAGCACAACCTTGTAACTCGTACTACTCAAAAGAAATATAAAATAAGTGATAGCTCAGAAACCATTTTGTTGCTCTTTCAATCACTATCCCATTTGGTAACGACCATCCTGACATATAGAAGTATAAATTGGTTTAATATTTTGCATATAAATGGATTTACTTAATATGTACTCTTTTGTGTCTGGCTTCATTAGCTCAACATAACATTTGAAAGATTCATCTATATTGATGGGTAGAATTGTCAATTACATCAGTGCATTTGTGATAGATTGCATTTCCAAAGATGGCCAGAGCAGTATATCCCAGACCACATAGTCTTCTGTAAAATGGGCTAACCAATTCCAAAGGATGGATTCTAATTCCTCTCCCCTTGAATCATGGTGACCTTAGTCACTTGCTTGTAATCAATACTTCGTGGCTTAAGGGATTGTGTGTGACTCGTGACTTCTAAGGCTAAGGCAGAAGAAACTTTTTAGCTTTTACATTGGTTTCTTGAAACACTACCTCTTTGAATACTCCCTCTAGGGACTCTACCTTCTTAGAATGAAGCAGAAATGCTCAGAGAGGAGCACGAGCCACATTCAGAGGTTCTAGTTGAGGATAGTCTTAGTAATGTCAATTAGACATTAAACATGTGAGTGAAGAAGCCTTCAGAAACTTTTGATTCCCAGACACTGTAGTCATTCCCAGTTACTGGAATCTTTCTAGCTGAGGACCTACACATCATAGAACAGAGAAAATCCATCCCCACTGTAACCAATTCCAATTCTTGATTCATAGTACTTGTGATCATGTTTGTTATTTTAATCTACTAAATTTGGAATGCTTTTGTAGGCAGCACATGACAGTTGGAAACTTTAGTATCCATTCTTTGAATGTCCCACAATTTATTAAGTCAGCTATGGATAAGAATTTGGATTGTATCCAGTTTGTGGCCCTTATGAAAGTGCTTCTGTGAATATTATAGAGTTTATTGTTGAACCTGTGTATATATTTTCATTGGATGTATAAACAGGGATAGAATTAATAGGGTATTCATTTATCAGGTTAGGAGATGGAACTAAATAATTTTCCACAGTAGATGTAACAATTTGCATTCCTACAAGTAGTATATGAGTTCTGATTATTCAAGATCCTTGTCCACATTTAATTTTTTAAATCATTTTTAATTTTAGCTATTCTACTGGATATGGAGTGGTATCACATTGTGGTTTTAATTTGCATTTTCCTGTTGTCTTAGTTGTGAGCAGCTTTTCATATGTTAGTTGGCCATTTGGATATCCACTTTTCAAAAGTTAGTCTTTAACTCATATCTCAAAGTTTTCTTTCTTATTATTTTAAAGAATTATTTATATATTCTGGGTATATATATTAAGTATAATTTCTCATACTCTGTGGGTTGCCCTGTCACTCTCTTAATCAAGTCTTGAAAGAATAAGAAATACTCATATTAACATAGTCCATTTTATCATTTTTTTCTTTTAAAGCTTTTTATACACAATTTTTAAAATTGATACTTAAACCAAAGTCATAAAGTTATTCTCCTCTAGAAGTTTTATTGTTCTACCTATCAAATTTAGGTTTTCAATACAACTGGGATTTTTGTGTTTGATGTAAGATAGAAATTCTGTGTGTGGAAAAGACAAAAAATAAGAGCTCTACTTTGCTTATTGATAACCATTTATTAAGTAGACCATCATTTCTTAATGCTCTACATTGCTACCTTTGTCATAAATCACTATTACATTTCAAAACTCCATCATTGCTCACTGGTACTTGTCTAGTAGTTCCTCACCAGTCAGCCTGGGCTAACTGCTCTCAAACTACTTCTAAAAGCTAGAAATATGACAATATCAGTCTTCTACTTTTCAGCTTTCAATGTTTTTTAATGCCTAAAACAGTTTTTCTCCCAGTGCAAACCTTAAAAATTCAAATTCTGTGAGTCTTCCATCTACCAAAATGAATCAGATGGGGAAAAGAGTTGATGGTAGCGTTAGGAATCTTCATTTTTAAAAGAAGTGCAAGGATGTTTTATGCACTTAGAAATATGAAAACCACTAGTTTAGCAAATTAAGACTTTCAGAGTGTAAATAGAAATATACAAGGCCTTCTATGATTTAGTTCCTATTTACTTCAGCTATTTTATGTTCTACTCATACTCATTTATATCTCCATTTACTCTTAATGTTCCGAAAAACACCAACAATTTTAGTGCTTCACACACATGTCATGCTACATAATCCATCTGCGTCTTTGTGTATATGGTTCCATATACGTTTAACATACCACCACCACCCTACAAAGGTCTAGTAAACCCTTGTTACATTTCAAAATCCAGTCAGTAATTATCCTTCCTGTTCTGCCTTCACTGATAATTGTTCTGTAATCTCCTCAATTCTCACACAACAATAATGTATCACTCTCACTTCTTCAGTACTCCTGCAACTTGAAAATACTTTAATTATTGCATGTGTCTATCTTTCCTATAAAATTCCAAATTCCTTGCTGACAGGGCCATGCACAATATCTGATATGTAATATATATAACATATTTTTAACTGGAGCTAAGACCACATTAATGTTATTTTTATGAAAGCATATTTTCAAATTAATCATTTAGGGAAATAGGACATTGGATTAAATTTTGTAGTTTAAAATTATAAACCATTAATCTAAGAAAATAATATTAGAACATCATGGTCACATATAACACTCAGCCTATGATTAAAATAATGAATTTTATTTCTTACTGTGGAAAAAGCCACATTGTTTATAATTAACTTCTATTTGCCAGACTTATTTACAAACAGAACTGTTTTGCTTCTGATAGTTTGCTCTCTAGAGCTGAACAATGATTAACAGAAGAGCAAAACCTGTTTAAGAATCTCAGTCCTGATGAACAACTGCCTTTGTTAATCTTAACATTCTTATCCCTTTTGCTGTAAAGAATTTATTCATCTATACTTATTAGAAATTAGTAGAAAAATTCATTAAAACTAAGACTCTATACAACTCTTTTTGAAAAGATTATCCTCTAAAATATTTTTAAAAGTTATATATGGCTGACTGGTAAAAAGGACAAATCTTAGGTTTTCTTTCAAACTTTATATGCTCTCGTGTTTAAATTTTGCAGTTTAATAACTTCAGCCAAGTGGAAGCAGTATGAAGCAGGGGATTTCACTGCTTTTATAATGTGGTCAGATTCCAGTTTATCCTGTAAAACATTTCCTGAGCCTCTGCAGTTTGTATTTGAGTACCTTGAGGAAAAGGAAATGAAGATTGTGCTTATTGCACCTCCTTCATATAGCACACAGCAATGCTGAACACATACCTGTCACTTAATAAATTCTTTCTTAATGAGTATTAGTTACTGTGTCAACTGTGCACACTAAAATTATGGAGCACTGATGAAATTAATAGGAACATGTAGCAAGGGACAACATGGGTTAGAGCAGAGATTGCCAAATGACTCTCATAGTCCTTGCTTATGTGAACTAGAAGCATGTGTTCAAGATTTCTAAAATGCCATATTCATGCATGACATATACTCATGCCATATACATTTTTATTATATAGGTAATATGTGTATAGAAAGTCTGCATTCAAACGTTCTTAAATGAAAGTATGTACATTATGCAGAAATGGTCTGTCCGCCTCACCTTGCAATTCCTCTGGCAGAAGCAGATTGTAGGTAAGAGGATGTTTAGTTTGTCCTTGAAATTATGATATTCCTGCCTAGGGCTATATGCAAATACAATATAAAAACAATTTAGGAAGCTGCAATTGCTCTAAGGCCATCCTGCTTTGATTTGGCTCAGTCTCTAATCCACTTTCTTAAGGCTCTTGTGTGCAGATTTGAACCTGGTGCTCACCTGCTATCCAACCAGATGCCTTGCTTACTGAAAGCCTCTGGAAGGCTCTGTGTGGTTGTTCTAGTCCCTCTACTCCAAATGGATAAAATGAGACTGATTGAGGGAAAACAAAATACTTAGCACTGAGGCCATTATCGAGCAACTGTTCTCATTCACATATAATTTAACTGTACTAACACCAAGTCAAAAAAATGAATATCAAACACTCATTTTATTACATACTTTTCAACATATATTATTTTATTTAATATTTTTATAAGAATGTATGGTATAGTAATACATGCTTTTTACAGCTATATAGGCTAAGGGTCAATGAAATTAAATAATATGCTTAATATTAATAGTAAAAAAAGTTGTGTGAACAGGACTAAATTCAAGCTGACTTTAAAGTAAATAGTTAATCTGCCTCACCTCACTATTTTCTTTTTTTTTTACATCTTTATTGGTGTATAATTGCATTACATTGTTGTGTTAGTTTCTGCTGTATAACAAAGTGAATCAGCTATATGTATACATATATCCCCATATCCCTCTTGCATCTCCCTCCCACCTTCCCTATCCCACCCCTCTAGGTGGTCACAAAGCACTGAGCTGATCTCCCTATGCTATGCAGCTGCTTCCCACTAGCTATCTATTTTACCTTTGATAGTGTATATATGTCCATGCCACCTCTCACTTTGTCCCAGCTTACCCTTCCCCCTTTCTGTGTCCTAAAGGCCTTTCTCTAAGTCTGCACCTTTATTCCTGTCCTGCCCCTAGGTTCTTCAGAACCTTCTTTTTTCTTAGATTCCATATACATGTGTTAGCATACGGTATTTGTTTTTCTCTTTCTGACTTACTTCACTCTGTATGACAGACTCTAGGTCCATCCACCTCACTACAAATAACTCAATTTCATTTCTTTTTATGTCTGAGTAATATTCCATTGTATATATGTGCCATATCTTCTTTATCCATTCATCTGTCAGTGGACACCCAGGTTGCTTCCATGTCCTGGCTATTGTAAATAGTGCTGCAATGCACATTGTGGTACATGTCTCTTTTTGAATTATGGTTTTCTCAGGGTATATTCCCAGTAGTGGGATTTCTGGGTCATATGTTAGTTCTATTTTTAGTTTTTTAAGGAACTTCCATACTGTTTTCCATAGTGGCTGTATCAATTTACATTTCCACCAACAGTGCAAGAGTGTTCCCTTTTCTCCACACCCTCTCCAATATTTAGTGTTTGTAGATTTTTTGATGATGGCCATTCTGACGGGTGTGAGGTGATACCTCATTGTAGTTTTGATTTGCATTTCTCTAATGATTAGTGATGTTGAGCATCCTTTCACGTGTTTGTTGGCAGTCTGTATATCTTCTTTGGAGAAATGTCTATTTATGTCTTCTGCCCATTTTTGGATTGGATTGTTTGTTTTTTGTTATTGAGCTGCATGAGCTGCTTGTATATTTTGAAGATTAAACCTTTGTCAGTTGCTTCATTTGCAAATAGTTGCTCCCATTCTGAGTGTTGTCTTTTTGTGACCTTTATGGTTTCCTTTGTTGTGCAAAAGCTTTTAAGTTTCATTAGGTCCCATTTGTTTATTTTTGCTTTTATTCCATTGCTCTAGGAGGTGGGTCAAAAAGGATCTTGTTGTGATTTATGTCATAGAGTGTTCTGCCTATGTTTTTCTCTGAATTTTATAGTGTCTGGCCTTACATTTAGCTCTTTAATCTGTTTTGAGTTTATTTTTGTGTATGGTTGTGTATTGTTCTAGTTTCATTCTTTTACATGCAGCTGTCCAGCTTTCCCAGCACCACTTATTGAAGAGGCTGTCTTTTTGACATTGTATATTCTTGCCTCCTTTATCAAAGATAAGGTGACCATATGTGTGTGGGTTTATCTCTGGGCTTTCTATCCTGTTCCATGGATCTATATTTTTGTTTTTGTGCCAGTACCATACTATCTTGATTACTGTAGCTTTGTAGAATAGTCTGAAGTCAGGAAGCCTGATTCCTCCAGCTCCATTTTTCTTTCTCAAGATTGCACTGGCTATTTGGAGTCTTTTGTGTTTCCATACAAATTGTGAAATTTTTTGTTCTAGTTCTGTGAAAAATGCCATTGGTAGTTTGATAGGGATTGCACTGAATCTGTAGATTGCTTTGGGTAGTATAGTCATTTTCACAATGCTGATTCTTCCAATCCAAGAACATGGTATATCTCTCCATCTGTTTGTATCATGTTTAATTTCTTTCATCACTGTCTTATAGTTTTCTGCAAACAGGTCTATTGTCTCCTTAGGTAGGTTTATTCCTAGATATTTTATTCTTTTTGTTGCAGTGGTAAATGAGAGTGTTTACTTAATTTCTCTTTCAGATTTTTCATCATTAATGTATAAGAATGCAGAAGATTTCTGTGCATTAATTTTGTATCCTGCTAATTTACCAGATTCATTGAGTAGCTCTTAGTAGTTTTCTGTTAGCATCTTTAGGATTCTCTATGTAAAGTATAATGTCATCTGCAAACAGTGACAGTTTTACTTCTGCTTTTCAAATTCAGATTCCTTTTGTTTCTTTTCTTTCTCTGACTGCTGTGGCTAAAGTTTCCAAAACTATTTTGAATAATAGTGGTGAGGGTGGGCAAACTTATCTTGTTCCTGATCTTAGTGGAAATGGTTTAAGTTTTTCACCATTGAGAACAATGTTGGCTGTGGGTTTGTCATACCTGGCCTTTATTATGTTGAGGTAAGTCCCTCTATGCCTACTTTCTAGAGAGTTTTTATCATAAATGTATGTTGAATGTTGTCAAAAGATTTTTCTGCAACTATTGAGATTATCATATGGTTTTTCTCCTTCAGTTTGTTAATATGGTGTATCATATTGAAGAATCCTTGCATTCCTGGGATAAACCCCACTTGATCATGGTGTATGATCCTTTTAATGTGCTGTTGATTCTGTTTGCTAGTATTTTGCTGAGGATTTTTGCATATATGTTCATCAGTGATATTGGCCTGTAGTTTTCTTTTTTTGTGACATCTTTCTCTGGTTTTGGCATCAGGATGATGGTGGCCACATAGAATGAGTTTAGGAGTGTTCATCCCTCTGCTATATTTTGGAAGAGTTTGAGAGGGATAGGTGTTAGCTCTTCCCTAAATGTTTGATAGAATTCACCTGTGAAGCCATCTAGACCTTGACGTTTTTTTGTTAGAAGATTTTTAATCACAGTTTCAATTTCAGTGATTGTGATTAGTTTGTTTATATTTTCTCTTTCTTCCTGGTTCAGTCTCTGAAGGTTGTGCTTTTCAAAGAATTTGTCCATTTCTTCCAGGTTGTCCATTTTATTGGCATAGTGTTGCTTGTAGTAATCTCTCATGATCCTTTATATTTCTGCCATGTCAGTTGTTACTGGTCCATTTTCATTTCTAATTCTGTTGATTTGAGTCTTCTCCCTTTTCTTCTTGATGAGTCTGGCTAATGGTTTATCAATTTTGTTTATCTTCTCAAAGATCCAGCTTTTAGTTTTATTGACTTTTGGTATCATTTCCTTCATTTCTTCTTCATTTATTTCTGATCTGATCTTTATGATTTCTTTCCTTCTGCTAACTTTGGGGGTCTTTTTGTTCTTGTTTTTCTAATTGCTTTATGTGTACAAATACAAGGACTCTAAATGATAAGCTACTAAATAACAAACAGATCACTAAAAAAATCAAAGAAGAAATCAAAAAATACCTGGAAACAAATGACAATGAAAACACGATGATCTAAAACCTATGGGATGCAGCAAAAGCAGTTCTAAGAGGGAAGGTTATAGTAATACCATCCTATCTCTAGAAACAAGAAAAATCTCAAATAAAGAACATCACCTCACTACATTGATCCCACTGATGTGACAGTGGTTTATAGGTAATTTAAATACTAAAGCTGAACAGATATGCCCTGTGACCCAGCAATCACACTTTTGGTTTACATATGACACAGAAATGTGTACATACTTTCACCAAACACATGTACATATATTCATAATAGTATAATTTGCAGTATGAAAAAGCTAGAAATAACCTAGATTGTCCAATAATAGAATCAATAAATCATCATATATTCATTCAGTGGAATATAATACAATGCAAAAAATTAGTTTATTGGCAGTGACAACCATATGGGAAAATTGACAAACCAAATGATATTGAAAGAAGCCATTCAAAATTAAAAAGTACAGTATGATACCATTCTTGTAAAGTTCCAAAATAGTCTAAACTAAACTGTGGTGTAGTGGGTGGGCTGCATCTGGTTGCTGGATTCTGGATGCTACTTCTGTGCTATTTATTGACCCAGGTTATGGTTACATGGATGTATTCACTTTGTGAAAATTCATCAACTTATAATATGTACACTTTTGTGTATGCATGTGGAATACTCATGTAAAATTTACTCCCCACTCCTCCAAAATGGGTAAATACAATAAACAGTTATAGGGAGCAGGATATTACGTGAAAGAAAATATATTTCCTCTAATTTTATTATTTTCATATACTCCTAGAAATATAAAATGACAAAGTAAAATAATAAGTATATAAGTAATTTACATAACATCTGATTAAGAATTTGTAACATAGTGATTTTTAAATAATATATCTCAGATAATAGCTCAAGACTACTGTTTTCTGATCTAAATGTAAATGAAGTTTTGTGGGAGCTCCTTATTCTTTTAAATATCCCAATGATTTTTTGTGGTTAGAGATGACATATATTTTCTTTACTTCCATTCAATTGTCCTACTTCCTTTGAATTAATTAAAATGATAGATGCTTTCACTGTTACATCCTGAGACAAAGATACCATGGAAAACAGCTTCAGTCTTTGATTTTCCCCCCAGATAAAAACAACTCAAGTATATAAGTGTCTGTGTATTTAGTACACTTCACTGAAGATTAGCAATATGGAAAGATGAGGTGAAGCATAAATTTAGCCTTCCTTGTTTCTAAAACATCTCTCTAATATTTTTGTCAACTGAGATCTCAGCTTTTAAAGGGAAAAGGAAAGGAGGATGGGAAAGAGAGAGAGACAAGGTGGGGAGAGAGGGGAAAAGGGAGAGAGAGAAGAGACAGAAGAGAGAGACAGGAGAGGGAGAGACACACACACACAGGGAGGGAGAGAGGGAGAGAGAGAGAGAGAGAGAGAGAGAGAGAGAAATTGACAGAGAGAACCAGTTGATTTTCCTATGCAGAGTATTCTCTCTCTTCCTCTAGGTCCGATCAGATGGACTCCAAAGGAAGAACTCAATTCCATAGTGGAGCTCTTAGCCTCCCTGAGAATAGCCAAAATTCATAAGTATGTACATTTTCCCCTAAAGGATGGTCATCTATTCAGGATCTTACCCATTTTTTTTCTATTCCACTATTGAATATAAGTGAAAGGAAGCAGTAGAAAAATTATTTCTATTAATACAATTAATTATGCATAAACATTAGAAGGCAGAAGAAATTATTACCAGTTTTAATTTTAATAATTCCCCTTTGTATTTTTATTAACAGGATACAACAACTTCAACATTAATTTCTAATGGTATATGCCACCATAAGCAAATTCATTTTAGCCTTATGATAAAATGAATAGAAATAAATACATACTATATGTTTAAAAGCTATTATTAAAGTATTATAGAGAAGAATATTCTTTTCAATTATTCTGAAAAATGTATATGCTTTCATATACTTCTAAGGTTTTGTTTACAATTGCATATAGGTTTACTCTATTTCTCACCAACAATAGTAAGACAGTAAAAACTACAATTATAGACCATATTTTAAAACATTTAATCATTATTGAAATGTAGTTCTTATTCTATGCATAAAATCTTATTTTGAGAAAATGTATGGCATACATACAAGGAAACACTTCTATGTACTTAGCGTTCAGTATTAAGCAAATATTACTATAGAAGAGTTAACTACTGGGATTTAGCAAGACATTTTGGATTCTCCAGCACTTATTTGTAATATTTGTGTTTAGGAGAGGGAAGAGGGCATTTAACATAATTTTTAAAATAGAAAATACATTCACATATTACAGAAATTAACAACTACATGATAGTGACTACATATGCACTTAATTTATCAAAACCTAATGATTAACAATACTTTGAGCAATTTATTCCTTAGTAACAAAAGGATCTTAGAAATGTTAACACCACTACTATACTCTCAGTTGATTTTGAAAAAGTATCATTATTGTAATTCTATTTTTTTAACTGTACATATAATTATCACTGTTTAATACAATTGATATTTGTTAAGATCTATTCTCAAATTTACCAGTTTATTTTTGCTCCATTTGTTCTTGTATCACAGGCATCCCTTCTGAGATCACCTTCCTTCTGCCTGAAGGACAGCCTTTCAAATTTCCTTTAATAATGGCAAGCTCTGTGTAGGTCTGAAAACATCTTTGGGAGTATAGATTTCTAGGTTGAAACTTTTTTTCTCAGTATCCTGGCTTCCATTGTTGCTGTTTAAAAGTGAGCTATCAGTCTTACTATCACTCCTTGAAGAATATTTTTTCCCTTAGACAGGTTTTAGGATTTTCTCTTTGAATTTTTCTTTTATTGTTCAGTTTCACTTTGTCATCCTTAAATGTAAATGTTTTTCTATTTATCTAGCTTGGGATTCATTGGGCTTCTTGAATCTGTGGCTTCTGTCCCTTAATTCTGGAAAATTCTTACCCATTATCTCTTCAATATTGCATCTGACACATTCTTGATATTCTTTTACTATGGTTAGGCTTTCTTACTTATTCACCATGTTGCCTAACTTATTTTAAATATTTCCAGTCTTTGTCACTATCTGTTGTATTCTGGATAATTTTACTGCTCCAGTTTTCAGGTCCTTTGTTGTATTATGAACTGTATTTAATCAGCTTGTAAAACCATTTACTCAGTTTTTCTTTTAGATTACTCCATATTTAATTTACTCAATTTCTCTTTCCTTTTTTTCCCCCAAATCAGAGAGGTCACTGTACATAGTGTCTATTTTCTATAGAAGTTTTGAAGACTAGAAATATTAAAGTAAGCAGAGCTATTTTGTGTGTCTGATATTTATTATATTTAAGGCTTTGTAGGTCTATGTTTGCTATCTGTTTTTAAAAACTGATTATCACTCATGGTGCTTTTTCCTTGGGTATCCTTTTATTTTTTTATTCTAAGCTTCAGGTTTTTCTCGAAAAAATTTTGTTAAAATACTTTGAGTCTAGGATGAAGTTTTATTTCTCTAGAGAGAAACAATTTGCTTTGAGCATTTTTATTCCTTTTTAGCAAGATGGTTTGTCTGAATAAACTAGTCTGCCATAATATTGGAAATGAAAGTCCTCATGCCGTCAATTACTATATCTTTAACACATAAATAAAATTTAACCTAAAAATGTATGTTGCTTTAGTGAGTACATCCTTTAGCTAATGTTCAAGTTTTAGTACTAATTTGTTTTCTCTTAGGTACATAAGAGAAAGACTTATTTGTAGCTTTTCTTTATTTTCTCTCTTACTCTTTTTAATTTGTTTTCTTCTATTTCTGTTCTTTAGGACAGAATTTTTCATGTTCTCCTTATCTGAAAACATATTCTATATTTTGAAAAAAATTTACTTTCTTAAAACAGCTTTATTGAGGCATAAATGATATTTTTAAAAAACTGAACATATTTATTGGATACAATTTGGTGAGTTTGGGGATATGATGAATATGTTTATTGCCTTGACTGGGTGTCTGAGAAGTTTTACTCTTCATTTTCACATTTCACTGTCTTACTTTTGCGATTGCTCAGAAGCTTAGTTAGTCCACTGTGGGTCTCAGTAAAAAGGTTCTGAGGCAAAACCACAAATACCTATTTAATTTCTAGGGAAACTGAAACATTCAACTTTTGTAGAAAAGATTAAAAACAACAACTTGAGGCAGCATAACTAAATGAATAAAAGAGAAAAAGTTTAAAGATGAACAATGTCTCTCTTTTCTTTTTTTAATTTATAAAACTAAACGCTGATGCTTAAAGATGGAGAGGCAGATTCAGTCGGAAGTTTGATCACAATTTTGAACATATTTTCTAACCAGTTTAATGGATTTAAATGTTTATAGCAGTATGTCTCTATAATGTTTCATTTCACTTTAAAAGCTCATAAATATATCATTAGATCTGAACCATTTATCACTACTATCTTTCAGGAAAGTCATATAGGAAGTGAATGGAGGAAACAATGAGGACAAGTTTGAAAATATTTTTTCCTTGTATGGTAAGCAGGTGAGGTAAAGGAGAATGGAGAAGGAAGAGTTGTTAAGGCATCTAGCCCCTATTATATGCTCATAAAAATAATGTCTCCACTAATAAAAGCTTCGAAGAAAATGCAAGTTAGTATTTTGGCAAGGTCTCCATAATTAAGGAGGGAGTGTGAAATAATAGAAAGATTTCTGCTATTTGTCTGCTTGGTGATCCTGGACAGGTTAATTTTTTCCATCTCAGTTTCTCTCTGTGTAAAAGGGGAGTGATAATATTGACTTTTTCAAACTACTAGAAATATCTAAAATAATGTATGTAAAATACTATATGCATACTAGGGATTGGAGAATGTGTACCTCCTGTTATTAATGTTGATTTTCTTGTGATTAATTTGATCCTCCTGCATTTCATATGTGTATATCTCACAGCTAAAATTATATTAATTCCGTTCTCTTTCATTCAAACAGTTATTTAGTCGGTACAGTGGGTTGCATTGTGCTAGTCTAGAGCATGCAGGAGGCTAAAGAGTCAGTGCAAGGGATCTGTAATTCATACAAGGAACACATTTTTTTTCTGGAGACTGAATAAATAACATCATCCACATATAAGTACTACTGTTTTCCAATGCATGAGGTTGTGATTAATAAAGATGATTAAAGACATTTTTAAGGAGAGGGCTCTTTATTTATCCTTTGTTTTAAAATGATCACTAGAGATGAACACATGCTGGCTGAGAAGAGTTGGATGCATAAGCATATATAAATGCATATATGTTCACATGAGCAAAAAAGGGAATAAGCACAGGGAAGGAAGCTGATAGTTACAGTAACGAATCGTTACTAATCATGCAGTAAGAACATTTAACAAATATTAATTGAGCACTTTGAACCAGGCACAGAACTAAGTTCTGGTCCAAGTTAGGATTATAAATACTTAACAGGTAAACATGATTATATGTGACTCTCGGATAGGAAGAAGAGAAGAAGTGTTGTACAACTCCTATCTTTAGTTTCCTGCAGTGTTTCCTCAGGTAGTTCAATCAGGCCAGAACAATGTATCTATCCATCCAGACCAAAGTCCATGATATGTGCTATCAGGTGTTTGTAGCCCAGAAATTGTGTGTTAATAGCAATCATCCTCAGAGTTTCCACTTGTCTTCACACCCTGCTTATCACAGGAAGGTGAAACTCAAAACAAGAAACTGTTTTTTATACATCAGTGAATTTATTTAATTGTTTTTGAAAAATTTTACTAGTGAAACTGCTGTCTTTAGGCACTAAAATAGCATTTTTTAAAACAAGATTTGTGAATCAGTATCTTATTTTTCAAGGAATTCTAATTTGCTAGAATATAGTTTATAAACTCTTCAGCAATCTTTTCCATTGAGACTAAGGAAACTATACACACATAGATTTTTCCCTGACTCATTATGCCTACAAATCATACCTAATCTTCGGTCGTCAACTCTACTCAAGTTCCAATGTCTTCTAGCAATTGTTTAAGTTTTTTATTGAAAGATCTAAATTGTGGACATAAGCCCCAATCTTGGCTGATTTATTGCCATTAAACTTATTATATATGGAGTTATTTAGATTTAGATGTGAAAATCCAGGGTAGTTTTATTTGAAAGAAGTACTATAGCTTCTCCCAAATTTCTTGTTTTTATATGTTCAGATGAGAATATTATCCAAATAGAGACATGTAATTCATCTGTCAGTTTTGCCTAAAATTTATTTAGAAAAACAATGAAGATATGTAACAGAATTAATATTTTTAGCTTTTTTTAAACTACATTTCCACCTCTGTCTGAAAAGAATAAAATCTATCGTTCTTCATTCTCAAACCCTTCCTCACTATCTAAATCTCCATGCTATCATTTTTTAATTTTAAAGAATGGATAAAAATTAACTAGAGTGATAGCTACAATTCAGATGGATTCATAAGGAAAGTATATCTTAATAAAATTTCACTTGGTTTCTAAAGCATTATTGTGAAAATACTGATTTTCACTGATAATTTCTATTTGCCACAAATGATTTGAAAAAAAAGTCAGCTAGTGATCAGGTAATTCTATAATTAATAAAAACTTTTAACCCAATCTTTTTGAATAAATAACTTACAAAATCCTAAACAACTACAAGGAAGTCATATACATTCATACTCTGAATATTTTGTGGTCATGTTATCTACGTCCTTATGAGACATAATTTTTTTGCATTTTTGTTTTGTTTTGTTTTTTTACCTCTGGTGAGTTTTTTTTAAATAAATTTATTTATTCATTTATTTAATTTTTGGCTGCATTGGGTCTTTGCTGCTGCATGCAGGTTTCCTCTAGTTGCTGACAGCGGGGGCTACTCTTTGTTGTGGTGCGTGGGATTCTCATTGTGGTGGCTTCTCTTGTTGTGGACAGTGGGCTCTAGGCACACAGGCTTCAGCAGTTGTGGCACATGGGCTTCAGTAGTTGTGATTCACAGGCTCTAGAGCGCAGGCTCAGTAGTTGTCGTGCATGGGCTTAGTTGCTCGGTAGCATGTGGAATCTTCCTTGACCAGGGCTCAAACCTGTGTCCCCTGCATTAGCAGGTGGATTCTTTTTTTTTTTTTTTTTTTGGTGGTACGCGGGCCTCTCACTGTTGTGGCCTCTCCCGTTGCAGAGCACAGGCTCCGGATGCGCAGGCCCAGCGGCCATGGCTCACGGGCCCAGCCGCTCCATGGCATGTGGGATCTTCCTGGACCGGGACACAAACCTGTGTCCCCTGCATCGGCAGGCGGACTCTCAACCACTGCGCCACCAGGGAAGCCCAGCAGGTGGATTCTTAACCACTGCGGCACCAGGGAAACCCCCCTCTGGTGAGTTTTTAAATATTTTAAATTTCTTAATTTTATTTCCCTTTGGAATTGACTATATATTTTTCATAAGTGATTTAAAATGCTTTTGTAGTTTCTTTTATGAATCATTTCCTAAGCATTCATAAATGGTGCATGAGAGAGTGGCATGAACATATATACACTACCAAATGTAAAATAGATAGCTAGTGGGAAGCAGCCACATAGCACAGGGAGTTCACCTCGGTGCTTTGTGACCACCTAGAGGGATGGGATAGGGAAGGTGGGAGGGAGACGCAAGAGGGAGGAGATATGGGGATATATGTATACATATAGCTGATTCACTTTGTTATACAGCAGAAACTAATGCAACACTGTAAAGCAGTTATACTTCAATAAAGATGTTTAAAAAAAAAGATTAAATGAATTCATGCATGTAAAGGTCTTAGAAGAATGTCTAACACATAAGTTCTATGGAAGCTTTACTTCTGTTTTACTATTAAGAATAATAATAAATAAACAATGACTTTCAGTCATTGTTCTACGAGTTAAAAAATAAATAAAATGATGCCTGAAATAATTAAGCTGTAGGGAAATGACTCAAAAACAAACAAAAAAAGATAAGCCTTTCTTATCAAAACAAGGGAAAAAAATGACAGGCAATCTACTGGTCAAAGAGAAAAACAGGTTCTTAAAGTCCAATCAAAAAGCATTTAGATGTGAAGGAAGTTGTAATATAATCAACAGTATTAATATATCAAAAAAGTAATATATTACTGTAACAAGGATGATCAATTGAGATACCTAGAAAATAGAGTGATGAGAGAGCAACAGTTTGACACTATTTATTCAATGTATCCCCCAACCAGTTTTGAGGGATGCTAGTATTGTGAACACTCTATTCTGGGAGGTGATCACTGCTATGTGACACAAAGGGTTCACTGTACCTGTGATAATCTCACCTCCTTTCGCTCAGGCATGTTCACCAAAACAACTTTCTGATTTTTTATTCCAGTTTTTTTTAGGTTTTACAATTTTAGAAATGAAGTGCCCTGGATAGAGGGCAGAAAAATTTCAGTAATTGTAAAAGAATAATCTAGTGAAATGTTGGTATATTGACCATATAGTTTATTCATCATTCTTTTATAATGTTAAGAATTTAAGGACTTCCCTGGTAGTCCAGTGGTTAAGACTCCGTTCTTCCACTGCAGGGGGCATGGGTTCCGTCCTTGGTGTGGGAACTAAAATCCTGCATGCCATGTGGCATGGCCAAAAACAAAAAAGAATGTAATTAAATACAACCAGTCCACACCTGTTGGCATTCAAGTGGAGTTAAGAAGCTTAATTGAGTTTTTGCACATACATGGTAAGAATAGAATAATCTGTGCTAAGGGATTCACTCCCAAATGGGACACAGTGCCAAATAGATAGTCCATCTTCCTTTCTGTATCAATTTTATGATCGTGAGAGATCTTGCAGGAAGTCCTCTTCTGTGAAGTCCAGTTCTCCAAAATATTTCAATTTCCTTTCAATTTGAAAAGTATAAATCTTACATCAGCTATGGGGTACAATCTCCTGTGTATACCATGTCACCCCAGCTCCCAATAAAAATATGCTTTATTATCTAAATATACTAACCTGCCCTAATGTTTTAAATATTCTCAACTGATTCTAAGTTTTGTTTGTTTCATTTTAATGAGGAAACTGCATTTATTTATTTATCTTTTAAACACTGAAGATAGATGACAGTTGGGGGGGTGTTAATTGCAGTAAGAACATTTAACATGTGACATACCCTCTTAACAAAATTTTAAGTGCACAATACAGTATTGTTAACTACCTGCACAGTGTTGGACAGCAGGTCTCTAAAACTTACTCATTTTGCATAACAGAAACTATATCCATTGAACAGCAACTTTCATTTTCCCCTCCCCCCAGTCTCTGGTAACCATTCTACTCCCTATTGCTATAAACTTTGCTATTTTAGATATCTCGTATAAGTGGAATCATGTACTGTTCTTCTGTGTTCTTCTGTGGCTGACTTTAGCAATAGTCAGGAAAAGTACTAAACTATTTGATGAACTGGGCCTCTGTCTCACCCAAAATTTTTTGGAGGGAATCTTTCTCCACAATACAGGAATACACCTCAAGACCCAATGAATAAGCATGAAATTTTAACAAGAATTTTTAATTCTTTCTATCCCCACCACTATCTTTTGTTATTTTCAGAATTTTCACTGAACTGACCAGACTTTTTATTTAACTAGAAACATGCTGTCTGTGTTTTGGCTACAACAGCAAGTATTTAAGCACAACTATGTTTTTTGTTTTGTTTTTACATTTCTGTGTATTTTGAGTAGAAAGAGGTAAGAAGAAGTGCTATTCTGTCCCCCAAAATAGCCAGTTGCTTATTTTTATGTCTCTGTCTACTGTATTGTGTAAGAGATAATCCAGGGCTCTTTGATTCCCTCAGGTCTTTGCTGCTACTAATACTCCGTGATAGGAGGTAACTCTGACAGAAATATTGTTTGCTGTAGTTTATTTGTTTCACTAACACCAAAAAATACCTGTAAACGTGAAAACAAACTCTGAAGTCCTGAGATACCACATATTTCTATAAAAATATTCTTTCTTAACATTTAAACTTAATTTTCCAAGATGATTTATTTATGTATCCCCAGGTTGCTTATGTTAAATTAACAAATAGCCAACCTTAAACTTAACAAAAAGGAGCATTCCTCTATGACCTAATTGGTACAGCAAGTGCATTTAGAATCCTTTGCTTAGATATAGAGTTACCCCTTTGCCAGTGGCAATAACCATGGAGTAGAATATTTCAGCACCTTGAGTGACATTGTGATATCTCCCACTCTATCTGCTTTGGCTATATGTTAAGAGATTAAAAATTCTGAGAAAAAAGAAAAATTTTAAAAGTTGGCAGCCCCTGGCAATATTCATTAAAAAGCATGACACAGAAGTTGAAAAGCTCATCTTGGAACTACAGTCAGCATTAATACAACAGGGCTTCAGCACTTTACCAGAAAATGCGACACCTCTAGGCATTCTTTGAATTCTGATTGCCGGCCAAAGCAGAGCACCAAAGGTCAAAAATAGTAAGAAAAATTGATCTTCTGTCAGCAACCTAAATGACCCCATAATCTTTCCCTACTTGAAAACTATTAGTAAGCTGTGAAAAGACTTGGGAGAAGGAAATTTGGTAGAAACATCTTTCCTGAGATCCTTCCAAGATACTCACTATTCTCAAATATCTTAGAGAATTGTGTACCCATAGATGCTTAGGGAAAATAATAAGAAACAGAATGCTTTATGTCTGCAATATAAGAGGTACTATGCTGAGCACCTTAAATGGATAATTCTATTTAGTTCTTAAAACAACACTATGAGGTAGATACTATTATTTCCCCCATTTTACAAGTGATGAAACTGAGGTGAAATGAAATTAAATAACTTGCTCAAGACTACATCGCTAGTAGATGATAGAAGTGAGGCTCAAACCAAGTAGTCTAATGCCAAATCTTGCTTACCTAACTACTATAAGACATTGCCTCAAAATAACATCAAAATATAAAAATTCAAACTCTTGTCTCTCATATGCCAAAGAGAGGCTACTCCTTTCCTTTAAATATACCCCAAAATGACTATGAAAAAACTAAGTGTTGAAAAGGCTCAATCATTTGACAACAAAACAAGCAACTAATTATGTGAAATCCCCTTTCCTCAAGAATATCGTTTAACCTTTGGTACTCTGTATAACCACGTAATTTCTTTCCCACAAACATTTTTCTAATTATCCCTTTTCATTGTCCTTCACCAATATGAAGAGGCTTTTCTTATTATTACTGTATTTCTCCTCAAACAGAGAGTCCTTGGAGATAGTTATGCTCCTATATTTTAGAAAGACTAGGTTCATTAAGCAGATCTTGTACATTTTCTAAGTATAACACTTGATACCATGCCGTTGATGAAGTAAATAAGGAATCCATTTGCTCTGCCAGAAGCTTCATTAATTCTTGTAAAATGTGGCAGAAGTTCAATAATACAGGGAGGCATTCTAAAGTTCTACCAGGAGATAAATATAAATACTGGATTGCATAGTTATGCTCAACCAAATGGGTTAGAACTGAAAAAAATATTTATGACACCACACCTTAGGCTAGGATTTTTAAAGATTCATACAGACATAAAATATATCTATGGAATAATCATTTTCTCATTAATTTTCATGTTTCATTTTAGGTATCTTTTTAATGATAGTCAATAAAATTAGCTCATTGTTTGAATTGGATTTTACATATGTATTTTACCAGAATCACTTTTATGATGCAAATTATTTTCTTTTAAAAAAAGTGTCAATGATTTAGCCTGACTCCCTTTACAAACCTATTTTAAATTTATCAAGGATTTGTAATTCAAAAGAGCAAGTATTTAGGTCATTGCTAAGCACATTAACAGCAGCATTATCTTGCCACCAAGTGGTAGTTTCTGAATTGCATTGTCAGAGTTTGTTGTAATTTCACAAATATGTCTTCTATATCATCTTTAATATTTGCTAAGAAATCATCAAACCCATTGTGAAGGTGAAATTAGCAGTAGCTAATGATATATGCTTTTCCAAAAATATTCATATTTAAGGTGTTTATGATAAAAGGACTTGGTATTCGTTCTTCCCAGTTTGTTGTGTTGACTCAAATTCCATCAAGTTTTAAAGTACCCAAGATAAACAGAAGGTGATTAGATGTAAGTACTCTAAGAGCTTCATTAAGGACTTTGAATTTGAAGGCATGGTATCATCCTTTAATCTCTGTTAAGGATTTAATACTGTCCTTCCAAAAGATATGGTGAAGCCTTAACCCCCCCCCCCCAGTACCTCAGGATATGACCTTATTTGGAAATAGAGTCATTGCAGATCAAATTAGTTAAAATGAGGTCATATTGGAATAGAGAGATCGCCTAATCCAATATGACTGGTGTCCTTACGAGAAGAGGGGAATTTGGATTAGATTGATACACCTTCAAACCATGGAATAGCAAGGATTGCTGGTTTCAGAGAGCCCTAATGAGATTGTGATTTTGGACTTCTAACCTCCAGACCTGTGAGACCACAAATTTCTGTTATTTTAAGCCACCTACTTTGTGGTACCTTGTTATAGCAGCCTCAGAAAACTAATGTAATTTCCCTTTCAAATTTAAAATATTTGTGCTGGATAACTAGTTAGAAACTGATGCTGAGAAGGCAAAGATTGATAGAAATGCTTAGTCTTAACTGAGTTTCTCAAACAAGAAACATCTTTACTGAATTCTTAGTTCATGCATTGTTATCAAGGGATAAAAATCAATACAGTTTCAGAGAAGTGAATGTCAATGTAGAACTGAGAGTGAACAAAACAACTGAGGTGACCATCTAAGTTGGCTAATTTGCTTTATCCAAAAGAAAAATAAACTTCTCATATCTTTAGTCCAAGAGGGAGTTTTGCAAATAGAAGTTAGACTCTTACCCTCCCACAAAGACTGAGAGATAGGAAGGCTATCTTCCCTAATGAGTACATTTCTAAGAGAAAGTTCTCAGGTCTGCGAGAAAGATAGCCTTGTTTCTGTAAATTGGGAAGAGGCTTTTAAAATGATTCATATCTCAAAGGGGCAGAAAAAGAATCGTGAAAAAGTGCAAGTATGTGTTTTCTAAATAAATGTTCTAGGAAAAAGGAAGACCTCTGTGGTTAGGCCTGGGTGAGAAGGAAATCAGGGGCCTAGAGGCACAAAGAAGGCTTTGCCAAGTCTAGTTAAGCAGAGGGAAATGTGAAGGCCTTCTTTTCATGTCAGAGAGGAAGAAATTGTCCTCTATCTTCCTAGGTTCTTCTGGCTGGTTTATGAATTAAGTTAATGTGATACATATTAACAGGAGGAAATCATATAAAAGTTTAATACCATGTATACCTGAGAGAGATCCAGGAAAATTGAGTAACCTGCCAAAATGGCTCAAACCCTTACCTTAAATATCATCTTCAGCTAAAGACAAAAGAGAACGTTGGGGGTAGTGGTTTGGGACTTCAGAGGGGAAGAAAGAGATTGAGATGGAGATAGAAAAGCAAATGTTTGATAAACAAATGTTTGCTGGGCCATACAGAGACAGTGGGACACAGAGAGGAATTTAACAGACTTTGCTAGGTTCCTCCCTGTCTACATGCCTAGTTCATACTATAGTTATCTATGGTGATATCTCCCTTCCTGGAACAGGCCTTCTATCTACATTCTTTAGGCAGTTAGGGGGAAGGTCAAAGGTTCTTCCTGAGTCTCTCTGGGCCTTGATTGTTTTCAGCTTAAGAAAATCCACATGCCAAAGACATTTTGAGGTGAAAAGTTCTGTTCCCTTACAGTCACTCCTTATGCTTAGTTCTTTTCATACATGATAGAGGCTATGGGTATCATTCTCAAGGTCTTCCTCTCACTCAGGTTCAATCCCAAAGTCTTTGGTTTTTATCTCCCAAATGTTTACATGGTCTTTCCCTTTCAAATTATCCCCAGATTCTCTATCATTGGTCAAGTGCTCTCTCATGCTCTGGCCAGGACCATAATAATAGCCTCTTACTGATCCTTTTTTCTCTATCTACTTTCTTATCACTGTGACTATTTTAGAATTTAGACTTGTTTCTTGTCATTTGGTTGCTTAAAGTCTGTCACTAATACCTCATGTCAAAAGGTACAAAATCCAAGCTTTGAGGAACTTCATTAATATTGGAATATTTGTGTTCATTCCTTGCAAAACAAATGTCATTAACCATGTAAGAGGAAAGTAACCAAATACAGACTGACTTGATAGAACTGCCTTCTTATAGTCAATCTGTGCTGATAACTAACTTTATGACATTGAGGAAGTTTTGTAACCTTTGGTAAGAGGACCATGTAATCAATCAAAGTTAAATTAGAAAAGGGACCTCCTGCTCTCCAATTCCACAGTTTATTTTGCCGAATGGGATTGGTAGCACAAATTTTCCTTCTTTGGTCTTTTACTTTTTGGTTAATTATGTCTCCTAAGGATGCAGGACGGCACAGCACCAAGGAGATTATATATACAATAATTTCAGGGACTTTACTTTTTTCTTAAAAGGTTTGTGAAGAAAAAAAAAAAAAGATTCACAAGGCTATTCCCTCAGGCAGTTTTCTTGACTTTTAATTACCTAGGCCATTAAAGGTGTTACTTTTACTATTGCCTATGGGTATTTGTGTGAGAATTTTTGATAAGAGAATGGAAAAGAGAATAAAGTTTATAACCCTCACTTGCTAAGACACCTACTCTGGAAGGATACTAAGATCTCTTGGGTAAATTTACTTTAAACTGTTAATATCAATTTAGTATAGTATTTCTCTAGAAGTCATTTTAAAATATGGTACAACAAGTTTTTGACCTTAAGAAGATTGTGTAAAGAGAGGAAAAAATATTGAAAGCTAACTTTGGAGTCATATTACAGCACAGAAAAAAATCAGAATAATACATGTCTTAGAAGCTCAATTTTCTGTCCCAATTAAAGTAAAATGGGATTTTTAATTCAGAATGTATAAGCACCCCATATGTTTCCCATATTGTGATTGTATCAGAACACTGTCAACATATTTTTAAATTATTGCCAATTAGAAATTGTTTAAAGAAGTACATGCAAGTGTTTAACTTTAACAACCACAAAATATCAATTATTCCAGTCTTCACATAATGACAATTTAAACAATATCTCCAGGGGCTATTAATGCCTCTGATATTAGAGCAGTTTTGAATCAAATATTAAAGTTTTCACTCTGATTTTAAAATAACCAGGGGATTTTGTTTGTCTGTTTGCTTTGTATTTTCCTTTCTTGGGAGATTTTTAATTTCCTTAATATAGCCACTTCAGGTTAGTAAGTCTATAGAAGTCATCTTCCACAAAATATACGGTTCCTTATATGTGTATTATAAAGACATAATATAGCAGTAAACACTTTAGGGCAGCACGTAAATCGAATTACAATAACTATATTCTGATTTACCATTTGATAATGTGTCCTCTAAGAATACATAATACAAATAAAACTATTTTACATGCAGAAAGCATATTATACAAAATATCCTCATATTTTCCCATTTGACAGGTTTTATTAGTTGGATAGAAGTGAAAACTATACTGGACAATTAAGAGACGATGAAAATTATGTAGAAAATTAGGTTCACTGTCTTTTCTTATATTTTGCCAAGTGATTATTTGATATGAAACATTAATTTCCTAAATCAACTTGAGATAATAGAAATACAATCTAAAGGTAATATATAAGCAAGACCTATGTAAATTAGTATATGCATTACATATTGTAAAATCTTATTAATTTGCTGCAAGTGACTGCACATTCAGCTTTGAATACTCGAGCAGTAATACAAACATGGGAACATGATCAATTTTAAATAACCCATTTCTCAGCAGAATCAACACTATTCCTATAACAGAAACCAGAGGGAAATTTTACTTTTAAGAAATCTGAGTAATCTAATGAAAGATGTAATAAATACTTTTAAAGTAATCAAACAATGAATTTTACAGGGTTGTTTCTGACAGTAAGGACAGTAACAAGAACTTAAATAGCATTTTTATGTGTCAAGCACCGTCTCAAACTCTATATGTTTTCATTCATTTAATTCCATGGTAATTCTATGGAGTAACTACTATTAATATTTTCACTTAGCAGGTGAGGGAACTAAAAATCAGAGAGGTTAAGTAACTTTCCCAAGGTCACACAGTTGGTAAATTGTGAAACTGGAATAATAAACTCAGGAGCTCCAAATTCATTGTTCTAATAGCTACATCAATTACTTCCTAAGATGACATAAAACTAAAGCACTGTTACTGAATGGAAGAAACACCAGTTATCAGGAGCTAACAACAATTAAGCCATTCAACTAGTTAAACATTTTTTAAGTACTTATCTTTGCGAGGCACTGAATCTATCCTAGAGATACAATTATGAACAGCTAGCCCAGGGGCCCATTTGTACATACAAGACCTCTGGAAGAATTTTAAAAAGAACCTGATAATTAATTGTAAAACTGTACCCCATCTGGTGGGAAACTGACAGAAAGAGCAAATGGCTTAGTAAAGAGTGGAACATAAACTCTAACAAAACATCCACCCTTGAATGGGCAAGTTTGTTCAGTATATGAACCGCAAAATCCTGCTGAATGGGCCTGAGGTAGACATAGGTGTTGCTCTCACCAAGCTCTAGTTTAACAAAAAATACAAATGATAAAAAGAGCAAAAACAGAAAGTGTAATAATAATTATAAGCAAGGGAAGGCCTGTGCTATGTGAGTTACAGTGTAAGAACACATACCTAATATGCTGAGACTTGAAAAAAAGTTAAGTAAAAAAGATAGGAGTATCAGCATTTGCAAGGCTTATAGCAAAAAGAAAGCATCAGTGGTGGGGATTTCAGAAAAAGAAAAAGTCATGATGGTGACCTAAAAGTAGTGAGGAGGGGGATGAGAAAGATAACAGATCTGACTTTATTTTAAAGAGAATGGAAATTGATTTATCTTTACAGTGCCACTGTAAAATATTAGCTTCTTATAAAATATTATAATGCCCCTAGACATGTTAGTGAGGTAATATGCAAAAAATAAAATAAGACCAAAACAAAATCATAAAGATTCTATCTAAGGTGAATATCATAATCTCATCATACTAAAAACCCACATAAGCACACTTAAAAGTGATAATTTTAAAAATGTTGAAACAGCTGAAATAAAGTGCCTAATGAAGTTCAATATATTGTAGATTTATCAAATGCTTTTTCTGCATCTATTGAGATGATCACATGACTTTTATCCTTTTTATTAATGTAGTGTATCACATTGACTGATTTGTGGATGTTGAACCATCCTTGGATCCAAGAAATAAATCCCACTTGATCATGTGTATGATCACTTTCAATGCATTGTTGAATTCAGTTTGCTAATAGTTTGTTCAAGATTTTTGCATCTATGTTCATCAAGGATATTGGCCTGTAATTATCTTTTCTTGTGCCATCCTTGTCTGGTTTTGGTATTGGGGTAATGCTGGCCTTATAAAACGATACAAGTGTTCCATCCTCCTTGATCTTTTGGAAGAGCTTGAGAAAGATGGGTATTAATTTTTCTTAAAATGTTGGGTAGCATTCTCCAGTGAAGCCATCTGGTCCTGGACTTTTCTTTGTGAGAGGTTTTTGACTACTGATTCAATGTCTTTACAAGTAATGTGTCTGTTCAGATTTTTTATATCATCATGATTAATTCTTGATAGGTTGTATGTTTCTAGGAATGTATTCACTTTTTTCTAGGTTGTCCAATTTGTTGACATATAACTCTTCATTGAATTCTCTTATAGTTGTTTATATTTCTGTGATATCAGTTTTAACCTCTCCTCCTTCATTTCTAATTTTATTTATTTGGGCAATCTCTTTTTTTCTTGACAGTCTGACTAATGGTTTATCAACGTTATCTTTTCAAAGAACAAGCTCTTAGTTTCATTGGTTTTTTTCTATTGTCTTTTTAGTCTCCATTTATTTATGCTCTAATCTTTATTTCCTTTCTTCTACTAACTGTGGGCTTTGTTCTTCTTTTTCTAGTTCCTTGAGGTATAAAGTTAGGTTGTTTATTTGAAACTTTTCTTGTTTCTTGAGGAAGGCATATATTGCTATGAATTTTCCTCTTAAAGCTGTTTCCATAAATTTTGGTATGTTATATTTCCATTTTTGTTTATCTCTTCATTTTTTACTTATCTTTTGTTTTCTTCTTTGACCCATTTGTTGTCCAGTAGCATGTTGTTTAATCTCCACATATTTGTGAATTTTCCAGTTTTTGTTGTATAATTAATTTCTAGTTTCATATCATTGTGGTCAGAAAAGATGTTTGATATAAGATACTTGTGGTTGGCCATATATAACAAGCCCACAGCTAACATCATACTAGATGGTGAAAAGCTGAAAGCTTTTCCTTTAAGATCAGAAAAAAGTAAAAGATATTTACTCTTGCTACTTCTATTCAACATAGTATTAGGAGTCCTAGCCAGGCCAATTAGACAAGAAAAATAAATAAAAGGCATCCAGATTGGAAAGAAAGAAGTAAAACTGTCACTACTTTCAGATGGCATGATATTATATAGAGAAAACTCTAAACACTCCATCAAAAACTGTTAGAGCTAATAAATTCAATAAAGTTGCAGGATAAAAAATAAATACACAAAAATCTGTTGCATTTCTATACACTAATAACAAACTATCAGAAAGAGAATTAAGAAAATAATCCTATTTATAATTGTATCACAAAGAATAAAATACCTAGAAATAAATTTAAGGCAGAGAAAGACCTGTATATTGAAAACTGGAAGACACACATAAATTGAAAGATATTCTGTCCTTATGGATTAGAAGAATTAATATTATTAAAATGCCCATACTACGCAAAGTAATCTACAGATTCCTCAAATTTTCACTGGACCGCAGTTCCAGAAGAGAACATGTTTCTTCTTTAATTTTGGTGTCTACTTCCACTCTAAGGTCTACCTGTCTACATAAGGTCTACATTTTTAAAAATGTACATAGATCAACACAGGGGAGGGAAAGAAACTGAAATGGTTAATTTGTCATTCATATGCCTAAAATGTTTTCACTGGAAATGGAGAACTCAGTTACACTAAGTATTCAGGGGGAAGGACACTTGCTTTGGCAACACAGACCTGGTTTTGATTCATGACTTTGCAACTCAATTAGCTGTGTGGTCTCTGGTAAGTTATTGAAAGTTACCAATCTCAGTTTGACATTTGTAAACATAGAATGAGATTCTATTTTAAAAATTGTGTTAAGGATTATATAACATAACATCTAAAGTGCCTAGCACTGAGCCTAGCATAAAGAAGGCACTTAAGAGATGGTAGATACTACTAAATATTTAATTTTCCTGTAATGCACTTTCCACTGTTTCATTCCACATTACCTTAATGGCTCACAGAGTAGAACTATTTTGCAGCTATGGCAAAATCTTCTGACATAGCTCTTTGCAAAAGAATTGATAGGTGTGCAAATTTACCTTTCAGTCCTGTTAAGCATTGAACTATTAAATATCTTCAGGCTATTTCTTTGAATTAAACAGTTACTCCTTATTTGAGGTAACAGTTACCAAATCACTCTCAGCAGGGGCAAATACATTTTTGCTGACACTGTTAAGTATATACAGGAAAACCAAGAAATTCATTCATACCTATAAATTTGGGTGCATTCCTTTTACCTTGAAGTCCCACCCATCAAATCTACTAACTTTCCTAAACTACCAGCAAAGACTCGGCAAGTCAAAGAATAGGTAACAGACCAGTTTCCTAGAAGGGTTTTGTAAGCATTGCTTTCACATATGAAGTGCAAACTTTAATGGCAGGCTTGTCATTCCATAATAAATGAAATCTATTCTCAAGCATGAAACTCTAGGAATGGCCTTGTTTGTACAATCAGTATGTCTAATTATATCCTAGTACAAAGGAGGACAGTTTCTTATTGAACACATGTAAATAACTATGTAGCCATTCAAGGTAGAGACTAGTTAAAAGTATTTCCTTCTCAATCCTAAGGGTTTGTCAAGAACAGGATACAATTTTTCAAATGTTTTGTTATGGTTTGCAAAACCCTAATCTACTAAAATGAGAGTTAAGTATAGATCAAGAAGAAAGAGAAAAGTCTTCTTTATAGGCCTGTCAGATAAGAAAATGTTCAAAAATCTAACCATAATACATAATAATAAAAAATAAACATATTTTTCTCAATCATTTACTCAGTCTTACATAATTAATTCTCATTCTGTCAGATCAGGCAACCTATTACTCTGAATATTAATAACTTCTTTTAAAATATATCAGAAGTAATACAATTATAAGGATTTTTTAAACCGTTTAAGGAGTAAAGAAATTCTGTCATTTGTTATTTTTAAAAATAATTACGGGCAAGACAAATTCAGCACAAAAGCACATAAAGTTATTCTAGTATGGCAAGAAAGTTTTCATGGCTGGGCAGACTACATTACCTTTCCTTAAGAGCAAACTGCGTAATTCCAAACCAATTCGTCACTTGAACAAAAAGAAAACAAAATTCTAGTCTTGAGTAATATAAAAAATGGCAGTAAAGAGCTCATAAGATTTGATTTTCTTTAAATAATCCAATCCAAACAGAGTCAACTTTGTCAAAATTTTAGCACATTTCATTGTTTCTTTTCAGACTCATTACTTGCAGGTATTTAAACCAAAAGATATCAAGTTCACTTTCTCTTAAACCTTCTACCACTTTCTATATTCCTGCAAATTGATGTTTTAATATCTTCTTTCACCTGCTGGTACAACCACACATTTTTACTTTAAGAAAATAGTGTCTTTGTTTCTCTCTCTTTTTCTTAATAATTAAGATTAAAACACACATACACTATCTTCAATGCACATTTGCATTCCTTTAATATCATTGGTTCTATTAGAGTCTTGATTATCTATATTAATCTATATTAATTTTAATTGGAACTGAAACAATGATTTTTCTTATGGACATACAGAAAATAGGGAGAAGGGTATATGTTCCCCTCCAATCACGCATGCCCATTTACATGTCTTAAAGTGAGAAAAGATATAGCATTGATACTATATTAGTTTTCTATTGCTGCATAAGGAATCACTACCATCTTTCCAGCTTAAATTAACACTAATTTATTATCTCAGTTTTCATGACTCAGGAGCTTTGGCATGACTTAATTGAGTTCTGTGCTCAGTCTCACCAGGCTGAAATCCAAACAGCACTTTAATCTTAACTGAAGTTGGGGCTTTTTCAAAATCCATGCCAGCTGTTAGCATAAGTTCCTTGTGACTGTAGGACTAAGGTTCCATTCTCTTTCTGGCTGATACTAGGGGTCATTCTTAGTTCCTGGAAACTGCCCTCAGGTCTTAGCCACAAGGCTCTCATACAGCATGTCATCTTACATCTTCAAAGCCAACAGAAGAATCTCTGCTCTTCTTCTCTATTGTTAAATTGTGATTTTTGTGGGCAACTGAGGACTGAGAGTTCCTATCCTGCAATCTTGCTGATGTGGGAAGTTCAAGGACTTTTTTATTAACTAGATTTCCAGGGAAAAACAAACCAAATCCTTAAAAATTTTAGATATACACTTTTATTATATTCTATACAAAATTTTCAAAATTAGTTATTGTTTTAGCAGCTTCGGTAAGAAGGCATTCTTCTGAAAAGTCTACTATATTTAAAGTATTAGAAGTTTAGCTTCTTTCTTCTTTTTGTACACCCAAATTGAATCTCATGAGCATTTCTATCAGATTTATTTATTCTTTATTAGCCAATCAGAATAGGAACTTCTTTAATGTTAAGAAACTTTATAATTTAATACGTTATATCTTAGGAAAAGATTTCATGTTAATATAATATTAACCCAATAAGAAATAAAGGCTCTTTTCTTTTATAGATAAAATGCCTAAGATCACAAAGAGCTTTGCAACTTCCCTTTTACAACTTTTTTTCATAGATGAAATAAAATACAGGCACAAAAAGACATGAAAACAATTCCTCTAGGGTTAAATGGACCAAAGAAAGCCCACAGAAAATCCAAAAAAAGCTTTCCAATAGGCCAATCTTTAAAAAATGGTAATTTCTTACTCTAATAAAAATATATGTATATTTTACTCTTTCTTCAATTATAAGACCTACAGGCTCCTGTGGGCCACTACTTTCCTTCCCACTTACTTTGTGATTCTAACAACCCCCCACCTGCCCCACCCAAGCCGTGAAATTCCTTAAACAAAAGAGACACTAACAGACATCTGAAAGTTCATTATTTTATTTCACCATTTGAAGATGTCACAGATTTTCACATTGAAGCAGTGGCATCCCAAACAGTATGCCAGTTGCAAAACTAAAAAGATAGGTGTCCAAGCAGAGCCAGATATACAAGGCTCTGACTCTAGAGGAAAAAAAATGCCGCCATGAACTCCAAGACCAAGTCAGACTAAATATTTCAAACTCCTATTTGAAAGATAATAGATTAATGAGGAATTGACCATCTTTTAATCAGCTGTCAGTCATTACTTATAGGTTTATTTTCTAACTTCTGGAAGATAAAGACACATTAGGTCATTAGGTATTAACATATGGGAGCTCTGAAAATAAGGCCATTCTGCCACAACTCAGCAAGAACTTACTGATCAGGAAGGTCAGAGGTTACAAATTACAAGGTCACAAGTTACACTTGTAATTTCCTTGATCCATGAGCTGTTTCCTAATCCAGTGAGTGTAACATCTCAGTGGGACTTCCATAAGAGTCAGTTATAATTCTCAAAATGTTAAAAACATAATGCTCAAACAAATAAAATATATATATCAAAATTTCATTTACTTAATGAGGGAACCAGCAGGATGCAAGGCTAGTTCAAAAAGGATTTGAGAACTGACATTTTATACAGTCAGTGAAGAAAAGGAAAAAGGTAGAGAGATCAATAAGTTACAAACAACCGATTTTTGATAAACTTTTGAAGGGCTATTGTCTTTTATTAGACAAAAAACATCCTGCTTTATTAGTTGTATACAATTATAAACTATACAAGCCCCAAGCAATTGTTCAAAGTTGCATTCCTCCAAAGAGTGAGGCAGCCTCACTCACTCAGGCAGCCTTGTTAGAAAATGCTCTAGTATAGTCTTTAAAGATTACATAGTCATTTTTTTAATCTTAATTTAAATTTAGATAATTTTTATTAACATATACAAGTGGATATCTTTCCTTTTACTATGACAAATAATCATACACACACAATTCATGCATAATAAAGATATAGTAAGAACCCATTAATTCACAATCTAAGTTAGGTATCAGGAAATGGCAAAATAAGTATATTTTTGAATACTGTTAATACAAATCACTGATTCCAACTCTCTCTCTTCTCACCCAGAGGAAACTAATCACCAGAATGCTGTGTTTATAATTTTGTGGTTATAGTTTTTGTGCAAACCTACACATGCCCAACCACATACTGTTTAGTTTTGTTTGGGTTGCTCTTTATATTTAGCATTATCATATTGATTATTTTCTTCTCTGACTGAGTAGGAACTGTATCCATTTTGATACATGCAACTATATTTCATTAATGTTCACTATATGAACATGTTGTAATTTATTTATCCATTTCCCTATTGATGGAAACAAACTATTTCCAGTTTTTTCCTACTATAAACAGAATTGCTTGGGCATATTGGAGATGTTGCCTGGTGCATAAGTCTGTTGAATATATATCAAGGATTATAGGTCATAAATTGTTTATCTTCTCAGTTTTACAAGATAATATCAAAATGGTGGTCCAAATGATTAGACTTTTTTCATTCACAAGTGAGCATTTGAGTATTGTTTTTATTTATTCCACATCTTTACATGATAATCTTGTTTTATAACATATATAGAAGAAAATATATTAAAATGTCAATGGCCTTTAACTAATGACCACCAGGAAAGCACCTGCAATAAAATACCTTGAGTTTATTACTTATTGCAATGGGGTAGAACACATAGCATTGAGAACTGTAGAGTGCATTAGTAAGAGGTTGTTAGAAAAATACTATTATAGTGTTTAGGCTTTGGTTGGGAAATTTGGGGAAGGTACTGAAGAAGCAGGGGCTCATTCTAGATTGGGTGCTGTCAGAAAGTGGGACAACTGCATGACTGGGCATTTCCATAAATGTTTTCTATAAGAAGGCAGACCAAAATGAGGATAAAACTGTAATTGGTAAAGATAGTTAGAATGAGGGATATTTAGTATTTTATGAATTTTCTAGTGACTTATATCATTATCACAGAGTAATCTCATCTGATACAGATATTCTGTCACATTGTTATGTTCAATAGTAAAATAAAATGACTAAACTGTAAGCATTAAATCATTTTGTAATAACATCAAGGCTTAGCTTGAGCATTAGACTAGGTTCTGGATAGCAGGGGCTTCTTCTTTCTTTTTCTTTTTTTACTTTTTTCAACAAAAATGTCAGCAAGCCTTGGAAGAGAGAAATGGAAGTATGCAGTTATGAGGTTCTTAAGGGACCTCATAAGGGAGTATAATATCACTTAAAGGTAAAATGTGCTAATTTAAAGATATATATAAATCCTAAAACAACCATAAAAAACAAAACTAACAAGTCAACAAAGGAGATAAAATGGGATTGTAAAAGAGTACTAAATTTGTTTAAAACAAGGTAGAAAAAGAGGAAAAATGGAGCGAGAACAGATGGTGCACAGAAAACAAACAGCAAAATGGTAGATTTAAACCCAGCAATATCAATAATCGATATAAAGTAAATGAGCTAAATACTCAGGTTAAGAGACAGAATTTATAATAATGTATAAAATAAAAAGTGAAGCCCAACTACATGCTGCCTGCAAGAAAACCACATTAAATATACAACTAGAAAAAGTAAAAGTAAAATAATGGAAAACTATACCATCTTTCAAAAAAGTTAGTGGTGGTCTACTAGTATCAACATAGATTTCAGAGCAAAGTATAAAGAGAGTAATGACAAGAGGATCAATTCATCAACAAACAAACAACCCCGGGCTTCCCTGGTGGCGCAGTGATTAAGAATCTGCCTGCCGATGCAGGGGACACGGCTTCGTGCCCTGGTCCGGGAAGATCCCACATGCCGCGGAGCAGCTGGGCCCGTGAGCCATGGCCGCTGAGCCTGCACGTCCGGAGTCTGTGCTCCGCAGCCCGCGTAACACACACAAAAACAACAACAACAACAAAAAACAAAACAACCCCCTCCCCACAGTCCTAGATGTTTCTGCACCTAATAACAAAGATTCAAAATACTTAAGCACAAACTGATAAAATTAAAAGGAGAAAGACAAATCCATAATAGTACTTGCATATTTCAAAACCCCTCTCTCAAGAATAGAGAGAACAAATATATAAACCAATAAGGATTGAAAACATTGAACAACACTATTAAACAAGTTAATCAAATTGACATTTATAGAACACTTCATCCAATAATAGCAAAATACACATTCTTCTCCAGTTCACATAGAACATTTATCAAGAACATTCACTATTTTCTTTGCCATAAAACAAAGCTCAATAAATTCAAAAGGATTCAAGTCTACCAAGTAAGTTCTGTGACCATGAAGGAACTAAATTAAAAATTAATAATTGAAAGATATCTGGAAAATCCCAAAATATTTGGAAATTAAATAGCATACCTCTAAATATCACATAGGTCAAAAGAGAAATCAAAAGAGAATTTAAAAACATTTTGAAATTTGTGAAAATGAGAACGCAGCACACTTAATTTGTTGGATGCAGCTAAACTTAAAGGGGAATTTATAGCAGTAAACTAAATTAGAATGAAATAAAGGTTTCAAATCAATGTGTATAGATATTACCCTGAGAAACTAGAGAAATAAGAGTAGATGAACCATAAAGTAAGCAAATAAAAGGAAATAAAAAAGGTCAGAGTAGAAATCAATGATACAGAAAACAACAAAAAAACTCAATGAAAACTAAAGTTATTTCTTTCAAAAAATTAATAAAAACAGTTAACCTTTGTCAAGACTTATGTGAAAAAGAGAGAAGACATAAATTAAAAATATAAGGAATGAGTGATGACACTTATAGCACCAAAAATACAAACTAGTTAGAAACATTTCAGGCAAAAAATTCTGAGGACTATTTGCTGAAAACTACAAACATTGCTTAAATACATTATAGGAAACCTAAGTAAATAGTGAGATATACAATGTTTAGGGATCAAGAAACCCAAATATATTTATTATTTCAATTCTTCCTAAACTGATCTGTAGAGTCAATACAATCCCAATCAAAATTCCAGCAGGGTTTTCGTAGAAATCAATCAACTGAAATGCATATTGAAATGAAAAGGACATAGAGTAACTGTCATGGTTAAGTTTATGTGTCACTTTGAATAGACCACAGGGTGCTAGCAATTTTGTCAAACATTATTCAGGGTGTTTCTGTGAAGGTGTTTTGAACGAGACTAAAATTTAAACTGTTAGACTGGACATAACAGGTTACTCTCCCTAATATGGGTAGGCCTCATCCAATCAGTTGAAGACCTGAACAGAACAAAATGACTGACCTTCCTCCAGGTAAGAGAGAATTCTTCCTGACTACCTTAGAACTAGGATATTACTTTTGTTCCTACCTTAGGACTCAAACTGAAACATTGATTCTTTCTGGATATCAAGCCTGCCAGCCTTGGAGTCTCTGGCTTGCTGATTCAACATGCAGATATTGGGACTTGTCAGTATATATATATATACATACATACATATATATACACACACACACATATACACACATCCTGTTCATTCTGTTTCTCTGAAGAGCCCTGATTAATACAGAAACCAAAACAGCTTTCATAAAATAGCAAAGTTGGAAGATGTGTGTTATAACAATGTAAATTTACTGTAATAATTAGCATGTGGTACTGGCATAAAGATAGAAAATTAAATCAATATAGAGTTCAAAACTAGACCCCCATAATTCAGAATATAAAGTTCAGAACTGATCCATACATATGTGGTCAGTTTATATTTGTCAAAAGTACAAATACTCTTCAGTGGACAAAGAATAGTCTTTTCAACAAATAGTGCACAGCCCATGACTATAAAACTTCTAGAAGAAAACATAATGGGAATTTTTGTGGCTTTTTGTTAAGCAAAAAAATTCTTTCATATGACACAAAACCCATAATCACTAAAAGTGAAAATGAATAAATTGTTCTTCATAAATATTAAGAATTTTGCTCCTCAAAGATACTGTTGAGAAAATGAAAAGCAAACTACAGAATGGGAGAGAATATTTGCAAGTAATAAATCTGATAAAATACATATATTTAGAATATATGAAGACTTCTCAAAATTCAACTGCAAGAAAATAAAAAACTTAATTTTTTAAATGAATAGAAGGTTTAGTCAGATACTTTAGCAAAGAAGATATACAGATGGCAGATGAGCACAGGAATATTTCAAAATCAGTCATTAGGAAATGTCAGTTATAGTACACTGAGGCTCCATTTTATACTGTCAATGAAAAAATTTAGTCAGTTGTTCAAAGAAAGAAGTGGAAAATTTTATTTGAACTAAATTGAACTAAATTGAGAAATTTCTGAGAACTGTTCTGCTTGTTAGAGCCTAAAGCACAGTTATATAAAGTTTTGAGAGAGAGAGCTATACATTAAATGAGGTATTATTGACAGTTTACACAATCCAGGACTACACATACAAAGTGAGTAGTAGGTCATGGGTCATCGTGGCCCCTTACAAGATTAAGCAAGATTATCTCCTAAGGAGTTACCTTGTCGATGTAGGAAAATGTTGCTCTTTATGGCTGAATAGGTATTTCTGCTGATAGAGAGGTTTGGTCAATGCATAATGCAGATACACAATGCACAGTAGAGGCGAGAGAGGAGGCCAAAGGGCAGAGAAAAATTTTTATGTTTAAATTTTCCTTGATTTGCCTTAGAATACAAATTTTTATTTCATCAACACCTATTAATGGTTTAAATTCTAATTAACAACAACAGAATATCAAGTGTGTGGGCATATTGAGCAACCAGAACGCTCATAAACCTAAAATAGTACGATCACTTTGGGATAAGGGAGAAGGTAACAGTTTGGAGTGTCATAAAAGATAAACCTATGATTACCACATGACTGTGGCATTATATTACTAGGTGTTTACTCAAGAGAAATAAAAGAATGTGTCCATACAAAGATTGCTATGCAAAATTTCACCAAGAATTTATTTGTAATAGTTCAGAATTATAAACAACATAAATTTTTTTCAATTGGTGAATTGATAAACAAAATGCGCTTTATACTTATGATGAAATACTACCTAGACATAAAGAGCTATAAAAACTTTGGTACATGTAGCAATATGAATCAATTTCAAAATAGTTAAGCTGAGTAATAGGAGCCAGACACACCCTCATCCCCCAAATAAAGATAGTATACTAATGATTCCACTTGTGTAACATTCTTGGAAATGCAAACGAATCTATAATGACATAAAATAGAACTATGGTTAACTGAGGACTGGTGTGGGGAGTTTGAGGGGGGTGGACATAGAGGTGAAAAGTGGTGGGATGAATAGAGGAATTATAAAGGGGCATAAGGAAACTTTTGGACGTGATAGATATCTTCATTATCTTGATTGTGGTGATGATTTCATGTTTACTAATATATCAAACTTACCAAATTGTGCACATTAAATATATTCATGTCGACTCTACTTCAATAAAGCCATTTAAACAATTTGCGTTTCTTATGCGACAAATGAAGCAGAGCATCCTAGATGACTAATGAAATAAAGCATTATTTATATAGGTTTTTCCAATTCTCTGAAACACCAGCTCTGTGCTTTGACTTTGGTTCTAAGACGAACGTGCAGTTTTCCTTTAGAACTGTAATGCCCCCAATTCTTTTTTTTTCCAGCTTTATTGAGGTACAATTGACAAGTAAAATTGTAAATGTTAGAGAGTACAAGGGATGATTTGATATACATATACATTGTGAAATGATTACCACAACATCAAGTTAATTAACACCTCCATTACCTCACATAGTTACCTTTTGTGTCTGTGTGGTGAGAATGCTCCAAATTCTGATTTGCCGTGCTAGGCTTTCGCCCTGGGGGAGCAACACCATCTTCTGCATTCATTCATTCTTTTAACTTACCTTTACTTTCTAAAATCAGATACATTGTTTTATTGTAGGGGTATGTATGTTTGTTTGTTTCTCTTGTATGTTTCTCTTATAAGTGCTTAAAAGCTTGGCAATACATTTCTTGTAGTATATCCAGCTCCTAAATATTTTGCTTTTCATAATATCTAGAATGCTATACTATCATAAATAATGTCCTAGATAGATTTGAGTGTGTGTGTGTATAAAATGCTGAAGACTCATGTGTTTATGTGGTTCTCCTGGAACCCTGGAAGAACAGGAGACAGATCAACAAAGTCTATAAATTCATAAAAATTTCAAATGTATAACTGTAAATCTTTTCATATGAGATGATTTCCAAATTGATAATAGAGAAAATTATGTTAAAAATATTTTTGTGTTTTTTTTGTCTTTTTCTGTGAAAGATGGGAATTCACAGAGGTTGGTATGCAAGAAAGGATTAAAACTAAGAGCAGAATTATTCTAGATCATAAGGTGGGGTGACAGAGAGAGGAAGCAAGGGAGGGAGATTGAGAGAGGAAGATTGAGAGTGACTAAGAGGTTAAAAGCCAGGAAATTTGTGAAAGAGCTGATATCCAGAAAAAGAAGAATCTAAATCATGGAACCCTGATATGCTCTGAATCTCACGCTCAAGCTTTAACTCTGCCACACACTAAATGTAAATCTGGTAAAGTTACATATCAAATATGAAATTCGATTTTCCTTCTGTAAGTTGGCACTGTTAATCATGCTTAATATATAATTTTTTTGTGGTGAATTAAGTGAGATAAGGCAGTGACTTTCAAATGTTTTGCCCATGTCCTACTATACATAGTACATTATATCAAGAACAGATAGGCATGCCCACGTGTGCACACACACTCATAGAGACATAATACAAAATTGAAACAAAAGTTACATGAAGAATAATGTTTAATCTTTCTAAAAGTGATGAACTCAGAGATGTATATATTTTTTCATACTATTCTGTTAGAAAAGGTTGTCTGAAACACTAAGATGATTCCATGTTGCACTAGAGGTTATAACCCACCATTTTAAAAGCATAAACTACTTATCACAGTACCTTCCAAGAAATTTTTCACAAAGTTTTATGTCTCAGTTGTACCATATTTTTCATTCTTTTTATTTTTGTTTCTTGTCTTATTTTAATTGAAGTATAGTTGATTTATAATATTATATTAGTTTCAGGGATACAAAATAGTAACTCAATATTTTTATAGACTATACTCCATTTAAAGTTATTACAAGATAATGGCTATAATTTCTTGTGCCGTACAATATATTCTTGTTGCTTATCTATTTTATACATAGTAGTTCATATTTCTAAATCTCATACCCATAACTTGCCCCTGCCCCTTCCCTCTCCCCACTGGTAACAACAAGTTTATTCTCTATATCTGTGAGTCTGTTTCTGTATTGTTCAACTTATTTGGATATTTTAAAAATTCCACATGTAAGTGATAACATAGAAGATTTGTCTTCCTCTGATTTATAGCTTTAAGCATAATAACCTCTATGTCCATTTGTGTCACTGTAAATGGCAGAATTTCATTCTTTTTAATGTCTGAGTAACATTTCATTGCACATATATATAACACTTTATCCATTTATCTATTAATGGAAACTTACATGGCTTCCATATCATGACTATGAAAATTGGGGCACGTGTATCTTTTTGAATTAGTATTTTTTTCTTCGTATATATACCAGAAGTGGAATTGTTGGATCATATGGTAGTTTTATTTTTAGTTTTTTGATGAACCTCCATACTGTTTTCCAAAGTGGCTACACAAATTTACATTCCTACCAACAGTGTACTACAGCTCCCTTTTCTCCACATCCTCACCAACATTTGTTATTTTTCATCTTTTTTATGATAGCCATTATGACAGGTGTGAGTTGATAACTTGTTGTGGTTTTGATTTGCATTTCTCTGATGATTAACAAAGTTGAGCACCTTTTTATGTGCCTGTTGGCCAACTCTTTGTCTTCTTTGAAAAAATGTCAAGTCTTCTGAACATTTTTAATTTGGTTGTCTGGTTTTTTGATATTGAGTTGTATGAGCTGTTTATATATTTGGGGTATTAACCCCTTGTCAGTCATATCATTTGCAAATATTGTCTCCCATTTAGCAGACAGTCTTTTTGTTTTGTTGATGGTTTCCTTTGATGTGCAAAAGATTTAAGTTTAATTAAGCCCCACTTGTTTATTTTTGCTTTTGTTTCCTTTGCCTTAGAAGACAAATTTAAAAAAAAATTGGTATGATTTATGTCAAAGACTGTTCTGTCTATATTTCCTTCTATGAGTTTATGGTTTCCAGTCTTATATTTATGTCCTTAATCCATTTTGAGTTTATTTTTGGTGTGAGGAAATGTTCTAATTTCATCCTCTTATATGAGCTGTCCATTTTTCCCAGCATCACTTATTGAAGAGACTATCTTTTCTCCAGTATATATTCTTGACTCCTTTGTCACAGAATAAGTGACCGTAAGTGCACGGGTTTATTTCTGGACTCTCTATTCTGTTCCATTTATCTGTAGATCTGTTTTTTGTACCAGTACCATACTGTTTTGATTAATGTAGCTTTGTAGTATAGTCTGAAGTCAAGGAATGTGATACTTCCAGCCTTGTTCTTTTTCCTCAGGATTTCTTTGGCTATTTGGGGTCTTTTGTGTTTCCATATAAATTTTAGGTTTATTTGTTCTAGTTCTGTGAAAAAATGTCATGGATGTTTGATAGGGAATGCATTAAATCTGTGGATTGCTTTGGGTAGTATGGACATTTTAACAATGTTAATTTTTCCAATCCATGAACACAGGATATCTTTCTATTTCTTTGTATCATCTTCCATTTCCTTCATCAATGTTCTATAGTTTTCAAAGTGTACATCTCTCACCTCCTTGGTTAAGTTTATTCCTAGGTATTCTTTTTAAACAGGATTGTTTTCTTTCTTTCTCATTTGATAGTTCATTATTAATGTATAGAAAAGCAAGAGATTTCTGTGTATTAATTTTTTATCCTGGAACTTTACTGAATTCATTTATTAGTTTTAAATTTTTTTGGTGGAGAATACAGGAATATATACGTATATATATATATATAATCTGCAAATAGTGACAGTTTTACTTCTTCCCTTCCAATCTGGATGAATCTTATTTCTTTTTCTTGTCAGATTGTTGTAGCTATGACTTACAATACTATGTTAAATAGAAGTGTAGTCATCCTTCTTTCGTCCTTGATTTTAGAGGAAAAGCTTTCAGCTTTTCATTATTGAGTATGATGTTAGCTTTGGGTTTATTATAAATAGCCTTTATCGTGTTGAGGTATTTTCCCTCTATACCAACTTTGATTAGAGTTTTTATCATAAATGGATGTTGAATTTTGTCAAGTATTTTTCTCCATCTATTGAGATAATTATGTTATTTTTATTCTTCATATTTTTAATTTGGTGTATCTATCACCTTGATTGATTTGTGGATATTGAAACATCCTTGCATCCCTAGAATAAATCCCACATGATCATGGTATATGATCCATTTTATAATTGTTAAATTCTATTTGCTAATATTTTGTTGAGGATTTTTGCATCTATATTCATCAAAGATATTGGCCTGTTATTATATTCTTTTGGATGGAAAGTTCTATAAATAACTATCAAGACCAACTGGTCTAATGAATAATTTAAGACCACTGTTTCCTTATTGATTTTCTGTCTCTTTGATCTGTCTGATGTAAATTGGGTGTTAAAGTCCCTATTATTGTATTATTTTCAATTTCTCCCATCATGTCTGTTAATATATATTTTATATATTTAGGTGCTCCTAAATTCGGATATATGTTGATGAATATATTATATATTCTCTTCTTGTATTGATCCCTTTATCATTATGTAATGCCCTTTTTTGTCTTTTGTTATAGACTTCATTTTAAAGTCTATTTTGTCTTATGTGAGTATTGCTACCCCACCTCTTGTCATTTCCGTTTGTATGAAATATCTTTTTCCATCCCCTCACTTTCAATCTATATGTGTTTTTAGCTCTGACATGAATCTTTTGTAGGCAGCATATGGGTGGGTCTTGTTTATTATTCAGACACCTTATGTCTTTTGATTGGAGCATTTAGTGCTTTAGCATTTAAAGTAATTATTGATAGGTATGTACTTATTGCCATTTTATTACTTGCTTACTGGTTGTTTTAATAGTTCTTCTCTGTTCTTTTTTTCTTCTTATAGGTTTTTCCTTTAAGTTTGATAATTTTCTTTAATGGTGTGCTTGTGTTCCTTCCTTTCTAGTTTTTGTATATCTATTGTAGGTTTTTGATTTGTGGTTTTAGTGGGGTTCATATATGTTGACCTATAACTATATACATGTTTTAAACTGGTAGTCATTTATGTACAAATGCAGTCTAAAAGATCTACTTTTTTTACTTCCCTCCCCCACATTTTGTGTTTCTGGTGTCATATTTTACATTTTCATGTTTATCATTTAACCATTTATTGTGGTTGTTGCTTTTCCAATTTTTTTCTCTTTTAATCTTTGTACTAGCTTTTACATGGTAAACCACAGCCTTTACTATATATTTGCCTTCACAAGTGAGATTTGTTTTCCTTTCCTATAAATTCTTATTACTTGTTGTAACCTTCTTTTTTTCCACTTAGAGAAGACTCTTAAACATTTTTTAGGGTCAGTTTAGTATTGATGAATTCTTTAATTTTTTGTTGGTCTGAAAAGGTTTTTTATCTGTTCTTCAACTCAATGATAATCTTGCTGGGTAGAGTATCTTAAGTAGTAGGGTTTTCCTTTTCAGCACTTTAAATATATCATGCCACTCCCTTCTGGCCTGTAAAATTTCTGCTGAAAAATCAGCTGATAGTCTTATGGGGGTTCCCTTGTGTAGGACTTTTTTTTCTTGCTGCCTTTAGAATTCTCTCCTTACCTTTAACTTTTGCCATTTTAGTTATGATATAATTTGGTGTGGGTCTCTTTGGGTTCATCTTCTTTGGGACTCTGTGCTTCCTGTACCTGGATATTTGTTTTCTTCTATAGGTTCCAGAAGTTTTCAGCCATAATTTTATCAAATACATTTTTGACCCCTTTCTCTCTCTCTCCTCCTTCTGGGATCTCTATAATGCTAATGTTGGTACATTTGGTGTTTTCCCAGAGGTTGCTTCAACAGTTCTCGCTCTCTCTTTTAAATTTGTTTTTCCTTTTGCTATTCTGACTGAGTGATTTTTGTTATTCTGTCTTCCAGATCAGTGTGCATTCTTCTGTATCACGTAGTCTGTTTTTAATTCCTTCTAGTGTCTTTCATTTCAATTATTGAATTCTTCAGCTCTGCCTGGTTCTTTTTTATATTTTCTCATTCCTATCAAAATTCTCACTGTGTTCATTTATTCTTTTCCATAGTTCTGTTACCATTCTTATTACTAATGCTTGAATACATTTATCTGATAAATTGTTTGTGTCTCTTGCATTAGTTTTTTCAGGGTTTTTTCTTGTTCTTTTGTTTGAAACAAATTCCTCTGTCTCCTCATTTTGCTTAACTTTCTCTGTCTCTTTGACATTAGATGAAACAGTTACCTACTGAAGTCTTGAAGAGGTGTCCTTGTGTTGGTGTGTCCCTGCACAGTTTTTGTGTGCCCAGTGGCTTTGGTGGGAGAGTAGGATCTGAAGTGAGAAGCAGTCACATCTTTTCCCACAGTGTGCTTCACCTGGGTGGGAGGTGGTACATAAATTTTTTAATTGTCTACAGAGTATTAAAAAGACAAAGTGCTTCATACTATAAAAATTATATTAAGTATCTGAATAAATTTTAAATTAAGATAACATGATGTTGCAATATCATACACTTCCTAATATTTAAAAGTACTTATTACTGAGGGAAGTAGATCAGATTTTTTTGATTTCAATTTTACTCTCTACATTAAATTATTTACCAGATTTTTTTTGCCTTAATTGCTATCTGTGGAATCAAACCTGAATTAGTGGGAATTTTTTGCAACCTCACACCATTCAAATGTGTCTCATTTACGTCTGTTTCCCCAGTGCCTAAAACACAAGACATACTATAGGAATTCAAAAACCTTCAATGTCTGGGCATTTTAAGTAAGTCCTCAAGATAAATGTGGTTTATAATTTTAATGGTACTAAATATTTAGAAAGAAGCACTGTAATTAATGTCTTAGGATAAGATCAATAAATAATCCATGCACAGTGGTAATAAATTCAAAGTTTCAATATGTGGTTTAATGTATTTTTCTTTAAATATAATTGATCCCATTGGACAAAGAACTCTTCTGGGACTGGACAGTGACTTTTTCATCTTTATATCTCTAGTACTCATCACAGTTCCCAGAACACATAAGACACTCAATAGAAGTGTTTTAAACAATGGAATCAATAGGTTTCAAAATATATTAAATAAATGGACAAATAACAGTTTAAGACACTGCATATTAGAAATCTATGATCATCAGGTATTACCAACTATTTTGTTTTGAAATTCTACCTCTAAATATGAGTCATAGGCAATATAGCAGACATTTTATTGAGTTTAAGTGATTTTTTTTAATTTTGAAAATATCTGCCAACTTCTTGAGATATATGAAATCATCTGAAATAATTCAGGGGTAAAAATATCTAGGCTTATTAATAGAAAAAAGCCAAATTTATTAGGGAAGATAATAAGTATGTGTTTTTCAATTTTTAAAAGATTAAAATTCAACAACCCACAAAAAAGACTTACTAATTTTATGGTATAACGGTATATATTTGTTCACTGTTTTTACATGGCTTTTTAGTTTGTAATAGTTTTAGATAGATGTACCAATATTCTGCATACAATTGTCAGTCCTTTTTTCACAAAATATAACAAGTGTTCTGTCATATTTTCACATGTATTTGGCAGCTGTTTTAATAACAACAAAATATTTCAATAAAATGACTTTCTATAACTGTTTAACCATTTTCTTTGGCATTTTTTAATATTATAAAGATCATTATTATTAAATTCACCAAATCTTTTTTGTCATCTCTACAATGAAAAAATTAATAGTATATGAACTGCAGTTTTTTTTAATGTAAGGAAAATTAGAAGATTCTTTTAAAACACTGAGCAGAGTGTTTGGCACACAATTTTTTTTTTTTTTTTTTTTGTGGTATGCGGACCTCTCACCATCGTGGCCTCTCCCGTTGCGGAGCAAAGGCTCCGAACGTGCAGGCTCAGCTGCCATGGCTCATGGACCCAGCCGCTCCATGGCAAGTGGGATCCTCCCGGACCGGGGCACGAACCCATATCCCCTGCATCGGCAGGTGGACTCTCAACCACTGCGCCACCAGGGAAGCCCTGACACAAAATTTTTAATGAATAAATGTATTGAATATAATCAGTATTACTCTAATCGTGGTTATTTTATTAGGTAAGTCCTAGACTAAACTGCAATAGTGAGAAGATTAAATGATACTGTGTTATTTTTTAACTCTCATGGAACAGACCAGACAGAGGTTGGTTTTCTAGATTTAGTAGGGTAATTAAACTTCGTGAGGTCATTCAAGGACCATAGTTTCTTCTCCTTTTTTTTATTATTAAATTTATTTTTTGCTTTACTGTTCATTATCATCTGAAACCGATGAGGCTCACTAAGAGATAGTTGTTCTCTTCTGTTTGCAAAGAAATATAGTCTGTGGGTAGGTGGCTAAATGCTCAGAAGAAGGGAAGAAAGGGATAAGTGACATTAAGGAACAATTTCATCCCTCTGAACACCAACATATCCAAGGATATACGTCTTACAATACTTACACCTCCTCAAAAAGGAGACAGTGTTAAAGGGACATCCATAGATTCCATATCCAGCTGTAAACCCATGATTTCTGAGTAATATGCAGATGTGCAGGGCTCCTCCACCAGGTCCAGATATAGATCTTCATTTTCCTGTGGCCTATAAACTAAAATGTAAGTTTCCTCCCCTACACACATGCAGCTGATGTACACTACTGGTATAGGAACTGGATGACTTCAGTAGAATCCCCATTCTTAAAATATCTATTTTTAAAAGAAAAGAATGTGGTGGGCATGTTGGGGACAGAGTTAGTTTTCCATTGCAGTTATTAAAATCTGATGGATGGGAATTAAAGACTCACTGACTGGGCATATGGGCTTCTCCTTTACTATTAGCTTTTTGGAAATAAACAAAAACAAACAAACATGTCCATTGTCCTTTCTGGATTCTGGATTTGCTAGGAGCTTCTTATCAATCCATTATCCTTCATGGTCATGTCAAATGACACTGGAGTAAGTATGTATCCTCCTCTGCAATGACACAACTTCTACAGCCTGGTTTCTTGTGTAAAAGTTGTGGGCACAGAGGTTACAAGCTGTTTTAGGATTTGAAGTGTCAAAGGTATTGGAGGTGACTTTTTGGCTTCTTGGGCAATATATTTACTGAAAAACTTAAATTTTGGATGATTTGCTGTCAGAAACTTCTAAGTGTAATTTACCAAAGCCAAAATTCTCATCTAAATATAGTTTTTAAATACAAAGTATCTCATTTATTTACTGTTTTTTCTTCTCAGTTCATGCCCCTCTTTCTCAATTTAATGAAAACTTGTGGCCAACTAAGCACTAAGTTTGAGTGGGAAGGGTGAGTCTGGGGGATGAATCCCATTGTCTGATAGAGCGCACTTGTAGGGAGGTCCTTGAGAAAGGCTCTGAGTTTATCTCCTTATCTTTGTCATTGGAAAAAACTCAGTTTTTCCCCCCCAAAATTTGCAGATTTTGGTTTCTGGTAAATTTAGACTTTAGGCAGCTGACAGAGTCCCTTAGCAAAGCTAAGCAGAGGTTTGTTTGCAAACTGTGAAAGTGCTTAAGGTTTTCATGACTTTGCTACTTTTGACAATTACAGGCTACTTAATTGTAGATGGTCATTCAGTTTGGTTTTGTCTGATGTTTCCTCATGATTAGATAATGTTAGATGCCTTTCACATAGCTATTGTAGCAATTTGCTAGGGCTGCCATAACAAAGTACCACAGACTAGGTGGCTTAAACAACAGAAGTTAGTTTTCTCATAATTCTGGAGGCTAGAAATCTGAGATTAAGGTGTCAGCAGGTTTGATTTCTTTTGAGGCCTTTATCCTTGGCTTGTCGATGGCTGTCTTTTCTCTGTCTTTATGTTGTCTTCCCTCTGTAATAAGTACTTCTGGGGGTGGGGTGTTTAATCTGTGTATGTATTAGTAACCTCACTCACCATGAGAAACCTAGCCCCATGCTTAATATATTGAACGGTTTTGAGACAGGCGAGGACCTGGGACCTGGGACCCTTTACCGGAGTGCTTGCACCTGGACAAATGTATCCTCCAGCAACAGAACACAAAGAAACTGTAAGGGACTGAAAATAACTGAACCCATATGCAGTTGAGGAAAAGTATGAACAATAAGATACAAAAAGGCCAAAACCCAACTGCCATTTTTGAGGTCCTGGAAGCAAAAGCAGGGTAACATGCATGATCCCTGTACTACCTCCTGTCTGATCCACCTATCAGCTCGCATCCTCACCCCATTTAAGAAACCAGCTTGCCCCAACTTGGGGAGTGAGCAAAGGAACCTCTTACTTGTTTTTACTCCCTCATGCTGCAGCATGAGTCCCAATAAAGCCTTGCCTGAATTCCTCATCTGGCCTCTTATCAATTTCTATTGATTAAAGAGTCCAAGAACCCTGGTCAGTATCAGGTTGTTCTATCTTCATGGGTTTAGGACCCAAGGTGGGTGAAGATGTAATCCCATGGAGGCATGGCCAGGACAGAGGAGCCCAAATATGGTGAAAAATGTCAATAAAAGGCAGCAGTCTGATGAGGGGAGTCTTAGTTTCATTGGGTCCGCATGGCCTGGGGTGACAGAACCCAAGTGCAGGGAGGAGGGTGTCTGGGTGGGGAGCCAGGGAGGAATCCTACTAGAAGACCTGAAGCTGGATGAGGGGAACATCCATGCTGGGGATGACCTTAACGAGGTATTGGAATCCTACCAGGGTGAAGAGAGCAATTGTATGGGGTGGTATGGTAGAGGGTGGTTAGAATCCAGCCTGGGATGTCAGAGCCCAAGAATGTGAGGGGAGTAGTTATGATAGAGACTGTTTGACTGCAAAGCTTAAAATATTTACTGTACTATCTTACCCTTTTCAGAGAAAAATGTGATGATGCCTGACCTAGAAAAGAAAATTTAAACTCCAGTATATTGACTTCATTATATAACTTCCTGCAATAAATTATACTCTTAAACTTTTTACCACTCTTTAAGCAGAGTACTTATAGTTTTCCCAAAGCTATTTCTTATGATGGTGATATGCTTTCCTACATAATCCATGTGATAAACTCTTACTACTTTTTGAGATTCGGCTTAATTATCACTCACTCTGTGAAACACTTTTTGATTATCTCCAACCCCCAGTAGAGAAATGCCCTACTCTCCTTTTGTTACTATTTTTTACTTATTCCTCTACAACTCCCTCTCACATACCACAGTTTGGGGTAAGGTACACATCCACATGTATATATACATAGGTATGCACATATACACGTTCCTATATATGCATGTGTACCTTACAACAAACTGTGATTTATATGAGAGAGATTTAAATATCTAAAAGATTTTTCTCTATTGTTTACAATGAATGATTGCTAAATACATGAGATAATATAACAACATCTAATTTTACTGAGGGAAAAAGGCTATCCCCATAACTTCATGTTTCATCCATCTGATTTCTGCCTATTTAAGCACCATTGTCTTTTAAAATTTTACCCATTTTTCTGGTCATTTTTTTCCCTAAAATTTTATTTTATCCTTTTACTGCTTCATAAGCTGACTTGACCATAATTCGGACTTTACTTGATGACTCAGCAGTCTCATAACAATCTTTTATCCTTTTACTGTATGGCAATATCATTCTAGAAGAACTCATTTTTTCTTCATTCAATCTTAGGACTGTCAGCTAGCTCACTTTTTACCTGTCCCTAAGAATCTCATTCTAGTGTTCTATTCCATTGGGCTATAGTCTGATACCAAATAACTAATTTTAAGAGTTATATATTAAATGAGAATTAATGAAACTCTGAATAAGAACTAATAAGTGCATTGGATATATTCCTTGAATAAACCTCATGACAAAATTTTATATATTCTAAGATGTTCTGTTGTTTTCTACTAGGTTTATGACTTTGTTACTAAACACTGAAATGTTATTCCTGAACATGTAACCTTGAGACAGTGCTTATGTGTATATTTCGATTTAGATTAAAAACATAAGGTTTTTTAATTACATTTATTCCTCTGTGCTTTAAAATTCACTTAGAAGAAATATTTCAAATAGTCTAAGTAATTTTTACAGATGTTGAATTTGAATTCAGAAGGTTAACACTATATATATAGTTATTTTCCCACTACCAACACTAATATTGTGCTTATACTATGCATTAGTGACTCAGAAAGCAATACTGCTGTTGTAAACTGTTCAGCTTGTGCCAAATATTCTTGCTCTTCCACCCCTGCTTCAAAATGTCATGTCTTTCAGCTGTTCAACTCCTAGCTGCCAAAAATCAACAAGCATCTGCTGGTTCCATTTTGTTATTCTAAATCAAAATCCATTGCCAACTGGAAACTTAATCAGCAATAAATTTGCCATATGATATTACTTGTGGTAATAACAATAACAAACATATCTACCAAATACATGAAGCTTCTAATTTTTTTTCTATTTATACTTTTCAAATAGAAAAGAAAGTGAAAGAAGGTTGCTCTTTTAATCTATTAAATATCTTTGTCATATATATACATATATTTTATATATGTATGTAGTGTATATCATATCTAATATATGTAATACATATGATATCTATCTTTCTGTCTATAATCACTGTTGCATGTATTGTGGATCGCAGTCACATGTTCAGTTGGTTTTATGGAAATAAAGTCAAGTCCTAAGTTCATTATTGTCCAACTAGTTGAAGTAACTAAAGGAATGGTGTTTTTGTCACAACAAACTCACATTCATATAACATCAATATAAACTCAAATTTGTAATCTTTTTTGTGATTTCCTTACAACTTAGCTAAAGTTTCATATAGAAAAGCAGAGATTACAGCAAATTCTGTGATTGAAAGTTTTCACATTAGTACCAGTACTTCAAATTTCTACTTTAGCTTTTCAAAAAGTGCTTTCACAAGCCTTTATCTTCAGAGACATCAAGTGCTATTTTCCACTGAAAATGCTAAAATTGTTAAATTAAGGTTGTCAATTTTTAAGATGCCTAAAATTTCCACATTAACACTGAAAGTGACCATAGATAAATTGATTGATGGAATGGATATGAGGGAAACATACTAACCCATACACATATATTTGTCACCTTTTTTGTGAACGAAAGAAAAAGACTGAATTTTTGAACCAAATTTTAGACATTTACAAAAGTAGATCTAGTCCAAGTTTATAAACTAATGCTCTTACAATATCTTTATTAGTCTACTTCAGTATTATTTCTTCCAATGAGTAATACTTATATTAGATATATCTCTTTTGGTCTGACATCTGAAAAGGACTAAAATTAAGAGTAAGAACAATTTAGAACAGGAATAGCAATTCTTACACACAAAATATGATTTCTAATTAAGATGTTGCCCTCTTCATTCTGCAAACTCTTTGCTCTACTTATGCAATAGTATCATTTACTATCAGCTAGAAATCTCCCCTAGGCAAGACATAACAATTTATTTTAAGGAAACAATTTTGGTGTAAAAAGTTTTCTAGCTGGATTAATGAGAAGAGACCTAGACACGTGGAAGTTCGCGTTTCCATTTAAAGGCTTCACATATGCTGATTTTCACTGGGTAAAGCTGAAGATTACCTATGTAAGTGTCAGAATAGTCCAGCATGTAGGTCAGGTGGCCCTGAATTAATCTCACTATGCTGAACAATACCTATTTTTCCTCAATTATTCATGATTTATTCTTATTAATGTTTGCAAACTCAACATATTGGTCAGACCTCACAAAGGTGTATTCAAGAAAATTAATGTGTCAGAAAAAGCTGTAGCTAATGTATATGAATAACACTTAAAATTTAGGGAAATTTTTAAATGTCAGGGTTTTAAGAATGGGCTTATTGCTCCACTTGCTGTTTTACAGCTCATCAAATGGCACTATATATTTATTCTATGTGTTTTTTCTTAAGGTAATAATGTCTGGATAAATTTCAATTTTATTCATGATGTAGTAATACAGATCTAAACAAGTAAACTTGACATGCTAAGTATTTATAAAACATGTTTTAATTTTCCTTTTCCAAGAGAAGCTTTTTCCCACACAATGCAGTTTTTCGTTTGAACACATTTTACTCCATATTATTGCTGCCTATAATGATGCCAAGTGGCAGTGCCCTGAATATAACATCTGTATAGTTATGTATTTCCAGAAACTGGCCACATAATAACCCATCACCGGTCCACTCCAACATGTCAAACTGTGATTATCTGCTTAGTTGTATCTCCCAACCCTAGCCTCCTTTCATTTTGAGCACACAACTGCACAGCTATTTACTGTTGTTAAAGCATCTGTTTGGGGGCATGTCATCAATTCTAGTGCTGTTGGCATCAAATAGTTGGCCAGATTCCCTTATGGAATTTTATAATTTGTTTTCTTTATATTTTGGAGCAGGCCAGTAACTTTTTAGAAAGGAAGATTATGGATCAGATGTATAGTTCCCCAGACATTGTTTCTGTTTTTGATATGTAAATATGTTCTTTAATCATCAAAACACCTAGGAGACATGCTCAGTTGATCAGGCATTTTGGGACAAAAAAAAAAGCAAGAGGGAAGATAGTCAATGAAAGACAAGAAACCCATGAAAAAATGAATGTTTTCCTAGAGGAAAGGCTGAAACAATTTAATTTATAATAGAGATATCATTGAGTAAATAGGCATTCAAGGAAGTGAAGAGAATTTTAGAAAAGCTAAATAGACTGTCACTGAGTGAAAGTTCCTGACTCAGGAGTCACAAAGTCCTTGGTTCAAGTCCTTAAAGCCATTTAATGCCAGCGTTGGTAGGAACAGTTCCCTTGTGTAAAATGGAGAAAATATTAGCAAACTCAAAGTGGTGTTATATAAACTAATGAGAAAATTGTAGTTGGTTAATAATTATAGTTATTTCCTTTTTTCCCCTTTAGATCCCAAGGCCTTGTCTGACTCTATTTAAAATTCTTAAAAAATATATATTTTATATGCATTAGGACATGTTCTATTTTTATAATCATTTAATCTCTTTGTCTTATTCCTCAAATTAGAGACTTCCTTAGGGCAAAAACAATATCTTATTTCTTGATTATCTGACAATGGTCTCTCTTCTAATGAATTCAAAATATTAGTTAAGCAATAGGTTTTTAATTGTTTGACATCTGGAGGGAAGGAAGACTTCCCTCTGGTGTAGAATCATTTCAGTGTTCTCAAAAAATCCTACAGAGTCATAAAATAGAATTGCAATGCAAGATTTTCCCCATCAGCAACATTTCTGTAATTAATGCCACTTCTTTCAGTAATTTATTTAATCAGGTTCCATGGAAAAAAGATAAATAAAACACCATTATTTTGTGTTATTGATGTTATTTTATTATGATAAATAAAACAATCTGTGCCTGAAGTTCCAAGTTTAGTTCACATAGCTAAGAAAAAAAAGAATGCAATAAATTATGTAATAAATATATACACCAGTCCTAGGAGAAGAGGTAGAATTGTGCCTGTAGAAGTCTTCCTAGATGAGGTAAAAATTGATTTGATCCTTGTTGGATGCATATCAATTTAGAGATACACAAAAATGAAATTAATTTCAGATTGAAAGAAGAGCATATATCAATCAATGAAGAAGTGAAAGAGCATCAAATACACAGAAAACTACACATTTCCCAGGATTGCTGAAGTATGGAGTGAGAAGAATGGTTTGAAGGATTAGGTGCTACAGGACCTAATATGTCTTCTTAAGGAGTTTGAGTTTTTTCCAGAAATAGAATAATTTTAAGATAAGCAGAGGCTTACAAGTTTTGAAATTTTAAAAGATAATTTTATAACTGTTTGAAGGATGGGTTTAATGAAAAATAAATAGAAGCAAAACAGTTAAAAGAAGTTAAGTAAGTCTGGTATAACGTAATAGCAGTGAGGATGGGAAAGAGAGCTGTATATGAGATAAATGGCAGATTTTAATAATTGAATGAATTTAAATAAAGAGAATGTCATAGGTTAAGCTTCCCTGGAAACAGATATTGTGGCAGAGCTGTGTGTACACAAAGGTCATTTGGGAGTGCTCTAGGAATCAACCCAATGCAGGAATAAAGGGAGGCAGGATTCTACAGAAGAGGTTGGGTTATTGATGTAGTCTAAACAGAGGTCATTCAATATGACAAGGACCTCTGAAGCTAGGATGGAAGTTCAGAATTGGGCATGGACCAATCTCTGAACTTGACCCTAGGAGTATCCTTGAAGTAAGGTCAGTGTGATGGCATTGGGGGCTTAGTTGTGAGCTGTTAGCTCCAGGGCAATAAATGTCTTCGTCTAGGCAATGCATGATTGCATTCAGTGCAGAGAAGGAAAGGGAGAGGCCAAAAATTTTTTCTAAGTTTGAGATTAAGATCATCTAAGTGTGATTTATGGACAGTTCCTTAAAAACATATATTTCTAACAATAACATTAGGTATTATATAGTACTGTTGATGTTCTTTTTGAGAACAACCAAGAGCAACAAGACCCCTTTTGTTATTGTCTTTAAGGAAATAGAAAAGACCAGTGAGAACTTCTTATGAAAAGTCATTGCAATTGTGTCTTTACTGCAGTACAGTAGGCCGTCCATATCTGCAGGTTCCACATCTGTGGATTCAACCAAATCTGGATTGAAAATACATGGGGAAAAAAAATCCCAGAAAGTTCCAAAAAGTGAAACTTGAGTTTGTCCCTAGCTGGCAACTATTTACATAACATTTACTTTGTATTGAACTGGAAGTCTGTACATTTTTACCACCTTCACCAATTTCATCCACCCCCCACTGCCTCTGGTAACCACCAATCTGTCTATATCTATGAGTTCAATTTGTTTTAGTTTTTAGATTCTACATTTCAATGAGATTATATGGTATTTGTCTTTGTCTGATTTATTTCACTTAGCTTAATGCCCTCAAGGTCCATCCATGTTGTTGCAAATGGCAGGATTCCCTTCTTTTTATGGCTGAATAATATTTCATTGTGTATGTGAGTATGTATCACATTTTTCTTTACCCATTGATGCATTGATGGACACATAAGTTGTTTCAATATCTTGGCTATTGTAAATAATGCTGCAATAAACATAGGGATGCAGATATATTTTCCAGTTAGTGTTTTCGTTTCCTTCAGATAAATACCTACATGTGGAATTTCAGGATCATATGGTAGTTCTATTTTTAATTTTTGAGGAACCTCAATACTGTTTTCTATAGTGGCTTCACCAATCTACATTCCAAGTAACAGTGCAAGAGGGTTCCCTTTTTTTTCACATCTGTGCCAACACTTGTTATTTCTTGTCTTTTTGATAATAGCTGTTCTAATAGGTGTGAAGTGATATCTCATTGTGGGCTTGATTATATTTCCCTGATGATTAATGATGTTGGGCACCTTTTCATGTACCTATTGACCATCTCTATGCCTTCTTTGTAAAAATTGCTATTCAGATCCTCTGCCCATAATTAAATTAGATTTTTTTTTCTTTTTCTTTTTTCCTTTTTTTTTTTTTTTGCTGTTGAGTTGTATGAGTTCTGGATGTACTTTAGATATTAACCCCTTATCAGATATACAATTTGCAAATATTTTCTCCCATTTCATAAGTTGCCTTTTCATTTTAATGATGGTTTTCTTTGCTGTTCAGAAGTTTTTTAGTTAGATGTAGTCCCAATTGGTCATTTTTGCTTTGGTTGTCTTTGCTTTTGGTGTTAAATCCAAGAAATTATCACCAAGAACAATGTCAAAGAGCTTACCACCTATGTTTTCTTCCAGGAGTTTAATGGCTTCAGGTCTCACATTCAAGTCCTTATTCCATGTTGAGTTGATTTTTCTGTATGGTGTAAGATATTGGTCCAGTTTCATTCTTTCACATGTGGCTGTCCAGTTTTCTAAACATCATTAATTGAAGAGGCTATCCATTTCCCATTGTATATTCTTGACTCCTTTGTCATAAATTAATTGCCCATATATGTGCAGGTTTATTATGGGCTATCAGATCTGTTCCATTGAACTATATGTCTGTCTTTATGCCAATGCCATACTGTTTTGATTACTATAGCCTTGTAAATATGTTTTGAAATCAGGACTTGTGATACAACCAGCTTTGTTCTTCTTAAGTTTGCTTTGGCTATATGGTCTCTTTTGTGATTCCATATAAATTCTAGAGTTGTTTGTTCTCTATTAAAAATGCCATTGGAATTTTGATAGGGATTATAATGAATCTGTTGTTTGATTTGGACAGTATGAAAATTTTAATAATATTAATTCTTCCAACCTCTGAGCATGAAATATCTTTCTATATACTTTTGACATCTTCAGCTTTATTTTTATCAATGTCTTATAGTTTTCAGTGTACAAGTTTTTCACCTCCTTGGAAAAATTTATTTCTAGTTATTTTATTTTTTGAATAAAATTGTAAATAGGATTGTTTTTGTAATTTTTCTTTCTGATAATTCATTATTAGTGTATAGAAAAGCAACAGATTTTTGTTTATTCATCTTTATCTTGCAACTTTACTGAATTCATTCTTTAATTCTAATAGTTTTTCTGGTGTAGAATTTAGGGTTTTCATATATATCATGTCAACTGCAAACAGTGACAGTTTTAATTCTTCCATTCTAATTTGGATGATTTTTATTTCTTTTTCTTGCCTAATTGCTCTAGGTAGAACTTCCAATCCTATGTTTAATAAAAGTAGCAATAGTGGATAGTCTTGTCCTGTCCCTTGTCTTAGAGGAAATGATTTCAGTTTTTTACCATTGAGTATGATGTCAGCTGTGGCCTTGTCATATATGGCCTTTATTATGTTGAGGTAAATTTCATGTATACCCACTTTCTTGAGAGTTTTTATCATAAATGGATGTTGAATTTTGTCAAAGGTTTTTTATATATCTATTGAAATAATCATATGACTTTTATTCTTCATTTTGTTAAGGTGATATATCATGTTGGTTGATTTATAGTTGTTGAACAATCTTTGCATCCCTGGAATAAATCCCACTTGATCATGTTGTGTCATCATTTTAATATATTGTTGAATTTAGTTTGCTAATATTTTGTTAAAGATTTTTGCATCTATGTCTATCATGGATATTAGCCTATAGTTTTCTTTTCTTGTAGTGTCCTTATCTGGACAGAAAATGACACTATAAGAAAACTATAAACCAATATCCTTAATGAATATAGATGCATAAATTCTCAACAAAATCCTAGCAAACCAAATTTAATAGCACATTAAAATGATTATAAATTATGACCAAGTGGTATTTATACCTGGGATGCACCAAGAGTGCATGAGGGCTCCAATTATTGTTATTCAACCCCACTGGTTATGCTGTTATCTGTTTTGTTTAGGTTTTTATGATGGTCACCCTAACATGCATGAGGTGATATTTCATTGTAGTTTTGTTTTACATGTTCCTGATGATTAGTGATGTTGAACATTTTTTATATACCCATTGGCCGTTTGTATGTCTTTTTTGAAGTAATGTCTATTCAGGTCCTTGCTCATTTTTTTTTTATCAAGTTACCTGTTTTGTTTGTTTGTTTGCTTAGTTTTGTTTTCGCTATTGAGTTGTAGAAGATTCTTATATACTTTGGAGATTAACTCTTTATCAAATATATGATTTGAGTTTTTTTTTTCCTTTTCCACAGATTAACTTTTCACTCTGTTGAATGTTTACTTTCCTGCACAGATGTGCTTTGATGTTCCACTTGTATGTTTTTGCTTTTGTTGCCTGTGATTTGGTGTCAAATTCAAGCAATCATTTCTAAGACCAATGTAATGGTATTCTCCTTATGTTTTCTTCTAGGAGTTTTATAGATTCAGGTCTTACATTTAAGTCTTTAATCCATCTGGAGTTGAATTTTTTGTATTGTGTAAAATATGGGTCCTATTTTATTCTACTTCTACTTCTTCCTTTTTAATTTGTATGCCTTTTATTACTTTTTCTTAATTATACTCACTAGTAGTTCCAGTACTATGTTGGAAAGAGTTGGTGAGAATGGGTATCCTTGTTTTCTTCCCTGATCTTAGAGAAATGTCTTTTGGTTATTATTATTACTGTTGAGTATGATTTAGCTGCAGCTTTTATTATGTTTAAGAAATTTTCATTATTCCTTGTTTGTTAGTGTTTTTAATAATGAAAAAGGTTTAAATTTTGTCAAATGCCTTTTCTGCATCTATTGAGATGATTATATAATTTTTATCCTTTGTTTTGTTAATGTGGTGTATCACACCAATTCATTTTTGTATGTTGAACGATTCTTCTATCCCAGGAATAAATCCTGCTTGGTCATGGTGTATGATTCTTTTAGCTAGCATTTTGTTGAGAAATTTTGTATCTATATTCATCAGGGATATTGCTTTGTAGCTTTCTTATAGTGTCTATTTCTGGCTTTGGTATCAGGATAATGCTGGCTTCATAAAAATAAGTTGGGAAATATTCCCTCCTCTTCATTTTTTGGGGAGGGTTTGAGAAGCATTAGCAATCTTCCCTAAATAATTCAGAGAATTTACTAATGAGTCCATCTGGTTCTGGCCTTTTCTTTGTTGGGATGTTTTGGATTACTGATCTCCTTGCTGAGACTTAGTCTTAGTAGGTTGTTGTTTCTAGGAATTTATCCATTTCTTCTAGGTTCCCCAATTTGTTAGCATATGATTGTTCATAGTGGCCCCTTATGAGCCTTGTATTTCTGTAGTATCAGTTGCAATGTCTCCTTTTTCATTTATAATTTCATTCATTTAAGTCCTCTTTCTTTTTTGCTTGACTAGTCTAGTTGATGTTTTATCAATTTTGTTTGTCTTTAATAAAAAACAACTCTAAGTTTTGTTGATCTTTTTTAGTCTTTCTAGTTCCTATTTTATTTACTTTTAATCTCTATTAGTTCTTTCCTTCTGCTAATTTTGTGCTTAGTTTTTTCTTTTCTAGTGTCTTGTGGTGTAAATTTAAATTGTTTAAGATCTTCATTTTTAATATAGGTATTTATTGCTTTAAATTTCCTCCGAGTACTACTTTGCTGCATGCTATAAGTTTTGGCATGTCATATTTTTGTTTGCAAATTGTCCCAAGATATTTTCTAATTTCCCTCAATTCATTTTTTGACTTGGTTGTTTCAGAGCATGATGTTTAATTTCCACATATTTATGAATTTTCTAACTTTCCCTCTGCTATTGCTTTCCAGTTGTATTCCACTGTGATGGGAGGATATACTTGGTATTATTTCAGTCTTCTTAATTTTGTGGCCTAATATGTGATCTGTCACAGAGAATGTTCTATATGCACTTGAGGAGAGTATGTGTTCTGTTGCTGTTGAGTGCAATATTCTGTTTATGTCTGTTAGACCTGATTGGTCTATAGTGTTTAGTCCTCTGTTTCCTTAATGTTCTTCTGTCTGATTATTCTATCCATAATGAAAATGGGTATTAAAATATCCTGATATTGGGCTTCCCTGGTAGCGCCCCAGTAAAATTTTGTAAACGCAGAGCCTGCGTGTCCGGAGCCTGTGCTCCGCAACGGGAGAGGCCACAACAGTGAGAGACCCGCGTACAGCAAAAAAAAAAAAAAAAGAAAAAAATATCCTGCTATTATTGCATTGTTATCTATTTCTCCCTTCTGTTCTTTCAATATTTGCTGACAGGGAAGGATTTACTATTGCCATCATTTTTTTTTTTTTTTTTGCGGTACACGGCCCTCTCACTGCCGTGGAGCACAGTTGCGGAGCACAGGCTCCGGACGTGCAGGCTCAGTGGCCATGGCTCACGGGTCTAGCTGCTCCACGGCATGTGGGATCCTCCCAGACTGGGGCATGAAACCGTGTCCCCCACATCAGCAGGAGGACTCTCAACCACTGCGCCACAAGGGAAGCCCTATTGCCATCTTTTTAATTGTCTTGTGTGTCTTGTAGCTTCTTTGTCTTCTTCTCTTTTGCTGTGTTCCTTTGTGTTTCATTATATTTGTTGTGACATGCTTTTATTTCGTTCTCATTTTCTTTTGTGAATTTTCTCTAGGTATTCTCTTTGTGATTACCATAGGACTTATATAAAGCATATTATAGTTACAAAAATTTATTTTCAGCTTATGATAACAATTTCAATCATATGCAAAATTTTACACTTTTGCTTCTTCCTCTTCCACACACATTTTATGCTATTGATGTCACAAATTATTCCTTGTTTTACCCTGTATTCATTAATATATTTTACATAGATTTTTCTTTTAAATTCTATACAGGAATTAAAAGTAATTTACATACCATCATTACAGTATTACAGCATTCTGTATTTGTCTATATATTTACCCTATCAGCATTCTTATGCTTTCATATTACTATAAGGCATCCTTTTTTTTCAACATGAAAGACTCCCTTTGGCACATTTTCTAAGTCAGAGCTAGTGGTTGATAAGCTCCCTTAGTTTTTGTTTTTTGGAGAATGTCTTTTTCTCCTTCATTATTGAGGGACAGATGTGCTAGGTATAGTATTCTTGGTTAGATTATTTTTGTTGTTTCTTTCAGCCCTTGGAATATATTATACTACTCCCTTCTGATCTGCAGTGTTTTTGCTGATAAATCTACTGATAGTCATATAAGGATCTCCCTCATACACAGTGTGTCAATTTTTCTTGTTTTCAAAATTTTCTCTTTGTCTTTGACTTTGACAGTTTGATTATAATATATCTCATTGTGGATTTCTTCGGGTTCCTCCTATTTTCTGTCTGCCAAGCTTCTTGAATCTGAATGCCCAGATTTGAGAAGTTTTCAACTATTATTTCTTCAAATGAGCTTTCTCTCCCTGTCTTTCTCTTTTAACTTTTTGAGATACAATAATGTGTATATTGTATATCATATGTATAATGAGTACATATGGTGTCCCATACATCCATTAGATTTTCCTCACTATTCTTCATTCTTTTTTTCTTTTTATTCCTCTGGCTGGATAATTTCAAATGACTTGTATTTTAATTTGCTTATTTGTTCTTCTGCTAAATCAAGTCTGCTATTGAATCTCTTTAATGCAATTTTCAATGCAGTTATTTTTTTTTTGAAATCCAAAATTTCTCTTTGGGTCTTTTATTTTTTATCTCTTTGTTGAAATTCTCATTTTGTTCATGCATTGTCTTTCTAAACCCAATGAGCATCTTTATGATAATTGTTTTGAATTATTTTTTCAGATAATTTATAGACCTCTTTCTATATGTTCAATTTCTAGAGATTTATTTTGTTACTTTTAATGGTCTATGTTTTCCTGTTTGTTCATGTTTCTCATAATTTTGTGCTGGTATCTGTGCACTTTAAAAAACAGCCATCTCTCCCAGTCTTTACAGCCTGAGTTCCTATGGGAAATACCTCCTAGAAATTCTGAGGGCTTCTCATAACTTTTTGGTAGATGTGTCTTCTCTGGACATGTACATGTAAATTTCCAGTTATAGTCTTTACCAGTTTCTCTTTTCAGAAGCTTGCAATATCTTGCTCTCTTTTGTGCTGATTTGTGGTACTGCTGGTTTTGTGGAGCAGCAGGAGGCCACAATTAAGTGGCCTGTCCCTCTTTTGTTCTTATTGGCCCCAGGATCTGGAGTTTCTGGGTGCCATCAATGCTCCCATGTAGGCAAGACAGAAACTAGTCCTTCAGACAGCCCCCTAAAAAGACAGAATATTAGATGTGTACTTCAGCTATCTCTCTTCCCAAGAAGTCAGGAGCTGGGGATTTACTCCTGTTTGCTCCATGTTGTGCCAGGAGAGAAGGGCTCTGGCAGGTGTATACATGTGTACATAGTATTCCATTGCCACCTTTGTTCTCAGTATCTCCCAACTTGATACCCTTTCCTTTCAGCTCTTAGATTTGGGAAAGACAGAAACCAGTCTCTTGGGCAGTCCTCTCCCCCAGAACTGGAAAGTTGGACACACAGCGTGCAACTGTTCTCCTTTTTCCCAGAGGTAGAATTCACCAAACAAATTGATCTCTGTCTGTTGTACCATGGGTCTTGCAGAGCAGGAACAAGCCTCAAGCAAGCTTCCCTCCTCTCTTTTGTTCTCATTAGCTCTCAGGCATCTAAAATATGCTGATCCCATCAGCACTCACAGACGGGCGATACAGAAACCAGATGAAAGAGTAGGCTTCACCCCCTCAATCCCCCCAAAACCAGAAGGTTGGACGCATGCTCCAACTTTTTCTCCTCACAAGGAATAAACAACAGTTGGGTTTTTTACTGATTGCTTTGTGCTTTTCCATGTGGGAGGGGCACTGGTGGGTGCATACCTGGTATTCTAAACCATCACTTTTCTTCTCTAGGTTCAGGAAAAATAGAATCCTGTCCCTCCAGCAGGCTTCTGAAAAGTCAGAACTTTGGATGTATGGTCCACTCTTCTCTCTTTGTCTCTACGAGAACCTAAGAGTTGGAATTTTCTTCTCTATTGCACTGTGGTATGCTGAGGGGAGAGGGTGTAGAGAGTGGGTGCCAAAATTTTCCTTCCTGCTTGAATGCAGCTGTTTTCACACTCACCTGGGATGCAGGAACCTCATAACTGGTTTCTGAATTTCTCATGAAGGGAGTTGTTCTGTATATTTTTAATTTGAAATCTCAGTAGGGAGGGTCTGAGTCTTCCTATTCTACCATCTTGCTGACATCACTCCCTCTCAAAGTTACTATTTTTAATCAAACTATGCAGTTATAAACTTTCTTCCTCTGACCTCTATATCATTTTATTTTAATATCTTTTCAAACACTTATGTTACCTTGCATGATAAATATTTAACATTTACTCTATAATCTCTTAGAGATTAGAATTTTCTGAGGGAAGCAATTATGTCTTTTTCAACTTTGTATCACCTCATTGCTTAGTAACTAATTATTAAAAGAATGAATCATGTATTCTTTTCAATTTATTTTTCTATACATATAAAATAAAAAAAATCTATGCCTTCATATTTCAACAATAAGATCCCAACCTTTTTCTTCACGTGCTTATATGTGTAGCTATCATTAGATCTTACTTGCAATTGTATTTTTAATTTCAAATTCCAATTGTTCATTACTGGTATATAGGCAATCAATTAACTTTTGTATATTAACCATTTATCCTGAAACATTGCTATAATTATTTACAAGTTCCAGGAGAATTTTATTGATTCTTTGGGATTTTCTATAGACAATCATGATATCTGAGAACAAAGACATTTTTATCTCTTTTTTCTCAATCTGTGTACCATTTATGGCATTTTCTTGTATTTTTGCAATAGCTAGGACTTCTGATACAAAGTTGTATAAAGTGTTGAGACGGGGCATTCTTGTCTTTTTCCTTGTATTAGGGGGAAAGCAACTAATTTCTCACCATGAGGTTAAATGTTAGCTGTAGGTTTGTTGTAGATGTTCTTTATTAAGTTGAAAAAGTTGCTCTCTGTTCCCATTTTGCTGAGATATTTTTATCCACTAATGGTTTTTGGATTTCGTCAAAAGCTTCTGTTGCATCAATTAATATAATCAGATAAATTTTTCTTCCTTAATCCATTGATGTAGTAGATTATATTAATTGATTTTTTTAACGTTGAATCAGCTTTGTATATCTGGAATAAAACCCATTTGGTCATGGAGTATACTATTTTTTATATATTCTTTGATTTGACTTGCTAATATTTTAAGACTTTTAATTTTTTTTCATGAGAAATATTGATCTATAGTTTTTCTTTCTTTTAATGTCTTTATCTGGTTTTGGTATTACTGCTGGTCTAATAGAATGAACTGGGAAGTTGGATTAGTTCTCTGGAACTGCCAAAGTAAAAAATATCACAGACTGAATGGCTTACACAACATAAATTTATTTTCTCACAGTTCTGGAGGCTAGAAATCCAAGATCGAGATGTTGGCAGGTTTGGTTTCTACTGAGGCCTTGCTCCTTGGCCTGTAGATGGCCATCTTCTTGCTATGTCCTGACATCATCTTTCCTCTGTGCATGTGCATCCCTGGTCTGCATGTGTACATAAATTTCCTCTACTTTGAAGGACACCAGTCGCATTGTATTATGGTCTACTATCACAGTCTCACTGTAACTTTACCACATCTTTAAAGACTTTATCTCCAAATACAGTCATATTCTGAGGCACTGCGTATTAGGGTCTCAACAAATGCATTTCAGAGACACAATTCAGTTCATAAGAGAAGTGTTCACCCTGCTTATGTTTTCTGCAAGAGATTATAAAGAATTGGCATAATTTCTTCCTAAAATGTTTGGTAGAATTCATTATTGAAACCATTTGGGCTTGATGCTTTTTTTTTGTGGTGTTATTATTTTTTCATTTCTTTAATATATATAGACCTATTAAGATTCTTTTTCCATATGTGAGTTTCAGTTATTAGTGTATTCAAGAATTGGTTCAATTTCATCTAATTTATGAAATTATGTCCATAGGGTTATTCAGAATATCCCTTTACTATGCTTTTGATGTCCTTGGGATCAGTAGTGATGATTTTTATTTCATTTCTAATATTGGTAATTATATCTTCTTTTATTCTTGGTTTTTCTGGCTATGAGTTTGTCAATTTTATTTCTTTTCAATAACAAATTATTGATTTTAGATCTTTCTCTTTTTCTGATATATTCATTCAAAGCTATACATATCTCAATAAGTACTGTTTTGCTCCATACCACAAATTTTCATTAAGTTCAAAATATTTTAATATGTCTCTTGAAACTTCTTTGACCCATATTTTATTTAGAAGTGTGTTAATCTCCGGGTATTTGGGGATTTTCCAATTATCTTTTTGTTAGTGATTTCTGGTTTCATATTTGTGGCCTGGTAGCATATGTTTCATGATTTCTATTATTTTAAATTGTTTTCAGATGTGTTTTATTACCTAGAATGTAGTTTATCATGTAATGTAGTTCCATGTGAGCTTGAGAAGAATGTGTATTCTGCATTTGTTGGATGAAGCGTCTATAAATGTCATTTACAGCAAGTTGATTGTTGGTGCTTTTCAGGTCAAATATATCCTGACTGATTATTTGCCTGCTTAATCTATCAGTTACTGAAAGAGGAATGTTTAAATCTCTAACTATAACACTAGATCTATTTCACCTTATAATTTTATTTAATTGTTTATTTATTTACCTACCTACCTCAGGTATTTTGACACTCTGTTGCTATGTACATAAGTGTTAAGGATTATTATGTCTTCTTAGAGAATTAACCCCTTTATTATTATGTAATCTCCCTATTTATCTGTAATAATTTTCTTTGTTATGAAGTTTGCTTTGTCTGAAATCATTAGAGCTACTTAAACTTTCTTCTGGTTAGTGTTAGCATAGTATATCTTTCTTCGTCCCTTTACTTTTAAACTGAGTCATTAAAGTTAAAGAGAATTTCTTATAGACAACATATGTTGGTGTATTTTTTTTTAAATATACTCTGACATTCTCTGTCCTTTATTTGGTGTATTTATCACACTCATATTTAAAGTGATTACCGAAATTGTTTAATCTGTACCATATTTGTAACTGTTTTCTCTTCATTTAAATTATCTCTTTTTTCCTCTATTTTACAGGCTTCACTGATTTTTATAGTGCATTTATATAATTTCATTTTATCTCCTCTCTTAGGATATTGATTATATTTCTTTTAAACATTTTTTTAGTGTTTCACTACAAATTTTGCAGGATTCAGTTACAACTAATCTGAGTACATACTCAAATAACACTGTACAGCTTTATAGGAGTGCAAGAACCTAATAACAAATTATTCACAATTCTTCCTTCCCATCCCTTATAATGTGGGTGTCATTTATTTCACTTTTCCATATTTTATAATCACCCAATACACTGTTGTCATTCTTACTTTGAATAAACAGTTTTCTGTTAGATTAGTTCAGAATAGGAAAATAAAATATTTTATTTGACCATCATTTATTCCTTCTCTGACACTATTCCTTTCTTTATGTAGATCTGAGTTTCTGACTATATAATTGTCTTTCTTCATGAAGAACTTGCTTTAACATTTTTTTGCAGAGAAGATCTACTGGTAATGAATCCCCTTAATTTTTCTTTGTTTATAAAAGCCTTCCTGTATTTTTCATTTTAGAAGCAAAATTCTGAAGACCTCTAGGTTGGTGGTGGTGGTTGTATTTTATTTTTTCTTTTAACAGCTTAAATATTTCACTTTAAATATGTAAATAACAGCTTAAATATTTCACTCTACTTCTTATCATGTTCCTCCTCTAGTAAGGTGCTTTTTAAAAATTTTTAAATTTAAATTTAAAATTTAAATTTAAAAATTTTTTTAAAATTTATTTTAAAAAGTTTTTTGGCCACATGGCCAAAAACATGGCATGTGGGATCTTAGTTTCCCTACCAGGGATCAAACTCATGCCTGCTGCATTGGAAACATGGAGTCTTAACCACTGGATTGCCAGGGAATTCCCATAAGATGCTTATCTTTTTTCCCTTTCTGGCTGCTTCTAAGATTTTCTCTGCCTTTTGTTTCTTGCAGTTTGAATATGATATGTCTAGGTGTAGTATTTTTGTTATTTATCCTTCATGGTGATTGTTAGCTAAGAATCCTATATCTCTGTTTTGTTGTCTCTATCTATTAGTCAAAGTTCTCCAGTGAAACAGAATCAATAGAATGTGTGTGTGTGTGCACACGCATGCACACACGCGTGCGCACAAACATGCATGCATATGAGAGAGAGAGGGAGGGTGTAGAGAGTGAGAGAGGTTTATTCTAAGGCATTGGCTCACATGCTTGTGGTGGTTATGTCCAAAATCTGCAGGATTGGGAGGCAGACTGGACACTCAGGCAAGAGTTGCACTTTGAATACAAAAGCAATCTACTATCAGGATTCTTCTGTGGTGAGAATAGGTTGGTCTTTGTTTTATTAAGGCCTTCAGCTGACTGGATGAATCCCATTCACATATGGAGAGTAATTAGCTTTACTCAAAGGCCGTGCATTTAAATGTTAGTCTAATCCACAAAACACCTTCACAGAAACATCCAGTATATTTGACCAAATATCTAGGCACTATGGCTTAGCAAAATTGACATATAAAATTGACAATCACAGTGTCTGTCATTAATTTTGAAAAATTTGTGGTAATTATTACTTCAATTATTTCTTCTGTATCAATATATCTTTTTCTTTCTGCTCTCCAATAATATATTCAACTTTTGAATTGTCTTACAATACTGGATGTTCTGTTGTGATTTTTCTCCCCATCCTTTTCTCTTTTTGCTTTTCTTTTTATTCTTGTTTAATGCTTTTATTTATTTTTAACATTTTTATTTTACTTAGGAGTATCATTGATTAACAATGTTTTGTTAGTTTCAGGTGTATAGCAAAGTGATTCAGTTTTACATATATATGTATCTATTCTTTTCTAAGTTAGGTAATTACAGAATATTGAACAGAGTTCCCTGTGCTATACAGTAGGTCCTTGTTGGTTATCTATTTAAAATATAACAGTGTGTATGTGTCAATCCCAAACTTCCAATCTATCCCTCCCCTCACCCTTCCCCCCGGTAACCATAGTTTGCTTCCTACATTTGTAAATATTTCTGTTTTGTAGGTCAGTTCATTTATGTAAATTTTTTTAGACTCCACATGAAAGCGATATCATATGATATTTGTCTTTCTCTAACTTATTTAGTAGGATAATCTCCAGGTCCGTTTATGTTGCTGCAAATGGCATTATTTCATTCTTTTTAATGGCTGAGTAATATTCCATTGCATATATGTACCACCTCATCTTTATATTCATTCACCTGTCAATGGACATTTAGGGTGCTTCCATGTCTTGCTATTATAAATAGAACTGCAATGAAATTGGGGTGAATATATCCTTTTGAACTGTGTTTTTCTCTGGATATATACCCAGGAGTGGGATTGCTGGATCATATGGTAGCTCTATATTTAGTTTTTTAAGGAACCTCCATAACGTTCTCCAAAGTGGCAGTACCAATTTACATTCCCATCAACAGTGTGGGAGGGTTCCCTTTCATGCACACCTTCTCCAGCATTTATAGTTTGTAGACTTTTTGATGATGGCGATTCTGACTGGTGTAGGTGATATCTCATTGTAGTTTTTGTTTGAATTTCTCTAATAATTAGCAATGTTGAGCATTTTTCTTGTTCCTCTTGGCCATCTGTATGTCCTCTTTGGAGAAATGTCTATTTAGGTCTTCTGCCCATTTTTTGATTGGGTTGTTTGTTTTTTTTGATATTGACCTGCATAACGGTTTGTAAATTTTGGAGCTTAACCCCTTGTCGATCTCATCATTTGCAAATATTTTCTCCCATTCTGTGGGGTTTTTGTTTTTTTTTTATGGTTTCCTTTGCTGTGCAAAAGCTTTTGAGGTTAATTAGGTCCCATTTGTTTATTGTTGTTTCCATTAATTTTGTAGACATATCAAAAAAGATATTGCTGTGACTTATGTCAAAGTGTGTTCTGCCTATGTTTTCCTCTAAGAGTTTTATAGTAGCCAGTCTTACATTTAGGTCTTTAATCCATTATGAGTTTGTTTTTGTGTACAGTATTAAACAATGTTCTAATTTCTTTTTTTACATGTAGCTGACCAGTTTTCCAGCAGCATTTATTGAAAAGACTGTATTTTCTCTACTGTATAGTCTTGCCTCCTTTGTCACAGATTGAGCATAGGTGCGTCAGTTTATTACTGGATTTTCTGCTTGTTCCATTGATCTATATTTGTTTTTCTGCTGTTTTAATGACTACCATATTGTTTTAATGACTAACTTTGTAGTATTGTCTGAAGGCAGGGAACCTCCTCCAGCTCTATTTTTTTTTCACAAGATTGCTTTGGCTATTCAGGGTCTTTTGTGTCTCTATACAAATTTTAAGATATTTTGTTCTAGTTCTGTGAAAAATGCCATTGGTAATTTGATAAGGATTGCATTGAATCTGTAGATTGACTTGGGTAGTATAGTCATTTTGACAATATTGATTCTTCCAATACAAGAAAATGGTATATCTTTCCATCTATTTGTGTCATCTTCGATTTCTTTCACCAGTGTCTTTTAGTTTTTTGGAGTACAGGTCTTTTGCTTCCTTAGGTAGGTTTATTCCTAGGTATTTTATTCTTTTTGATGCAATGGTAAATGGGATATTTTCTTTAATTTCTCTTTCTGATCTTTCATTTTTAGTGTATAGAAATGCAGTATATTTCTGTGTATTAGTTTTGTATCCTGCAACTTTACCAAATTCATTGATGAGCTCTAGTAGTTTTCTGGTGGCATCTTTAGGATTTTCTATGTATAGTATCATGTCATCTGCAAATAGTGACAGTTTTACATCTTTGTTCCCAATTTGGATTTCTTTTATTCCTTTTTCTTCTCTGATTGCCATGGCTAGGGCTTCCAAAACTATGTCGAATAAGAGTGGCAAGAGTGGACATCCTTGTCTTGTTTCTGATCCTAGAAGAAATACTTTCAGTCGTTCACCATTGAGTATTATATTACCTGTAGGTTTGTCATATATGGCCTTTGTTATGTTGAGGTATGTTCCCTCGTTGACCACTTTCTGGAGAGTTTTTATCATAAAAATGTTTTGAATTTTGTCAAAAGCTTTTTCTGCATCTATTGAGATGATCATATGGTTCTTATTCTTCAGTTTTTTTAATGTGGTATATCACATTGATTTGAAGATTTTGAAAAATCCTTGCATGCCTGGGATAAATCCCACTTTATTATTTTATATGATCCTTTTAATGTATTGTTTGATTTGGTTTGCTAGTATTTTGTTGAGGATTTTTGTGTCTATGTTCATCAGTGATACTGGTCTGTAATTTTCTTTTGTGTGCATGTGATATCTTTGTCTGGTTTTGGTGTCACAGTGATGGTGGCCACATAGAATGAGCTTGGGAGTGTTTCTTCCTCTACAATTTTTTGTAAGAGTTTCAGAAGGGTAAGTGTTAACTCTTTTCTAAATGTTTGATAGAATTCACCTGTGAAGCCATCTGCTCCTGGACTTTTGTTTGTTGGAAGATTTTTAAATCGCAGTTTTAATTTCAGTACTTGTGATTGGTCTGTTCATATTTTCTGTCTCTTCCTAGTTTAGTCTTTGAAGGTTCTACCTTTCTAAGAATTTGTCCATTTCTTCTAGGTTGTCCATTTTATTGGCATAAGTTGCTTGTAGTAGTCTCTTGTGATCCTTTGTATTTCTGTGGTGTCAGTTGTAACTTCTCCTTTTTCATTTCTAATGTTATTAATTTGAGCCCTCTCCCTTCTTTTCATGATGAGTCTGACTAAAGTTTCATCCATTTTGTTTATCTTCTCAGAGAGCCAGCTTTTAGCTTCATTGATTTTTTTCTATTGTTTTTATCACCTCTATTTCATTTATTTCTGATATTTATGATTTCATTCCTTCTATTAACTTTGGGTTTTGTTTGTTCTTCTTTTTCTAGTTGCTTTAGGTGTAAGGTTAGGTTGTTTATTTAGATTTTTCTTGTTTCCTGAGGGAAGATTGTATTTCTATAACCTTCCCTCTTGGAACTGCTTTTTCTGCATCCCATAGGTTTTGGATCTTCATGCTTTCATTTTCATTTTTCTCTAGGTATTTTTTGAGTTCCTCTTCAATTTCTTCAGTGATCCATTGGTTGTTTAGTAGTTTATTGCTTAGCCTCCACATGTTTGTGTTTTTTACAGTTTTTTTCCTGTAGTAGATTTCTAATCTCACAGCATTGTGGTCAGAAATAATGCTGGATATGATTTCAGTTTTCTTAAATTTACCGAGGCTCACTTTGTAGCCCAGCATGTGATCAATCCTGGAGAATGTTCCAGGTGCACTTGAGAAGCAGTGCATTTTGCTGCTTTTGGATGGAATGCTCTGTAAATATCAATTAAGTCCATCTTGTCTAATGTGTCTAAGGCCTGTGTTTCCTTATTGATTTTCTGTCTATATGATCTGTCCATTGATGAAAGTGGGGTGCTAAAGTTCCCCACTATTATTGTGTTACCGTTAATTTCTCTTTTTGTTGCTGTATTTGCCTTATATATTGAGGTGCTCCTATGTTGGGTGCATATGTATTTACAATTGTTATACCTTCTTGGATTGATCCATTGATCATTATGTAGTGTCCTTCCTTGTCTCTTGTAACAGTCTTTATTTTAAAGTCTATTTTGTGTGATATGAGTATTGCTACTCCAGCTTTCTTTTGATTTCCATTTGAATGGAATACCTTTATCCATCCCCTCATTTTCAGTCTGTATGTGTCCCTAGATCTTAAGTGGGTCTCTTGTATGCAGCATATATATATATATGGGTCTTATTTTTGTATCCTTTCAGCTATTCTCTTTTAGTTGGAGCATTTAATCCATTTACATTTAAGGTAATTATTGATGTGTATGCTCTTATTACCATTTTGTTAATTATTTTGGATTTGTTTTTGTAGGTAATTTTTCTTCCCTTCCTCTTTTGTTCTCTTGTGATTTGATGACTGACTTTACTGTTTTATTTGGATTCCTTTTTCTTTTTTTTGTGTGTATCTATCATAGAGTTTTGGTTTGTGGTTATCATGGGGTTTTGATATAGCAGTCTATTTATAAACAAGATTGTTTTAAGTTGCTATTCTTTTAATTTCAAATGCATTTCCAATCTCCTGCATTTGTGCTGTCCTCACAATTGCTTGTTGATATCATATTTGTGTGCAGATGATTTCCTACCTTTACTGTATATTTTCCTTTACTGGTGTGTTTTTCTTTCATAATTTTCTTGTTTCTAGTTCTGGTCTTTTCCAGCTAGAGAAGTTCCTTTAGCATTTGTTGCAGAGCTGGTCTAGTGGTGCTGAATTCCCTTAACTTTTTCTTGTATGTAATGCTTTTGCTTTCTCCTTCAAAAATGAATGAAAGCCTTGCTGGGTAGAGTATTCTTGGTTGTAGGTTCTTCCCTTTCATAATTTTAAATATACTGTGCCACCCCCTTCTGGCCTGCAGAGTTTCTGCTGAAAAATCAGCTGGTAACCTTATGGGGATTCCTTTGTATGTTATTCATTTCTTTTCCCTTGTTGATTTTAATATTTTCTTTGTCTATAATTTTTGTCAATTTGATTACTATGTGTGTTGGTATGTTCCTCCCTGGGATTATCCTGCCTGGGACTCTCTGCACTTCCTGGACTTGGGTGATTGTTTCCTTTCCCATGTTAGGGAAATGTTCAGCTATTATCACTTCAAATATTTTCTCAGATACTTTCTCACTCTCTTCTCCTTCTGGGACCCCTATAATGTGAATATTGGTGAGTTTATTGTTGTCCCAGAGGTCTCTTATTCTGTTCTTATTTCTTTTTATTCTTTTCTCTTTATTCTGTTTCATGGCAGTGATTTCTACCACTCTGTCTTCCAGCTCACTTATCTGTTCTTCGGTCTCAGTTATTCTGCTATTGATTCCTTCTAGTGTATTTTTCATTTCAGTTATTGTATTGTTCGTCTCTAAAGCTATTTGGACTGTCAATATCCTGGTTGAGATATTATACTATTGTTTTGCAAGATGTTACCATTAGGGAGACTGGGTAAAGTGTACATGGACATCTCTGTGTTATTTTTTACACCTGCATGTGAATCTACAAATATCTAAATTTTTTAAAATGGGCTTATCACAATATCTTTGTTTAAATTGTCATACTGCATTTTACAATTGAAGCACTAACATGTTTCTTAAATAATTGAAGTACTAACATGTTTCTTAAATAGTTTTAAAATCATTAACTAGTAAATTAGGCATATCCTGTTCAATTCCTTTGTATTTCTCTTTTGAAAGTTTGTGTACTTTAGGATAGTAGAGGTAATACTTTCCTACTGTAAAACAATTTATAACATAGACAGGTATAATGAATTATCCTCTTTACATCAGCCTCATCTTTTTCATTCTTTTTTACTATAATGGAATTATTTCTTTTCTTGAAATGAAGCTGGTCATTTTTCTTATGCTTTGCATCCTTCATTTTTTTCCACTTTTCGGTATATTTGAGCTGTCAGTTAACCCTTTATCTTTAAACTTCTACATAATCTTATTTTGCTTCCATTAGCAATTACATATGCTCAATTCAGTCCAGTTTAAAACACCAAGTCAAAACAAAATGACACTTTCAAAGTTACTTTCCCCCCTGCATCTGATTCTTTCCTTTTACCAAATTCCCTTTACTTCTGTACTACAATGTAGTTTCTATCCTTAAACTTCCACAGACGTTGCAATCATTAAATGCACCAATAACCTCAGTGTTATCAAAAGTATACACAAAAGATTCTACCAATTAAAATTTTCATTATCAGAGTCATTGCTTCCTCATTCCCAAGGTAGCACTAAGCACATTATATTTTGTATTTAATCAAAAGAAGGTACATTTGGTATTTAATCAAAAGAAAGTGAAACTAATAATACTTAAGCTTTAGGATGCTTTAGTTACACTGTAAGAAACACTAGCAATGTATTCACATTTTTGTGTATTTTGGACAGTTTTGGAAAGTAAGATTTTTATTGTAAAAGTTTAACACTTTTGTCTTTTTACACTTTAAATTGCTCTCATTTACAATTCCCTTTCTTTTGAGTGGCATTGGCATGGTCTCTGACATTTCCTGGATCTAGATAAGGGGGTGTTGAGTTTGGCCATAGTGGGAAATATTTATGTGTTTCATAGTTGCCTTTGTAAGTCATTCTGATATAGGAATGACTTCCATCTTCTATCTCCCTCTGTGCCAATACATTAGATATCATGACAAGATATACCTTATTGAAATGTAAAAGAGTCTGTGACACACAATCCCAAAATATATCCAAAAAAAAAAAAAAAACCACACTTGAAATCAGTAAAGCCAAAACCTAATCTTTGGAAAATTCCTTAAGTAATCACATGTGAAAAGTCATAAGCAGAATGTTTGGTTCTCTTTGAAGCATGGTCCAACCAGAAGTTTTCTCCTGACAAGAATATAGGAAGAAGTGATCAAAGATTATGCATCCAAACCTTTAGAGAAAACCATGTTTGAATGGTATGTCAAGCTGTTTATTTCTACAAACAATGTTGTTTTTCTGGATATTTTCAAGTTTGTGGTAATTTAGAGATTTTTTTCTTAAATTCTAACTTGTAATGATTTTTAAAAAATTCTAAATGGGCACTTATTATGTGAATTTGTACTTTTAATTGTGTATTTTTTAAAAACAGCAACCAAAATTTTAAATACTCAGTTTTCACAAAATCTGGAGCTACCACTGTTTATTCCAGTGTTCGTTTATACTTCACAGAAGGTACATGGTTATAGAGTATCACATCTCAGCTGCCTGCCATGCCTTATTTTAGAGCACATGGCTCCTCCTCTGAGCTGATGATTCCAACTAGACATACTTGGCCTAACCTCTCATATGTATGCACATATATATGTACAGCCTTTTTGCTTCTATGTTTGGGGGGCACCAAAATTCCTCCCAAAATGGCTATACCATTCTCATTCCAGCACCTGGCAAATATTTCTTGATACTTCACAACCATCTTCCAGATTTCCCCCATACTAGGTATAAAATCATATATCATTTTAACTTGCATTCTTAATGCATGTTTATGCATCTCTTCATGTGCTTGTTGGACTTCCACATTTTTTTTTCTGTATATATCTGTTGCCTATTTTTACAATGAGGTTGCTGTCTTTTTATTTCTGGTTTGAGTGTATTATTAGTGTATTCTAGGTGTTTGATTTTTTTTCCTTAGGCACTACATATAATCTCTCATTCTATCACCTATATATTCAATTTATATATGGTATCTTTCTTTGTACAAAATCCTCTAATGTATTTTTTAAAATAAAAGGACAGGCTACAGATGGAGCTCATTCATAGGACTTTAGAATAAGTAGCTTTATAAGAATTAGCACTGCTGAGCTGTCTTCTTGGTGTAACTCGGAGACATTTCCACTAAGCTAATTTCTAATTCAGGATCATATTCCCCATTTTCAGGCATTAAGTCTGATGATTTTTAAGATAGAGGCTGCTATTCAATCAGGCCTTGTTTGGGCCGGTTCATAGAAGGGCTATTATCTGAGTGAAGTTCACTTAAACTTCCTTAGCCTCTGCTACCTTAAGTAAAGTGCTCAGGAGACTAGAAGTTCCCCATTGGGTTCTGTGTGAGGCCAAATTAGTTCAGATGAACTTATTCCTAGAGATCTGTTAAATCTGATATTTTTGAATTTTTAAAACCTAGATGGTTTAGAAACACTTTTTCTATTCATATTGTACAACTTAAAAAGTTATGAATCTGAGTGGCATTTTCATACACTCTTAATACTCAGTTTAAAAAGGAGACCATATGAGCCTATCCTTATTGCTCTTATAAATGTATCACATTTTCCATGGCTTTTTTTCTCCCTTATTGTATCATTTTTTCTTCCAGTTTTATTGAGATATAATAACATATGGCACTGCATAAGTTTAAGGTGTACAGCATAATTATTTGACTTAAATACCTCATGAAATGATTGTCACAAGTTTAGTGAACATCCATCATTTATATAGATATAAAATTAGAAAAAATGTGTGTGCAATGAGAACACAGGATTTACTCTGTTAACAAATTTATTATATAACATACAGCAGTGTTTAAATGTGTATAAATATAAATTATATTTATCATGTTGTATATTACATTGCTAGTACTTACTTATAAGTGGAAGTTTGTAGTACATTTTGACTGACTTCATCCAATTCCCCCTCCCCCCAGCTTCCACCTCTGGTAACCACAAATCTGATGTCTTTTTCTATGAATTTGTGTGTATGTTTGTTTGTTTGTGACTATAATTATCCTACAACACTATGGTAGTTCCTGTTACATAACATAGTGCTTTTTTTATACATTTCAAAATAATCACCAAGATAAATCTAGTTATATGTCACCATACAAAGATATTAGTTATTGACTAAATTCCCCACACTGTACATTTCATAACTGTGACTCATTTGATGTGGAACTGGAAGTTTGTACCTTTTATTCTCCCTCACCTATTTCTTCCCTCCCCCCATCCCCTCATCACTGGCAACAACCTGTTTGTTCTCTGTGTCTATAACTCTATTTCTGTTTTGTTATATATGATCATTTGTTTTGTTTTTTAAACTCCACATATAAGTGAAATCATACAGTATTTGTCTTTCTCTGCCTTATTTCACTGAGCATAATACCCTCTAGGTCCATCCATATTGTCCCAAAAGGCAAGTTTTCATTTCTTTTATGGCTACTATTCCATTATATGTGTAAATTACATCTTCTTCATTCATCTATTGATGGGCCATTTGGGTTGCTTCTGTATTTGGCTATTGTAAATAATGCTGCAGAGAACATAGGGGTACATATATCTTTTTGAATTAGAATTTTCATTTTCTTTCTTTGGATAATACCCAGGAGTGGAATTGCTGGATTTTATTGTAGTTCTATTTTTAATTTTTTGAGGAATCTCCACACTGTTTGCCATAGTGACTGCACCAATTTACATTCCCATCATCAGTGCATGAGGGTTCCCTTTTCTTCATGTCCTCATCAACACTTGTTATTTGTTGATAATAGCCATTCTGATAGGTTTGAGGTGATATCTCATTGTGGTTTTGATTTGAATTTTCCTGATGATAGTGATATTGAGCATCTTTTCATGTGCCTGTTGGCCATCTGTATGTCTTCTTTGTACAAATGCCTATTCAGATCATTGGCCTATTTTTTAATTGGGTTGTTCGTTTCTTGTGTTGTATGAGTTCTTTTTATATTTTGAATATTAACCCCTTATCAGATATATAGTTTGCAAATACCTTCTCCTATTTAGTAGGTGGCCTTTTCATTTTGTTGATATGTTCATTAGCTGTACAGAAACCGTTTTAGTTTGATGAAGTCCCATTTGTTTATTTTTGCTTTTGTTTTCCTTGCCTGAAGAGACATATCCCCCCAAATATTATTAAGACCTATGTCAAAGAGTTCTGCCTATGTTTTCTTCTAGAAATTCTATGGTTTCAGGTCTTACATTTAAGTTGAGTTTATTTTTGTATATGGTATGAGAGTTGTCCAGTTTGATTCTTTTGTATGTAGCTGTACAGTTTTCCCAAAACCAAGTATTGAAGAGGTAATCTTTTGCCTATTTTATATTCTTGACTCCTTTGCCCTAGATTAATTGCCCATGTAAGTTTAGGCTCATCTATGGGCTCTCTATTCTGTCTCCATGGCTTTTACTCCTGTTTTTCTAGTACAAAAAACATTGTTTTCTAATATCATCAACCTATTAGGTATGACTTTATAATAATCTATGATAAACTTTGACAATAGAGACCTCAAAGAAAGATGAATCAATCTCTATCTCAAATGCTTCAAGATATTTTAGCAATTTCAATATAAAATAATGAGTCACACTTCTTCCTCATCTTTTCACCTAGATACTTAACACATTTAACATTGATAAAGTTTTTAAATATCATGGATGCTAAAATTATTATTTTATGGACTACTAATTTAAAATTAAGTGATTACAATTTCTAAGGATATGAAAGAAAGGATACTGAATAGAAGGTGAGTACTTATTCATATACCACAGCAGAGAGGAAGAATTCCTATAGCTACTGGGTATATTTGTGTGTGTGTGACGAACACACAAAAATGGAATAACCTTGGCTTGTAGTTTATTATTAGCAAAGCAACATATACAGTATGACAATAAATAAGTAAAATAATTCAAAGAAATGAGAGGCTGGTATTTATTACATAGTAATCTAGCACATAATTAGTGCTGGCTGTTCCAATGATGCCTCTCAATCACTCTGTAATACATCATAAGTTTATGTTGTAGATAAGAAAAGGAAAGCTTAGAAAGTTTAAATGATGGGTCTAAAGTTACATAAGTGGTTAGAGAGAAAGTCAGGGAATTACCCAATTAAGACTCTATGCCACACTGCCTCTAGGTAACATGATGTTAATGCAATCCTGAGAGGAGAGGAAATTGTGAGAGTTACACATTCAATCATATATAATCATTTTTCCTTTTCCTTATTGGAGGCATCAGAGAAAAATGATTATTCAGAACAGTCATTTCAAGTATATTAAACTAAGACTAGGCAAATATATTTCTCTTTTTAAAAAGAAGTATCTCTAAATAATACATTTATAAGCAATTTATATAATGGTATCAACCAAAGCTCTATCAGAATTCCTGTGTCAGATTTTTGTTAAGAAAATAAGCATAAAGGTATTCTAATCTGATTAAATTTTAAATAAATAATTGGCATTTTCATGAACAATTTTATCAGAAATGTTATATACTGTTATACCATAGAAAATATGTAAAAAATCATGTCATTAATTTGATTTTTAATTTGCAACATCTGTTTCAGCCATAAGTATTTTCTTTAAGAACAAAAGCTACCAGTATGTCATCTATTTCTGTGTACTACACCTGAAAAAACTGCTTTATGTTTCCCAAAAGGGAGCCCAATTAGTGTATCATTCTTTAGTATCATTCTTTAAGATGCTGCTCCCTAAAACAACCTGTAAAATAGATTAGACATTTGTTTTTGGAAAGTAAGTATTATCAAACAGGCCCACAAAAACAAGAGGTAAAAAAAAGTCCTAGAGAAAAACTGGTAATGCTGAGAATACAATTCCTAAAATCTGTCTGGTTAAGCAGCCATTAAAGCACCTGGATATCCCAAGAAGATTGACATACTGACTAAAGAAAGACTACCTAGGAGAGTTTTGCTCAGTTGGCCAGAGGTTTGGCTTTTACTAAATGTACTCTGACATAGAGCAGAAGAAAATCTGAAACAAGTTTAAGGGATCTAAATTAAGGCTGCCTAAGCACAGATACGTATGCTTGTTTGAGGCTTTGCAAACTGGCTTAGAATATTGCAAAGCCTTGCCAATACCACTGAGAGAGTCTTCTTTGAAGCAGCAATAGTATATTGGGCTTAACTAGGCTGCCATAAGCAAAGGGTAAAAAAAATATATTTTAGAAAACTATGGATATAGCTCAATTGACAGTTTTTCTGCCAAAAATTCATTTGTAAATTGATCCTTGGAAATCTGAATCTATTTCTCAAAATATATAGCAATGATTAGTGCATCAAAGATAAGCCACAGATGCCTAACACAATCCTTAAAATATATAAAATCTAGTATTGATTAATGCTTTTTACCCTAGCAGATATTTTTATATGGTTAAATTGTATTCTAAGTAAGTTCCAAGTAAGGTTGCCAATAATACACATCACTAGCTGATGATGGACATACCCACAGGATCCTGCTGGCTGTAGTGGTGATCATCTGGGGCAGACTTGGGTGGACTAGGACCTCAGAGAAAACCAAGCATTGCAGATCCTCTAAGAGCCTGTTAAAAGTTTTCTAAATAGCAATCAATGTTCATTATAACACTTTATAAGAGAGTTTAATTAAAACATGTGGAATAGCCTTATAAAAAAATGGGATTATATTTATGATCCTAAAGAATATTGTTTTACTGATATTTCTCAATTAATGTTTATTTTTTACAATGGCATTAAATCTTGCTTGGGAAGCTTCTCATATTCATATTTAAATCACTATCTAGGAGATGTTTAAGATTTTTACAACGGGGAAGAAAATTAACATCTGGCCAAATGATTTCTTTAATTCTCAAATAATTAAATAGGTTTGTCTTTGACACATTAATGTGATTAAATCAAATAATTTTTGTAATATAGATCCCTTAAATACACATTTAGAATGTATAAAAAGAAATAGGATACGTACTTATCTTAATACCCGTATTTATTTAACATGTCAGGTAAGAACCATTCCCCTAAGTTGCCAGTTCTGAGGAAGAAATAATACTTTCTTAACACTAAGGGAAAGGATTTTTTTTTTACCTCATTTTTTGGTTTGTTTTTTTCCCTCTCTCCTCCTCTGATGTTGTTCTCTTCTACTCTTGCATACTCTGTTCTGACACAGATACTTATATGTTTTGTGCACTGTAATAGGTGTTGAAGAAATAGTGGTAACCAGAGAGGTGCGGCCCCATGACATCAACACCAGACCTCTATTGGAGACAAAAACATAGAAGTGGGATGATTATTACCACAAACATGAAATATAGGGTATTGTGGAACATATAAAATAAGTTTCTGACTGTAGGTTTATGCCTGAGATAGAGAAATGAGGAAATTTATCATATTTGGGGAAATTAGATAGTATACTTAAATTTTTTTAACATCTTTATTGGAGTATAATTGCTTTGCAATGGTGTGTTAGTTTCTGTTGTATAACAAAGTGAATCAGCTATACGTATACATATATCCCCATATCTCCTCCCTCTTGCATCTCCCTACCACCCTCCCTATCCCATGCCCCTAGGTGGACACAAAGCACCAAGCTGATCTCCCTGTGCTATGCAGCTGCTTCCCACTAGCTATTTATCTTATATTTGGTAGTGTATATATGTCCATGCCACTATCTCACTTCATCTCAGCTTACCCTTCCCCCTCTCCATGCCCTCAAGTCCATTCTCTATGTCTGCATCTTTATTCCTGTCCTACTCCTAGGTTCATTAGGACCATTTTTAAAAATTCTATATATATGTATTAGCATATGGTATTTATTTTTCTCTTTCTGACTTACTTCACTCTGTATGACAGACTCTAGGTCCACCCACCTCACTACAAATAACTCAATTTCATTTCTTTTATGGCTGAGTAATATTCCATTGTATATATGTGCCACATCTTCTTTATCCATTCATCTGTTGATGGACACATAGGTTGCTTCCATGTCCTGGCTATTGTAATGAACATTGTGGTACATGTCTCTTTTTGAATTATGGTTTTCTCAGGGTATATGCCTAGTAGTGGGATTGCTGGGTCATGTGATTGATAGTTCTATTTTTAGTTTCTTAAGGAACCGCCATACTGTTCCCCATAGTGGCTGTATCAATTTACATTCTCATCAACAGTGCAAGAGGGTTCTGTTTTCTCCACACCCTCTCCAGCATTTATTGTTTGTAGATTTTTTAATGATGGCCATTCTGACCAGTATGAGGTAATACCTCATTGTAGTTTTGATTTGCATTTCTCTAATGATTAGTGATGGATACAAAAACAGGACCCGTATATATGCTGTCTACAAGAGACCCACTTCAGACCTAGGGACACATACAGACTGAAAGTGAGGGGATGGAAAAAGATATTCCATGCAAATGGAAATCAAAAGAAAGCTGGAGTGGCATTCTCATATCAGACAAAATAGACTTTAAAATAAAGACTATTAATTACAAGAGACAAAGAAGGACACTACATAATGATCAAGGGATCAATCCAAGAAGAAGATATAACAATTGTAAATATTTATGCACCCAACATGGGAGCACCTCAATACATAAGGCAAATGCTAACAAACAGCCATAAAAGGGGAAATTGACAGTAACACAATAAGAGTAGGGGACTTTAACACCACAATTTCACCAATGGACAGATCATCCAAAATGAAAATAAATAAGGAAACACAACCTTTAAATGATACATTAAACAAGATGGATTTAATTGGTATTTATAGGACATTCCAACCAAAAACAACAGAATACACTTTATTCTCAAGTGCTCATGGAACATTCTCCAGGATAGATCATATCTTGTGTCACAAATCAAACCTTGGTAAATTTAAGAAAATTGAAATTGTATCAGACCACAACACTATGAGATTAGATATCAGTTACAGGAAAAAATCTGTAAAATATACAAACACCTGGAGGCTAAACAATACACTACTAATTAACCAAGAGGTCACTGAAGAAATCAAAGAGGAAATCAAAAAATACCTAGAAACTAATGACAATGAAATCACCACGACCCAAAACCTATAGTATACTTAAATTTGATAGTCAGTGTTATATACCAATATAATTCCTTGGTTGTTTTGTAACAATGTTGCTTTACCTTGAGAGCAATTACAGAGAAAACAAAAAGAATGATTCAGTATTGGGGATTGACATGACAAAATGATAAAGGAGTTGGATTTTGGGACTCCCAGAAAAGTCTTCCTTTAAAAGTATGGCTACAATCAACTGTCTGCCTTTCAGGTGATCTGTTATTTACACCTGTTCACAGGTGTTTTATTCTAGGAAATGTAAAGCAAGAGGTGAAGGAAGTTGGTCTCTAATCCTCTAACATTGCTTGTTCTGCTGTTGCTAGTGCTACCTGTATCTTTCCTCTTGGTCTCTTCTTGTGTATTTTTAATTTGTAGACACTTGATGCTTAAACTCTTTTCCTTTATTTCCCTCTTCTGTTAGCCCAGGTGCCTGTGGCTGAATATCCACTGCTTTATGACTCAGCCTGTGTCTTGAATTATTTCTCTCTCTTTCACTACTAATGGTTTCCCCCATAAGTGTTCCTTCCTCCTTTAAAAAAAAATCTGTATCTGACCCATCCTGCCTTGTTGAAATCTTCACTACTTACTGATCTCATTTGACATTGGCCAACTGCTTTCCTATGTGGAACAGATTTTATGCCTTTTTCTCTTCACTTCTGACACCTCAGGGTCAGAATTCACCATGCCCATAGACTTGTTATAGCCTGCCAACTGTCCTATCTGCCATCTGGTCTGCCTGTGGGCAGTTTCAATTTAAACATTCATAGTTTTCTCTACCTTTTAACTTGATGCTTACTAAACTGATTTGGGCTGCTCTTTCACCCTTTAGGCCATAGTCTCCTGATTTTGGCCATAGTCTCCTGAGGTCAGGCTTGTTTCCATTTTAGCCACACTGAGTTCCCAGCATTTGACAAATATTTTTGAAAACTTAATTTTCTTCTTTGCTTTAGATCTCATGTTTATAAAAAATGCTTATAATTCTACACTTAAGCTTCTGCAAGTATGTTTGTTTACATTTCATAACACTTTGCTTTTCAGTCATGCATCAGACTCAGTAAGTATTTAAACCAACCTTTCCAAGGAGAAACTATGCTAAAGTTTGTTTTCGTTTTTTAGGTCACACTATGCTTACTTCTGACTTAGCTCCATAAAAATAAAACTCCCTGAGTACTAATACATTTTATAGCCTTCTTAATAAGACACATTCACCAAGGCCTCACACATTGTTTATTTTGAATTAGGTGTATCATGCATCCTCAATAGCACAAGATCACTCCTAAGGGGGAAAATCATTTTGGGTGAGGGTAAAAAAATCTTACTCTTTTTGAGGGAATGAAGAAGATGGTGGAGAAGAGAATGTGGAACTCACCTTCCTCCATGAACACAGAAAAAATACATCTACATGTGGAACAATTCTCACTGAAAACTAACTGGAAACTGGCAGAAAGACTCCTGTACAACCAAGGCTATAAGAAAGATCCACACATAATCAGGATGGAAGGGAATAAAGTGATCAAGTAGAGACCTGGGCCCTGGGAGAGGAATGGGAGAAGATACACGGGTAGAGACCAAACCTGAGAGTGAACAGTGAGAGCCACAGATTGGGTGCCCTAGTCCTGGGGGTCATACACAGGAGAGACAAGTCCCCTTGGCTGAGTGGACAACTGCTGAGACTAATTGGAGGCCTGTGGAAAGGCTGAACTCTGCTCATGAGGATTGCATGCAAGCTGGCTTACCCCTGAGGCTGGTCAGGAAGGGCAAATTGAAACAGCATGTCTGGCTGGCTCATTTTTGGTGACCTACTCAGTGCGGGCTCCAGCCCAATCCTAGTGAACCCTCAAGCCCTGCTTATTCTACATCACAGCATGCCATTGGATCTGGGGAGAAAACTCCACCATGGGACACACACACAGAGGCAACTAGGTCCCAAGGCAGAACCTGGATGGGGCAGCAGTGACCATCCTTGGCACTTACTCAAGCAGTGCATCAGAAGCAGCCCAGAACTCTGGAGGTGGCTACTCCCCCACAGCTCATGCCCTGGTATACAGCAAGAGTCCACACAGAAGCTGCCTGCACTGCAGTGTGGTTCCACAACAGTTGAGGGTGATGGAGGCTGTGGGGCGTGATTGGCTGTGACAGACAAAGGGGACTTGGACTCAGGACTGTGTCGTAGCAGAGTGAGTGGAAATTGCTGGTGCCTGCACAGGCATTAGAGATGGCACAGACCTCTGTCTGTGGCTGACATGGGCCAAGAGGCTTCATGGACCACTTGCTTTGGTGCTCCTCCCCTGTCACAAGGGTCCCACAACAGGGAGAGGGAAAAGTGAACAATCAAAGAAAACACAGCCATCTCAGACCTGACCCTCAAGCCTTCTGCTATAGCAACATGGGATCAGACTCCACCCTTGATAGGGCAGTGATGGCCACTGAGCATAGGAGAAGTCCTGCCTCACACAAAGTGCTAGCTCTAGCCCCTCTATCTGCAGTCTTACTCTCTATCAAGGTGATAGGTGCAGCATACCATGAGGAAAAATGTGAATAGCATCTAAATCAAATCCAGTTCTCCCACCAAAGGCACTGGGCACACACAGTTTGTATAGGGATGTTTCCACATAAGAACACACATTTAAGACCACAATAGGTAACTGTTTCACCAAAATTCATAGAGACAGAGAAAGTTAAAGAAAATTAAAAGGCAGAGGAACTGGTTTCAACTGAAATACCAAGAGAAAACTCCTGAAAAAATAAATAATAAAACAGAAATAATTTACCAGATAAAAAATTCAAAGCACTCATAATAAGATTGCTAACTGAATTAGGGAAAAGAATAAGTAAACACAGTGAGAACTTTAACAAGGAATTTGAAAATATGAAAAAGACCCAATCCAAAATCTAAATAATTTAATAGCTAAATTTTAAGGCACACTGAAAAGAATGAATAGAACACTGACTAAGTGGTACAGAAGAAAGCATAAGTGATCTGGAAGCTAGAATAATGGAAATCACCCAATGAGAACAAAAAAAAAAAAAAGAAAAAAGAAAGAAAAATTTTAAAAAATGAGAAGAGATTAGGAGCTCTGTAATAACACTAAGTATACTAACATCAACATCATAGGGGTTCCAAAAGGAGAAGAGAGAGAAGGGGATTGAAAATGTATTTGAGGAAATTATGGCTAAACCTTCCCAATCTTGAAGAAGGAAACAGATATACAGGTACAGAAAGCACAAAGCGTTGGTCCCAAACAAGAGAAACCCAAACACATCCATGCCAAGACATATTATAATTAAAATGGCAAAAGTTAAAGAATAAAAGAGAATTCTAAAAGCAGCAAGAGAAAAACAAAGACTCATATACAAGGGAATCTCTATAAGTCTAGCAGCTGATTTTTCTGCAGAAACTTTCCAGTCCAGAAATTAGTGGCATGATATGTCCAAAGTGCTGAAAGGGAAAAACCTTCAACCTAGGATACTCTACATAGAAAGATTATCATTTAGAATCAAAAGAGAGATAAAGAACTTCTCAGACAAGCAAAAACTAAAGGAGTTCATCAATATTAAACATACCCTATAAGAAATGTTAAAGGGTCTTCTCTAAGAGGAAAAGAAGAATCTATAGGAAAGGGAAATCCCACAAGGAAAGGCAAATATATACTAAGGACAGAGGATCAACCATTAAATAAGCCAGTATAAAGATTAAAAGACAAAAAAATTTTAAAAGCAATATAACTACAATTAAGGAATAAACACAAAGATATAGAATATGACAGCAAAAACACAAAATGTGGGGAAGGGGAGAAAAAAAATGTAGAACTTTTAGAATGTGTTTGAGCTTAAATGGCAACCAGTTTAAAACAAGTAGATATAATTATATGTCAACATATATCAACCTCATGATAACCACAAATCAAAAACCTACAATAGATACACAAAAACTAAAGGGGATACAAGCACACTACTAAAGAAAATAATCATATTGCAAAGGAAGAAACAAAAAGAAGAATGGAGAAGAATTACAAAAACAACCAGAAAACAAGTAATAAAATGGCAGTAAATACACATCTGTAAATAATTACTTGAATTGTCAATGGACTAACTGCCCCAATCAAAACACATAGGGTGGCTGATTGAATAAAAAAACAAGACCCATCTATAGGCTGCCTACAAGAGATTCACTTCAGAGCTAAAGACACACACAGACGACACACACAGACAAAGTGAGGGGCTGGAAAAAGATATTTCATGTAAATGGAAATGACAAAAGTGGGGGTAGCAATACTTAGGAAAAATAGATGTTAAAACAAAGGCTATAACAAAAGACAAAGAAGGGCTTTATGTAATGATAAAAGGATCAATATAAGAAGAGAATCTATTCTCATTAACATATATGCACCCAAATACAGGAGCACTTAAAAGGAGAAATTGACAATAATACAATAATAGTAGGTGACTTTAATACCCCACTTACATCAATGGACAGATCATCCAGACAGAAAAATCAATAAGGCAACAGTGGTCTTAAATGACACAGTAGACTGGTTGGACTTTATATATATCTACAGGACATTACATACGAAAACACCAGAATACACATCCTTTTCAAGTGGACATGGAAGATTTTTCAGGATAGATCACACCCTAGGCCACAAAACAAATTTCAACAAATTTAAGAGGATAGAAATTATATCAAACACTGTTTCTAACCACAACAGTATGAAACTAGAAATCAATTACAGAAAGAAAAATGGAAAAAAAAAAACACGTGGCAACTAATAATATGTTACTAAAAAAACCAGTGGGTCAATGAAGAAATCAAAGAGAAAATCAGAAAATACCTTGAGACAAATGAAAATAGAAACACAACTTTCCAAAATCTCTTGGATACAGCAAAAGTAGTCCTAAGAGTGAAGTTTAAAGGGATATATGCCTTCCTCAAGAAACAAGAAAAATCTCAAATAAACAACCTATCTTACTATCTCAGAGAATTACAAAAAGTAGAGCAAAGAAAGCCCAAAATCAACAGAAGGAAGGAAGGAAATAATAAAGACAGAGACAAATAGAGATGAAAGAAAGAGAGAGAGAGAAAGAAAGAAAGAAAATATCAAAGAATCCAAGAGCTGCTTTTTTAAAAAGATAAACAAAATTGATAAACTTTCAGCCAGGCTCACCAAGAAGAAGAAATGAGATGCAAATAAAGAAAGTAAAATATGAAAGGGGAGAAATAACAACTGATACCACAGAGATACAAAAATCATCAAAAGAATAACACACAGTTATATGCCAACAAATTGGACAACCTGGAAGAAATGGACAAATCTTTTTGAAACATACAACCTGCCAGGACTGAGTCAAGAAGAAAAAGACAATCTGAACATTCTAATCACTATAGTGAAATTGAATTTCTAATTTAAAAACTCCCAACAAACAAAAGTACAGTAACACATGGCTTCAAAGGGGAATTCTACCAAGCATATAAAGAACTAATACCTATCCTTCTCCAACTATTCAAAAATATTGAGTAGGAGAGAACACTTCCAAATTTATTCTACAACTCCACCATTACCCTCATACCAAAAGCATACAAAGACACTTCAAAGAATAATAATAATTACAGGCTGATATCATTGACAAATATAGGTGCAAATATCCTCAACAAAATGTTAGCAAACCAGATCCAACAACATATAAAAAGAATCATACACCATAATCAATTAGACTTTATTCCAGAGACACAAGAATGGTTCAATATTTGCAAATCAATCAATGTGATACACCACAATAACAAAAGAAAGGATAAAAATCAAATGATCATCTCCATAGATACAGAAAAATCATTTAACAAAATTCAACATCCATTCATGATTAAAAAACTTTCATTAAAGTGGGTAGAGATGGGACATATTTCAACATAATAAAAGCCATTTATGACAAACCCACAGCTAACAGCATACCCAACAGTGAAAAGATGAGAGTTTCTGGTAATTCAGGAACACAACGAGGGTGCCTACTCTTGCCACTTCTATTTAACATAGTATTGGAAGTCCTAGTCACAGAAATCAGAAAAGAAAAAGAAATAAAAAGGCATTCAAATCAGAAGGGTAGAGGGAAAAGTGTCACTATTTGTAGATGACATGATACTTTATAAAGAAAATCCTAAAGTCTTCATCTGAAAGCTAATAGAACTAACAAGTAAATTCAGCAACATTGAGAATTGAAGAAAATATACAGAAATCTGTTGCTTTTCTATGTACTAATAATTAACTATCAGACAGCAAAAGTTAAAAGGAATCCTATTTAAAAATCACATCAAAAAGAGGAAAATACCTAAGAATAAACTCAACCAAGGAGGTGAAGGATCTATAATCTTAAATCTATAAAACATTAATGAAGGAAGTTGAAGATGATTCAAAGAAATGGAAAGATATCCCATGTTCTTGGATTAGAAGAATTAATGTCAAAATGGCCATACTACCCAAAGCAATCAACATATTTAATGCAATCCCTATCAAAATACTCATGACATTTTTCACAGAACTAGAAAAAAATAATCCTAAAATTTACATCAAACCACAAAAGACCCTGAATTACCAAGGCAATCTTGAGAAAAAAACAACAACATTGGAGTTATCACCATCCCAGACTTCAGACTATACTAATATACTACAAAGCTACAGTATTCAAAACAGCATGGTACTGGCACAAAAACAGACACAGCAGATCAGTGGAACAGAATAGAGAGCCCAGAAATAAACCTATGCACTTATGTTTAATTAATCTAAGACAAAGGGGAAAAGAATACACAATGGAGAAAAAACAATCTCTCCAATAAGTGGTGCTGGGAAAATTGGACAGCTACATATACAAGAATGAAATTGGAACATTTCCTCACACTGTATGCACAAATAAACTCAAAACATATTAAGGGCATAAATGTAAGAACGGAAACTATAAAACTCCTAGAAGAGAATATAGACAGAACACGCTTTGATGTAAATCATAGCAATATATTTTGGAATGTGTCTCCTAAGGCAAAAGAAATAAAAACAAAAGTGAACAAATAGGACCTGATTAAACTTAAGAGCTTTTGCACAGCAAAGGAATTCATCAATAAGATGAAAAGACAATCTATGGAATGGGAGAAAATATTTACAAATGATATGACCAAAAAAGGGTTAATAACCAAAACATATAAACACCTTATATAACTCAATATAAAAAAATAGAAATAAAGAAATGGGTAGAAAACCTGAATGGACATTTTCCCAAAGACTTACAGATGGCCAACAGGCACATGAAAAGATGCTTAACATAGCTAGTTATTAGAGAAATGCAAATCAAAATAATAATGAGATATCACCCTAGAATAAAAATGTTACAAAGATATGGACAAAAGGGAACACTTGTGCACTTTTGGTGGGAATATAAATTGGTGCAGCCACTTTAGAAAACAGTATGGTGGCTCCTCAGAAAACTAAAAATAGAACTACCATATGATCCAGCAACTCAAGCCTAGGTATATATCTGGAAAAATTAAAACCACTAATTCAAAAAGGTAATGTACCTCAATGTTCACAGAAGCATGATTTACAATAACCAAGATATGGAAGCAACCCAAGTGTCCATCAACAGAAGAATGGATAAAGAAGAAGTGATATACATATAATAAAATATTAGCCATAAAAAAGAATGAAATTCTGCCATCTGCAGCAACACGGATAGACCTAGAGAATCTTATGCTAAGTGAAATAAGTCAGACAGAGAAAGTTCTGTATGATATCACTTATATGTGGAATCTAAAAAAAAAAAAAAATGAATGTACATAGGAAAGCAGAAATAGACTCACAGAAGTAAACTCACAGATACAGAGAAAAACTAATGGTTACTTGTGGAGAGAGGGAAGTGTAGGAGGGTAAGATAGTATGGGATTAAGAGATACAAACTACTACGTATACAATAAATAAGCAACAAGGATATATTTTACAGCACAGGGAATTATAGCCATTATTTTTTAATAACTTTTAATAAGGTATAATCTATAAGAATACTGCATCACTATGTTGTACACCTGAAACTAATATACTGTAAGTCAACTATACCTCAATAGAAAATGAATACAATAAAATAAAATAGAAAAAAATTGTATTCATTTTATATATAATGCACAGACATTTATACAGTACATAACAAATATATAGTATATTTGTGATACTAACATTTCATGGAGGTGACTAGGGAAAAAATGCTTAAAAAGGCTCTTTGTGGAGGGTGATAATGAAAAAAATGTTGAGAAACACTGGTAAAAAAAAGTAAGAAAGAGCTTCATATCTGCTTTGCAGAAACATCAAAGTCAACAGGCAAAACTTACCAGGGATTTACTCCTTTAAGAAGTGACGTTTTTTGAACAAATTGTAAGCACAGCCTCTAAAATGATGTGGTAGTCACAGAGGAACATAGTCAAAAGATACTTCCTGGATTACCAACTTCTTTCAAACTTGAAAAATGTTTTTCAATGTATTAGGTTCTGACAATCTTTCAAGTTTTTAATTATTTTTCCTATCAACTACATCAAATAAATATCCATTTATACACATATAACCTTTTTGCACTAATGCCATATTACTTTTTAAATGTATATAGTTATGTCAAGAACTTTTTTTAGTTTGAAGGTACAAAATCAAATTCAAAGAGATATCTCTGCTGTCTCATGAATCACAAATTCATTTAGTCACAGCTACTTCTAAGAGCAAACTATTTTCTCTAGAAATAATCCATTTCAGGTACAGCCAACCTTGCACAACCCTCATAGACCCTATATACTCTTGACAAGTGAACACTGTTCATATCTCAAGTGCAATCAGAGACATGACACCAACATTTGAAAATACTTTCTTTGGATTGATGACTTGCATTAGCTTCACCATCCCTAACCTTCCCTTCCATTGCAAATGACTTTCTCTATTGTGCCAATCAGGTCAACATACTTCAATACTTGTAATCTTGGAATTCTAGAACACTAAAATTTTATATTTATTTCTTTGGCATTCCTATTACTTGTTAAATACAATCAATCGAGTGATATCTTCTAAAATCTCACCCACTTGATCTTTTAGTAACATTTGACAGATTTTTTTATTCCTTAAAATTTCTGATTTTTGGTACAGTTTGTGGTACAGTAAGTCCCTACATATGAGCAAGTTCCATTCTGAGAGTGCATTTGTAAGTCCAATTTGTTTGTAAGTCCAACAAAGTTAGCCTAAGTACCCAACTGACACAGTCGTCTATATAGTACTGTACTGTAATAGGTTTATAATACCTTCCACACAAATAATACATAAAAAACAAACACAAAAAATAAAGAAAACATTTCTAATCTTACAGTACAGTTCCTTGAAAAGTACACTAGTACCAGCCACATCACTGCTGTTTTACTCTTGCTTCAGACATCCTGAGCTTGAGATAAAGATACTATATTACTGTACTCTATAAAGTACACAAAAGCACAACCACTTGTAGAGGATGCATGCGCATGACAATGTACGCCTGACACATGAACTAACGTACGTGATTGGACATGCGAACACACGTTTGCATCTTTGAAAGTTTGCAACTTGAAGGTTCGTATGTAGGAGACTTACTGTACTGCATTTTCCAGATTCTTCTTTGACCAATCTGAGTTCTCTTTTGAATTCCCTTTCCTTAGCCCTTCTGTTCTAAGCACACTACATTTTTCTGTCTGTAGACATTCTCATCAACTTCCATGAGTTCACTGTGTAATGTACCAAACTATATTAATGTGCAAGTTGCTAGGTATACAAAGATAGACTAAATATAGTTCTGCCTTTTAGAAGCTCTGTTAACATCTTTCCTAAATGTCATACATATATTTCCAACATGATTTTAGAAGTATTCACTTTCAAACTATGTGAACATCTCAAGCTTACTATATACAAACTTGAATTTTTTTGACCCTAAAACACACTCTTCTTCCTTGCTAAATGTCACAGTATCCACTATAACAACTATATAGTTAACTTTCTCTCCTGTTTCTTCCTTAAACCTCAAATAGAATCGAGAGAAAATTCAATTTTGACCAGTTTCAAATCCTGGTTTCTCCGCTTATAACTTGTGTGGTCTTTAACAGGACAAATAAAATCCTTGTATCTCAATTCTCTTATTGATACAATGAAAATATCCTCTAAATAATAGAATTCTGTAAGAATTACTTAAACATGTGAAAAGCATAACACATAGTATGTATTGAATGCATTTTTGTTTTCTCTTCCCCCAAATGTTTCTCCTTTTCTCATGTCACTGACATAGACTATATTTTTATTCAGTGCAATCTGGATATTCTGGAACAGATTTACATGCCTCTATTCTCTGTCAATAATTATCTAAACACTTCAATGTTATTTAATTAATTATCCTGCTGAAAGCTTTCCAGAATTTTCAATTTCCCACAAGAAAAATGTTAATTCCCACGACGTACCAAATAAGAATCTTTATCACATCTTATATACTTCTGTATATGACCAGTAGAGTACAATTGTAGGCCTACAGCAGATATTTGCCAAATGTTTTCAGGTTTTGCTTACCTCCCTTTGTAAAAACTTGTGTATAAAGTCCATGCTTAATGCTTTGTAGATATTACTGAGATTTGAAAGGAGGCTATTATATGCAAGCTAATGTTGATTTAAGAATTCCTAGAGGGACAGAGTCAAGGTGGCTAGGAGGACGTGGAATTTGCATCTTCTCACAACTAGAACATTTACCAGGCACTGGTGGGGGACAACAGATACCTAAGGGGACGGGAGGAACCCCCAAGGACCAGTTGTTTCAATTATAGTTTTATTTTTCCTAATATACACACACACAAAATATATATATATATATATTTTTTTTTCCAGTACCCAGGCCTCTCACTGTTGTGGCCTCTCCCATTGCAGAGCACAGGCTCTAGACGTGCAGGCTCAATGGCCATGGCTCATGGGCCTAGCCGCTCCACAGCATGTGGGATCTTCCCAGACTGGGGCACGAACCAGTGTCCCCTGCATCGGCAGGCAGACTCTCAGCCACTGCGCCACCAGGGAAGCCCCTTAATATATATTTTATATTACAAATTTTATTTTGTTTTTTATTCTTTGATATTGTACTGCTTCTTTTTTCTTTCTTCCTTTTTTTTTTTTTTTTTTATCATGCCACGAAGCTTGCAAGATCTTGGTTTCCAAGCCAGAGGGCATGCCCAAGCACCTGTGCTGGGAGCTCTGAGTTCAAGAAGCTGGACTAACAGAGAAACTCAGACCCCAGGGAATACTGATCGGAGTGAGGCCTCCTGGAAGTCCTCATCTCAGCACCAAGACCCGGCTCTATCCAAACACCAACAAACTCCAGTGCTGGACATCTCAGGCCAAACAAACATTAAGACAGGAATACAGCACCACACAATGAAAAGAGAGAGAGAAAAAAAAAAGAACAAACGAAAAAAGAAATATGTCACAGACAAAGGAGCAAGGTAAAAACCTACAAGACCAAATAAATGAAGATGAAATAGGCAACCTACCTGAAAAAGAATTCAGAGTAAGAATACTAAAGATGATCCCAAATCTCGGAAACAGAATGGAGAAAATACAAGAAACGTTTACCAAGGACCTAGAAGACGTAAAGAGCAAACAAACAGTGATGAACAACACAATTACTGAAATTAAAAATATTCTAGAAGGAATCAAGAGCAGAATAACTGAGGCAGAAAAACGGTAAGTGAGCTGGAAGATAAAATGGTGGAAATAACTGCCAGAGAGCAGAATAAAGAAAAAAGAATGAAAATAATTGAGGACAGTCTCAGAGATTTCTGGGACAACATTAAATGCACCAACATTTGAATTATAGGGGTCCCAGAAGAAGAAAGAAAAAGAAAGGGTCTGAGAAAATATTTGAAGTGATTATAGTCGAAAACTGCCCTAACATGGGAAAGGAAATAATCAATCAAGTACAGGAAGCACAGAAAGTACCATGCAGAATAAACCCAAAGAAAAACACGCCGAGACACATATACTGAAGCTATCAAAAATTAATTACAAAGACAAAATATTAAAAGCAGCAAGGGGAAAGCAAGAAATAATATACAATGGAATACCCATAATGTTAACAGCTGATTTTTCAGCAGAAGCTCTGCAAGCCAGAAGGGAGTGGCAGGACATATTTAAAGTGATGAAAGGGAGAAAACTACAACCAAGATTACTCTACCCAGCAAGGATCTCATTCAGATTTGACAGACAAATTAAAACCTTTTCAGACAAGCAAAAACAAAGAGCATTCAACACCACGAAACCAGCTTTACAAGTGCTAAAAGAACTTCTCTAGGCAGGAAACACAAGTGAAGGAAAACACCTACAATAACAACCGCCCCCACCCAAAAAATGGTAAAAGGAACATACATCTTGATAATTACCTTAAATGTAAATGGATTAAATGCTCAAACCAAAAGACACAGACAGGTTGAATGGATACAAAAACAAGACCCATACATTTGCTGTCTAAAAGAGACACACTTCAGACCTAGGGACACATACAGACTGAAAGTGAGGGGATGGAAAAAGATATTCCATGCAAATGGGAATCAAGAGAAAGCTGGAATAGCAATCCTCATATCAGACAAAATAGACTTTAAAATAAAGACTATTACAAGAGACAAAGAAGAACACTACATAATGCTCAAGGGATAAATCCAAGAAGAAGATATAACAATTGTAAATATTTATGCACCCAAAATAGGAGCACCTCAATACATAAAGCAAATGCTAACAGCCATAAAAGGGGAAATCCACAGTAACAAAATAATAGTAGGGGACTTTAACACTCCACTTTCACCAATGGACAGATCATCCAAAATGAAAATAGATAAGGAAACACAAGCTTTAAATGACACATGAAACAAGATGGACTTAATTGATATTTATAGGACATTCCATCCAAAAACAACAGAATACACTTTTTTCTCAACTGCTCATGGAACATTCTCAAGGATAGACCATACTTTGGGTCACAAATCAAACCATGGTAAATTTAAGAAAATTGAAATTGTATCAAGTATGTTTTACGACAACAATGCTTGGAGGCTAGATATCAATTACAGGAAAAGAGCTGTAAAAAATAGAAACACATGGAGGCTAAACAATATGCTACTAAATAACCAAGAGATCACTGAAGAAATCAAAGAGGAAATCAAAAACTACCTAGAAACAAATGACAATGAAAACACAACAACCCAAAACCTATGGGATACACCAAAAGCAGTTCTAAGAGGGAAGTTTATAGCAATAAAATCCTAGCTTAAGAACAAGAAAAAACTCAAGTAAACCACCTAAACTTACACCTAAATTAATCAGAGAAAAAAGAACACAACCCCAAAATTAGCAGAAGAAATCATAAAGATCAGATCAGAAATAAATGAAAAAGAAATGAAGGAAACAATAGCAAAGGTCAATAAAACTAAAAGCTGGTATTTGAGAAGATAAAAATTAATGATAAACTATTAGCCAGAATCCTCAAGAAAAAAAGAAGACTCAAATCAACAGAATTAGAAATGAAAAAGGAGACAACTGACACTGCAGAAATATAAAGGATCATGAGAGATTACTACAAGCAACTACAGGCCAATAAAATGCACGACCTGGAAGAAACAGACAAATTGTTAGAAAAGCACAACCTTCCGAGACTGAACCAGGAAGAAATAGAAAATATAAACAGACGAGTCACAAGCACTAAAATTGAAACTGTGGTTAAAAATCTTCCAATAAAAAGAAGCCCAGGACCAGATGGCTTCAGAGGCAAATTCTATCAAACATTTAGAGAAGAGTTAACACCTATCTTTCTCAAGCTCTTCAAAAATATAGCAGAGGGAGGAACACTCCCAAACTCATTCTTTGAGGCCACCATCACCCCGATACGAAAACAAGACAAAGATGTCACACACACAAATAAAACACAGGCCAATATCTCTGATGAACATAGATGCAAAAATCCTCAACAAAATACCAGCACACAGAATCCAACAGCACATTAAAAGGATCTTACACCATGATCAAGTGGAGTTTATCCAAGGAATGCAAGGATTCTTCAATATACACAAATTAATCAATGTGATACACCATATTAAAAAATGAAGTATAAAAACCATATGATAATCTTAATAGATGAAGAAAAAGCTTTTGACAAAATTCAACACCAAATTATGATAAAAACCCTCCAGAAAGTAGACATAGAGGAAACTTACCTCAACATAATAAAGGCCATATATGACAAACCGCAGCCAACATTTGTTCTCAATGTTGAAAAACTGAAACCATTTCCTCTATGATCAGGAACAAGGTTGCACACTCTCACCACTCTTATTCAACATAGTTTTGGAAGGTTTAGCCAATCAGAGAAGAAAAAGAAATAAAAGGAATCCAAATCAGAAAAGAAGAAGTAAAACTGTCACAGTTTGCATATGACATGATACTATACATAGAGAATGCTAAAGATGCTACCAGAAAACTACTAGAGCTAATCAATGAATTTGGTAAAGTAACAGGATACAAAATTAATGCACAGAAATCTTTTGCATTCCTATACACTAATGATGAAAAATCAGAAAGAGAAATTAAGGAAACACTCCCATTTAACATTGCAACAAAAAGAGTAAAATACGTAGGAATAAACCTGCCTAAGGAGACAAAATACCTGTATGCTGATAACTATAAGACACTGATGAAAGAAATTAAAGATGATACAAACAGATGGAGAGATATACCATGTTCTTAGATTGGAAAAATCAACTTTATGAAAATGAGTATACTACCCAAAGCAATCTACAGATTCAATGCAATCCATATCACACTACCAATGGCATTTTTCAGAGAACTAGAACAAAAAATTTCAAAATTTGTATGGAAAAACAATAGATCCTGAATCACCAAGGCAATCTTGAGAAAAGAAAAATGGAGCTGGAGGAATCAGGCTCCCTGACTTCAGACTATACTACAAAGCTACAATGATCAAACAGTATGGTACTGGCACAAAAACAGAAATATACATCAATGGAATAGAATAGAAAGCCCAGAGTTAACCCCACACACATATGGTCACCTTATCTTTGATAAAGGAGGCAAGACTATACAATCAAGGAAAGACTGCCTCTACAATAAATGGTGCTGGGGAAACTGGATAGCTACATGTAAAAGAATGAAATTAGAACACTTTCTAACATCATACACAAAAGTAAACTCAAAATGGATTAAAGACCTAAATGTAAGGCAAGACACCGTAAAACTCTTAGAGGAAAACATAGGCAGAACACTCTACGACATAAATCACAGCAAGATCCTTTTTGACCCATCTCCTAGAGGAATGGAAATAAAAACAAAAATAAACAAATGGGACCTAATGAAACTTAAAAACTTTTGCACAGCAAAGGAAAACATAAACAAGATGAAAAGAGAACCCTCAGAGTGGGAGAACATATTTGCAAATGAAGCAACTGACAAAGGATTAATCTCCATAATATACAGCAGCTCATGCAGCTCAATATCAAAAAACAAAGAACCCAATCCAAAAATTGGCAGAAGACCTAAATAGACATTTCTCTAAAGAAGATATATGGATTGCCAACAAACATATAAAAGATGCTCAACATCACTAATCATTAGAGAAATGCAAATCAATACTACAATGAGGTATCACCTCACAACAGTCAGTATGGGCATCATCACAAAATCTACAAACAGTAAATGCTGGAGAGGGTGTGGAGAAAAGGAAACTCTCTTGCACTGTTGGTGAGAATATAAATTGATACAGCCACTATGGAGAACAGTATGGAGGTTCCTTAAATATCTAAAAATAGAATTACCATAGGACCCAGTAATCCCACTACTGGGCATATACCCTGAGAAAACCATAATTCAAAAAGAGTCATGTACCACAGTGTTCACTGTAGCACTATTTACAATAGCCAGGACATGGAAGCAACCTAAGCATCCATCGACAGATGAATGGATAAAGAATATGTGTCGAGAGGGGGTAGATGGCAGAAGAGTAAGACGCAGAGATCACCTTCCTCTCCACAGATACATCAGAAATACATCTACACGTGGAACAACTCCTACAGAGCACCTACTGAATGCTGGCAGAAGACTTCAGACCTCCCAAAAGGCAAGAAACTCCCCATGTACCTGGGTAGGGCAAAAGAAAAAAGAATAAACAGAGACAAAAGAATAGGGATGGGACCCACACCAGTGTGAGGGCGCTGTGAAGGAGGAAAGGTTTCCAAACACTAGGAGCCCCTTAGTGGGCAGAGACCATGGGGTCGGAGGGGGGAAGCTTCGGAGCCATGGAGGAGAGCACAGCAACACGGGTGCGGAGGGCAAAGCGGAGAGATTCCTGCACAGAGGATCAGAGCCGACAGCACTCACCAGCCCGAGAGTCTTCTCTGCTCACCCACCGGGGCGGGTGGGGCTGGGAGATGAGGCTCGGGCTTCGGTTGGAGCACAGGGAGAGGACTGGCGGCATGAACACAGCCTGAGGGAATTAGTGCACCACCCATAGCCTGGAGGGAGTCCGGGGAAAAGTCTGGACCTGCTAAAGAGGCAAGAGACTTTTTCTTCCTTCTTTGTTTCCTGGTGTGCGAGGAGAGGGGATTAAGAGTGCTGCTTAAAGGAGCTCCAGAGATGGGCGGGAGCCACGGCTAACACCGCAGACCTGAGAGACGGCCATGAGATGCTAAGGCTGCTGCTGCCACCACCAAGAAGCCTGTGTGTGACCACAGGTCACTGTCCACACCTCCCCTCCCGGGAACCTGTGCAGCCCGCCACTAACAGGGTCCCAGGATCCAGGGACAACTTCCCCGGGAGAACGCACGGTGTGCCTCAGGCTGGTGCAACGTCACGCCGGCCTCTGCCACCACAGGCTCACCCTGCATCGTGCCGCTCCCTCCCCACAGCCTGAGTGAGCCAGAGCCCCCGAATCAGTGGCTCCTTTAACCCTGTCGGGTCTGAGCAAAGAACAGACGCCCTGCGGGGACCTACACGCAGAGGCGCGGCCAAATCCAAAGCTGAACCCCGGGAGCTGTGCAAAAAAAGAAGAGAAAAGGAAATCTCTCCCAGCAGCCTCAGGAGCAGTGGATTAAATCTCCCCAATCACCTTGATGTACCCTGCATCTGTGGAATACCTGAATAGACAACGAATAATCCCAAATTGAGGAGGTGGACTTTGAGAGCAAGATTTATTATTTTTTCCCCTTTTCCACTTTTTGTGAGTGTGTATGTATATGCTTCTGTGTGAGACTTTGTCTGTATAGCTTCCCTTTCACCATTTGTCCTAGGGTTCTATCCATTTTTTTTTTTTTACTTAAAAAATTGTTTTTCCTTAATAATTATTTTTTATTTTAATAACTTTATTTTATTTTATCCTCTTTCTTTCTTTCTTTGCTTCTTTCTACTTCTCCCATTTTTTCTGAGCCATGTGGATGAAAGGCTCTTGGTGCTGCAGCCAGGAGTCAGTGCTGTGCCTCTGAGGTGGGAGAGCCAACTTCAGGACACGGGTCCACAAGAGACCTCCCAGCTCCACGTAACATCAAACGGCAAAAATCTCCCAGAGATCTCCATCTCAACAACAACACCCAGCTTCACTCAACGACCAGCAAGCTACAGTGCTGGACAACCCTTTGTCAAACAGCTAGCAAGACAGAAACACAACCCCACCCCTTAGCAGAGAGGCTGCCTAAAATCATAATAAGTCCACAGACACCCCAAAACACACAACCACCAGAAAGACCTGACCACCAGAAAGACAAGATCCAGCCTCATCCACCAGAATACAGGCACTAGTCCCCTCCACCAGGAAGCCTACACAACCCACTGAACCAACTTTAGCCACTGGGGACAGACAACAAAAACAATGGGAACTACGAACCTGCAGCCTGCAGAAAGAAGACCCCAAACACAGTAAGATAAGCAAAATGAAAAGACAGAAAAACACACAGCAGATAAAGGAGCAAGATAAAAACCCACCAGACCTAACAAATGAAGAGGAAATAGGCAGTCTACCTGAAAAAGAATTCAGAATAATGATAGGAAAGATGATCCAAAATCTTGGAAATAGACAAAATGCAAGAAACATTTAACAAGGACCTAAAAGAACTAAAGATGAAACAAGCAATGATGAACAACACACTAAATGAAATTAAACATACTCTAGAAGGGATCAAGAGCAGAATAACTGAGGCAGAAGAACAGATAAGTGACCTAGAAGATAAAATAGTGGAAATAATAACTGCCGAGCAGAATAAAGAAAAAAGAATGAAAAGAACTGAGGACAGTCTCAGAGACCTCTGGGACAACATTAAATGCACCAACATTCGAATTATAGGGGTTCCAGAAGAAGAAGAGAAAAAGAAAAGGACTGAGAAAATATTTGAAGAGATGATAGGTGAAAACTTCCTTAATATGGGAAAGGAAATAGTTAATCAAGTCCAGGAAGCACAGAGAGTCCCATACAAGATAAATACAAGGAGAAACACGCCAAGACACATATTAATCAAACTGTCAAAAATTAAATACAAAGAAAACATATTAAAAGCAGCAAGGGAAAAACAACAAATAACACACAAGGGAATCTCCATAAGGTTAACAGCTGATCTTTCAACAGAAACTCTGAAAGCCAGAAGAGACTGCCAGGACATATTTAAAGTGATGAAGGAGAAAAACCTACAACCAAGATTACCCAGCAAGGATCTCATTCAGATTTGATGGAGAAATTAAAACACTTACAGACAAGCAAAAGCTGAGAGTGTTCAGCACCACCAAACCAGCTTTACAACAAGTGCTAAAGGAACTTCTCTAGACAAGAAACAGAAGAGAAGGAAACGACCTACAATAACAAATTCAAAACAATTAAGAAAATGGGAATAGGAACATACATATCGATAATTACCTTAAATGTAAATGGATTAAATGCTCCCACCAAAAGACACACACTGGCTGAATGGATACAAAAACAAGACCCATATATATGCTGTCTACAAAAGACCCACTTCAGACCTAGAGACACATACAGACTGAAAGTGAGGGGATGGAAAAAGATATTCCAAGAAAATGGAAACCAAAAGAAAGCTGGAGTAGCAATTCTCATATCAGACAAAATAGACTTTAAAATAAGGACTATTAGAAGAGACAAAGAAGGACACTACATAATGGTCAAGGGATCGATTCAAGAAGAAGATATAACAATTGTAAATATTTATGCACCCAACATAGAAGCACCTCAATACATAAGGCAAATACTAACAGCCATAAAAAGGGAAATCGACAGTAACACATTCATAGTAGGGGACTTTAACACCCCACTATCAACAGTGTACAGACCATCCAAAATGAAAATAAATAAGGAAACACAAGCTTTAAATAATACATTAAACAAGATGGACTTAACTGATATTTATAGGACATGCCATCCAAAAACAACAGAATACACATTTTTCTCTAGTGCTCATGGAACATTCTCCAGGATAGATCATATCTTGGGTCACAAATCAAGCCTTGGTAGATTTAAGAAAATTGAAATTGTATCAAGTATCCTTTCTGACCACAATGCTATGAGACTAGATATCAATTACAGGAAAAGATCTGTAAAGACAAACACATGGAGGCTAAACAATACACTACTTAATAACGAAGTGATCACTGAAGAAATCAAAGAGGAAATCAAAAAATACCTATAAACAAATGACAATGGAAACACAATGACTCAAAACCTATGGGATGCAGCAAAAGCAGTTCTAAGCAGGAAGTTTATAGCAATACAATCCTACCTTAAGAAACAGGAAACATCTCGAATAAACAACATAACCTTGCACCTAAAGCAATTAGAGAAAGAAGAACAAAAAACCCCCAAAGTTAGCATAAGGTAAGAAATCATAAAGATCAGATCAAAAATAAATGAAAAAGAAATGAAGTAAACGATAGCAAAGATCAATAAAACTAAAAGCTGGTTCTTTGAGAAGATAAACAAAATTGATAAACCATTAGCCAGACTCATCAAGGAAAAAAAAGAGCAGATTCAAATCAATAGAATTTGAAATGCAAAAGGAGAAGTAACAACTGACACTGCAGAAATACAAAAGATTATGAGCGATTACTACAAGCAACTCTATGCCAATAAAATGGACAACCTGGAAGAAATGGACAAATTCTTAGAAATGCTCAACCTGCCAAGACTGAATCAGGAAGAAATAGAAAATATGAATAGACCAATCACAAGCACTGAAATTGAAACTGTGATTAAAAATCTTCCAACAAACAAAAGCCCAGGACCAGATGGCTTCACAGGCAAATTCTATCAAACATTTAGAGAAGAGTTAACACCTATTCTTCTCAAACTGTTCCAAAATATAGCAGAGGGAAGAACACTCCCAAACTCATTCTATGAGGCCACCATCACCCTGATACCAAAACCAGACAAGGATGTCACAAAGAAGGAAAACTACAGGCCAATATCACTGATGAACACAGATGCAAAAATCCTCAACAAAATACTAGCAAACAGAATCCACTAGCACATTAAGAGGATCATACACCATGATCAAGTGGGGTTTATTCCAGAAATGCAAGGATTCTTCAATATATGCAAATCAATCAATGTGATACACCATATTAACAAATTGAAGAAGAAAAACCATATGGTCATCTCAACAGATGCAGAGAAAGCTTTTGACAAAATTCAAAACCCATTTATGATAAAATCCCTCCAGAAAGTAGGCATAGAGGGAATTTTCCTCAACATAATAAAGGCCATATATGACAACCCCAAAGCCAACATTGTCCTCAATGGTGAAAAACTGAAAGCATTTGCACTAAGATCAGGAACAAGACAAGGTTGCCCACTCTCACCACTCTTATTCAACATAGTTTTGGAAGTTTAAGCCACAGCAATCAGAGAAGAAATAGAAGTAAGAGGAATCCAAATCAGCAAAGAAGTAAAGCTGTCACTGTTTGCAGATGACATGATACTATACATAGAGAATCCTAAAGATGCTACCAGAAAACTACTAGAGCTAATCAATGAATTTGGTAAAGTTGCAGGATACAAAATTAATGCACAGAAATCTCTGGCATTTCTATACATTAATGATGAAAAATCTGAAAGTGAAATCAGGAAAACACTCCCATTTACCATCGCAACAAAAAGAATAAAATATCTAGGAATAAACCTACCTAAGGAGACAAAAGACCTGTATGCAGAAGATTATAAGACACTGATGAAAGAAATTAAAGATAATACAAACAAATGGAGAGATATACCATGTTCTTGGATTGGAAGAATCAACATTGTGAAAATGACTCTACTACCCAAAGCAAGCTACAGATTCAATGCAATCCATGTCACACTACCAATGGCATTTTTCACAGAAGTTGAACAAAAAATTTCACAATTTGTATGGAAATGCCAAGGACCTCGAATAGCCAAAGCAATTTTGGGAACGAAAAATGGAGCTGGAGGAATCAGGCTCCCTGACTTCAGACTATACTACAAAGCTACAGTCATCAAGACAGTATGGTGCTGGCACAAAAACAGAAATATAGATCAATGGAACAGGATAGAAAGCCGAGAGATAAACCCACGCACATATGGTCACCTTGTCTTTGATAAAGGAGGAAGGAATGTACAGTGCAGAAAGAAGAGCCTCTTCAATAAGTGGTGCTGGGAAAACTGGACAGGTACATGTAAAAGTATGAGATTAGATCACTCCATAACACCATACACAAAATAGATTAAAGACCTAAATGTAAAGCCAGAAACTATAAAACTCTTAGAGGAAAACATAGGCAGAACACTCTATGACATAAATCACAGCAAGATCCTTTTTGACCCACCTCCTAGGGAAATGGAAATAAAAACAAAAATAAACAAATGGGACCTAATGAAACTGGAAAGCTTTTGCACAGCAAAGGAAATGATAAACAAGACCAAAAGACAACCCTCAGAATGGGAGAAAATATTTACAAATGAAGCAACTGTCAAAGGATTCATCTCCAAAATTTACAAGCAGCTCATGCAGCTCAATAACAAAAAAAGAAACAACCCAATCCAAAAATGGACAGAAGACCTAAATAGACATTTCTCCAAAGAAGATATACAGACTGCCAACAAACACATGAAAGAATGCTCATCGTCATTAGGGAAATGCAAATCAAAACTGCAGTGAGATATCATCTCACACCAGTCAAAATGGCCATCATCAAAAACTCTAGAAACAATAAATGCTGGAGAGGGTGTGGAGAAAAGGGAACACTGTTGCACTACTGGTGGGAATGTGAATTGGTACAGCCACTATGGAGAACAGTATGGAGGTTCCTTAAAAAACTACAAATAGAACTACCATATAACCCAGCAATCCCACTACTGGGCATATACCCTGAGAAAACCATAATTCAAAGAGTCATGTAGCAAAATGTTCATTGCAGCTCTATTTACAATAGCCCGGAGATGGAAACAACCTAAGTGCCCATCATCGGATGAATGGATAAAGAAGATGTGGCACATATATACAATGGAATATTACTCAGCCATAAAAAGAAATGAAATTGAGCTATTTGTAATGAGGTGGATGGACCTAGAGTCTGTCATACAGAGTGAAGTAAGTCAGAAAGAGAAAGACAAATACCATATGCTAACACATATATATGGAATTTAAGAAAAAAAATGTCTTGAAGAACCTAGGGGTAAGACAGGGATAAAGACAGAGACCTACTAGAGAATGGACTTGAGGATATGCGGATGGGAAGGGTAAGCTGTGACAAAGTGAGAGAGTGGCATGGGCATATATACACTACCAAATGTAAAATAGATAGCTATTGGGAAGCAGCCGCATAGCACAGGGAGATCAGCTCAGTGCTTTGTGACCACCTAGAGAGGTGGGATAGGGAGGGTGGGAGGGAGGGAGACGCAAGAGGGAAGAGATACGGGAACATATGTATAACTGATTCACTTTGTTATAAAGCAGAAACTAACACACCATTTTAAAGCAATTATACTCCAATAAAGATGTTAAAAAAAAAAGAATGTATGTCACATATATACAATAGAATATTACTCAGCCACAAAAAGAAACGAAATTGAGTCATTTGTAGTGAGGTGGATGGACCTAGAGTCCGTCACACAGAGTGAAGTAAGTCAGAAAGAGAAAAACAAATATTGTATGCTAACACATATAAATGGAATTAAAAAAAAATGGTTCTTATGAACCTAGGGGTAGGACAGGAATAAAGACACAGATGTAGAGAATGGAGAGGACACAGGGAGGGCGAAGGGTAAGCTAGGACGAAGTGACAGAGTAACAGTGACCCTACAAAATGTAAAATAGATGGCTAGTGGAAAGCTGTTGCATAGCACAGGGAGATCAGCTCGGTACTTTGCGACCACCTAGAGGGTTGGGATAAAGAGGGTGTGAGGGAGACACAAGAGGGAGAGGATATGGGGATATATGTATACACATAGCTGATTCACTTTGTTATACAGCAGAAACTAACGCAACATTGTAAAGCAATTATACTCCAATGAAGATGCTAAAGGAAAAAAAAAAAGAATTCCTAGAGATTGTCACTATGAGTGAAGTAAGTCAGACAAAGACAAATATCATATGATGTCACTTATATGTAGAATCTAAAAAATATGGTACAAATGAATTTATTTACAAAACAGAAATAGAGTCACAGATGTAGAAATCAAATGTATGGTCACCAGAGGGGAAAGTGGGGGAGGGATAAATTGGTAGATTGGGAGTGACATATACACACTACTATATATAAAATAGATAACTAATAAGGATCTACTGTAAAGCACGGGGAACTCTACTCAATACTCTGTAATGGCCTATATGGGAAAAGTGTCTAAAAAAGAATCGATATATGTATATGTATAACTGATTCACTTTGCTGTACACCTGAAACTAACACATTGTTAATCAACTATGCTCCAATAAAAAATTAAAAAAAATAATTATATGGATATGGGAGGAGGGACTGAGTTAAAGCACAGCTTCCATTGGATGTATGGAATCTAATGTCCTTTTTCCAAGTCTGTTTTGTCTTCTACTTTGTTGGCATCTTTCTGTAGAGCTTTTATTCTCTGGGAGATGAGAAAGGCCTGTAGAAAATCCGTGTAACCTACATGCTCTCTGCTGGAGCTAACAGTTTTGTCATTCTTCTCTCCTTTCTAATACTCTTCCCTAGATTGGAGGTTAAGTCTGGATAATGATGATAATAATAATTAGTAATAATAATAATGTGATGTAAGCAGACTTCCCCATTGAGCTTCACCTCTTGTGTAGTCCTGTGGTAGGTATGACCTCAATCACCGTAAGAAAATATGGGTTCCTGCTGTTGTTCTCATGTGACTATAGATCCCAACACTTTGATCATTGGATATAACGGTCAGTACAACCACAAGTTTTGGAAAAATCTCTATCTTGCTTGTGAACTAAGGACGTATGTACCACCTTTCAGTGTCGTCTTGCTATTGCTTCTAGATTTCACAAACTATGGCAATTTTTCTTTCCAGTTTGTAGTGTAATGTTAGCGGGGCTTTGTTTCTGATTTTCTCATGTCTTTAAATGCTGATTAAATCAATTTACTTGTTAACATACATAATTTGGAAATACAAGTTGTTTCATAGAGGATAAAAGAGATTTGATAGATTATGAAAACACCTGGTAGTCAAATTAACACTGTCTCCACTTCTACAGAAGTTTTCTTCAATGGTCTAGTATTATACATGGACTCTAGGAGGTAAATTTTAATTTCTAACATTTTGTATAATGTATCTTTTATAACTTCAACTTTGTTTTGCATAAGCATAGAACATTGTTTATTTTTGAGGTGGAAAATATATGTAAGTTATAATTTTTCATAATTATATTCATACAAAATAAAATAATAAAGTATAAATGTCTGGTTTCTTATTAAAGTAATATATTTATTTATAATATATTTTCAGCTCTAATTCCATTGCTCATTAAACATTGTATTCTCCAGGCAGATCAAAGTAGTGGTAAATATTCAAACACATCCTGAACTTCTACCATGTGTCTGCTACTGCCACTATTGCCTTCACCTAGAACACTCATCTTTACATCCATCCAACTGAACCTTACTGGAGTTTTACTTTTTTCTGTTTCCTCATATATTCTGTAACTCTGGTTTAGCACTGTCATATTTGAGGTAAATTACTATCGATTTTATGTGTTACTTCTATTACCAAATTGAAGACTTCTCGAGGGTAGTAATCATATCTTGTTCTTTTTGAAATTCTTAAGTATGATTGTGGATTTTTCTGTCTTCCGATATTTCTGTCAGTTGTATCTTGCTATATTTTGAAGTTCTTCATTTAGGTTCATAGATTATTAAGAAAGTTATAATTTTTTTAATAAAATTCACTCATCTGTCTTAGAAAATATCTTTCATCTCTAGTCTCTTTGCCTTCAAGTCTACTTAATTTGACATTAATATAGGCACACCAATTTTTTAATATTTATTGTTTGCATAAAATGTAGCTTTCTACTATTTTACTTTCAACTGGTTTGGTTTCTTAATTTAGAGAGTATTTCTTCTGAACAGCATCTTATTTTTTAATCCAATCTGACAATCTCTGTCTTTAAATGGAAGTGTTTAGTCCATTTACATATGATGTAAGTGTTTATACACCTACATTTAAATCTACTATGTTTGCATGTGTCTAGTTTTCCATCTGCTCTTTTCTTCCATGTTTCTTATATCCTGCCTTTTTTGTTTAATCAATTATATTTAGTATTTTAGTTTATATCTTCTTTGAAATTTTAAATATTTATTTATTTTGTTGCACCGTATCTTGGTTGCAGCGGGTGGGCTCCTTAGTTGTGGCTCCAGGGCTCCTTAGTTGAGGCATGTGGGCTCCTTAGTTGTGACATGCAAACTCTTAGTTGTGGTATGCATGTGGGATCTAGTTCTCTGACCAGGGATTGAACCCGGGCCCCCTGAATTGGGAGCGTGGATTCCTCTCCAGTGCGCCACCAGGGAAGTCCCCCTTCTATGATCTTTTAGTTAAAGGTATTTGAATTATTTTAGAGATTGCTGTAAAAATTCCAGTATTCATGCTAACTTTGCAGTCTATTTTCAAATATTAGACTAACTTTATGAACTTAAAGGTAAAAACTTGTAATACTTGAGTTCCATTTACTCTTCTCATGAACTTTGACCTCTTATTTATCATTACGTTTTCTACATATGCAGTAATCCCATGATATAAAATTATTTTCTTAAGTAACTAGTGATTATATACATATATTATATATATATTTGCATACACTTATATAGTTATGAGTTTGTTCATAAGTTAACTTGTAAAAGGTATTTCAATAATTACCCAGATATTGACTTTTTTTTTTTTTCCTGCAGCCAAACTTCTGTATGTAATCATTTCTTTCAGTTTGAAGAATTTTCGGTATTCCTTACAGTGCTGGTCTGCTGAAGATAAAGTCTCTTAGAAAATATTTTTTGCTTTCATATCTACACAATGTTTTCAATGATGCAATATTGTAAGTAGATGGGTTTATTTTTTCCCCCATTTTTACACTTTAACGATGTATTTTCTTTTCTGGCCTTCATTATTTCTGATGAGAAGCAGCTGTTATTTTTATTGTTTCTCTCTGTTTAGTGCATTTTGTTTTAGACTGGGTGCTTTTAAGATTTTTCTCTGTATCTTTGGTTTTCAGCAGTTAGAATGATAGAACTAATCTGGTTTTATTTGCATTTTTTGTACTTGAGATATTTTCATCTTTTTGGACCTCTGTGATATTTTTCATGTACTTTCAAAAATTTTTGTCCACTATCTTTTCAAATAATTTTCTGCCCTATTTTCTCTCTCCTCTTTATCTTGTACTCCAATAATCATATAAACACACATTTAATATTGTTCCATATATTTCCAGACAGCCTGTCATAACTTTGTTCACTTTTTATTATATGTTTCAGTTTGGACTATCTTCAGTTTTAATGATCTTTCCTCTGCTGACTCCAGAAGAGGATCAAGTGACTACTTTAAGATCTGAAGTGAATTCTTCTTAAAAATAGTATATTTATATATTTATTATAAGCATTTCTATTTGGGCTATTTTTTTAAAATAGTTTCCAGGTTTCTGCCAAATTTTTTCACCTGTTTATGCATATTGTACACTGTGATAGTTAATTTTATGTGTCAATTTGAATAGGTTAAGGGATGCCCTACTAGCTAGTAAAACATTACTTCTGGCTGTCTGTGAGAGTGTTTCTAGAAAAAAATAATATTTGAATAAGTAGACTGATTAAAGAAGATCTGCCTTCACCAGTGTGCATGGGCATCACTAATCCATTGAGGGCCTGAATAGAACAAAAAAGCAAAGGAAGGGTGAATTCATTCATCTTCTCTCTCTCTCTCTCCCACTCTCTCTCTCCCCCCACCCTTAATCTGGGACATCTATTTCCTAGTGTCTTTGGATATATGAGCTCCTTATTCTCTGACCTTTCTGACTCTGGGACTTAACTAGCAGCTCCCTGGTTCTCAGGCCTTTGTCCTCAGACTGTGAGTTACACCATCCACTCCTCTGATTTTCAGGCCTTCAAATTCAGACTAAATTATACAACCAGCTTTCCTGGTTCTCAAGCTTGTAGATGGCAGATTTAGGGACTTCTCAGTCTCCATAAACATGTGAGTGAATTTCTATAATAAATCTCCTTTTATATATACATATGTGTATGTATATGTGTGTGTATATAGACACACACGTGTGTGTGTGCGTGTATGTATGTATCATATTTGTTCTTTTTCTCTGGAGAATGCTGACTAATGCATACACCTTTCATGTATGCTTTTGTATTGTTATTATACTTATTCTAAATTCCCTGTCTGAAAAATACAATACCAGGGCCATCTGTGGATTTGTTTCTAGAGTATGTTTACTTTTCTCATCTTGGATCTCATTTTCCCACTTCTTCATGGAAATTAAAAAATTTTATAGTATGCTAGGCATTGTGTAAATAACATTAGAGACTAGAATAAATGATAAAGAAAAGTATGTCCTTTCCTTTGAAAGATTGATAGTGTTACTGTGTCATTCTACTCTATATTTTCAGCAGTTAAATGTGAGTGATAACTTTTTTGTGTGTGATACATAAGATTTTCAATTCACCTGAATGCTATTTGGAAGGCAGCTATGCTCACTACTATACCACCAAAGAACACATAATACTATTTGATACAGAAGCAAAATAATTTACTAAAGCCACAAATTAAATTTTATATGTATGTATCTTATACATATACATATGCAAATATATAATATACACATATTTGCATGTATGTAAATATATATAATATACATTAAAAAATCAGAAACTAAAACTCTATAGGAGGTATATTTTTGTATTATGAATATCTCACACAAAAATAATCAAATGTATGACCCATTTTCCAATATGCATTTCAAAATAACACATTTATATTATGTATCATATTATACACATGCTAGATACTAATTATCATTTAAACATCACAAGAGAAAATTAAGAGGTAGGAATATAGTTCTATCCACCACAGAAATAAAGAATATGGGCTTTAGAAGAATTAAGCAATCAGGTCTCCATCACAAAGCCAATGAGTTTGTACAGCAAGGCTATATTTGCCCAGATCATTTCTTAACCACTATCCTAGGACTATACAAAATGCCTTAGGAATAAATGGATACTATTTATTGAATAGTACTAAATATTTAGACTAAATATCATGAATTGGCCACAACTGATCCTCTCACATCCTTACAAATTCTAGACCTCTCAGAGATAGCAATATAGTATGCATTTCTTTGCTAAAAAAAAGTTGCTTTTGGGTTAACTTATTTATACACTACATGCAAGATATTTTGGAAGAATGCACATCTATTTTTGTAGTGTATAGTACCATTGACTAAACTTGTATTATTCCTAAAAATATTTAATAAATTATTCCTACACACATAAACATTACATATATGTATACTATATATGTGTAATTCATATTTTGTTATGGTAAATCTGAGTCTGGGAATGTAAATTGGAATTGATTTTTATTGTTACATATTCAAATATAGAATTTATTATACCATATTTTTAAAAATTAGTAATGAGTTTAGGGATTGTAAATAAAATGTAAAATTTGGGATGGAAGCATTCATATAGCTATTCCAATATTTTGACCGCAACTCCAACTCCCCTGGGCTCAAATAATAAAGAACAATTTATGCTCATATAACCAGATTCAAGGCAAAGTACAATCCAGAATTGGTTAATTTAACAGCACAATCATAATATCGTGGTTCCAAATTATTACCATCTTTCCACCCTGCCACCTTCAATGGCTGAATTTGTCCTTAGGCTGCCTATTATTACCATGAGATCACAGATCACAGGTGCAGTTACAAGCATAGGATACAGATATGACAACGTCCTTCAGAGAAAGAGGGATTCTCTCCTTATTACTGAACTTTATAAGATATAAGAAACAGATTCAAGCAGCTCTCAATTTAAAAAATAAATGCTTTTATTTATCTCATTAGCCAGGATTGCATCAAAAGACCAAACTAAACCAATGCCTGGCAACAGGAATGAGCCACAAAAACGGGCTTCTTAGATTACCCATGATTTACCCTTAAAACTTGGAATTAGCTCTGAGTAAAAGAAGGGAGAGAGGGAAGACCTCAAACTTATTTGAGACTGCAGTTATAAAGGGAGATAATGGCTGTTGTCAAACATAATATCTGCTACTCAGTATTTTGTTCATGAAAAATGGTTGTGTATTAGCCCCTCAACTGCAATGAAACTGAAAATATTTCACATGATATGTCATCTTACTAAATTCATAGAAACAAAAAATAAGATGGCTTTTTCCCAAGAGTGGCTAGAAATTCCATAAAATAGTTGGGTGATGTCTGTAAAATTATGTGATTTTAAAGTACAGCTGATAAATACTATCCCAGCCACTGGTTATAGTCACACTTATGAATTTTCACTGTGTAAAGAGTGAGTTTTCAGTTAGAGTATTAACTTAATTCTGGAGCTTACATACCAAGTAATATTGTAAATGTTACATGGCTTATGGGCTTATAGAAATTGTCCAACATAAACTGTTTAGGTGAAAATTGTCTATACTGACTTCTATATTTTTCCTTATAATTAGGGACATAATTTATTATTTGGAGAAGGTTTCCTTTTATGATATTTTTGATTTTTTTTTTACTAAATAGTATTTGGGAATAAAATATTTAGAAATCAAAACAAATACTGAGGAAACAGTAATACAGCAAAAGGTAAAATAAGGATATAAGGTTGGGAGCCATCTCATTGGCTCTCACAGAATTTTATCTATATTTAATCTGATCTATGTTTATAAAAACCATTCAATATTTTTCTTATTATAAACCTACTCATAGCTCAACAATCATTTAATGAATACCCTGGTATACTGTATGACTTGATAAGAGTTACTGAATAATCTGTACTTTAGTATTTTTTAATCTATAAAATGCAAATCAAAACCACAATAAGATATCACCTCACACCTGTCAGAATGGCTATCCTCAAAAAGTCTACAAATGGCAAATGTTGGCAAGGATGTGGGAAAAAGGGAACACTTGTACAATGTTAGTGGGAATGTAAATTAGTGCAGCCACTATAAAAAACAGTGTAGAGACTCCTCAAAAACTAAAAATAGAACTACCATATAACCCAGCAATTCCACTCCTGGGTACATATCTGGAAAAAAAACAAAAACACTAATTTGAAAAGGTACAGGGCACCCCATGCAGCACTATTTACAACAGCCAAATATAGAAGCAACCCAGTGTCCATCAACAGATGAATGGATAAAGAAGATGTGGTATGCATATATAATGGAATATTACTCAGCCATAAAAGAGAATGAAATTATGCCATTTACAGCAATGTGGATGGACCTAGAGGATATTATGTTTAGTGAAATAAAGTCAGAGAAAAACAAATACTATATGATATCACTTATATGTGGAATATTTTTTAAAAATACAAATGAGTATATATGCAAAACAGACTCACAGCTACAGAAGACAAACTAGTGGTTAACCGTGAGGAGAGGAAATGGGGAGAGGCAAGTTAGGGATATGGGATTAAGAGATACAATCTACTACATATAAAATAGATAAGCAACAAGGACATATTGTATAACACTGCGAATTATGGACATTATCTTGTAATAACTTTTAATGGAGTATAATCTCTAAAAATACTGAATCACTATGCTGTATACCTGAAACTAATATTGTAAATTAACTATACTTCAATTTTAAAAAATACCTATATTTTAGAGTATCAGCTAGCATTATATCATAATCATCATCATCATTACTATCCTCATCTGGTGGCATAAAAACATACTTTATATATTTTAGAGGGAAAGATGGATTTGCTTTGGGGAGTTGGGCTGCTATTTCATAAAAAATAGTTTTGTGACTATATTTAAATATAATTCAAGTCCATCTATCATTTTTGAGATAACACTGAACAAAGAGGGGCAGATTCTATTTCCAATAATGCAAGGCATATTATAGGTTTTTTTATTATGAATATTTTCTTATAACAGTTTTTCTTTCCAAAAAATGTTTTTAGTTTAGACTGACAGACTGACCCCAAAAGCTTTGTATGTGTGTGTTTATCTTTCTTTGTTCGTTTGTTTTTGTTTGTAGAGCATATGCATTTTGGGAGTTGTGAGTGTATGTGTATCTGTGTTTAATGCTTGTCACATTAGAAAGAAATTTTAAAGAGACATATTAGGAAGAGGCTTTTCCAGGGCAAAACACTAGCTTGATTTTTCTTTACTACTGGCTCAAGAAAAAAAAATATGAAAGAGACTTCACTGGTTTAGTACTGCACTACTTGAACTATTATTACCTATATGTGAACAAATCACGCATTAGAAACATATCAGTGTCTAATGTTACTATGTTCTGAGTCTGGAGGTCTGTCCATTGCATCTGAGTGAGAAAAGGAGATATCTAAGGAAGCTGCATGTCAGGCATACTGGGAGCAAAAATAGAACTGAGGAAGGAACTTCGGTAAATTCGATTGTGACAAAATGAGGACGTTTTCAGCAAAATTAAAAATGAGATTAACCAGAAGAAGGGGAGAGGAGGAGGCTATGGGAGATTTGAGGGAGGATAGAATATACAAGATTTTGCAAAGTTATTGGCATGTGGAAGAGAATGGTGATAAGGCAGGAAATATACACACGAATATAAACACGCACATCTATATCATGCTTATAATTTTAAAGCACTTTCTAAGATATAAAAAGGCCTTTGTTATTTTATTGAAATAGATGTAGTATTAAATGTGCATTTCCTGAGTTTTCTTTTAAAGAAAATGGCTTTTCAAAACGAAATACTTCATGCAAAAATTAGGCATAATTACACGAGTCATAATTTACTTCATTATTACACAATGTAATGCTTGAAGTGGGGGTAGAGGGAGTTAAGAGTATTTCCAGAATTAGAATTCTTGGTGGAAGATTCTAAAGCAAAAGGTGTTAAAGTAGCAGATTTACCTGAATAAGCAGAAGAATTTAGTACATAATCCAGGAATTACTGGTTTTTGTCCATCCAACTTTACTTTTCATCCAGTGGATTTCACTAAAGGAAGGCATTTAGAGTTATGGTCCCATTGAAGTTTATTTGAAACAACCATACATCCTCCTTTAGATTCCATGAAAAGTGAGTGCTTGGATGTAGAGTCCTGAGAGTTGCAGGATGCATATGAAAGGGCTCAATGTATCTTGTGAACTATGACTGCCTGCCTGTGGGTGCAAAACCTGTGACAAACAGTGCAAAGAGCAGGTACCTATTTTCAACCACTATTTTTCCATTGTTGCAGAGCTGAATGTGAGTATAATCCTCCAAATGTGTAAAAAAGCACTTGCCTGCTTAAGAAATCTGAATAATAATAAAAGGTATAATTTAATTAAATAGCAGGGTATTGAGTAAGGAGGTTTATCAAGAAATTAAAGGTGAAGGAAATTTTAGGAAAGTATTGGATTGGCAGAAACACCTAGAATTACACCTGGCTCCTAATTAGCAGAAATAATCTACAAACCATTTTATTCAGTGGTGTGCCCTTTGCTGTGAATATATTTTCATCCTTACTCAGAAAGACAGTTTTAGGATTTTACCAGTATTCTACCTCTATTCAGTTTTATATGTACTGCCCAACATTATTCACTTGGTATACATGGACAAGTTAAAGTAATTATTTAGAAGTATAACTTATTTTGTATCCCCTGTTTACAACTGAGTGTAGTAATGCCTTCCCAGACGGAAGGCAAGTGTCCAGGAATATCAATTTATTGAGTTCCCCCTACAGGGCTAAGATTTTTTATTATGTGACAGATCAATTTATTGCTGTCTTGTAACACTGATAAATTGTGATTACCAATGATCATGACAGTTGGCATTCTCAAAGTTTCTTGGTGAATGTAGTAATAAAATGACAAATGTTGTTTAGTTGTTACTCACACATGTACTTTAGAATTCTCACCCTACTACTCAGCCATGAAGTCCTGGTAACTGGTTTAGGAAGACTATTTGAGTTCAGTACTAATAATCACTCCTCCTCTTAAGCTAGCCTGTTTTCTTGAACTTAAACTACTCTACCAACAGTCTACTTTTTCTTGGTTTAATATATTACAGAGACACTCCTTAGAACAGACTCTATTTGAAGTCTTCCTATCAATTCTCTAGAAATGCTCAAATTTTGGGTGAACAGAGTAAGGATATGAACACAGGTCATCACAAGCCATTTAGCTCACTTGAATTAATAGCCACAATGTTATGCTTATGGGAACTCTTTAGAACTATGTATTCAGAAGGCAGGGAAAAAATTAGTGGAATATGCTTCTCAGAGGCATGAATAAGATAAATTGGACAACTCTATTTTTAAAGGGCAACATTCAAGAACAAAAACTACATTTGAAGCTAATGAAAGGTTACATCATATGGGAATTATTGAAAAATACTTTTTGATAGGAGGCAATTGACTAGAAATGGATATCCTAGGAAACAATGGAAGGTATGAAGCATGAATACAAAAAAAATCAATTTGAAAGGAGAAAGCGTTATAGGCTCATACCTTTGCTACTTGCTGTCACAGAGAGCTTTTTTTCAGTTTTTCCATTTAAATTATATGATTGTTATAAATATTGCTTTTTTAAAAAAAATAAAATGTACTATCACAAAACTTTTTATCTCCTAAATTCAGTAATTTTTCTGAGATCTTTGGAAAGTCGAAATACAACTCTATGAAAGTCTTAACCTGTGGTTCTGCTTTATTTGTTTTCTCCATTCCCCCAAAACCTGATTTATACCTTGTTAATAATATTTTCTTCAAAATGTTCAACACAATCCAGCTGACCCATATTCTAGTTCCTGCCCTCAAATGTGAATGGGAGATAGTTACTACAGTTGTCATCTCTTCATTCTCTCATTTAGAAAAGTGTTTTATTTAATTCAAAATCATCACCTACTTTTACTAGTTTACCTGAATCCAGCATTCTGTTTATTCAAACTCCCATCCTTTAGCTATTTACTGTATGTGGTAGTTCTCTACAGTCTAGCTATTTTATTTCATTGCATTCTTGGATATATTTTAGTCATATCTTTTGAAGAAAATGAGATCATTAGAATATATTTCATCAGAAGTATCATTTATAGATAAGCAAATTGAGTACTGAAATACTTCAAACCAATATGCAGCAATCCTATATATGAGGGGAATATAAAATGTTCCTATAATTTAACATGTTAGATTTTTTTTAAAGACTTTTTTTTGATGTGGACCATTTTTTTTTTAAGTCTTTACTGAATTTGTTACAATACTGCTTCCGTTTTATGTTTTGGTTTTTTGGCCACGAGATATGTGGGATCTCAGCTCCCCAACCAGGGATCGATCGCACACCCCCTGCATTGGAAGGCGAAGTCTTAACCACTGGACTGCCAGGGAAGTCCCTAACATGTTAGATTTTAATATAGTTGCTATGGTGTCTTAGACGTATTGTTATTTTCTTGATATCAGTTTAAGTCCAATTCTGAGTCCTTATTCTGCCAGATGAGTGAGTTATTCAAACTGCTACTCCAGAATTATCCCAAAGTTCTACATAGAAGCATTATGTCAGGGAAGAATCTGTGATTGACAGCAATCCCCCTTAGCTTATGCTGAGATACCCAATGTACAGTCTGTAAAACCTTTAGTCTATTACCTCTGTTGATTTCAAACCAGCTTCTAACCTCTGTGCCCATAATCCAGCCTCTGAAGGTACATCACAGAGTCAACCCTCTCCTCTACTCCAAGTCTTATCACCCCAAATATGTACCACAGGTTTGTAGACACACTTCTCATTACTTCCTCCCCACCTCTCAATTTTCAACTTCTTTGTTGTCTTTATAAGCTTTATCCTTTCCCAATTCTGTTGCCCTCCAGAGTAGGGAAGTAAGAATACACTCCCAGAATAACCCCCTCAATAAGTTTAGACTTCTACAAAAGTCAGAAATAAAGGCTCCAGGCAACTACTGTTTTCTGCTCTGCCAAAGTAATCTAAAGTAAAGAAATGCAAGGGACCTGGGCATATGCTTGGAAGGAGGAGTAAGAAATAGGGAGAAATACAGAAACACACATTTTTACCTCACTAAATTTCCCTAACATGTAAACAAATATCTCAAATGCTTTAAAAGTTTCTTTAAAGTCTATTTTCAGGCTGATGCCTTCAAACAACTAAGATATACAGCTATGATAATGCAAATGAGGTCAATATACTATATGCCTCATCTAAGGTCAAATGGGGAAAACATGAGCAAATTGGTCTTGCTTCATGAAATTTATAATATAGCAGAGAAAATAAATATCAAAAATACAGGCATACCTCAGAGATGTTGCAGGTTCAGTTCCTCACCACTGCAATAAATTGAATATCGAAATAAAGTGAGTCACACAAATTTTTTGGTTTTGCAGAGCATGTAAAAGTTATGTTTCATTATATTGTAATCTATTAAGTGTGCAATAGTATATGTCAAAAATGTATATATCTTAATTAAAAAATACTGTATTACTAAGAAATACTAATCATCATCTGAGCCTTCAGCAAGTCGTAGTAGTAACATCAAAGATCACAGATCACCATAGTAAATACAATAGTGAAAAAGTTTAAAATATTGTGAGAATTACCAAAATGTGACGCAGAGACACAAAGGGAGCAAATGCTGTTGAAAAAATGGTGCTGATAGACTTGGTCGACATTGGTTGCCACAAAACTTCAATTTATAAAAGAACTCAATATCTGTGAAGTACAACAAAGCAAAGTGTAATAAAATGAGGTATGCTTGTATAGGAATACCTTTGATAAAGACAAGAACAGTGTGAGAGGGCCTGGTTTGAGTGTTAAGCCATAGATTCTATCTTGGTCTGTGTATTAGTTTTATACTGCTGATTTAACAAATTACTATAAACTTACTGCCTTAATACAGCACAAATTTACTATCTTAAAGTTCTAGAGGTTAGAAGTATAACACAAGTTGCACTGGGCTAAAACCAAGGTGTTGGCAGGGCTGTGTTCCTTTCTTGAGGCTCTTAGCAGAAAATTCATTTCTTTACCTTTTCCAGCTTGTAAAGGTATCTAACATTCCATGGCTGATGATCTACTTTCTCCATCTTCAAAGCCAGGAACGTTGCATATCTCTGACCATTTTTCCATAATCACAGCTCCTTCTGACCACAGTCAGAAAAGGTTCTTGTCTTATAAGGTTTCATGTGATTAGATTAAACCCAACTGAATACTCCAGGATACTCTCCCCATCTCAATGTCTTTAATGTAATAACACCTGCAAAGTCCCTTTGCAATGTGAGGTAACAAAGTCACATCTCCTGGGAATTAGGATGGTGATGTCTTTTGGTGGGCCCATTATTCTGCCTACAAAAGACTGAGTTTAAGGATCTTTGAAACAGAATTTTTCATGGGTATTTTTTGTACTATATTTAAAAATTCCTGCTCTCTGGTTGTAAAAGAATCATATTAAGTTTCTTCCTAAGTTTTCAGAATGGATTTCTAGTGTAATTTAATTGGTTTTAAGCTTGGGCATGGGAAGATTAGCCAGGAAGGACAGAAAATTCGTTTCTGGACCCCACTAAATATTTTGATTAGAGCATAAGAGGATGAAAATTGACATAACAAGTTTCAAGTGGATAGCGCAAAGATCTTTTTCTTAATCCTTTTTTAAAAAAAATAGAACCCAAGTCAGTGTGTTTCAAATAGTAATATTAAGGCCCTAAATAATTGATTTTTCTGTTGACCATATTTCGTCAAAGTGTGATCTTAGAAAGTAGCTTACTGTGGAGTGCTTAATGCTAGATTTAAATCCTAAGCAATTCAGGGAACAATTAGCAGTAACAGCCCTAACTCCAAGAGTAAATATTCTGACATAAATGGTAATGCCTCTTAAGTATGGAGATAAGAGACAACAAAACGAGGGAGTAACATCTATCATTGAAATAAATTCTTGTAGATTTTCTAAGTCAAATAAATTTTTGTTTCTCAAATGAATTGCTCTTCCTGAGTAAAAATATCATATTTCTGGTTAAAATACAGATAGAAATAGGATTAAATATAATATGGGTGGTGAGAAAGTGTTATCTCTAATAATGACCTCACAGAAATAAAATGTATTATATCACTTGAGAAGTGATAAAAATGTGCTTTAAAATTCAAATTAGGTTGAAAGAAAGACTAATTTATAGGAATGTTAGAACAGTGTTTAAATGATTTATGTAGCAAAGGAAAATGCATTTTATAGAATATTATTTAAAAAATATTTTTCCCTAGGGCTTCCCTGGTGGCGCAGTGGTTGAGAGTCCGCCTGCCGATGCGGGGAACACGGGTTCGTGCCCTGGTCCGGGAGGATGCCACATGCCGCAGAGCGGCTGGGCCCGTGAGCCATGGCCGCTGAGCCTGTGCGTCCGGAGCCTGTGCTCCGCAACGGGAGAGGCCACAGCAGTGAGAGGCCCGCGTACCGCAAAAAAAAAAAAAAAAAAAAATCCCTAAAGCATATGACTAAACTGAACAACTTAACCTAAAGCAGAAATCCCTATACTGTATTAAATAATTTTGGGGGAAAATGTTGACATAAAAGGAAATAAATGATAAAAGTATGAAAAATCACATTGTTTTTAACAGTGAATCAAATTTAGAAAAGTGCAATACAGTAGTAAATTGTTTCATATATTAAAAAAGAACCTGTATATACCCAAATTACCACCTTGACAGTAACAGTTCCTTGAATTCAAGCAAATAGAAGTGAAATCCTTCAAAATTCTGTGTAACTTAACATAAATTATGCTCTAAAATATTTTAATGCTCTAGAAATGTGACCAGAAGTGTATTATATGCAATAGTTTTATAGTGTAGATATTTTAAGCAATAAAAATACAGTTATAACTGGAGTTCTGTGTTGACAGTTTTGTACCTCTAAAAATATATATCTAGCATAGAGTAGAAAAAAACTCCAAAATTGCCATATGAGATTACTGTGGGACTCTGAACAGTTCAGCTTCCAATAACAAAGAAAATACTTATGAAATGAATATAGGACCCATAACCTTGGTTTCCACTTTTAGCATCTAGACTTACTAGAGTTTTCAAAATATTGGGTTGGCCAAAAAGTTCATTCAAGTTTTTCTGCAACATCTTACACAAACATTAAGATTTTTTTTTTTTTCAGATTTCCTTTGGAATTTGTCTGATTTTTTCAGAATGGGGTATGGGTTTCCGGAAGGAAGACCATGGCTTTTCATTACAGCATATCACGTGTACATAGGATCAAAATGACTTAACATTGTAGATGTTGACCTTAATCTCCTCACTGGAGCAGTATTTGTCAGGTTTCCACACCTAACGTTTTTTTTTTCTCCCTTTCCACACTGTGCTCTTTATAAGGAAGTACAGCCCAAACTTAATGGTGGGGAGTTATACTACACCTCCTTGGAGGCAGAATACCTACATAAATTATTAGAAATTCTTCTACGTAGGAGATTTTTCTTTTCTCCCCCAATTATCCATTTTATGGAAATATATATCAATATGTACTCATGGATATTTATTTTATACTTTTGTTTATAATCCAATACTACTCTATTTAGTGGCTCATATTATTCACTGGTGGTATACAGAAAAACAATTGACTTTGTATATTACCCTTGCATCCTGCAACCTTGCAGTACTCAGTAAATAGTTCCAGGAAGTTTTTTCTTGATTCTTTGGTATTTTCTTGATAGATAATCAGGTTATGTATGAATAAGAATACCTTTATTGAATCCCTTCAAATCTATGTAATCCCTTTCTTTTTCTCATCTCCCTTCCAGTGAGATTTTGAGTAAGGGTGCTAAAAGAGGATAACCTTGCCTCATGGCAAATCTTAAGGGGAAAATATCCAGTATTTTCACTATTGAGTGTGACATTAGCTATCTTTTTTTTAATGTTGAGGAAGTTCTTCTTAATTTTTAATTTGTCCAGAGTTTTTATTTTGAATGGGTATTGAATTTTGTCAAATGCTTTTTCCACATCTATTAATACGATCTTATGATTTTTTTCTCTAGTCTGTTCATGTATCAGATTATATTGTTTGATTTTTTAATTTTGAACCAGTCTCACAAAACTAGAATAAATCCCATTTTATCATGGGGTATGATAATTTTTATACATTCTTGAATTTGACTTGCTGATATTTTATTGAGGTTTTTTACATCTATGTTCATGAGAAACATTTGTCTGTAGTTTTCTTGTAGTATGTCTTACTTTCTTGTAATTAGGTTTAGTTTATTTTTATCTGTTTTCTTAAACTAGATCCTGAGATTATTGATTTTAGATCTTTTTTCTTCTCTTATATGCATGTTTAATGCTATAACTTTCTCAGCAGCAATTTCACTGCATCCCACAAATTTAGGTAAGTAATATATTCATTTAGCTTAAAATATTTTTAATTTCTCTTGAGACTTTGACCTATGTGTTATTTAGAAGTGTGTTGTTAAATTTCCAAATATTTGGAGATATTGAGCACTCTTTCCCTTACTGATTTCTAGTTTAACATCATTGTGGCCCTCAGACATAGTTTATATAATTTTTATTTTGTTAAATATGTTAAGATGTGTTTTGGTGAATGTTCCATGGGAATTTGAGAAAAAGGTGTATTCTGCTGTTAATTATTCTCTTATTTAATTTTTAAAATTAATAAACTAATTTTTGTTTTAGCAGTTTTAGGGTCACAACAATACTGAATGGAAAGTACAGAGAGTTCCCATATACCCCTTGTATCCATACATACACACTCCCCCTCACTGTTGACATTCCCATCTGCTACGAGTGATGGATCTACACTGACACATCCTTATCACCCAGAGTCCATAGTTTACATTGGAGTTCACTGTTGTTATTGTACATTCTGAGGGTTTGGACAAATTTATGGGTTTGGACAAGCATGTATCCAACACTGTAGTATCATACAAAATAGTTTTCATGCCCTAAAAATATACTATACTCTGCCTGTTCTTCTCTCCCACATCCCAAACCCTGGCAACCACTAATATTTTTACTGTCTCCATAGTGTTTCCTCTTCCAAAATGTTACAGAGCTGAAATCATACACTTGTAGCCTTTTCATATTGGCTTCTTTCACTTAGTAATATGTTTTCCTTTCATGTCTTTTCATGGCTTTCTCACTTACTTCTTTTTATTACTAAATAATATTCCATTTTCTGAACATACCAGTTTATTTACCCATACACCTACTAAAGAACATCTTGGTTGCTTCCATATTTTGACAATTATACAGTCATACTTCATTTTATTGTGCTTACTTTATTGCACTTTGCAGATATTGAGTTTTTTACAAATTGAAAATTTATAGCAACCCTGCATCAAACAAGTCTGTCAGTGCCATTTTTCCAACAGCATTTTCTCACTTTGTGTCTGTGTACCACATTTTGGTAATTCTTACAATATTGCAAACTTTTTCATTGTTATTTACATGTTATGGTGGTCTGTGGTCAGTGATCTCTGATGTTACTATTGTAATTGGGATTTTTTAGCAATAACGTATTTTTAATTAAGATATGAACTTTTTTAGACATAATGCTATTATATACTTAATAGACTAAAGTACAACGTAAACATAACTTCTATATGCACTGGGAAACCAAAAAATGCGTGTGACTTGCTTTCCTGCAATATTCACCTTATTTCAGTGACCTGGAACTGAACTGGTAATATCTCTGAGGTAGGGCTGTAAATAAAGCTGTTATAAACATTGGTGTACAGATTTTTGTGAGGACACAAGTTTTCAATTAATTTGGGTAAATACCAAGGAGAACAACTACTGGATCATATGGTAAGAGTATGTTTAGTTTTGTAAAAAACTTCTAAGCTGTCTTCCAAAGTGGCTATACTATTTTGCATTACTATCAGGAATAATACTATCAGGAATAAATGAGAGTTCCTGATTCTCCACATCCTCACCAGAATTGGTATTGTTAGTGTTCTGGATTATAGCTATCTTTTTTTTTTTTTTTTTTTTGCGGTACGCGGGCCTCTCACTGTTGTGGCCTCACCTATTGTGGAGCACAGGCTCCAGACGCACAGGCTTAGCGGCCATGGCTCACAGGCCCAGCCGCTCTGCAGCATGTGGGATCTTCCCAGACCGGGGCACGAACCCGTGTCCCCTGCATTGGCAGGCGGACTCTCAACCACTGCGCCACGAGGGAAACCCTGGATTATAGCTATGTTAACAAATGCATAGTGGTGTTTAGTTATTGTCTTAATTTGCAATTCCATAAACTATGGGTAAACTTTATTTATTTATTTTTTTGCAATGCTCAATAAGTGATGTTGGCTCCCTATTACCTACTAGATTAAATCCAGGTTTAACTTAGCTTTCAAGAATTGCATAAAGGAGTGATATCACCAAGATGGCAACATACGTCATTCCTAACTTCGCTCTTCATAAGAAGAACAATTAACAACTATTCTTGGAGAAGACACCACTAAGAAAATCCTAGAACACAGGGTGAAACTGAAGCATTCCCCTGCACCACAGAGACTGAGACAGACCACATTAGAAGGATAAGATTAGTAGCTAGATCTGATCATGTTGCCCCTCCCCCAGGCCAGTGCAGCCCCATACTGAGAAGTCTCTCCTAAGCCTACAGTTGCTCCAGTGGGAAAAAGTACTCAGGGTGGACATCCAGTTCCCCAAGCATTGTGGGTCACTTCTTGGGAGTCCCCACTACAGTCTTACCCCATGTGAATTGCAGGAGAATCTGCAGGGCTTGACTGGGAATCTGATTTTGAGAGAGAAGGGGGTAGAGCCTTGCAACAACTAACACCCTGATCTTGGTAGACCAAGTACCTACCTAAAGCACCCAAGCAGCAGTCCCAGCCAGTGGCTTTGCTTATCTGCAGAGCCAAGATGGTGGTGCAGTCTGATCAAGGAACTTGGTGGGGTGCAAATCTGCCTGATTTGGGATATCAAATGAGGAACCTAGCCCTGCCTGACCAGAAACTCTGGCCAGAGCACCTGGAAGCTGTAATCCAGCAATATTCAAGCAAGGAGTCCAGCAGACAGAGCTGACTGACCACAGAGCAAATCCAGTATCACCTTTTGGCCAGGGAACTTGGGAGCATGAGTCAGCTTGAGTGAAGACCACAAGCAAACTTTCCTGGCCTTGGAGCTGGTTCTGCCACCCTGCCTGGGCAGGGGAGCTAATTAATAGCCTCACTCACTGATGAGTATAGCTCTTAGCACTGCCCAACCAGAAAGCTGGACTGGACCACCTGGTAGGCTGATTAGAGCCAGCTCTCCCACTCTACTTGGGGAGAGGAGCTAATTCATAGCCTTGTCCACAGCTGAGCATAGCTCTCAGCTCCACCCAACTAAGAAGCTTGGCCTGAATACCTGGGAAGCTGCATAGTGTAGTAACACTCAAGTACAGAACCTGGCCAGCAGCACTGCCTCTCAGCAAAGCTTAGCAAGTGGCCCCATTCAGGCAGAGAACTTGGTATACAGTTCTGCTTGAGTCAAGAACCCAAACAAAGATACTGGTCTTGGAGCCATTTTTGCCACCATACCTGGCTGGGCAGGGGAGCTGATTCATAGCTTTACCACTGCTGATGGTAACTTCCAAACCTGCCTGACCAGGAAGTCTGACCTAAGTACCTGGGAAATGACTGGCCCAGTAGCACTCAAGCAGAGAGTGTAGCCAGTGGTTTTACCTATCTGAAGAGACAAGCCAGCTACACTGTCTGCCCAGAGAGTTTGGAGTATAGGTCAGCCTGGTTAGCTCCCCAAACAAGAGTCTTGTCAATCTTGGGGCTTGCTCTGCAACCCTTCCCTAGTCAGGGAAGCTATTTGGTAGTTCTGCCTACTGCTCCTGCTAACCAGGAAACCTAGCCAGAGCTCTTGGGAATCTTGGTAGCCCCCCCATGCATCCTCAATTATGGCAGCACTTGATCAGAGAACCCAACCAGTGGCTCTACATCTGCAGACCTAAGACAGTGGCCTCAATTGTCCAGGGAGCTTAGTGAGCAGGTGTCTAATTTGTTCCCCAAGGAAGAACCTTTTGGACCAGGGGTCTGTTCTGTAGCCCTAATGAAGCAGGGAAGCTAATTTATAGCCACACCCAAAGGCCAAATACAGTGTCCAGCCTGACCCAACCAGGAAACCTAACCAGAGCTTCCAGGAATTCATGTAGCCCATCTTGCAACTCTGATTATAGTGGAACTTGAGTGGAGAACTCTGTGGGCAACTCTACCCATCTGCAGAGTTAAGATGGTGACCTGTCAGGGCAGGGAACTTGGTGCATAGATCTGCCTAATTTGATCCCCAAACAAGAGCCTTGCCAGTCTTGGGACCTATATGGAGCCCCTTCTGGGTTAGGAAACTATGGAGCCCCTTCTGGGTTAGGAAACTATTTTATAGCTCTACCCACTGCTGAATATAACCTTCAGCCAGCCCAGTGGACCTAATCAGAACACACAGGAAGCTTTGTGGCCCATCATACAGCCTTACTTACAGTGACACTTGAACATAGAGCACAGCCTGGGTCTTTCCCCATATGCAGAGCAAAACTGGTGACCTCATATGGTCAGGAAATTCTGCATGCAATCTAGCCTGATTTGGGTCCCCAAACCATGAGCAGTTCATGCTTTGGAATCCATTCTGCTGCCCCTTCAGGCAAGGAAGCAAGTTCATAGCTCCAACAATTGCTAAGTATACTAGTTCCTATCATCTAGGAAGTCTGACCAGAGAACACAGGCAACCACAGTACAGCCTCCTTTGGGCAGGGAACCAAGCCAGCAGGCATATCCAACGGTTTTCAGCCAGCAGCACCCTCCCCCACCCCACCAACCTCAGAACACAGGCAGTGGTCTCACCCTAAAATAGACCCTGATAGCAAGTCCCAACTGCCAAAGGACATTACCAGAACACAAAGCTGAGCAGACTGGTAAAAAACTCTCCAACAAAATGAGCTTATAAAATCTGGAAAAGGAGACTGCTTACTCAAATGCACAGATACCAATGCAAGTAATCAAGTTTTGCAAAAAATCATGTAACCATGACACCACCAAAGGAAACTAATAAAGCTCCACTACTGACCCTAAAGAAATGGAGACCTATAAAATCTCAGACAATGAATTCAGAACAATCCTCTTGAAGTTTAGTAAATTACAAGAACACAAATACAGACAACTAAACAAAATTAGGAGAATAATGTATGAACAAAACGAGAAGTCAGCAAAGAATTAGAAACCATCAAAACAAACAACCTGAAATGCTAGAAATGCCTAAATAAATAAAACAAAAACTAAGAGAACTAAAAGGATAAATAAAAAAGCAATACAATAATAGCTGAAACTTTAATATCCCACTGTCAATAATGGATAGATCATACAGAAAATAAAGAAGGAAACAGCAGATTTGAACAACGCTATAGACCAAACAGACCTAACAGATGTACATAGGACATGCTATCCAACAAAAGCAGAACACACATTCTTTTCAAGTGCATGTGGAACAATTTCTGAGTAGACCTTATGTCAGGCCACAAAACAAATCTTACCAAGCTCAAGAAGACTGAAAGCATACCAAGTATCTTCTCTGAACAAAATGGTATGAAATTAGAAATTAATAGCAGGAAGAGGACTGAAAAACTAATGAATGCATGAAAATTAAACAACACTCTCCTGGACAGTCTCTTCAATAAGTGGTGCTGGGAAAAATGGACAGCTACATGTAAAAGAATGAAATTAGAACACTCCATAACACCATACACAAAAATAAACTCAGAATGGATTAAAGACCTAAATGTAAGGCCAGATACTATAAAACTCTTAGAGGAAACATAGGCAGAACACTCTATGACACAAATCACAGCAAGATTCTTTTTGACCCACCTCCTAGAGAAATGGAAATTAAAACAAAAATTAACAAATGGGACCTAATGAAAGTTAAAAGCTTTTGCACAACAAAGGAAACCATAAACAAGATGAAAAGACAACCCTCAGAATGGGAGAACATGTTTGCAAATGAAGCAACAGACAAAGGATTAATCTCCAAAATATACAAGCAGCTCATACAGCTCAATATCAAAAAAACAAACAACCTAATCCAAAAATAAGCAGAAGACCTAAATAGACATTTCTCCAAACAAGACATACAGATTGCCAACAAACACATGAAAAGCTGCTCAACATCACTAATCATCAGAGAAATGCAAATCAAAACCACAATGAGGTATCACCTCACACTGGTCAGAATGGCCATCATCAGAGAATCTAGAAACAATAAATGCTGGAGAGGGTGTAGAGAGAAGGGAACCCTCCTGTACTGTTGGTGGGAATGTAAATTGATACAGCCACTATGGAGAACAGTATGGAGGTTCCTTAAAAAACTAAAAAGAGAACTAACATATGACCCAGCAAGCCCACCACTGGGCATATACCCTGAGAAAACCATAATTCAAAAAGTCATGTACTACAATGTTCATTGCAGCACTATTTACAATAGCCAGGACGTGGAAGTAACCTAAGTGTCCATCGACAGACGAATAAAGAAGATGTGGCCCATATATACAATGGAATATTACTCAGCCATAAAAAGGAATGAAATTGAGTTATTTTTAGTGAGGTGGATGAACTTAGAGTTTGTCATACAGAGTGAAGTAAGTCAGAAAGAGAAAAACAAATACCATATGCTAATGCATATATATGGAATGTAAAAAAAATGGTACTGATGAACCTAGTGGCAGGGCAGGAATAAAGACACAAGTATAGAGAACAGACTTGAGGACACAGGCAGGGAGGGGAAGCTGGGATGAAATGAGAGAATAGCACTGACATATATACACTACCAAATACAAAATAGATAGCTAGTGGGAAGCAGCTGCATAGCACAGGGTGATCAGCTCAGTGCTTTGTGATGACCTAGAGGGGTGGAATATGGAGGGTAGGAGGGAAGCTCAAGAGGGAGGAGATATGGGGATATATGTATATGTACAGCTGATTCACTTTGTTCTACAGCAGAACTAACACAACATTGTAAAGCAATTATACTCCAATAAAGATGTAAAACAAATAAAAATAAAATCCCTTTGGGATTCTGAAAAAGAAAACAAAATGAAATAGAATGATCTTAAATAAACAACCTAACACTATGCCTCAAGGAACTAAAAAAGAAGAATCAACTAAGCCCAAAGTTAGCAGGAGGAAGAAAATAATAAAGGTTAGAGCAGAAATAAATGAAATAGAGAAAAGGAAAACAAAAGATTAACAAAACTAAGAGTGGGTTCTTTGAAAAGAAAAACAAGATTGACAAACTTTATCTAGACTAACCAAGGAAAAAAGAGAGGATCCAAATCAACAAAATTATTTTTAAAAGGAGACATTACAACTGATAGCACAGAAATACAAAATCATAAGAGGCGTCTGTGAATAAGTACACAGCAACAAAAGAAGAAATGGAAATATTCTTAGAAACATACAACTTACCATGATTGAATCAAGAAACAATTTCTGAATAGACTAGCAAGGAGATTTAATCAGTAATCAAAGTCTACCAATGAAGAAAAACCCAGGATTAGGTGGCTTCACTGGTAAATTTACCAATCATGTGAAGAAGAATTAATGCAAATCCTTTTCAAATTCTTCCAGAAAATCAAAGAGGAAGAAATACTTCCAAACTAATTTTATGAGGCCAGCATTACCCGATCAGAAAGCCAGAAAAGGACACTACAAGAAAAGAGAGTTACAGGCTAATACTCCTGATAAATATTGATGTAAATATGTCTAATAAAATACTAGTAAGCCAAATTCAGCAGCACATTAAAAGGATTATTCACCATGATAAAGGGAGAATTTTCCCTGGGATGCAAGAATGGTTGCACATATACAAATAAACAAATGTGATACTTGATATTAATAGAATAAAAGGAAAAAATCGTATGTTCATCTCAATAGGCACAGAAAAAACATTTTAAACAAGATTCAATATCTGTTCATGGTAAAAAAAAAAAACTCTTTAAAAATTGGTTATAAAAGGAACTTACCTCAACATAATGAAGGCCATATATGACAAGCCCGTAGCTAACATCATTCTCAATGGTGAAAAGTTGAAAGCTTTTCCTCTAAGTTCAGGAACAAGACAAGGGAGGCTCACTCTCACCACTCTTATTCAACATAGTACTGGATGTCCTACCCAGAGCAATCAGGAAAGAAAGAGAAACAAAAAGCATCAGAATTAGAAAGAAAGAAGTAAAATTATCTCTATTTGTAGATGACATGATTTTATATATAGACAATCCTCTTAGACTCACCAAAAAATATTAGATCTGCTCAAAAAATTCAGTAAAGTTGCAAGATACAAAATTAATATACAATAATCATTAGTGTTTCTATACATTAATGACAAATTATCTGAAAAAATAAAGAATATGATGCCTCTCACAATAGCATCAAAAACAATAAAATAGGAATAAATTTAACCAAGAAGGTAAAAGATCTCTAAACTGAAAACTATAAAACACTTAGGAAATAAATCAAAGAAGACACAAACAAATGGAAAAGTACCCCATGTTCATAGATTGGAAGTAATAATGTTGCTGAAATGTCCATACTACTCAAAGCCATCCATAGACTCAATGCAATCCCTATCAAAACTCCAGTAGCATTTTTTAGAGAAGTAGAAAAAATAATCTTAAAATGTATATGAAACCACAAAGACCCCCAAATAGCCAAAGCAATCCTGAGAAAGAAGAACAAAGCAGGAGGCATCACACTCTCTGATTTCAAGCTATACGGTAAAGGTATAGTAATCAATACAGTACTATAAAAATAGACAAGTAAACCAATGGAACAGAATTGACAGCCCAGAAATAAACCCATGTGTACATATATAGTCAACTAATATTTGACAAGGGAGCATTAATACTCAATGGAGAAAAGAGAGTCTCTTCAATAAAGGGTGCTGAGAAAATTCTCATGTAAAAGAATAAAACTAGACTGTATCTTACACCACTTACAAAATTTAATTTGAAATGGATTAAAGACTTAATTGTAAGACCTGATACCATAAACCTCCTAAAAGAAAACATAGGAAAAGTGCTTTTTTTTTTTTTGCAGTACGTGGGCCCCTCACCGCTGTGGCCCCTCCCACCGCAGAGCACAGGCTCCAGACGCGCAGGTCCAGCGGCCACAGCCCACGGGCTCAGCTGCTCCGTGGCAGGTGGGATCCTCCCGGACCGGGGTATGAACCCACGCCCCCTGCATCAGCAGACAGACTCCCAACCACTGAGCCACCAGGGAAGCCCAGAAAAGTGCTCTTTGACATGAGTCTTGGCAATCATTTTTGGATAAGACACTTAAAGGATGAGCAACAAAATAAAACACAAATGATTGAGACTACATCAATCTAAGAAGCTTCTGCACAGCAAAACAAAACAAAACAAAACAAGGAAACCCAAAACAAATTTAAAAAACAAAACAAAACAAAAACAACCCACAATAAAACCCAAAAACAAAAATGAAAAAACAAAAAAAAACCCAAAAACAAAAAAAACCCCACCCAAACCCAAAAAACAACAACAAACAAAACAAAACCAAAATAAAATGACAACCTACAAAATGGGAAAAAATATCCGTAAAGCATATATCTGATAAGGGGCTAATATCTAAAATATACTTAAAAAAACATACAACTCAGCAACAAAAACACCCAAATAATCCAATTTAAAAAATGGGCAAGGGACATAGACATATTTCCAAGGAAGACATACAAATGGCCAACAGATACAGTAAGTCCCCTACATATGAACATTTTGATGATGTCAATTGGTACAGCCACTATGGAAAACAGTATGGAGGTTCCTCAAAAAATTTAAAATAAAAATACCACATGATACTGCAGTTCCCTTCTAGGTATATATCTAAAGGAAATGAAAACACTATGTTGAAGAAATACATGCACACCTATGTTTATTTCAGCATTATTTACAATTGTCAAGACAGAGACAAACTAAGCATCCACTGATGGATGAATGGATAAAGAAAATGTGGTACTGTATATGTACACATTGGAATGTTATTCTACCATAAAAAGAAGGAAAGTATGAAGGTATGAAGGTATTCAAAAGGCCTAAACTCCTATAAGATAAATAAATACTGGGGAAGTAATAAAAAACGTGATTACTATAGTTAAGACTGCTGTATGGTATATTTGAAAGCTGCTAAGAAAGTAAATGCTAAAAGTTCTCATCACAAAGAAAATTTTTTTCTTTTTTGTATCTATATGAGATTATGGATGTTCACTAAACCTACTGTGGTAATCATTTAAGAAGATATGTAAGTCAATGTGATGTATGCCTTATACAGTGCTGTATGTCAATATACCCCATCAAAACTTATAAAAAGAGAACTGCATCAACTCATAACTACACCTCATTGTTTTTTGTTATTTGACAAATTATTTTTTCTGCTTTAACACATGTGGTTTGTACTGCAAATTAGTTATGTAAGCCAACTAATTACAATGTAATACAGAATATTACAAATGAATGCTGCTCAAGTATCCCTGCAAGCAACTAGAACAGCCTGAGTTGGGGTGAATGGATGATTTCCTGGAGTAGGTGACATTTTAGCTAGGCTTGTATAGTAGGTACAAGAAAGTCGATTGAAGAAAATGGCTAATGGGCAATTCAAGTAAATTAAATAGCATGTATTTAGTCCACAGAGCATAGGTGAGTTGAGGATTAAAAATATAATAATAATTTTTTCAGTATACCTAAAGCATGGTATGTGGATCTAGAAATTGCAATGGGTGAAGATAGAAGAGTAGAGAAGATTAATATAAGAAAAATCATGGGTATAGTATCAAGAATTTGATGTTTCCCCTAAAGATGTCACTGGCAGATTTTAGAAAGATGTGACATTGTCAGATTTATGTTTTAAATACAAGCTGGCAACAAGAAGGATGACATAGAGAAGGGAAACACTAGATGCCGGAAAATCAGTTTAAGAGACTTACAGTATCCAGATGAGAAACAACAGTGTTCAGCTTCTTCTGCTAGATTGTTAACATCTTAAGTGCATTAAATGGCATTCTACCTATTATTTATTGAAGTCCCCCTAATCTTTTCAAGGTAGTGACTGATACATTGTGTTCTTTACTAGCTAATCTCATAGAATCATAGGAAAGAGTACAAAGAGGCCAAATGAACCCCTTTCATACATGAAGTACAAGTCAATGTCCCTTTTAAAGTGAAGGGGGAAAAAAAACACCTAGGATATGCATGACATTAGACATATATATTTCTGTAGCTATTTTAGCTCTTTCAATTAACAATTATCATTTGGGGGAAGTTAACTGATTGTTGAATGAGTACAATATGAGAGGTATACTGATATTCAAAAGTCTGATTATCACTGATTACCAAGTTAATTATTGACTCAATCCAAACATTTAAAAGGTTAGCTTTTGCTTTCCAAACATACCAGATTCTGTGTCTGCAAAGCTTACAATACACAGCCATGAAATTAACATAAACTGCTCCTCTTGGCAATACATACAAGGTTCTGGAAAAGAATGAGCTTAAATATGTGAAAAAAAGTCAGATTGACATAATATGAGCCAGAAAACACTGTAATGGTTAAAGGGAACGAGAGCAGCCTGTGTAAAGCTGTCCATCAAGAATTGACATGTGTTATATGCATAGCAGGACACTGAGTTTGTTGAAAGTGCTTAGAATTTGGCAAGCCTGTGCAGAGGGGAATGCAGCAAATTTTACTTTGAAGGACAAAACAGCTTGGAATGTGAAAATGCTAATGACGAGATCATTCAGTAAGAGTTACCAAGCTATTCCAAAAAGACATTTATCTAAGAGTTACATTATACTTCATATCATTACAGGCAAAAGTAAGTTTCTTCAGGAAGGAATCCTGCAAGACTTTTCTTGGTTTTTGCTCACTCTGGGAACTGGAACCTTAACTCTAATGGACAGGTAATAGATATCAGTTTAGGCTTTTGTTGTTGTTTTGGGTGGAGAAAATATAGTAAGAGTTTATCATGATAAGCCTATAATTTGATTTAAATAATGAACTTTATGTAATGATAACACGTAATTTATATATGTAGATATACATTTACATCGATTTTATATATGTATATGTTTATCTACATAAATAAAACTAGTTGATTTTGGTGTCTAACTTCAATTCTGCCTCAGTAAGGGATTTATGTTCATCCTGAACCAGAGAGGTGGTGGAGGTAGAGTGAGAATTAAGACTCTTTGCAAATTCAACCTGAAACACTTCCATATTTTCCAAGAACTGGTTTGGGTTGAAATGGCTGACTGGGCTGGTGCTTTCTGTAAGCCATTTATTGGCTTTTATTAAGAAGATTGCCTTTGATTAGGCACTTGCCCAAAGTGCTCTGTGGAATTCTTCCACTTTCCTTATAAACTACCAGCCAGAAATGATTACCCATATCTGCAGTTCTAACCTAAGAACATTATTTCTACTCTCTTTCTACCAAAATCTGCACTTGTCTTCTTAGATGATTGAGTTCTCTCCCCTTGCCCTGTCAAAAGGATAGTACTGAAAGCTCTTTTCTTGCTTCAGAGTATGAACTGAAAATGGACTCACATTTGACTGTTACTATAAAATGTATTCTTTAATATTACTAAATATTCTCCTACAAGGGTTACTATGGAGTTGTCCAGGACTTTATTTAGTTAATTCATGACCAAGATTGTGATGGTTACATATATAACTGAATTAATCATGGTAAGAATCAGCAGAGTCTGCAAATGGAGCCAAATTATTTTTTAATCAGCATCTGTAAAATGCATTCATTGTTTTGTGACAGAAACTACATGACACAAAATTTGACATGCTCTTTTCTAGGAGGTCAATAAATAGTTGGTAATTGGGGTTGTAACAGAAAACAGACATTTTAGCAAAGCCTGCATGTCTATGCACTTCTGAAGAGGAATTCCACAAATTTTATTACCTCCTTATATTCATGTATGTAAAGCAATTAGTTCTTTACAGAAAACCTTATCCCCTTGCAAGCACTTGCATCTTTCATAAGAAGTTTTAGACTCTGTAAATAAAGTCTTTACCAAATAAGCAGGTGGCCTTTCTTAGGTACACTTATTATGAAAGAAAAGATGAATTTACATGAGCTAAGTTCTTTCAAGTACCTGACAGAGGCAATTCTTTTAACAAGATTTATGAAAAGGGGAATATTTTGTGAAAAATCACCAGTGCAGCTTTGAGTGGTAGAGTATGAGGTCCTTTTGACCCTTGTGGTTTAGAAATAGACAGTGACTTCAAACAATCACTTAGCTCAAATAATATTGCTAAGAAAAATATGGCCCTGTGTGATCTTCATTTTGGCCTTATACTTTAAAATTATTTTAAAAAGTGAAGATGACTGTAGAAAATAACTTATTACAAAGGACACTTAAAATAAGAAAAATATAATAGAGCACTAGACAGAAAATACAAAAAGTAGGGATTCTAGCTCAACTCAACTACTTGTTTACATGACATTCACTTCACAAAACATATGTAAAATGAATACAGAAAACTCCCAATTTATAACAGGGTAAAAATGCACATACTTATTCTGAAAATGGCTAGAGAAAACAAATTACTATACAAAAGCATAAATGTTACTATCATCATCTTTTTCAACTGCTGACATTCTACCAAGATAACCAGTTGGCAAGCAAAGATGTATTTGCTATTTACTGCAGTAATAGACAACACCACCTTGACAGAGTCTTAGCAGTGTCTCTAAAAGGTAGTTAGCAAGTAGGTATAGGAATTATGCTCTGATTTAAGAGCATAATATGCTCTGATTTAATGCAGCAGTCCAAAATTCATGATATAATAATTGAGAATTGATAGAGAGTGATGAAGTTTTTGAATATGTCTTGATGAATGACCATTCATCTGATAAGAGAATGTTTTCCCTGGTTGAGGGAGCCAGTGCCCTGAGAAGGCAGGCCAAAGGAGTAGTCTATTATTTACATAAATACATTTTCAGGAAGTTTCTGAAACAAATAATAATAATATATAATATTCATAGGCAAGAATTTCCTGAAAAAGTAAAATGTCAATTTAGATAGTCTTAGTTTAGTTTTTGATCCTATTAACTCTGTGTTTACATGTAGTTTCTCATAGTTATCAAGTTAAGCAAATGTTATCAAGTATGAGCTATGCTGAGGCATTCTTCTATAAGGTGCTGTACATAGCAAATCTTACTTAATTCTTACAGCTAGTCTACGGTGTTATTTTCACCATTTTAAAGATCCAGAATGTGAGGTTATGACTCTTCTTCAATGTCATTAGTCCTATTTCTTTTAAATAGAAAGAAAGCAAAAAACAGAAAATAAAATAAACAAGCAATTGATAGGGCACTGAACTTTTAAAAGATATTTGCTTTTTCATTAGTTCATTTAGGGTAAGGTTGTACATGTGTGCTCATTTCCACCCAGGAATGTTACAGGCACAGACTAGATTACTAATGCTTGTATTCCCCCTGGAAGACATTAAAAAGACTGAAAAAATTCAAATCTTTTGACTCTTAGTCAAGTTCTTAGAAGATGAAGGCACAACTGTAAAGTTGCCTTAACCTTCTATCATTAAGACTATAGTAGAAAAATAATGATAGATTAAAACTGCAAGGATATAAATTAGTGGCTCTCTAGCACATGAAAAATATTGTTGTATTTAGTGAGTTAAATTCAGGGTGTATAAGTACAGAAAGGTACTGCCCATATAGGAAGTGTGAACATCTTCATCAGACTCTGAACTAAATCTCAGAATTGGATAAACTCTGAATCTGCACAAATTCCAATGACTACTTCACCCTCTAATCAAGTGTCCTCTACTTCTCATATTACAGGAGTTAGAATTATCACTAAGAGGGAAAAAAATGAGTAATAAAAAGGTCAAGAATAAATAAGACATTTTTTAAAGAGATTCTTATTTAACAAAGTATTGTTTATAAGATTCACGAGTTCATATATATTTTATTTATGATAAATTCATGCAAATGATGGATTAAAATTAATTTAAAAGAGAAAATATCTCTACGGAATGTTTTGTAACTCATCAGTTTGAGCTTGATTTGTATTCCATTTAGGAAAAACATTTTCTGTATCTTTAAAAAATAAACATTTTGATTACAGAAAGCTAGAAATTTTTACTATACTAATTACTGCTTATAATTAAGCAAGCTTATTTTAGAACAAATTTACCTGAGTAAGGTGAAAATTACATATCAGCTGATCTTGAGAAAATTCATGAACTATAAAAGGACCATAAAAATATAAAAGAAAAAGAAAACTGAAAACCTGTTCTTGAATTTGCACATCAAGCAGATTAAGAACAAATTTAGTTTTCTATACTTAGAGACATACTTTGAGAGGAAATCAAAAAGCAATTAAGAATATCACCAAAGTTACAGAAACCCATTACTTATATGTTCATTATACAAAACTAAGAGATGTTGCCTTTGGCACTGCAAGATAATATATTCCTCCTGAGAACACAGAAAATAAAATATCTTAAAGTTATATATTTTTCTAATTTTAAATTTGCTCAAATATTATAAATGTTTTTTATAGTAACAGAATAGGTGCTCACTAAAAGATTATCTTTTATCTGTGATATGAAAGAGCTATATTTTTGGGGTGTCAGGAAGAGAGAACTATAGTGAAAATCTATTTGGAATATCAGAATGCATTTAAGGAAAGCATTTGCTAACCAGCATAATGTAAAATGTATCAAGAATACATCCAGTACATTTGGTTTGGAGAAACACTAAAATATATGTAAGTCTGGATTTTCATGTTTTTCTATGTGAATTGTATTTCTAGCTCTATGAAGGAGAACCCAATGTTATAAGTGTAATTCAACAAATGCAAGTCTCATTTATATACGTATTGTAAGGGATAAATGATGAATGGTTTTCAGATAGGAGACTTATTTATTGCTTGAACAAAGGTAGTCATGGATCTACAAACTATGTGAAAACTTACAAAAGCTTAATGTAATTAATGAATTCAAATACAAATAGTAGAATGAAAATTATAAAATTACTAATGGTGTTTGTGACAGGCTGAAAGGTATACAGGTGGTTATACTTCTTTTTGCCTTTTAAACATATTTCCACTTATATTTAAGGAACCTGTGGTAATCTGATAATATATTTTTTTCAAGGGAAAATTGAATCTTGGAGAAATCACAATGAAGAGCATAAATATTAGCGCTAATCTCACTGCTCGAGGATACCAACTGTTTAAATTCCAAAATAAAATAGGGATTGTATATGATATAATTAAAGAAAAACTTCTGTCAAAAAAGAGAAATACACCATAAGGAAATAAATTAAAATATCAATTTAGGATATTTTGAATGGCAAGAATGAAGACGAATTTTTTCTCCTCTCTATAAGAGTTAACATGGCATCTCTACATATAATCTTTTTTTTTTTAACATCTTTATTGGAGTATAATTGTTTACAATGTTGTTAGTTCTTGCTGTATAACAAAGTGAATCAGCTATATGTATACATATATCCCCATACCCTCTCCCTCTTGCGTCTCCCTCCCACCCTCCCTATCCCACCCCTCTAGGTGGTCACAAAGCACCGAGCTGATATCCCTGTGTGATGCAGCTGCTTTCCACTAGATATCTATTTTACATTTGGTAGTGTATATATGTCAATGCTACTCTCTCACTTCATCCAGCTTACCCTTCCCACTCCCCGTGTCCTCAAGTCCATTCTCTATGTCTGTGTCTTTATTCCTGTACTGCCCCTAGGTTCATTGGAACCATTTTCTTTCTTTTTCTTTAGATTCCATATATATGGGTTCACATATGGTATTTGTTTCTCTCTTTCTTACTTACTTCACTCTGTATGACAGACTCTAGGTCCATCCACCTCACTACAAATAACTCAATTTTGTTTCTTTTTATGGCTGAGTAATATCCAACTGTAAATATGGGCCACATCTTCTTTATCTATTCATCTGTCGATTGACACTTAGGTTGTTTCCATGTCCTGGCTATTGTAAGTAGTGCTGCAATGAACATTGTGGTACATGACTCTTTTTGAATTATGGTTTTCTCAGGGTATATGCCCATTAGTGGGATTGCTGGGTCATATGGTAGTACTATTTTTAGTTTTTTAAGGAACCTCCATACTGTTCTCCATAGTGGCTGTATCAGTTTACATTCCCACCAGCAGTGCAAGAGGGTTCCCTTTTCTCCACACCCTCTCCAGCATGTATTGTTTGTAGATTTTGTGATGATGCCCATTCTGATCAGTGTGAGGTAATATCTCATTGTAGTTTTCCTTTGCATTTCTATAATGATTAGTGATGTTGAGCATCTTTTCATGTGTTTGTGGCCCATCTATATATATTCTTAGGAGAAATGTCTATTTAGGTCTAATGCCCATTTTCGGACTGGGTTCTTTATTTTTTTAATATTGAGCTGCATGAGCTGCTTGTATATTTTGGAGATTAATCCTCTGTCAGTTGCTTCATTGGAAAATATTTTCTCCCATTCTAAGGGCTGTCTTTTCATCTTGTTTATGGTTTCCTTTGCTGTACAAAATCTTTTAAGTTTTATTAGGTCCCATTTGTTTTTTGTTTTTATTTCCATTTCTCTAGAAGGTGGGTCAAAAAGGATCTTGCTGTGATTTAAGTCAGAGTGTTCTGCCTATGTTTTCCTCCAAGAGTTTTATAGTGTCTGGCCTTACATTTAGGTCTTTAATCCATTTTGAGTTTATTTTTGGGTATGGTGTTAGGGAGTGTTCTAATTTCATTCTTTTACATGTAGCTGTCTAGTTTCACAGCACCACTTATTGAAGAGGATGTCTTTTCTCCATTGTATATTCTTGCCTCCATTATCAAAGATAAGGTGACCATATGTGGGTGGCTTTATCTCTGGGCTTTCTATCCTGTTCCATTGAACTGTATTTCTGTTTTTGTGTCAGTACCATATTGTCTTGATTACTGTAGCTTTGTAGTATAGTCTGAAGTCAGGGAGCCTGATTCCTCCGGCTCCATTTCTCATTCTCAAGATTGCTTTGGCTATTCGGGGTCTTTTGTGTTTCCATAAAATTGTGAAATTTTTTGTTCTAGTTCTGTGAAAAATGCCATTGGTAGTTTGATAGGGATTGCATTGAATCTGTAGATTGCTTTGGGGAGTATAGTAATTTTCACAATGTTGATTCTTCTACTCCAAGAACATGGTATATTTCTCCATCTGTTTGTGTCATCTTAATTTCTTTCATCAGTATCTTATAGTTTCCTGCATATGGGTTTTTTGTCTCCTTAGGTAGGTATTCCTAAGTATTATTTTGTTGTTGTTGTAATGGTAAATGGGAGTATTTCCTTAATTTCTCTTTCAGATATTTCATCATTAGTATATAGAAATGCAAGAGATTTCTGTGCATTAATTTTGTATCCTGCTACTTTACCAAGTTCATTGATTAGCTCTAGTAGTTTTCTGGTAGCATCTTTAGGTTTCTCTATATATAGTATCATATCATCTGCAAACAGTGACTGTTTTACTTCTTTTCTGATTATGATTGCTTATATTTCTTTTCTTCTCTGATTGCTGTGGCTAGAACTTCCAAAACTATGTTGAATAATAGTGATGAGATTGGGCAACCTTGTCTCGTTCCTGATCTTAGAGGAAATGGTCTTAGATTTTCAACATTGAGAACGACATTGACTGTTGGTTTGCCATATTTGGCCATTATTATGTTGAGGTAGGTTCCCTCTATGCCTACTTTCTCGAGAGTTTTATCACAAATGGGTGTTGACTTTTGTTGAAAGATTTTTCTTCATCTACTGAGATTATCATATGGTTTTTATCCTTCATTTTGTTAATATGGTGTATCACATGATTGATTTGCGTATATTGAAGAATCCTTGCATTCCTGGGATAAACCCTACTTGACCATGGTGTATGATCCTTTTAATGTGCTGTTGGATTCCGTTTGCTAGTATTTTGTTGAGGATTTTTGCATCTATGTTCATCAGTGATATTGGCCTGTAGTTTTCTTTTTTTGGACTTTTTTTTCTAGTTTTGTAATCATCATGATGCCGGGCGTATAGAATGAGTTTGGGAGTGTTCCTCCCTCTGCTATATTTTGGAAGAGTTTGAGAAAGATAGGTGTTAGCTCTTCTCTAAATGTTTGATAGAATTTGCCTGTGAAGCCATCTGGTCCTGGGCTTTTGTTTGTTGGAAGATTTTTAATCACAGTTTCATTTCAGTGCTTGTGATTGGTCTGTTTATATTTTCTATTTCTTCCTGGTTCAGTCTCAGAACGTTGTGGTTTTGTAAGAATTTGTCCATTTCTTCCAGGTCATCCATTTTATTGGTATATAGTTGCTTGTAGTAATCTCTTATATTCCTTTTTATTTCTGCAGTGTCAGTCCCTTTTCATTTCTAATTCTGTTGATTTGAGTCTTCTCCCTTTTTTTCTTGAGGAGTCTGGCTAATGGTTTATCAATTTTGTTTATCTTCCTAAAGAACCTGCTTTTAGTTTTATTGATCTTTTCTATTGTTTCCTTCATTTCTTTTTCATTTATTTCTAATCTGACCTTTATTATTTTTTTCCTTCTGCTAATTTTGGGGGTTTTTTTGTTCTTCTTTCTCTAATTGTTTTAGGTGTAAGGTTTGGCTGTTTATTTGAGATTTTTCTTGTTTCTTGATGTAGGATTGTTTGCTATAAACTTTCCTCTTAGAACTGCTTTAGATGCATCCCATAGGTTTTGGGTTGTCGTGTTTTCATTGTCATTTGTTTATAGGTATTTTTTGATTTCCTCTTTGATTTCTTCAGTGATCTCTTGGTTACTTAGTAGGCTATAGTTTGTCTTCCATGTGTTTGTATTTTTTAGTTTTTTTCCTGTAATTGATATCTAGCCTCATAGCACTGTGGTCAGAAAAAATACTGATATGATTTCAATTTACTTAAATTTACCAAGACTTAATTTGTCACCCAGGATATGATCTATATTGGAAAATATTCCATGAACTCTTGAGAATAAAGTGTATTCTGTTGTTTTTGGATAGAATGTCCTATAAATATCAGTTAAATCCATCTTGTTTAATGTCTCATTTAAATGGTGTGTTTCCTTATTTATTTTCATTTTGGATATCAGTCCATTAGTGATAGTGGAGTATTAAAATCCCCTATTAACACACTATTATTGTGTTAATAGTAACACACTATTATAGTAACACATTATTATTCGGTTACTGTCGATTTCTCCTTTTATGGCTGTTAGCATTTTCCTTATATATTGTGGTGCTCCTATGTTGGTTGCATAAATATTTACAATTGTTATATCTTTTTGGATTGATCCCTTGATCATTATGTAGTGTCCTTCTTCGTCTATTGTAATAGTCTTTAAAGTCTATATTTTCTAATATGAGAATTACTACTCCAGTTTTTTTTTGATTGCTATTTGCATGCAGTATCTTTTTCCATCCCTTTCAGTCTGTATGTGTCCCTAGGTCTGAAGTGGGTCTCTTGTAAACAGCATATATACAGTTCTTGTGTGTATCCTTTCAGCCTGTCTATGTCTTTTGGTTGGAGCATTTACTCCATTTACATTTAAGGTAATTATCGATATGTATGTTCCTATTACCATTTTCTTAATTGTTTTGGGGTTTTTTGGGGGTCTTTTCCTACTGTTGTATTTCCTGCCTAGAGAATTTCCTTTAGCATTTGTTGTAAAGTTGGTTTGGTGGTGCTGTATTCTCTTAAGTTTTGCTTGTCTGTACAGGTTTTAATTTCTCTGTCAAATCTGAATGAGATCCTTGCTGGGTAAGTAATCTTGGTTGTAGTTTTCTCCCTTTCATCACTTTAAATATGTCCTGCCACTCCCTTCTGGCTTGCAGAGTTTCTGCTGAAAGATCAGCTATTAACCTGATGGGGATTACCTAGTATATTATTTGTTGCTTTTCCCTTGCTGCTTTTAATATTTTTTGTTTGTATTTAAGTTTTTATAATTTGATTAATATGTGTCTTGGCATGTTTCTCCTTGGATTTATCCTGTATGGGACTGTCTGCTCTTCCTGGACTTGACTATTTCCTTTCTCATGTTAGGGAAGTTTTCTACTATAATCTCTTCAAATATTTTCTCAGACCCTTTCTTTTTCTCTTCTTTTTCTGGGACCCCTATAATTCAAATGTTGATGCATTTAATGTTGTCCCATAAGTCTCTGAGACTGTTCTCAATTCTTTTCATTCTTTACTCTTTATTCTGCTCTGTTGAGTTGTTTCCACTCTTTGAACTTCTAGATTGCTTACCATTCTTCTGCCTCAGTTATTCTGCTACTTCCTTCTAGAGAATTGTTTATTTCATTTATTGTGCTGTTCATCATTGTTTGTTTGCTCTTTAGTTTTTATAGGTCCTTGTTAAATATTTCTTGTATTTTATCCATTCTATTTTCAAGATGTTGGATCATCTCTACTATCATTACTCTGAGTTCTTTTTCAGGCAGACTGCCTATTTCCTCTTCATTTGTTTGGTCTGGAGGGTTTTTACCTTGCTCCATCATCTACTGCCTATTTCTCTGTCTTCTCATTTTTTTTAACTTACTGTGTTTGGGGTCTCCTTTTCACAGGCTGAAGGTTCATAGTTTCTATTGTTTTTCATGTCTTCCCCCAGTGGGTGAGGTTGGTTTTGTGTCTTCTGTAGGCTTCCTGGTGGAGGGGATTGGTGCCTGTGTTCTGGTGGGTGGGGCTGTATCTTGTCTTTCTGGTGGGCAGTGCCACATCCAGTGGCATGTTTTGGTGTGTCTGTGAACTTAGTATGATTTTAGGCAGCCTCTTTAATGGGTGGGCTTGTGTTCCTGTCTTGCTAGTTGTTTGACATGGGGCATCAAGCACTGGAGCTTCCTGGCCATTGGGTGGAGCTGCATCTTAGCATTGAAATGGAGATCTCTGGGAGAGCTCTCGCTGATTGATATTACCTGGGGCCAGGAGGTCTCTGGTGGTCCAGTGTCCTGAACTCAGCTCTCCCACCTGAGAGGCACAGGCCTGACATCAGGCTGGAGCAACAAGACCCTATCAGCCACATGGCTCAGAAGAAAAGAGAGAAAAAAAGAAAGAAAAAGCAAGAAATAAAGTATTAAAATAAAAAATAGAAAATAATAATAATAAAAAAAAGAGACAACCAAACCAATAAACAAATCCACCAATGATTACAAGTGCTAACAACTAAACCATGATAAACATAAAAATCTGAAAGAAATCAGTCACAGACAGCAAACCCTAAGTCTATAGTTGCTCCCCAAATCCACCACCTCAGTTACAGGACAATTTGTTCTATTCAGGTACTCCACAAATGCAGGGTACATCAAGTTGATTGTGGAGATTTAATCTGCTGCTCCTGAGGCTGCACAGAGAAATTTCCCTTTCTCTTCTTTATTCACACAGCTCCTGGGGTTCAGCTTTGGTTTTGGCCCCACCTTTGTGTGTAGGTCACCCTCAGGCATCTGTTCCCTGCCCAGACAGGATTGGGTTAAAGCAGCGGCTGATTAGGGGGCTCTTGCTCATTCAGGCTGGGAGTAGGGAGGGGTATGGTAGTTATAATTGGAATGCGGTCTGAGCCTGCAGAGGCAGAGGCTGGCGTGACGTTGCAACACGCTGAGGCACACCATGTTTTCTCCTGGAGAAGTTGTCCCTGGATCTAGGGACCCTGGCAGTGGCGGGCTGCACAGATTTCCAGGTGTGGGGCCGTGGAGAGTGACCTGTGCTTGCACACAGGCTTCTTGGTGGCTGCAGCAGCATCCTTAGCGTTTCATGCCCGTCTCTGGGATCCGAGCTGATAGCTGTGGCTTGCGCCCGTCTCTAGAGCTTGTTTAGGTAGTGCTCTGCCTTCTGTGGGAAGACAGGGAAGGAATCCCCTCTCCTCGCGCACCCCGAAACAATGGTTTCTTTCCTCTTAGGCAGGTCCAGAATTTTTCCTGGACTGCCTCCTGGCTGGCTGTGGCGCACTAGCCAATGTTCTCGCAGCCAACCCCAGTCCTCTACCTGGCATCTGATTTCCAAAGCCCAAGCCTCAGCTCCCAGCCCCCACCTGCCCTGGTGGATGAGCAGACAATCATCTCAGGCTGTTGAGTTCTGGTTGGCACCAATCCTCTGTGCAGGAATCTCTCCACTTTGCCCTCTGCACCCCTGTTGCTGCACTGTCCTCCATAGCTCTGAAGCTTTCCCCCCTCCCAGCCCCTGCCTTCACCACTGAAGGGGCTTCCTAGTGTGTGGAAACTTTTCCTCCTTCACAACTCCCTCTCAGAGGTGCAGGTCCATCCCTCTTCTATTGACTCTTTTTTTTCTTTTTTCTTTGGCCCTACCCAGGTATGTGGGGATTTTCTTGCCTTTTGGGAGGTCTGACATCTTCTGCCAGCATTCAGTAGGTATTCTGTAGGAGTTGTTCCACATGTAGATGTATTTTTGATGTATTTGTGGGGAGGAAGGTGATCTCCACATCTTACTCTTCCGCCATCTTGAAGGTCCTCTGTTGATAACGTTTTAAAATTTCATTTTGTTTGTTTAAAACGTATAAATGCCTGTCTAGAAATAATATAAAAGATAAAATAAATCTGTTTCTTTTTTTTTTGCTGTATGTGGGCCTCTCACTGTTGTGGCCTCTCCTGTTGCGGAGCACAGGCTCTGGATGCGCAGGCTCAGTGGCCATGGCTCACAGGCCCAGCCACTCCGCGGCATGTGGGATATTCCTGGACTGGGGCACGAACCCATGTCCCCTGCATTGGCAGACGGACTCTCAACCACTGCGCCACCAGGGAAGCCCTAAATCAGTTTCTTAATAAATACGAGTTGACTAAAAAAATTAAAGCATGAATGTCATGGATAATGACAGAAAGAAAAATAATAAAAACTTCCTTTGTGGGAAAATTTGGCTAAATATATAAATATGAATAAATATATATTTACTAAAATACACTACTTTTGTTTTTGATTTTTACTTATACATTTTTAGAAAATCCTTTATAATGACCCCTTTTATAGCTATACTTTTCATTTTTTTTATGTTCTTTTTCAATCTTTGGTATTTTAAAAGCATGCACATAATTTCTGTGCTTCTTCACTTTATACTCTATTTCACTATGCATTTAGCTTTTGATTTACCAAACATTTAATTGATAAGTTGAATTATTTTACTTTCTTCTAGATACTATGTTTTTATGCAAATATGCTCACAGTCATTGTTAAATTTAATCTTTTTCAAATCTCTGGGGCTTTAGATGGAAAATCAGGGTGTTGGTCACATTTTAATATAGTCATGTGACTGTATTTGGGGCATATGTCAATTACCTTTGTTTCTCAGCAAAGGTCATGGTTGAACAATTTTTATGCTCAAAAGCAACTTGTCTAAAGTTGTAACACCTACTGCCTACTGTGTGTAAAGTAAGAAATTATATATAATTATTACTATAAAAATAATTTTATATTAATAATCAACCACTAGATTTAATAATTGTGATTGTAGGAAAAATGATGTTTTAAAAATAAGTATCAAACAACACAAATCATATATTTTCACATGATATTTTAAAATTTTATTTTCATATTTTAGGACTAATTTTTTTCTTGTGTGAATATATTAATAATGAATATATAGAGATTTAAAAAATCAATATACTATGCAATTTGAAACTAAAAGCTATAAATTCTTCAGCAAACTAGTAACAGTTTCTACACAAGAGCTTTACATAACTGTTTTAGGGTGTTATTATCAGGCTTCTAATCACAGGTTATAGATCCCAACCTTCATCTATTCACATAAGACATTAAGAGCAATATAGTAGTGTATATTCTCTAAAGATAGTTTTAAAATATGCTGAAGCACAGACACTCAACTTCAGTGCAATTAACAGTACAGTAACCTCAAGATCAGGAAAGTTTAAAGTCAATAGCTGAGAACCACTTGAATGGACAGTGATTGATTTTGCTTCCTCTGGCCAATAGGGGAATGATTGATCTAAGCTTTATTTTGTGCTAGCCTTTTCTCTACTGCAAGCCTAATGAGGCATAAGGAGTGAAGTGAAAGTGGAAACGAAAGAAATAGATTTGTGTCTGCACGGGGCCAACAACATGGTGATGAAATAAAAAATTAATCTAACCAGCTATCTGGTATCAAAAAGCTGTACTCTCAAATTTCCAGTAACGTTTTTTTCCCAAAAATTATTACTTTATTTTTCTTACATTTCAGCAGTTCAATTCTCTTCGATTAAACATATTGCAAATGAGTAACTTCTATGAACCTAGAACTATTAGAAGATGTTTAGAAGGAAAAATTTATTTAATATATTTTAAAGAAATGCCATTAAAATTGAAGATTCTGTTGCCAGAATATATAAGTATACTCTTGGCCATCAGCTATAAATAACATTTGTAAGAATCAATTCTGTTGGTAAATACCTGTTCAGAGGGTTTATTGAAGAAATTAAAAATAACTTATATTTGGGAAAAAATGATATTTGGGAAATCATGGAAAATGGTAGCTCTCATACTCCATTGGGTTCATATAGCTGCTTACACCATCAACTGATGATACCTTGAAATTTGAAACTAGACATATTTACAACTAGAAAAGTACATATAAATAGTTTTATGGAGACAGTATTTAAGATGTGAATATTTCCTAGAAGAAAAAATATATTAAATGTAATTGGTCACAATAAAGAAAGAGCTGATGTGGCTAATAAAAATTGTTGTATTTGTCTCTGGAGTATAGTTTTATAAACATAAAGTACATTATTTTATTCATTCAATAAACATTTATCATGTTCCCTCCTACTTCAGCTAATTAATTCCTATTCAGCCTTCAGAATTCAGCTTACATTTACATTTCCTCAAAGCAATTTTTCCAAACCTTTCAAGCTATGTCAGGTCCAGCCTGCTTTTTTTTTTTTTTGCGGTACGCGGGCCTCTCACTGTTGTGGTCTCTCCCGTTGCGGAGCACAGGCTCCGGACGCGCAGGCCCAGCGGCCATGGCTCACGGGCCCAGCCGCTCCGCAGCACGTGGGATCTTCCCTGGGCCGGGGCGTGAACCCATGTCCCCTGCATCGGCAGGCGGACTCTCAACAACTGCGCCACCAGGGAAGCCCCATCCTGCTTTTTATATCTTTATAATCTTCTAACTTTCTTTCCTTGCAGTTATTCAGTAGTAAAGATAAATAATTGTGTAATTAGTTTTTCCATGTATATGTATACTGAATAAGGACAAAACCTATTTTCCTTATTTACATCTGTATTTCCAGCACAGGGCCTTTCACTGAATAAACACTAAATTAAAACTCTGTTAAATCAGAAAGTGAATAAATCTGTCAGGTATAATTTTAGGCACTAAAGTTATAGAGTCAAGTAAGGCATGGGGAATCTATCTCCTCGGGAAGACTAGGTGTTGGGAGAGAGACAAGTAAACGAACAATTACAGTTCAATGACGGTGAAGAAGGGAACTGCTGGACTTCAGTTTAAAGGGAAAGTCTGAATGGACAAGATGGAACTCCATGAAAAGGACAGAGTAGGTATCCTTTGCTGAGGGCCAGCTTGCATAGGCACACAGAACCTTGTTTCACTTGGTTCCTCTGGGAAATGGCAACTAAATCAAAGTAATGAGTTTATTAGAGAGTCAGACCTGTGAAAAGAAAAGAGGGGGATCAGTATCAGGCAGGGGAAATTGCAACCATAATATAAGCCTGGCAAAGGCTCTGGCAGCACCATGTGGGGCTCTGGAGCAAAGATTCCTAGTTAGAGGGTCCTGCAATGGGCAGAAGTAGTAGGGCAGTAGGACCATAGTCTTACTCAGCCATTGGCTGGAGCCACTCTGAGAAGAGCATGACTCAGCTCAAAAGCAGAGGCAGACATGAAGGAGGTATAGCTGGCCACAGTCCTCCCTTGAAAGGATTCCCTGTCTGCTACCAACATGCATGGTATATGCAGCAAATGTCTCTATTCCATACACATCTAGGGTGTGCTTGTTAGGACGGACATGAGGCTAGTGATGATGCTGGAGCCAAGACTTGAATGGTCTTAGTGCGTCTCTTTGAGGACTTTGGGTCTTATCCCATAGGCAGTGGAGACCATGGAAAAGTTTTAAGTAAGGAAGCACTGGAAGCAAATTTGTATCCTAAATCTTTTCTGCAACACTCAATGAAACCTGAATTCAGGGCCATTGTTGAGGAGTTGTTGGAGAAGGCCCTGTGGAAGCAAGAACAGAGAATTTGACATAGGAATGGGGAGGAGGAGTAAATTAGAGAGACTCAAGAAGGCAGGCATCAGTCATCAGTGATAACTGATCAGACTTGGAGAGAAGGAAGAGCAAGGAGTCTCGGACACCTGATTTTTCTCTGACACATAAAATTTCTATATGTTCTGAGAATAAGCTTAGAAGAAATAATAAAATGAGGCTCATTGCAAACTTCTACCTCGCAAAATGTAAAGTTGTCCAATTAGCGCAGCCAGATCCTTGATCATCTCCCTAAAATCTATTTCTTGCTGTGATTACACAGCACTGTGTCTCAGACTGGTGCCAAGTGTCAAAGGAAGACCAATTATTAAACGTGATTTGGAGCGTGGGAGGCGTCCCAGGATCTCAGTCTCAAAGGGAAGTCTTAAGTGGGCAGAAAAAGTAAAAGCAGAGTTAACTATTACAAATACCAAAAACAAAAGAAAACAAACAAACAAAAACAACCCCCGCCACACACACGCACATACATAAAATGGAGTGCTAAATGTGATATTCACTGAAACTGAATTTGAAAGCAAAATAAAATGCTAATAATTAATATTGGGTTACCCTGTTATTTAAATGAAGTGTTTAATGAAACCTTTGTTTATAGAGTACACAGGTGAATTAAATATGCACATAAGGCCATTTACTCCCTGATCCCAAGATAGTTATCCAGCCTTATTCTCCAAAAAACAAGCACATTCACAACTCTGCCTTTACTCCTGCTCTGTGGTATCTTCTCTTTCCTCTGTGCTCAAATTCACACTCATTTAACAGAGTTCAATCCAAATTTTATCTTTTCTGGGTGTTTGTCTCTCATGTTCTCCTATAAAATAAATTAATTGCTCATTCATCTCTGTTTTCATGGACATTTACATATATACATATATATGTATGTACATATATATCCATATATATATTTAAACATCTAAAAAAATCATTGTTGAATTTGTGGGTCTAGCAACATGTTTGAAAAATAAGTTACTGAGTAATTTCAATTAAGCTAATTCCATTGGATACTGCCACTTAATCATATTAAGTAGTATGCAAATATGTAATGAAATGTAGTGTAGAGATAGAAGAAAAATAATGAAGAAAGTAAGAATAGAAGATGTCACAGTTCCTTTACAGAGTTTGGAAATTTCTTATCCCCGACTTAGCATGTCTAAATCCTACTAACCCCTTAAGATGAAATGAAAATAATGTTTCCTTCAAAGGATTTTTAGATTCCTACTCAAATGAAATAATTCTTTGAACTTCCATATAATTTCAAATTTCCTTCCTCAATATCTCCATTTTATATGTGTAACTATGTATAAGTAACTATAATTAACTAATAATGGTGTCTTCTCTTATTACATTAGATTATAAGTTCCTTGAAAGCAGGTTTCTTATAGAATTCTTTCTTTGGTTCCCAACAACACTTAGTACAATGTGCTATAAGTCAGTATTAAGTGGAAAATGCATATCTAAACCAAGATCTTCCAATCCCAGCACTGTTGACATTTTGGGCTTTCCTAAAGATCTCACTGAACATTTGGACATTGTTTTGGGCTGTCCTGTCCACTGTAGGATGTTTAGCAGCATCTCTGGGCTCTATCTATTAGGTGTCAGTAGCTCCCAGCTCCTAGCTCCCTCTACACAGTTGTGACAACCAAAAATGTCTCCTGACATTGTCAATGTCTTCTGGGGTGGAGAGGAGACAAAACTGTTGATAACCACTGATTAAAAAGAGGAAACTAAAATTGTATAATGACTTTTAACTTAGATAGGCAATAATCACTCATTGACCCATGTATCATGCAGGAGACATGTAAATAATGTGGGAATCCATGAAAGTGCCAATGCATATTCACCTGGAAAATGAGAAAATATAAAAGAGCCAGAAACTCAGAATCTGTAAACATTGCCACTGCATTCTTTTCATAGTAAACATTTTTGATAGTTTAATAGATATAAACTGACACAACATATTCAGGGTCAAATGAACATCTTTGTGATTGGATTTAGTAATATGTTAAAGAAAGCAAAATTTACCCCTGACCTACACAAACTATCCACCCAAATGGAAGTATCTAAGCTTAAGTACTCAGAACAAAGACATAATATTTTGAATATGCACTGTATTTTCACACTTATATGGATATTCATAAAATCTTATGAGTTAGCATTTTGTTTCATACCTTGCAATATAAGTTGGTTGGTTTCTGCTATTAGTGTCCTGGATGATTTATTCTACCTATCAAATACTTATTAACCACCCAAAAATTTTTTTAGAAGTTCTGTTAACAGCTTACAGTTGAATAGACAGGATCATAGCTCTCAAAGAACTTGCATTTAGTGGGAATAAGCAATCCTATAGAATAAAATAGCAATATAATATACTTAGATCTATGATACAGATGAAAATATTGCTGACACATAGAAAAGGTACTTTTAGCTCAGTCCTAAATGCAGTACAGGAGGCACCTGATGGTTTTTAAGCAGAGAAGTGATATAGTTATGAATGTGTTGTTCATAAAGCTTCAGGACTGGAGGCAAGAAAACTACTTCAAAATCTCTTACAATAATCTAGACAAGATATGTTAAGGGATGAAATAGGCCAGTGGTAGAAGCCTGGGGAAAAAAAGACAAAACAAACAAGAAAACTTGGAGACAAATATCATTAGAGGGACTTCCCTGGTGGTCCAGGGATTAAGACTCTGTGCTTCCAATACAGGGGAGGCGGGTACGATCCCTGGTCGGTGAACTAAGATCCCATGTGCCGCATGGCCAAAACAAAAGCACAGAAAAATAAAATATCTGTTAAAATGTCAAATCCCTTTAAAGAAATATCATTAGAATTTCATGAGTACAATGACATGAAGATTTGGAGACAGAAAGGATTTAGATTGTCTGCTTAGAGTCTAGGTGACTGGATATTTAGGTGTACTACTAACTGAGATAACAGAAGAAGAAAAGCTTTAGGGAAAAAGACAATGGGTTCCCTGAATTTCTATTGTTAACAGTGTACATGGCTGAGGTGTTTTACCTAGTCCAAATTTAGAAGCTTAGAAGCAATAAAAATAAATATTAAGATTGATTCAAGGTTAAAGCGGCTTTTATTTATTTATTTATTTGGTCAGATGGGTGTAGTAGAAGGACTGGAGATGGGAGAGATTTGAGAGTGATGTCAGAAAAGTGCTTCAGGTGATGAATCAAGGGTCATAGACTGTCTAGAAAAGTGAAAATAAGAAAACCCCTCTTAGACCCTGAAAAAATATGAGGATCAATACAGTGAAAGATTGTAGAATTTCACAGAGTGGGTGTAACAGTGTGTTGTGGTATGAGAAGTCTGGGTGGGAAAATTGTTTTCAGCAAGAGAGTAGCTGAAAGTTAAGATTTTTGATCTGTAATTGTACTAGGAGGTGACAAGGTTTAGGCTATCACCATGGGTGTGAATAATACAGAGAGTCAAGTTACTTAGGAAATACCTAGAAAACAGTGTTTGAATAAAACATCCACATGAGACTTGCAGTAAGTGAGTGTGATGGCAGGATTTAGAGTAAAGAAAGAATATTTAATATCAATGTTTTCAATGTCTGACTGGATCTTCAGATTAAAGAGGAGTAGAAAACCACATGGAGAGGACTTCCAAAAAAATGATAGTTGTGTCGTGTTTATTTCCTCAGTAGAGGAAGACCAATTATTAGAACATGCACTTAGCACTGAGGAGGTAGTCAAGGAATTGCTTGAGGGAAGAAATATCTTCCACTTGATAGAATGACAAATTTGTGGGTTGAAAAAAAAATTGTGCAAAGAATAAAATCTGAAGCAATACTTGCTCACTGATATGAACTAACACTGATTTCACCATTGCACATTCACTTTAATGCTGTTTGGGAACTACTATATAAAGGACATAAGTCAAAATGTTCTTTAAAATAAGACCAAGACTTGGAAAGTACCATAAAATTAAATTTGTCCTGATCAAAAAACAAAGCAGATTTAGAAAGAAACTTTGTCATAAATAGTAGAGAAGAGTGTCCAAGTTTCAGGGTGCTCTTTTCTTCTAAGGTATTTATGTTCCTTAAGGCTTATATAAAGATAATGAAAATTCCATTCAACCATGCTACACTGTATAATAGTGCTGAGATGCTTCCCTAGTAATGAACTTGTTTTAAGATTCTTGGGGTCCATATGCAGTTGAAATGTTGAGAATATTTCAAGGCATGGTAATCAAAATGAAGACATAGTCCAGAGTCAGCATTAAAGGAATGAATTGAATGTATTCAGGGAAAGCAATTGAGAACAGATTATAGTAGATTTTATAACTATATAAGATAGTGTACTCATGTCTACAAAGTCTTTTAATAACAAAAATTATTGTTGGGTTGCTAAAGGTAATTGAGTTACTACAGCTGTGTAAGCATAATGCAGTGTGAGAGAAAAGCACATTTTACATTAATCCTGTGGAGGAGTGTATGCTGGCATATTCTCCAAACCCCAAAAATGGTGCTCAAAACCCAGTTGCCATAAACAGTCTCAGTTTTAAAATTTTCCTCCTTCCTTCCTTCCTTCCTTCCTTCCATCCTTCCTTCCATCCTTCCTTCCTTCCTTCCTCCCTCCCTCCCTCCTTCCATAGTCCATGGAATAGAACCAGTAACATTCCTATTGTACAGTTTAAAAGACAGAAAGTCAGAGGATTTTCATGATTTTTCCAAGAAGTTCCAAAATTAAATGCAGGTTACATTCTTTCAACTATAGCTCCAAACAATGACCACCTTACTTATGCTAAGAACTGTATAGTTCTCTTTGCAGTTATCATTTTGCCAACTCAATTTTTCATTCTTTTTACATACACATTAACACTATGAAGTGACAGTTAGTGCTAGTAAAGATCACCACTACACTAATAAGAGGAAGAAGATGATACAGGTTAAGAAAATGAAAAATAGATTTAACTATAAAAAAAAATCTCATTATTGAGTAGTTTTGAGGTGCTTCATCCACCACAAATAAATATAATTTAATTGGAGAATTCAGATCAGGCCTTCATAATTTCTAAGTGCTCAACCATGAGGAAAACATTCTACCCTCAAAATATTTAGAAGGCCTTTTTCTTATGCTATTCATTCTTCCATTCAACAAATATTTATTGAGCACCTACCATATGTCAGATAGTAAAGACAACACTGAAGAAAACAAATTTCCCTATTCATTTTTACAATGGAAGGATACAGAGAATAAACAAGATGAATATAGTAAAATACATATTATATGTAAATATTATATATAGGTATATATATTTATATATATACCTATATATAATAAGTTTGTAAAATATATTATAAGTAAAATATATATTATATGTAAGCTGGTGATACTGTAATGGAGTAAGATAAAGGAAGGGCAATAAACAGAGTTGACAGGGGATTTTGGAATTTTAAATAAGGTCAAGCCTTAATGAGAATGTGGCATTTATATGAAGACTTAAAGAAGCTGGGGTAATGAGCCATACCACATGAGTAAAGAAGATTCTAGGCAGAGCAAACAGAAAATGCTAAGGTACTGAGGATTCAGTGTGCTTGATATGTCCCAGAAGAGAAGAGGACAGGATGGTGGAATGCAGTGAAATGGAAAGAGAGTAACAGTGGATAAGACAGAGAGCTGTGTATGAGGGGCAACAGACCAATATCATCTAGGGCCTGTATCCCATTTTAATGAATTTAGCTTTTACTCTGAATGAGATAAGAAGTTGCCCAAAGGTTTTGAGCTGAAGTAACATTATCTAACACATTTTAACAGCCTTCCTTTGTTTAGAAGTGACTAACGGGGGCAAGGGTCGAATCAAGGAAACTGCTAAAGACTGCTAGATTTTTGGATTAGAGTAGTTACAGTGAAGATGAAGAACAGCTGGATTCTGCATAAAATGTGAATGTAGAGCTATCAGGGGTAGATAATGGATTACATGTAACTTCTGAGAGAAAGGAGTCAAAAATTATGCAAGTTTTTTTGCCTGAAGAATTAGAAAGATGAAGCTGCCAATAAATGAGGTGGTTAAAGATAAAGGACTATTATTAAGTCTCTGAGTGCTTCCTGTCAGTAGTAATATTTGAGGATAGCCTGCCTTTTTGTGTCTTGACATTTGGTTTTATTAGTGTTGGTTTAATTCCAAGTTTTTTCAAACCATCTCGTGTATTATATCTATTAATAATAAATATCCCCACTCTTTTCATATTTCTTCAGCACAATTATGTAATAAATGAATAATGATATTTTAACTCATATTTGATTTTGCAGTTTGAAAAAGCTCTGATAATTTTAGTCTCACCAGGGAATCAGCCCCTTGACCATAACTGTCTTTCTCTTTATTAACCCACTGATTTAGCAATTTTGCGAATATGCATAGAGGAATACACATAGCTCATTAATAAATTACAATGTATTCAACTTTTTTTTTTGCATTCATTAAAGGACAATGGTGAACTATGTAAATAAGAAAAAAATTTAAATTACTCTGGTCATGAAGTAAATGGAGGCAAATTACATACGGGAAGGACAAAAAAACCACTGATGTTAGCTATTCACTGATTGAATAGGGGCTGAGTCCTTAGATAGAGTCACATAATCTAGTTGATCCCCAGCTTTCACAATTATTAGCATGTATTTGTTGTGCTTTTTAAGGAATGAGACAATGTATGCAAACTATCTGAAGACACCTGAAAAATATTAATTGCCAAACTAATGTGAACTTATTCCCACAGCTTCAAGAAACACAGGCCTAAGAGGAGATCAAGAGGGCAGAGTAAGAGGATGTGGAACTCACCTTTCCCCACATCAAAAATATATCTCCATATGAAAAAATTCTCACTGAAAACTAACTGGAAATTGGCAGAAAGACCCCTGTACAACCAAGGTTGTCAGAAAGAGACACACATAATCAGGTAGAAAAGGAATAAAAGTGATCAAGTTAGGACCTGTGCCCCTGGGAAAGGATTCAAAGGAAAAGGGAAATTCCATGCAGGACACCTGCCCTGAGGAGTGAGCAGGTTGAGCCACAGATTAGGTGTCCCCATCCTTGGGTCCTGGGTGGAGCAGACAAGCCCCTTGGCTGGTTGGAGGAAGGCTGCAACATATAGAATAGCTGGGGAAACCCTGGACTCCACTCATGAGGGGCACACATGTGCTGGCTAAACCCTGAGGCAGAATGGAGAAAGGTCTGCTCTAGTGGCCACCGTGTTTACTGCAAGTACTTCACCATACATCCAAGCCTGAGCCTAGCAAATGATTCAGGCTGGCTCATTCCATGCCACAGTGCAGCACTGGATCTGGGGGAGCTATGACCAGAGAAAGGACTTGACTGTGAGACAGAGGTGACCTGGTCCTGAAATGGAGCTCAGCTGGGGCAGTAGTAGCCATTATTAGAGCTTACTCAAGCTGCACCTTAGAAGACATCCAGATCTCTGATGGCAGATGCCCCACCATATCTAACATTCCAATACATGCCAAGAGACCATGCAGGGCCCTGCCAGCCACACTGAGTGGTTCCACAATGGGGTAAGGTGTCAGAGGCAGGGGAAAATGATTGGCTGTGAGGGACAAAGGGAAATTGCACCTGAGAATGTGTCTGAATGGAGCCATGAATGCCTACACAGGCAATACACTGAACCTCTATCTGTGAACAGGCAACATTTGCTTTGGTACTCCCCTCCTCTGAGGTAAAGTTTCCAGCGCAGGGAGAGGGAAAAGCACAAACTTAACTGGAGAAGAGCCATCTCAGGCTTGACCCTCTGGGCTTCTGCTCCAGCAACTTGGGATCAGACCCCACCCTGGACCGGGTGGTGATGGCCACTGAGCAGAGGGGAAGTCCCACCTCATATGTGGCATTGCCTCTAGCCCCTCCATCTCCAGCTTCACTCCCTACCAAGGGGATAAACACCACACACCCTGAGGAAGATGTGACTTGTGTCCATGTCAAATCCAAATCTCCTAACAAAGGCACTGGGCACACAAAGTCTGTATAGTGTTGCTCCCACAAAAGAACACCACTTTAAGACAACAATAGGTAACAGTTTCACCTAAATTCATAGAGGCAGAGAAAGTTAAGCAAAATGAAAAGGCAGAGGAACTACTCTCAATTGAAAGAGTGAGACAAAGCACCTAAAAAATAAATAATGAAACAGAAATAAACAATTTACCAGATAAAGAAGTGAAAACACTGGTAATAAAAATGTTAACTGAATTAGGGAAAGAATTGATCTAAACCATGAACATTTTAACAAGGAACTAGAAAATAAAAATGACTAAATCAGAAATGAAGAATTCAATAGCTGGAATAAAAAACACAGTAGAAGGAATGAATAGACGACTAAGTGATACAGAACAATGCATAAGTAATCTGGAAGATAGAATAATGGAAATCACCCAATCAGAAGAGCAAAAAAAAAATTATTTTAAAGCAATTTAAGAGATCTCTGGGATAACATTAAGCGTTCCAACATTTGTATTATAGGGGTCCTAGAAGGAGAGGAGAGAGAGAAGAGGATTGAAATGTGTTTGAGGAGATTATGGTGAAAACTTCCCAAATCTGAAAAAGAAACAGATATCTAGGTACATGAAGCACAGAGGGTCTCAAACAAGATCAATGCAAACAGACTCATAGCAAAACATATCACAATTAGTAAGGCAAAAGTTAAAGGGAGAGAATTCTAAAGGCAGCAAGAGAAAAACAGAGAGTCAGTTACAAGGGAATCCCCATATGACTATCAGCTGATTTCTCTGCAGAAACTTTGAAGGCCAGAAGGGAGTGGTATGATATATTCAAAGTGCTAAAAGGGAGAATCCTGCAACATAGGACACTCTACACAACAAGATTATCATTTAGAACAGAAGAGGAGATAAAGAACTTCTCAGACAAACAATAAATGAAAGAGTTCATCAATACTAAACTTACCCTGACAGAAATGTTAGGGGTCTTCTCAAAATGGAAAAGAAGCAAGAATCTATAGGAAAGGGAAAATCCCATTAGGAAAGGCAAATATATAGTAAGGACTGAGGATCAACCACTTAAATAAGCCAGTATGTAGATTAAAAGACAAAAATTGTAAAAGTAACTATAAATACAATAAACAGCTAATGAATAAGCATGAAGATGTAAAATATGACATGAAAAACATAAAAGGTGGAGGAGGGGTTTAAAATATAGATCTTTTAGAATGTGTTTTAATTTAAATGTCTACTAGTTTCAAACAATAATTATAGATACAGTTCAACATATATGAACCCCATGGTAACCAAAAATCAAAAAATCCTACAATAGAAATACAAAAACCAAGAAGAAAAGAACACCAGAATACTACTAAAGAAAATTATCAAACCACAAGGGAAGAAACAAAAGGAAGAAATGAACAGAGAAGAACTACAAATCAACGAGAAAACAAGTACTAAAAGGATAATAAGTGCATACCTATCAATAATTACATTAAATGACAATGGACTAAATGCTCCAATCAAAACATAGTGTGGCTGATTGGATTTTTTTTTAAAAAAAGACCCTTAGAAGAACTTAAAAGAGCTAAACTTCAGTGATAAAGAACCACACAGACTGAAAGTTAGGGGATGGAAGAAGATGTTTCATGCAAACGGAAAAGACAAGAAAAAGCATGGGTGGCAACACTCATATCAGACAAAATAGACTTTAAAACAAAAGCTTTAACAAAAGACAAAAAAGGGCATTATAATGATAAAGGGATCAATACAAGAGGATATTACACTCATTAACATATACACACTCAATTCAGGGGCACCTAAGTATATAAAGCAAATACTAACAGACATAAAGTGATAAACTGAAAATAATATAAAAATTATAGGGGACTTTAACACCCCACTTACATCAATGGTCTTAAATGACACAATAGATCAAATGAACTTAGTAGATATTTACAGAACATTACATCCAAACTAGCAGAATACACACGACGGAAAGTTCTTCAGTATAGATCACATGCTAGGCCATAAAATAAGCCTCAACAAATTCAAGAAAACAGAAATTATATCAGTATTTTCTCCAGCCGTACGATATGAAAGTAGAAATCAATTACAGAAAGAAAAATGAGAAAAGGACAAGCATGAGGAGATGTAATGTGCTACTAAAAAATTAATGGGTCAATGAAGAAATCAAAGATGACATCAGAAAATACCTTGAGACAAATAATGCAATACAACACTTCAAAATCTATGGGATACAGAAAAAGTAGTTCTAAGAGGGAAGCTTATAGCAATACAGGCCTTCCTCAAGAAACAAGAAAAATCTCAAACAACCTACCTAACATCTAAAGGAATTAGAAAAAGAAAAACAAAGAAGGCCCCAAGTCAGCAGATGGGAGGAAATAATAAAGATCAGAGAGTAAATGAATAAAATATATTTTTAAAAACTACAGAAAATATCAATAAAACATGAATATTTTTAAACATAAAGAAAACTGGTAAACTTTTACCCAGGCTCACCAAGAAGAGAGAGGAACCCCCCCCCCAAAAAAAAGAAATGAAAGAGGATAGATAACAACCAATACCACAGAGATAACTAAAAAAGCATAAGGGAATACTATGAAAAGTTATATACCAACAAATTGGACACCTAGAAAAAAAGTAGATAAATTCCTAGAAATATACAATCTCCCAGACTATATCAGGAAGAAATTGATAATCTGAATAGACTAATCAATAGTAATGAAATTGAATCAGTAATCAAAAAACTCTCAGCAAAAAAAAGTCTAGGACTGGATGGCTTCACAGGGGAACTCTACCAAACATATAAAGAAGAATTAATACCTATCCTCTCAGACTATTCAAAAAAATTGAAGAGAAGGGAACACTCCCAAATTCATTCTATGATGCCACGATTACCCTGATACCAAAACCAAATAAAGACACTACAAAAAAAGAAAATTTCAGGCCAGTATCTTTGATGAATATAGATAGAAAATTCTCAACAAAATATCAGCAAACCAAATCCAACAATATATAAAAGTGGTCACAGGGCTTCCCTGGTGGTGCAGTGGTTGAGAGTCCGCCTGCTGATGCAGGGGATACGAGTTTGTGCCCAGGTCTGGGAAGATCCCACATGCCACAGAGCGGCTGGGCCCGTGAGCCATGGCCACTGAGCCTGTGTGTCCGGAGCCTGTGCTCTGCAACGGGAGAGGCCACAGCAGTAAGAGGCCCGCGTATCACAAAAAAAAAAAAAAAAAAAAGTAGTCATATATCATGATAAAGTGGGATTTATTCCAAGGATATAAGGATGGTTCAACATTTGCAAATCAGTCAATGTGATACACCACATTAACAAAAAGCAGTATAAAAATCACATTATTATCTCAATAGGCCTAAAAATAGCATTTGACAAAATTCAACATCCATTCATTATAAAGGTTCTCATCAAAGTTGATATAAAGGGAATACATCTCAACATAATAAAGGCCATTTCTGACAAACACACAGCTAACAGCGTACTCAACAGTGAAAAGCTGAGAGCCTTTTCTCTAAATTCAGGAACAAGACAAGGGTGTCCACTCTCACCACTTCTATTTAACTTAGTATTGGAAGTCCTAGACACAACAATCAGACAAGAAATAAAAGCATCCAAATTGGAAGGGAAGAAGTAAAACTGTCACTTTTTGCAGATTACATGATACTTTTTATAGAAAACCCTAAAGTCTCCACCCCAAAACTATTAGAGCTAATTAATGACATCAACAAGGTTGAAAGACAGAATATTAATATACAGAAATCTGTTTCTTTACTGTACATTAATCATAAAATATCAGAAAGAGAAACTAAAAAAAAGAATCCCATTTAAAATCTCATCAAAAAGAATAAAATATGTAGGAATAAATGTAACCATGGAGGTGAAAGACTTATACTCTGAAAACTACAAAACATTGGTGAAGGAAATTGATGATACAAAAAATAAAATGATATTGCATGCTCTTGGATTAGAAGAATTAATATTGTTAAAATGAACATACTACCCAAAGCAATCTACAGATTTAACGCAATCCCTATCAAACTACCCAGGACATTTTTCACAGAACTAAAACAAATAATCCTCCAATTCAGATGGAACCACAAAATACCCCAAATTGCCAAAGCAGTTTTGAGAAAAAAGAACAAAGCTGGAGGTATTATGCTCCTAGACTTCAGACTGTACTAATATATTACAAACAAACAGTATTCAAAACAGTATGGTACTGGCACAGAAACAGGTACATAGATCAGCAGAACAGAATAGAGAGCACAGAAATAAACCCGCATACTTATGGTCAATTAATCTACAACAAAGGAATAAAGAATATACAATGGAGAAAAGATAGTCCTCAATAAGAGGTGCTGGGAAAAGTGGACAGCTACATGTAAAAGAATGAGGTTAGAACATTTCCCTATACCTTATACAAAACTACATGCAAAATGGATTAAAGAACTAAATGTGAGAACTGAAATCATAAAACCTCTAGAAGAGAACATAGGCAAACACTTGTTTACAGAAATCATAGCAAAAATCTTTTGATCTGGCTGCTAAGGTAAAAGAAATGAAAGCAAAAATAAACAAATGGGACCTAATTAAATTTAAAAGCTTTTGCAAGGCAAAGGAATTCATGAAAATGAAATAAAAAGAACCTGGGAGAAAAAATTTGTAAATGATATGACAAAGGGTTAGTACCCAAAATATATAAACAGCTCATACAGCTCAGTATCAAAAAAACAAACAATCCAATCGAAAAATAGCAGAAGACCTGAGTAGACATTTTCCCAGGACTTCCCTCGTGGCACAGTGGTTAAGAATCAGCCTGCCAATGCAGGGGACACAGGTTCAATCCCTGGTCCTGGAAGATCCCACATGCCGCAGAGCAACTAAGCCCATGCGCCACAACTACTGAGCCTGCACTCTAGAGGCCATGCTCCGCAACAAGAGAAGCCACTGCAATGAGAAGCCTGTGCACCGCAACAAAGAGTAGCCCCCACTGGCTGCAACTAGAGAAAGCCCACACACAGCAACAAAGACCCAACATGACCAAGACATTTTTCCAAAGAAGACATACAGATGGCTAACAGGTACCATAAAAGATGCTCAACATCAGTAATCATTAAAGAAATGCAGATCAAAACAACAATGAGGTATAACCTCACACCTGCAGAAAGGCTCTCATCAAAATGTTTACAAATGACTAATGTTGGCGAGGATGTGAGGAAAAGGGAACCCATGTATACTGTTGGTATGAATGTAAATTTGTGCAGCTGCTATGGAAAACAGTATGGAGGTTCCTCTAAAAACTAAAAGTAGAACTACCATGTGATCCAGCAATTCCACTTTTGGGTATATAGCTAGAAAAAAATAAAAACACTAAATCAAAAAAAGAATACATGCACCCCCAACATTCATAGCAGCATTATTTACAATAGCCAAGATATGGATGCAACCTAAACGTCCATCAGCAGATGAATCAATAAAGAAGATGTGGTATATATGTACGATGGAATATTACTCAGCCATAAAAAAGAATGAAATTCTGCCACTGGCAGCAAACATGGATGAACCTAGAGAAATAAACTGCTTAGAAACAAATTGTTTAGTGAAATAAGTCAGACAGAGAAAGAAATACTGTACAATAGCACTTGTATGTAGAATCTAAAAAAATAATGCAAATGAATGTATATGCAAAACAAAAATAGAAAACAGATAGTTTGTTTTCACAGATATAGAAAACAAACTAGTGGTTACCAAAGGGGAGAGGGAAGGGGGGAGGGGCACGTTACAGTGTGGAATTAGGAGACACAAACTATAATGTATAACTAAAATGCATAAAACAGATAAGCAACAAGTATACATTGCACAGGGAATTATAGCCATTATCTTGTAATAACATTTAATGGAGTATAATCTGTAAAAATACTGAATCACTATGCTGTCCCCCTGAAACTCTTATTGTAAATCAACTATACTTCAATTAAAAGAATGAAAAAATGAAAGGAACATAGAGCCAACAAATGTAAAAAGATTTAGAACACTGATAAAGAGATAGGTGGTACACCCTATAGCCTCAAGTATTAACCAATTATATTTTATTTTTCTTCTTTATGCTTCTTTATGTTTTGTGAAAGTATTTACTTCTCTACTACAAACTTCTTCATCGTCACTTCTACAAGTTTAGAGGCAGAACTCCTGCATCTACAACTTTAAACACAACAAGTTAACCATGAGTAATCATAAAAATGAAGCAAATGGGGCTTCCCTGGTGGCGCAGTGGTTGAGAGTCCGCCTGCCGATGCAGGGGACGCAGGTTCGTGCCCCGGTCCGGGAAGATCCCACATACCACGGAGCGGCTGGGCCCGTGAGACATGGTCGCTGAGCCTGCGCGTCCAGAGCCTGTGCTCCGCAACGGGAGAGGCCACAACAGTGAGAGGCCCGCGTACCGCAAAAAAAAAAAAAAAAAAAAAAAAAAAAAATGAAGCAAATGGAAGAAAATTTTCACTCCTAGTTATGATTGTTACTCTCACACCGAACAGCCATGGGCACTTTATTTTCACATACTATTTTAGTTTTATCTTTTCCAACTTGAAAAGATAAAATTATTATAAATTCCATATTATAAAAAAATGATGTAAAGAATACAGGCAAATGGAAGAAACAAAAAATGCTTGCACATGCATAGTTGCACAGCACTATTCTTAGATTTTTAATGACTGGATTTAGAACAAAAGAGTGTTGTATCTCAAGATTGCTTTGGCTATTTGGGGTCTTTTTTGTTTCCATACAAATTGTGAAAATTTTTATTCTAGTTCTGTAAAAAATGCCACTGGTAGTTTTATAGGGATTGTATTGAATCTGAAGATTGCTTTGGGTAGTATAGTCATTTTTACAATGTTGATTTTTCCAATCCAACAACACGGTATCTCTCTCCATCTGTTTGTATCATCTTTAATTTCTTATCTTTGACAAAGGAGGCAAGAATATACAATGGAGAAAAGACAGCCTCTTCAATAAGTGGTGCTGGGAAAACTGGACAGCTACCTATAAAAGAATGAAATTAGAACACTCCATAACACCATACACAAAATAAACTCAGAATGGATTAAAGACCTAAATATAAGGCCAGACACTATAAAACTCTGAGAGGAAAACATAGGCAGAACACTCTATAATTTAAATCACAGCAAGATCCTTTTTGACCCACCTCCTAGAGAAATGGAAATAAAACCAAAAATAAACAAATGGGACCTAATGAAACTTCAAAGCTTTTGCACAACAAAGGAAACCATAAAGATCACAAAAAGACAACTCTTAGAATGGGAGAAAATATTTGCAAACGAAGCAACTGACAAAGCTTTAATCTTCAAAATATATAAGCAGCTCATGCAGCTCAATATCAAAAACACAAACAACCCAATCCAAAAATGGGCAGACCTAAATAGACATTTCTCCAAAGAAGATATACAGATTGTCAACAAACACATGAAAGGATGCTCAACAACACTAATCATTAGAGAAATGCAAATCAAAACTACAATGAGGTATCACCTCACACCCATCAGAATGGTCATCATCAAAAAATCTACAAACACTAAATGCTGGAGAGGGTGTGGACAAAAGGGGACTGTCCTACACTTTTGGTGGGAACGTAAATTGATACAGCCACTATGGAGAACAGTATGGAGGTTCCTTAAAAAACTAAAAATAGAACTAACATATGACCCAGCAATCCCACTACTGGGAATATACCCTGGGAAAACCATAATTCAAAAAGAGACATGTACCCCAATGTTCATTGCAGCACTATTTACAGTAGCCAGCACATGGAAGCAACCTAAGTGTCCATCGACAGATGAATAGATAAAGAAGATATGGCACATATATATGATGGAATATTACTCAGCTGTAAAAAGAAATGAAATGACTCAAAAAGACTCATGTACCACAATGTTCATTGCAGCACTATTTACAATAGCCAGCACATGGAAGCAACCTATGTGCCCATCAACAGATGAATGGATAAAGAAGATGTGGCACATATGTACAATGGAATATTACTCAGCCATAAAAAGAAACGAAATTGAGTTATTTGTAGTGAGGTGGATGGACTAGAATCTGTCATACAGAGTGAAGTAAGTCAGAAAGAGAAAAACAAATACGGTATGCTAACACATATATATGGAATCAAAAAAAAAAAAAAAAACCAAAACATTCTGATGAACCTAGGAGGAGGATAGGAATAAAGACCCAGACATAGAGAATGGAGTTGAGGACAGGAGGAGGGGGAAGGGTAAGCTGGGACTACGTCAGAGAGTGGTATGGACATATATACACTACCAAATGTAAAATTGATAGCTAGTTCGAAGCAGTCGCATAGCACAGGGAGATCAGCTCGGTGCTCTGAGACCACCTAGAGGGGTGGGATAGGGAAGGTGAGAGGGAGACGCAAGAGGGAGGGGATATCGGCATATAAGTATACATATAGCTGATTCACTTTGTTATAATGCAGAAACTAACACAACAATGTAAAGCAATTATACTCCCATAAAGACGTTTTAAAAAAAAGCATTGTAGTAGACACAGTTAAGCATGAACAACTTAGGCTGAATAATGAAATGAACTTTTACAATTTTACTAAATCAGAGCAAAAATTACCAATATAAAAATCAGAAAACATGATTTTTCTATTTCAATGACAAATTAATATTGTAGTTTTTAGGCAAACCCAGGAATAAATTTCTTAAGTCAATGTTGAGTTATAGGTAGGTATTAGAAAATAGTGACATATCATGAAAACTAAAGTCATTTTGCATATTGACCTATATATTGTTTTCTACAAAATATGTTAACAGGTAAGTCATTTACTTGTCAGTAGCAGTGAAATGCAGAACATGGGATCCCAGCACATTAATGAGAATAATTACAGAATGTTTCTCAAGAGGAAAACAAGCAAACATGAAAGGCAAATTCTTCTACTTCAAAATTTTGTCTAGGTCTAGGTGTTCCTTTTTTCCCCTCTAACACCAGAATGAATTGCTAATGAATTTACTAATGTTTTTTCTTAAGCTAGGTACCCATATAACAATGTCTGAGACAAAAGCCTGTCTATTGGAACAGAAAATGAAAGACTGGAAGAGTGGCACAGGGAAGGAGGGGAAGTTAATGTCTTGGTGTATTATTGACTTAGCCATCACCGTGTGTGTGATCAATTCTCAGCGTTGCTGGGACCTGTTGCAGAGTCTTCGGAAAAGTATCTACAAACCATTCCCTCCAAGGATAAAAAAGGGAAGCTTTATTGTCATTCTCTCTCCTAGTGGAATAAAAGATTGCTCCTGGGATATAAACTCTTTAGTACTTCCAAATTGTGTATGTGTGAGAGACATGAGTTTCCTGCAAGTTCTTATGTCAAGGCATCAGAGAAGAACTTGGGTAAGAAGGAAGACGTTCAGAATATATGCTTGACATGACAAACTCTCAGGCTTTACCCACTCAAAATTAGTTGCCACAGCTATGCTAGTATATGAGATGAAGCCAAGAGGATTTGAGGTGCTTTAAAGAGGCATTTTATACAATCCAACCTATGCCCCACTCAGACATGTAGATATGTGTTTACTCTCCATTAACCCCCATCTTAATCCCCTTCAGCCAAATCCAAACTGTATGAGGTTTCATGAAAGACAATCATTATGACTAATTGTAGTCCCTGCTCCTCCAACTCACTCTGAGTCCTTAATTAATATGCTCCATTTTCCTCCTATCCTTCCCCACCATGTGTTCTAGATTTCTTGGTCTCTCATTTCTCCTATCAGCTGCTCCAGTGTTTTTTTCTGGTGATGTAACACAGACCATCCCTCAAGGAATCCCACAATTGTCTTGCCCTGTTGAGGCCATGGTTGGTGCAAGTGCAGGCCAATAGAAGTTAGGATGAATGGGGCCCATCTTAGTTCCACTTCTTGGTTCCCAGCTGAATATTTTTTTAGGATGTAGCACAACATACCAATCATTGGTTCAACATCTATGCCACATTCTAGAAGGTAGAACTCTAACCCTCAGTGGCAGTCCCTGAGCTGGCATTTTAGCTGTAACTTTAATAGGTCAATCTATGGTTCTATCAGTCTAGATGTTTCTGGATGATGAGATATATGGGAATACCAGTGGGTCCCATGGTTTTGTGCATATTGTAGAGTCTCTTACTATAAATTGAGTCCCTTGTTCCAATGTAATGTTCTGCAGGTGCCATGCTAAGAGATCAGGATTCTGAAAGCTCTTACATGGTGGTGCTGTCCAGCAGTATTTCCTATCAGTAATAGGCCCCTGTTGTCAGATGACTAGTAAATAATACAGTCCCCAAATCCTATCCTGTAGGTATGCTTTCTAGGGCTAATACCATTTTCAACCCTCTTGGCAAAAGCAGAGCCTGAAACCAAGACCTAAAGTCAGATAATTTATTTTGGAATGCCAGCAAGTTGGAGTGAGGAAAGGAGAAAAACCAATAGAAAGTTGGATATGACAATGACTGCAACTAAGGGTGACTCATCATTTGATGTCACCAAAAATTTCTGAGAAGCCTTAGAAACTATACCTCAAAACTATCCACCCAGGGGGCAAAGGAAGGAAGCATTTAGCTATCTGGTGGCTCCTATCCCCCACTGATAAAGTTTCACCCTATGAAGTGTTAACTCTCACACATTTTCAAGGGGTATATTCATGAGGATCAAGCAATTTCTGAAGGATTCCCAGCTGCCTCCCTATACCATGTCTCCGGAGAAGACCTAGGGCAGGAAGTAAGAGGTACCAGGGATGCAAATAAAGCTTGTTGAAGATGGCACAGAATAAATGCTGCATGGCTGAAATAATGGATGAAGGCAAGAAGCTATGAAGCTGGCACAAAAGCTCTTCAGAGGTTCAGTACTGTCTACTGGTTAAGGTTGATGTATGAAAGTGAATTCTCATCATATACTTGATCAACATTGCTTTTTCTTCCTCCAAAGTAGGTCAGGTTGAGCCTTCAATATATCCTGTATATGTCCAGAACTATGCAACTATAATCTAATAAGGCATTAATTAAAATACTACCTTAAGAAAGTAAATGGCAATTACAAGAGATGTCTGTAATGCACAGTAATTTTGAATTATTTTCTTTGCCAATGGGAGGATTTGGTTCACTATGTTAGTAGGTGAACTTCCTTCCTCTAAAAATAATATTAACCAAGCTATGAAAATTGGTTTATTCTCCTACATAAATACTTTAGGGAGAGTCTCAAAGCAAAGAATAGGGGTTTGGCAATTCATCTAAGGGGAATTCAAGTTTCTTAATGCTTTTGCGTCAGTGGTTTTATGAAGCAGTTTGGTTTTTTTTCTTATTTTCCCTTTCAGAATAAAATTAGATGAATTAAAGGCATTAATGGCTATATGTTTTTGATTTCATGGTATTTTTGTCATAATTATTGGGTGAGCTAAAACAATATCAATGGACTTAATTGATTTTTTTCTGTCCCATGGCCTTGATTTAGTAAAGACACTGGATGGCTTTATTTCATTTATTAGAAATGGATGTTATTCACTCTTCCATGATGTACCTGGGGCAGTAAGCTTTGGGATGAGGTTTGTGAATTGAATTATTATCACAATAAAATTGTTCTCTAATACACCTTATTAGAAGTATTATAATTTTTTTCCTCGGCTAGATAACATTAAAAACAGAGTTTTAAGTAGAAACTTCCTTTTAAGGCTAATCAAAACAACATCAATGAAATGCTTACTATGTGCCATGGACTGAACTAGATTTTGGTAGACAAAACAATAAATACAACTTAGTCCTTTGCCCTCATTGTCTAGTAAAAAATTTCAGTTCAGTTTGCAAAATTCAATGGTATCTTTGCATTAGAATTCCATAACATTGTATACATACCATTTTCTTTCATTTTCTCTGACACATGTTAACCTTGAAGCTAGTAGTATAGATTTACTAATTTTTAAGAGCGATGAATTATTCAAAGCTACCACAATGTATATACATAAATTTACATCATAAGCCAGTCTCATTAACTCTTCACTTCTCACCACAACAAAAGGTGCAGAGGAAGGAACACTCCCAAACTTATTCTATGAGGCCACCATCACCCTGATACAAAAATCAGACAAAGAAACCACAAAAAAAGAAAATTACAGGTCAATATCACTGATGAACATAGTTGTAAAAGTCCTCAACAAAATACTAGCAAACCAAATCCAACAATCCATGAAGAGGATCATACACCATTATCAAATGGGGTTTATCCCAGGGATGGAAGTATTTTTCAATATCTGCAAATCAATCAGTTTGAAACACCACATTAATAAACTGAAAAATAAAAACCATATGATCATCTCAATAGAGGTGAAAAAGCTTTTGACAAAATTAAGTACCCATTTATAATAAAATCTCTCCAGAAAGTGGGCATAGAGGAAACATACTTCAACATAATAAAGCCCATATAAGACCAACCCACAGCTAACATCATACTCAATGAGGAAGAGCTGAAAATATTTCCTCTAAGATCAGGAACAAGACAAGGATGTTCACTCTTGCCACTTTTATGCAACATAGTTTTGGAAGTCCTGGCCATGTCAATCAGAGAAGAAAAGAAATAAAAGTAATCCAAATTGGAAAAGAAGAAGTAAAGCTATCACTGTTTGCAGATGTCATGATACCATACATAGAAAATCCCAAAGATGCTACCAGAAAAGTACTAGAGCTCATCAATGAATTCGGTAAAGTTGCAGGATATGAAATTAATACACAAAAATCTCCTGCATTTCTATACATTAACAACAAAAGATCAAAAAGAGAAATTAAGAAAACAATCCCATTTACCATTGCAACAAAAAGAATAAAATACCTAGGAATAAACTTACCTAAGGAGGCAAAAGACCTGTACTCCTAAAACTGTAAGACACTGATGAAAGAAATCAAAGATGATACAAGAAGATGGAAAGATATACCATGCTCTTCAGTTGGAAGACTCAATATTGTCAAAATAACTGTACTACCCAAGACAATCTACAGTTTAAATGCAACCCCACTCAAACTACCAATGGCATTTTTTTGCAAATCTGGAACAAAATATCTTAAAATTGTTATGGAAATACCAAAGACCCTGAATAGCCAAAGCAATCTTGAGAAAGAAAAATGGAACTGGAGGAATCAGGCTCCCTGACTTCAGACTATAATACAAAGCTACAGTAATCAAAAAAGTATGGTACTGGCACAAAGAGAGACTTATAGATCAATGGAAAAGGATAGAAAGCCTAGAAATAAACCCATGCAGCTACAGTCAATTAATCTAAGACAAAAGAGGCAAGAATATACAATGGAGAAAAGACAGTCTCTTCAATAAGTGGTGCTGGGAAAACTGGACACCCACATGTAAAAGGATGAAATTAGAACATTCTCTAACACCATACACAAAAATAAACTCAAAATGGATTAACAACCTAAATGTAAGACCAGATACTATAAAACTTAGAGGAAAACATAGGCAGAACACTCTTTGACATAAATTGTAGAAAGATTTTTTGAATCCATCTCCGGGAGTAATGAAAATAAAAAGAAAAATTAACAAATGGGATCTAATTAAACTTAAAAGCTTTTGCACAGCAAAGGAAACCATAAACAACAACAAGAAAAAGACAACCTATAGAATGGGAGAAAATATTTGCTAAGGATAACACTGACAAGGGATTAATCTCAAAAATATACAAACAGCTCTCATGCAGCTCAATGTCAAAAACAAACAACCCAATCAAAAAATGGGCAGAAGATCTAAGTAGGCATTTCTCCAAAGAAGACATCCAGGTGGCCAAAAAGCACAAGAAAAGATGCTCAACATCACTAATTATTGAGAAATGCAAATCAAAACTACAATGATGTATTACCTCACACTGGTCAGAATGACCATCACCAAAAATCTACAAACAATAAATTCTAGACAGGGTGTCGAGAGAAGAGAATCCTCCTACACTGTTGGTGGGAATATAAATTGGTGCTGGAGAACGTTATAGAGGTTCCTTAAAAAACTAAAAATAGAGCTACCATTTATCCAACAATCCCACACCTGGGCATATATCCAGAGAAAACTGCAATTTGAAAAAATACATGCACTCCTATGTTCACAGCAGCACTATTCACAACAGCCAAGACATGGAAGCAACCTAAATGTCCATCGACAGATGAATGGATAAAGATGTGGTACATATATACAATGGAATATTACTCAGCCATAAAAAAGAATGAAATAATGCCATGTGCAGCAACATGGATGGACCTAGAGATTATCATATTTAGTGAAGTAAGTCAGAAAGAGAAAGACGAATATCATGTGATATCACTTATATGTGGAATCTAAAACAATGATACAAATGAACTTATTTACAAAACAGAAACAGACTCACAGACTTATGGTTATCAAAGTGGAAATGTGAGGGGGGGGATAAATTAGGAGGCTGGGATTAACATATACACACTACTATATATAAAATAGATAAGCAACAAGGACCTACGGTACAGCACAGGGAACTCTACTCAATAGTCTGTAATAACCTGTATGGGAAAAGAATCTGAAAAAGAATAGATATATGTATATGTATTACTGAATCACTTTGCTGGACACCTAAAATGATAAAAAAAAAAAGTAAATGTTGAAAATATTTGCTGAGTGAATTATTCAAAACTACTACAATGTATATACATAACTTTACATAATAAGCTGATCCCATTAACTCTTGATTTCTTAACTCAAAAAAAAAGTTACAGGGCTTCCCTGGTGGCACAGTGGTTGAGAGTCCGCCTGCCGATGCAGGGGACACAGGTTCGTGCCCCGGTCCGGGAGGATCCCACATGCCGCGGAGCGGCTGGGCCCGTGAGCCATGGCCGCTGGGCCTGCGCGTCCGGAGCCTGTGCTCCACAACGGGAGAGGCCACAACAGTGAGAGACCCACGTACCGCAAAAAAAAAAAAAAAAAGTTACATATTAGTCTGTTTTCTCCAAAGCACCAATATACTTGGCAATTTAACATAAGGCATCTTAAAATTTCTGTCATCTAGATGATATTTCTGAACAAAAATTCTTGGTAATAGTTTGAAAGAAACAGATTTCTTAAAAGAAGTTAAATGGGCAGCTACAAAATTTAAGAGAATAAAATGTCAGAGTGACATGTCTTTTTATTCATGAATCTGTCAAGAAATCTCCTTGTCCCATTTCAGACATTTAGTATACTTGTACAAAGCAACATCTGTACATTTAAGAAACACAATTCAAAAATGCCAAAAGAAAAAAGTGGCAATTTAAAGGTATCCTAAAAGGAAAGTTTTGAAATACTGTCTTTGATCACTTCCTATGACCAATTTTTTTAAACTGACATATTTATTTGAAGTTCTTCTATTCAGGTCCCTAATAAAATACTACCTGCAGGTAAAGCTAGGTAGAGAAACATACAAAGTGGATAGAAATTCATTAATGCAAATTCAGGAAAAATACACCTATGCACATACACACTATTCCTGTCATGTATGTTTAGGATACAGTTTGATAGTTACTATCAGTCCTGACAGGTGATTAAAGGTATTTGGAAAGCCTATAAAAAAAAAAAAGAATAAAGAAAGAATCAAGGGACCAAGTCATGTCAGATTAAAAGATTACATTACCCAGAAGGCTCTTCAGCTTTCTGTCTGAGTGTTTGGAATTCAATCACACATGGGGTTAGTAAGGTTAACTCAGATCGGTATAGGCCATAAATAGTAACTGGTCAGAAAAGCAAATATCTGGGTAAATAAGATTGTCGGCATTCATGGCGGGTAAGAGTCAGCTATGAGACTGGCCAGGAAAAATCACAGCCAGCACAGGTATAATCAGCATTATAAAATTAGCGAGAAGCTGCATCATGAGAGAATCAGGCACTAGGGTTGCCACACCATTGAGCAATGGGACTGGAAAGTCCAAAAAAGCTGAAGAAACATAATAGAAGGCATGTGAGCATGTTAGTATCAAGAAGTCATGATTTAATGAGGCAATTTTCTTCTTCCTGCCCCCAGTTTATGGCTGTTTTTATATGATCAACAGAAATATATGTCCAGATGAAAAGGACAAGGTGAAGTTTGAAAGGCGTATTTTAGTTTCACCTGCCTCAGCTGAATGCTAGATTTATTCATTAAATATGTATTTACTAAATAAGGTTGACATTTCTTCTCTTCAATACCGAGGTGTTCAAATAACTAAAAAGGAATTTGGGGGGGCTTCCCTGGTGGCGCAGTGGCTGAGAGTTTGCCTGCCAATGCAGGGGACACGGGTTTGTGCCCTGGTCTGGGAAGATCCCACATGCCGTGAAGTGGCTAGGACCGTGAGCTATGGCCGCTGAGCCTGCGCGTCCAGAGCCTGTGCTCCGCAACGGGAGAAGGCCACAACAGTGAGACGCCTGCATACGGCAAAAAAAAAAAAAAAAAAGAATTTTGGTTCTTCTGTAATGATATTTTAATTACTTAACCCAAAATTTAAAAAATAAATTCCATTTTCATATTCAGATACTAAATAGATATATTTCTTTGCTCAGTGCAGCAGAGTCTGCTCACTGCTGTCTATGAGGTCCTCTTCTTCTTCCTCCTGGGCACACATCAGGATTACAAAATTTAGCTTTCTTTCAATTAGGAATGTCCAGGTTACTAAACCCTAGGTAATGAATAGTGAGTAGAACTATGTGTGTCTTTTCCAGATCAAGACAGTTATGAAGTGGTTGTGTTTCCTCCATATTTTCTCAACCCTTTTCTAGTTAGATGAAGACAACAACAAGACCCTAGATTTATACTATGTCCAATATGACAGTCACCAGTCACATGTGGCTATTTATATTTGAATTAATTAAAATTATATATAATTATTATTCAGTTCCTCATGTTACACTAGCCACATTTCAGGCACTCAAAAGCCACATAGCTAATGGTTACTATCACATATCCATCATTGCAAAAAATTCTATAGGCCTGTGCTGCCCTCGACCATGGTGAAACAAAAGTACAGAAATAGACTGGGTCCCTGAATCACCACAAGGAAAACCACACGAAAGCCAGTGCCATCTACTTGTGACTATTCTGTAAGCGAAAAATCAACTTGCACTGTTTGAGACATTCTTCAGTTTGGGCCTTATGTTGCTACAGCTGCTAGTTACCCTAACTAGTACAATAAGTATGATATATTTATAGAAAATGGAGTTCCAATTAACCCAAAAGATAGCAGCACATTATCAGACATAAGCAGAGAACTGGCGTCAGGCGAGCAGGTTGATATTTAATTTCTACGGCAGAAAACCTGATGCTCAGGTAGACACTTAGTCATTTGTAAGCAAGTGTAACTTCAGCATTCAGGTGGAACTGATATCAAGGAAGTCAAGGCAGTTCCAAGTTTCAGTACATGTGGAAAATGGGTTTATTTTAAAACCAACACCATTTCCATTACACAGGACAAGAGATTCTCATTAGTAAATACGGGCAGCTGCTCATCTACTGGCTGCTAGCCAATTCAAGGACAAACAGAAATTAAGACTATATAATTTCTTCAAGACACCAAGCAATAGCTGATTTACACTCACAAATCTACGAAAGGTAAGGAAGAAAATAGCTAAATACTCACTGAGAATAGTAAGAACATTAAATGGATGCAAGGACTGAGAAAAGGGTCTTGATTATTTATTAGGAAAGCTTTATGACCTTTATCAAGGGAGTACTTTTTATGTTGACATTCTTTGTCCTGCATATTGAAACTACAGTTTGCATATAATTCTTTGGCCAACGGCAAAGAAAACTGACTACATCAAGGAAAAATACAAAGAGACAAAGTATCCCTCATCTTATTTTTATTCCTACAAAAAAGTGGTGCTTAGAATAACAGTAAAGAGAATGTTGTGAAATATGAAGTACATCTTTTCTCCTGTACTGAAAGAAAAACTTCAATAGAAGTATAAATCTTCAGAGGATAAAAAATAACAGATTCTATTCAGAGTGAAGTTTTTGTTCTTGTTTTTATTTTTTCCCCCACAGTAAGTAATAAGAAATATGAAGAGGCTTCCATGAGATCTTATTAAATAGTAAAAAATAATCACTCTGGAATCACTAAGCAGTGATATGCAGGAGAGTAATTTACTCTCTGAGCCTTTCACTTAGGGCAGAAGGTACATTTGTAATAGCTGCTTAATCTTAACCTCAGGATTTTACAGCTCATGAACTTTTGTATTGATATTAATAAATAGTCTAGACAAGGTAAAATACTGATCAACACAGACATCTTGGTTTCTTCAGAAAATTAATAAGGAGAGCTCTCTGGATGAGAATTTATTGTGAGTGCCTTAAGACTTAACTGCTGTAATGGTGAGTGGTGATTGAAAAGAAAAAAAAAAAACATTTTGTAGGTGATGGTGTGAGAAACTACCATACTATATCCTTTCCAAATTTCACTACTTTTGTTTTTCCCTTGCCATTACTTAAGCAATGAGTGCTGAATAAGATGGTAGACTGGCATTTAGAAATTGGAAACCTTGGGAAAGAATCCAGTTCATTAGCAAAGTAATTAACTATTTCTTAACATAATAATACTGCAAGGAAGAGTAATTAGTGGCACTAAACTTATTGATACCAAGAAATAGAATTTTCTGGGTGTAACACATACAACAAGAATCTATTCTCCTTGCTCTTTCATAAGAAGGCACTATCTACAATGTGTAGAACTCCAGCCACTTGGACTTTAACCGTAACTATCCTCATGTTCGAATAAGGATTGGATGCAGAACAATGAATAAGCAGTTTGTCTCTTAATAACCTCAGTGCCAAGTAAATATACCTGCTTGGCAGAGTCAATGGGTAGTAGAAATTGAGCAGCTTTGCCCTTCATTGGCTGTATATCTTCCTAGACCATCTTCCTAGACCTAGGCCTGAGAATTCGATTGTATTTTTACCATGAATGCTAAAGAAACAGAATTCTTGACAGCTGCTATAAGGGTACAGCAACACTAAGTGATCCATGTTACCCAGTATTTTACTCACTTTGGGCTGCTATAACAAATTACCTTAGACTGAGTGGCTCATAAAAAACAAAAATTTCGGGCTTCCCTGGTGGCGCAGTGGTTGAGAGTCCACCTGCCGATGCAGGGGTTACGGGTTCGTGCCCTGGTCTGGGAAGATCCCACATGCCACGGAGTGGCTGGGCCCATGAGCCATGGATGCTGAGCCTGCGCATCCAGAGCCTTGCTCTGCAATGGGAGAGGCCACAAGAGTGAGAGGCCCGTGTACCGCAAAAAAATTTTTAAAAAAATTTAAAAAAAATTTCTTTCTCATAGTTCAGGAGGCTGGATGTCCAAGATCAGGGTGCTATATTGGTTGGATTCTGGTGAGTACCCTCTTCCAGGCTGCAGACTTCCAACTTCTCCTTGTACCCTCACATGGCAGAAAGAGGGCTAGGAAATTCTTTAAGGTCTCTTTTTATAAGGGCACTAATCCCATTCATCAGGGCTCCACCCTCATGGCCTAGTTACTTCCTAAAGGCCCCAACTCCTAATATCCTCACAGTGGGTGTTAGGATTTTAGCATAGGAATTTTGAAAGGACACAAACATTCGGTCCATAACACTCAGTTATACTTTCTGTGGCCAGAGTTTGACAAAAAGTTTGAGGCCATGTTGTCTGCTGGAATCCTATTTTTGTTTTAGAAAGAGCAGGTTAGACAGATGAAGACTATCAGAGGCTGAGTAGAAAAGTATGAAAAAGTCTGAAAATTGATATAGGAACAAAAGTAGAGCACAAGTTAATGTTTTGGCCATTCTGTATTGTAAAATTCCATTTTGATTTCATGAATGAAGGTCAACAGTTATGTTTGACAGAATAAAATATTGTCATGATCTTGTCATAAAAGGAGACCAGAAATGCAGCTGTTCTGTTAATGTCTATTTGACATTTTGGGAATAAAATTTCAATATAAATACTTTGAAAAATATAAATAAACTAGCCCTCTCTCTACACCAACCTGCAAGGAATAACAGACCTCCATAACTGGACATCTCAGAATCTGTGTGATAGACATCTTTTAATCAAAGTAGGGACCAGAGTCCTGATTGGAAGACTCAGATTTTCTCAGCCAACATTATCATTATCTGCTTGTATAGACATTTGGCCCTTGGTATTTGGAAAACAAAATTCACATTTGTACTTGAGATTGGTGGCTATCTTAGGGAAAAAACAAAAAACAAAGAAGTATACTTCATTTGTTCTAGATTATTTTTCCTCTGCCCAAGATGGTGAAAAGCACATAATTAAGACTTTCAGTATTGCACTCTCAGGACAAAACCATGTGTGACTGCTGTCCTTTTACTGGGCATTGCAATGCCCACCTAAGCAGATTTGATTTAGTTTTAGCTCCACTGAAGGAAAGTTTGATTCTCTGCTCTGGAGATTCTCTGCTCTCTTTCTTAGTGCTGCATAATCCCACTGTGCATTTTTTTCCAAACCTTCATTCCTAATTGGTTCCAGTATTTGCAGGGACCACATATTTGATTGACTCAGCAGCTTCAAACTTTCTGTCATATATCCACATTTTTAGAATCCCAAATTCCATGAAACCCATCATTCAGACAGTTTCAATATCATATGAGGATAGCCTAAGAAAGAAAGAAAATTAGCATCTGAGCTCAGAAGTGAGCACTAAACTGCTTGGGAGAATCTAGTTTTGCATGGGTGAGACGTTAATCTACAGCCAGAATGGTACAGAGCTCCACGAAAGAAAGTGAAAGGCTTTTACTCCTTTTTTCTTTCATTGTCCTTACATGACAGTTTATCTCTTATCATCAATATGAAAAAAAAATAAAAATAAAAAGCCTCAAAATATGTAATGAACATAGTGAGAGGAATTAAGAAGCTCCTGGTACCACAGGGTTCATGGTACCAAATCATCCTTATCTCCTACTAAGTTTCAAGGGTTCAGAGGGCCTGGTTTCTCTCTAATCATCATGCTTCCCCTCCTATAGGCACTCTCCAGTCTCGAACTAATAAAACCGTGCTGGTTCATTAAAGGGATTTGCAAGTCTGCATTTATTTGCCCAAACTCCTACACACCTTACTAAACATTCAAAAAGAGTTTTAGGGCTTCCCTGGTGGCGCAGTGGTTGAGAGTCCGCCTGCCAATGCAGGGGACACGGGTTCGTGTCCCGGTCCGGGAGGATCCCACATGCCGCGGAGCGGCTGGGCCCGTGAGCCATGGCTGCTGAGCCTGTGCGTCCGGAGTCTGTGCTCTGCAACGGGAGAGGCCACAGCAGTGAGAGGCCCGCATACCGCAAAAAAAAAAAAAAAAAAAAAAAAAAAGAGTTTTAATTTTCTAAACTAGTGGGATTAATCCATTTGGAAAAAAAAAGAAAAGATATTGTCAGGATTTGTTCTCCAAACATTTTGCCCACTCTTCATTGTTATAGTTACACACTAACATCACATGGCAAGTTTTGTAAAAATATAAATTCCCACATCTCACACCCAAAAATACTAGTTAGCAAATAAATAAACATGTAAACTGACAGTGTTACATATAACTGTAATGTATGTAAATATATCACTTATCTATTTTAAAATATCATTTGGAAAAGGATTTTAAGCATATCTGGTTCAAATAATTCTATTTTCCTGTTAACAATATCAGAAAGCCAGGTAAAATTTAAGTCAGTACTAATCTTCCAATGACTTTATATAAAGACATTGGAATGCATTTCCCAAACTTTTTTGTAATTTATTTACAATACTGATATTAATCAATGTTAACTTGCTTTTTTTGCTACAACATTGACCAATATTTTTTGTTTAGTTCCAGAAATTATATTTGATACAATGTATTTTATATCATGTTTTTTAGGTTGGTAAATTGTTTATATCATCAATTAAAAAAAATAATATAACCTCAAACCTGGATAATGATTGAATAGAATGGCTTTTCTCTTATATAATAGAAAATACAAGTTTTCTATCATGTGTTGCACAGAAATTCATGGTTGACTTCTATTCAAAGAATAGACACAGTGGTTGTCTCACATTCAGATATAAATCTCTTGCTAGTAGGATTATGATTTTATATTTCATTATTGTGTTTTACGGTAAATTTATTAATTTTAAAAGTCAAGTTCCCAAATTATAAAGAACTTATTTTACATTAAGACAAACTCATTTGTGATATACATATATATATATACACACACACACACACACACACACACACTTGGTTTGAACTCTCTCCTCTGGCCCATTTTTCAATTTATCTATTCTTATGTAAATTTATATATTGTTTAACATATATAATATATATACTAATGCAAATATATAAATACATATAATGATATATTTATATACATGTATATACGTTTATATATTTACAACACAAACAACTTACTATGTGAATCATCATATATTAGTAATAAGTCTTGGTATCTTAGGAAAATTCAACTTCCCTATTCTTTTTCAGGTGAATTTTAGGTCTTTCACATCTACATGTATTTTATCATATCTCAGGAAAATACCCTACTGGTATTTTTATTGCAAATAATAATATAAAGACCTGATTCAGGAGAATTGATATTATTAAAATATTGACTCTTCTTACCCATGTACATGTTATCTTCAATGTTTTCCATGAAATTTTAAAATTTTTCTGGTAAAGTTTTTACATCTTTTTCTTAAAAATATTAATTTGAAATATATAACACTAGCAATAAAGATGTAAGGTATTTCAGCATAAATATAATTTTTATTGCTTGTGTACAGAAATACTATTTATTTTGTATATCCAGATGACATTTTACCCTTTTAAAATATTGTTTTCCTGATGAGTATTTGTATGTAAACAACTGCATTATTTGTAGATAATAAAAATTTTGTTTCTTTCTTTTTGATCTTTATATCCTTTATGTCTTTTGCTTACCTACTGCCCTGATTAGGACCACTGTACAATGTTGACTAAAAGGGGTGATATAATTGGCATGCTTGTAGAGTTTGATTTTAAGTTAAATGGATCAGCATATAGGATGATGCTAAACTTGCTTTTATTTTTAGCTTTTCCAATTAAGGATATTCCTTTCTATTCTGTTTCCTAAGTTTTAAAAAAATAAATGGGTGATGATACTTTTCAATCTTTTTTTTCCTTCATCTATTGAAATTACACTAGGCTTTTCCCTTTTAATCTGATAATGTATTAAATTGATTTTCTAAGGGTACTACCCCTGTTTCTGTAGGGTAAATCTAATTGGATATGATATATCTTCTTTAAAGGTTGCTGAATTGTGGCCTATAATTTAAGGTTTGTCATATAATTTTATTTTCTTAGTATTTTGAATTTAGTATTTTGAATTGAATTTCATGCAACAATTTGGGGGAAAGTGTTCATTTTCTATCCTCCAGAAAAAGTTTTTGAGACTTAAGACATCAATTTACTGAAAATGTATTTAAAAACTTTTCTCTCTGGTGGGCTATTTTCCCTTGAATTGATTGTCAAATTTAATTTTTCCAGCAATTTTACACTTTTGTCTAAATTTCAAACTTTTGATCTTCCTATTAATAGCTTTTTCTGCTTCATTTTTCTCAGCAAAATTTTTCATTTCTGCCTTTTTTCCTTATATCTATCTCATTAAGACTTTCATCTATTTATATTCTAAAATACCAACTTTTTGTTTTGTTTCCTCTCTGTCTTGTATTTTTGTTTTCAGTTTTATTAACAATGCCTTATGGCTATTATATTCTTACTTTTGTACTTATTCCATTTCTTTTTGGAATTATTACTCATTTTACTTTTGACTTTTTAATTTAAATTTTTAAATCATTTATTTTTAGCCCTTTTTCTTTTTTATAAGCATTTAAGGGTACAGATTTCCCTTAAAGAGTCTACTTCAATTTGTTACACAAGCTTTGATAACTAATATTTTTATTCACTTACTAGTATTTTTCCTTACATTAATATTTTTACTGAACCATGAGTTACATAGGACTATGTGTTATTCCTAATTCTTGAGTGTTGAAAATTTATTCTTTATTTATTTATTTCTAATTTAATTGTATTTAGTCAGATGACATGGTCTGTTTTATATACATTCTTTGAAATACCTATCTAATTCTGGTTTTATTTAGAAAAACTCATTTTATGTCTAGGTGAAGTCATTTTTAAAAATCTTATATATCTACTTAAGGCAAACAAGTTATTTCCTAAATAAAAGAATTATTAGTTGCAGGTCTATATATGTCAATTAAATCAAGCATTTTGAGAACTTTTTTTACCTTACATAGCTTTTTTGAATATTCTATTTATTGACAGATCTGTCAATTTCTTCCTGTAATATGCTGTCAATACATCAGCTAAAAGACAAATACTACCTGATTAGAAAAAAGAAAAGACAGTAACAATATATTGTCTACAAGAAACCTAGTTTAAATATAAAGACACAGATTGATTAAAAATACAGAAATGGAGAAAGATATACCTCACTAATATTAATCAAAAGAAAGCTGAAGAAGTCATTTTAATTTTAAAAAAAAGCAAACTTTAGAACAAGAGATATTATCAAGGATAAAAAGGAGAATTACACAATGTAAAAGGACCTAATTTTCCAAGAATATATAACATTTCTTAACATGTGCTCATCTAACAACACAATATCAAAATATATGAGGCAAAAACTGTCAAAACTGTAAGGAAAAATAGACAAATCCACTATTATAGGTGAAGACTTCAACACCCTTATATCAGGAATTGGAGACTCAGCAGACAGAATATCAGAAAGGGCACAGTTGATCTGAAAATCACCATCAATCAACTGAATCTAATTGATAGTTGTAGAATACTACATACAACAACAACAGAATGTATATTATTCTCAAGCTCAGATGGAGAATTCTCCAAAACAGACCATATTCTAAGCCATAAAATAAATTTTAGCAAATTAAAAAAATAGAAATCATGTAATATATACTCTTAAAGTATAATGGGATTACACAAGATATCAATAACAGAAACATAGTTGAAAAACCCCAAAATATTTCAGAATAAACAACATAATACTAAATAATACATGGGTTAAAGAAGATATCTCAGGATAAATTAAAACCTATTTTGAACTTAATGCAAATGAAAATACAACTAACAGAAGTTGTGGAATGCAGCAAAAGTAGTGCTTGGAGGGAAATTTATAGCATTGGATGCGTGTATTAGGAAAGAAGAAAAGTCTAAAATCAATAACTGCAGCTTCTACCACAAAAAACTAGAGAAAGGGCAATCTAAGTCTAAGTAAGCAATATAAAAGAAAAAATAAAAATTAGATCAGATATCAATACATTGAAATCAGGAAAACAATAGAGAAATTAATGAAAATATAAAGGGCTTCTTTGAAAAGGTAAAAATTGACAAGACACTATTCAGAATAACCATGAAAAAAAGAGAGAAGACACAAGTTACCAATACTGAGAATGAAAGAGGAATCATCACTATTAAATCCATGGATAGTAAAATGATAATAAAGGAACATTATGAACAAATCTGTACCCACAAATTTGATAACTAGATTAAATAGACCAATTCCTTGAAAGACACAGACTGCAAAAACTCACACAGGAAAAACAGATTATATCAGTAGGCCCAACTCAATCAAATAATTTGAATCAATAATTAATTAATAAGCTATCAATAAAGAAAACACCAAACCCATATAGTTTCACTAGTGAATTCTATCTAACATTTTAGGAAGAAATTACACCAATTCTCTACAATCCTCTTCATAAAATAAAAGTGAAGACTTCCCAACTCATCCTATCAGTCCAACATTACCCTAATACAAAAACCAGATACAAACCTTCAAGAAAAGAAAACGAATAATAATTATCTAATTAACATAGAAAAAGCTCTTCAACAAAATATCAGTGACTTAAATCTAATGATATATGAAAAAATTTATACACCACAGCCCAGTAAAATTTATTCTGGGTATGCAAAACTGGTTCAACATTTGATTATCAATAAATGTAATCTATCACATTAATGGGCTAAAGAAGAAAAATCATATGATCTTATCAATAGGTACAGAAAAATCATGTGACAAAATGCAACACTCTTTCAGGATAAAAACTCTTTAGTAAATTAGGAATATAGGATACAGGGACATTTCCACAATTGATTAAAAAGAAAAATCTACACAGGCCTGAGCTGACATCATATCAATAGTGAGAAATTGAATAACTTTCACTAATTATAGGGAATGAAGCAAGGATATCTCCTTTCACCTTTCCTATTTAATGTTTTTTTTTTCTTTTTTTTTTTGGATTATAGTTCCTTTACAATGTTGTGTTAGCTTCTACTGCACAGCAAAATGAATCAGCCATACATATACATATAGCCCCTCCCTTTTGGATTTCCCTCCCATTTAGGACACCACAGTGCATTAAATAGAGTTCCTTGTTCTATACAGTATGTTCCTACTCAGTTGTCTATTTTATACATAGTGTCAATAGTGTATATGTGTCAATCCTGATCTCCCAATTCCTCCCACCCCTCCCCTTTCCCTCTTGGTATCCATACGTTTATTCTCTACATCTGTATCTCTATTTCTGCTTTGCAAATAAGGTCATCTATGCCATTTTTCTAGATCCCATATATATGCATTAATATACGATAATTGTTGTTCTCCTTCTGGTTTACTTCACTCTGTATGACACTCTCTAGGTCTATCCAGGTCTCTACAAATAACCCAATTTCATTCCTATTTATGGCTGAGTAATATTCCATTGTATATATGTACCACATCTTCTTTATCCATTCCTCTGTTGATGGACATTTAGATTGTTACCGTGTCTTGGCTACTGTAAATAGTGCTGCTATGAATACTGGGGTGCATGTATCTTTTTTTTTTTTTTAGATGTTGGGGGTTTATTAATTAATTAATTTATTTTTGCTGTGTTGGGTCTTCGTTTCTGTGTGAGGGCTTTCTCTAGTTGTGGCAAGCGGGGTCCACTCTTCATCATGGTGCGCAGGCCTCTCACTATCGTGGCCTCTCTTGTTGCAGAGCACAGGCTCCAGACGCGCAGGCTCAGCAGTTGTGGCTCATGGGCCTAGTTGCTCTGCGGCATGTGGGATCCTCCCAGACGAGGGCTCGAACCCGTGTCCCCTGAATTAGCAGGCAGATTCTCAACCACTGTGCCACCAGGGAAGCCCTGAATGTATCTTTTTGAATTATGGTTTTCTCTGGATATATGCCCAGTAGTGGGATGGCTGGATCATATGGTAATTCTATTTTTAGATTTTTAAGGAACCTCCATATTGTTCTCCATGGAGACTGTATCAATTTACATTCCCACCAACAGTGTAAGAGGGTTCCCCTTTCTCCACACCCTCTCCAAAATTTATTGTTTGTACATTTTTTGATGATGGCCATTCTGACCGGTATAAAGTGATACCTCATTGTTGTTTTGATATGCATTTCTCTAATAATTAGTGATGTTGAGCAACTTTTCATGTGTTTGTTGGCCATCTGAATGTCCTCTTTGGAGAAATGTCTATTTAGGTTTTCTGCCCATTTTTTTTATTGGGTTTTTTTTTTTTTTTATGTCATAAGCTGCTTGTACATTTTGGAGATTAATCCTTTGTCAGTTGCTTCATTTGCAAGTATTTTCTCCCATTCTGAGGGTTATCTCTCTGTCTTATTTATGGTTTCCTTTGCTGTGCAAAAGTTTTTAAGTTTAATTAGGTTCCATTTGTTTATTTTTGTTTTTATTTTCATTACTCTAGGAGGTGGGTCATAAAGGATCTTGCTGCAATTTATGTCCAAGAGTGTTCTGCCTATGTTTTCCTCTAAGAGTTTATAATGACTATACTACCCAAAGCAATCTATGGATTCAATGCAAACTCTATCAAATCACCACTGGCATTTTTCACAGAAGTAGAACAAAAAAATTACAATTTGTATGGAAACACAAAAGACCCCTAATAGCCAAAGCAATCTTGAGAAAGAAAAATGGAGCTGGGATATCAGGCTCCCTGACTTCAGACTATACTACAAAGCTACAGTAATCAAGACAGTATGGTAGTGGCACAAAAACAGAAATATAGATTAATGGAATAGGATAGAAGGCCCAGAGATAAATCCATGCCCCTATTGTTACCTAATCTATGACAAAGGAGGCAAATATATTCAATGGAGAAAAGACAGACTCTTCAATAAGTGGTGCTGGGAAAACTGGACAGCTACATGTAAAAGAATGAAATTAGAACACTCCCTGATGCCATACACAAAAATAAACTCAAAATGGATTAAAAACCTAAATGCAAGCCCAGACACCATAAATCTCCTATTTAATGTTGTACTGGAGGTCTAGCTAATGCATAAGACAGGAAAGGAAATAAGCTAGTAAAGAGTCTACAGGTTGGAAAGAAAGAAACAATACTGTCTTTGTTCTTAGATAACATGATTATCTATAAAGAAAATCACAGTGAATTGACAAATTCTCCTTTAACTTATAAGCAGTTATCACAAATCTACAAAAGTCAATTTCTTTCATAAATACCAACAATTAACAATTGGAATTCAATATTAAAAACACAATAACATTTGTATTAGTATCAAGAAAATAAAATACTTAGGTATAAATGGAATAAAATATCTCTAGGATCTATATGGAGAAAACTACAAAACTCTGATGAAAGAAATGTAAGAAAGTCTAAATAAATGGAGGGACATTCTATGTTCATGGTTAGAAAGACTCAATATTTTTAAAATGTCAGTTTTTCCCAACTTGATGTGTAGATCCAATGCAATCTTAATCATATGCCCAACAAGTTGTTATATGGATATCAACAAATTGATTCTAACGTTTACATCTAAAGGCAAGAAACCCAAAATAGCTACACAGTGCTAGAGAAAAGGACTAAATTTCATGGGCTGACAATGCCAATCACGAGGCTTATTATAAAAGCACAGTAATAAGTACAATATAATATTTATAAAGTATAAACATATAGGTCTCACAATATATGTAAATCAAATCATTACGCTGTATACCTTAAACTTACATAGTGCTGTATGTCTCTCGTTTATCAGTAAAATTGGAAAAAATAAAATATATTATCAAATATATATATAAATATGTGTGTGTGTGTGTGTGTGTGTGTGTGAAATGGAATAGAGTCCAGAAATAGACTCACACAAATATAATCAACTGATCTTTTACAAAGAAGCAAAGACAACTCAATGGGAAAAAAATAGGCTTAATTAAGTGGTACTAAAAAATTTAGATGCCCAAATCCCCCCCAAAATATTAACCTAAATGCAGACCTTACACCTTTCCCAAAATTAACTCAAAATGGATCATAGATCTACATGTAAAACACAAAGCTACTGAACTAGAAGATAAAATAGAAGTCAATATAGGTGACCTTGGGTTTGATAAATAGTTTTAAGATACAACACCAAAGAATAATCCATGAAAAAAATAAGCTGATAAGTTAGGCTTTATTAAAATTAAAGATGTGTGCCCTGCAAAGACACTTTTAAGAAAGTGAAAAAAACAAGCTACAAAATGAGATAAAGTATTTGTAAAACACGTATCTAATAAAGGACTTACATCCAAAATATATGACAACACTTAAAAATCAACAATAAGAAAACAAATAACACAATTAAAATATGGGCAGAAGATTCTAACAGACACCTCACCAAAGAAAATATACAGATGTCCAATAATCATATGAAAAGATATTCATTAGAGAAATGCAAATTAAAACAACGAGATATCACATACACACATCAGAATGGCAAAAGTAAAACTGGACAATACCAAGTGATGGTGAAAATGTAGAGCAACAAATTCATTGCTACTGGAAATGCAAATGGCACAGCCACTTTGGAATATGGTATGGCAGTTTCTTACAAAGTTAAAAGTTTTCTTACCATACAATCCAGCAATCTCTCTCCTATGGCATTTTCCCAAATGAATTGAAAAATTATTTATAAAAAGCCATGCACATGAATATTTATTGCAGCTTTATTCATAACTGTGAAAAACTGGAAGCATTTAAGATGGCCTTCAGTGGGTAGATGGATAAACTTTGGTACATTTATACAATGGAATATTATTCCATGATAAAAATAAATGGTCTATCAAGTCACAAAAAAATACACGGTGAAATCTTAAATGTATATTTATAAGTGAAAGAAAACAGTCTGAATAGCATTATTATTTCAACTATATGGCATTCTGGGAAAGGCAAAACTATAGAGACGGTAAAAAGAATGATGGCTGACAAGGTTTCAGGGCGAGGGGAAGAGGGATGAATAGGTTGAATCCAGGAGATTTTTAGGGTGATGAAATTATTCTGTATGATACGGTAATGATGGACATATTACACTATACACTCATCAAAACCAACAGAACCATACAATACGAAGAGTTACCCATAATGTAAACTATGGTCTTTAGTCAATAGTGTATATCAAAATTGATTCATCAATTTTAATGAATGTACCACGTGAAGGTAAGATGTAAATAACAGGGGAAGCTGTAGGAAAGCAGGGAGGACAAATAGAAACTCTCTATATCATCTTTCAAAATTTCTGTAAATCTAAAACTGTTCAAAACAAATGTCTATTAATTTTAAAAGTTTTGAAATTTTTAATTAATATTTCTTTTTAGCATTAGCAAGATAATCAGTTCTGTATGTGTGAAATAGTTTTATAATATAAGATTTTTTTTCTGAAGTGACTCAATACTTAGCATTTAAACATTGTCAATACTCTATGTTAATAACAATTAGTACAATACTGGACAAACTAATTGCTATTTTACTGGAGAGAATAATTGTGTCATTAAAATCTTCCCACTGAGATTTCTCATTAGTATAACTTACAGTACTATACTATTTACCAATTAGTAACAGATTTATATCTAGGCCAAATAGTTACTTCCTTGATAATTTATCAATAGTTTACTTATTTTTTTTTTACTCCAAATAAGTCACACTTTGTATATTAATTAATGTAATTCCCCACCCCCATATTTATTTTGTACCTACATTACTGTGATAAAGGTATGGTCTTAAGTTTACACAGGTGAAATGCTACCTGACTTTTACTGGTCACTAAAATCTAGAAGTGTATATGATGTTTTCATCCATAGAAATTTTCTCTAGCAATCCCAGATATTGTCACCTTTATTTTATAGGAGAGGACATTTAAACTCAAAGAAGTAAATTTGTAAGTAGTAGAGTTGAAATTTATTTATCATGTTGAAATTTATTATCATTATTTATCATGTTCCCTCTGAAACAAACAAAAGAATCTATAACATTTTCATTACAGTATGATACTTTTTTCGTAAAGTTAGAGAGAAACTCATACAATTATAGAACTTCTGAGATTAAAAACTAAAATATGAGTCAAGAGAGCTGAAAGTGTCTCCAATAAACAATTCTGACAGCATAATCTCAAATGAACTCTATGAGAAAAAAGGGGATCCCTGGAGAAATTGACTGATTTACATGGAAAACTTGAATTATTTCAGACCTGAGACACTTATACAATAGACAAAAAGAAACATGATAAAATACTGATGAAAGTGGGCACCATGGAGCTAAAGAAATGATGTGAATGGTAAAAACTCTAATAAAGCTTGTAAACATACTACTATCATAAAAGAAGAAAGAGAAACAAAAGAAGAAGGTCATAGTGTAAGTCTGACGGATGCCAAAATCTGCCTTCTCTTTTCAATCTAAAATGTACTAACTGAACAGTGATAATAATAATACATAGCAGAAACCAGTGAAAGGTAGAGGAATTATAAAAAGATCTGAACAAATTGAATTTATTTAATTTAACTTAAAAGCTCTTGGTCTACATATATTTTAATTTGTGGTACTGACTGCTTCAGAAAATAAAAACTATAGGACTGATAATCTTTGAGAAATTATAGAATGAGCAAGAGCTGATGAAAACTGGAGACTATGAAAAGTTGTTCCAACTTTTTAAGAGTGAAAATACATGGATTTTGAAAACTATAAATATGTAAACTTGATATCCATTCAAGGCAGATCTGCCAAAAGAACCCCTGAGAAGATTAGGAATTAGAAATACCAGTTTGTATAGTGGTTGGACATGATAATAGGGTTAAAAATAGTGTAATATGTTTAAATATTTATGTAAAGAAGTCAACACTCCCTACCTCCTAATGCCCTTAAACAGAACTCCTGGTAGTTACCAAATTTAAAGAAAAATAAAGGAAAGCAAAAGAAAAAAAGAGTATTCTGTGCTAGAGAATGATTTCAATACATAGTGTACACTGATGTTTAGGGTTAACTCAGTATAACTCCTTCATCATTTCAATCTTCAGTCTATCTGTTAATAAGATGCACACAAACTAAGAGCCCCAAACCATGCTTTCTTGTTTTGCTTTTTTAATTATTAAACCATAGATGGACAATCAAGGACCATTGTCCACATATTTGAGAAATACTCTCATGTGAAATAGAAAATGAGCAAATAAAAATATGTATCATGAAAGAAAGAAAGCATAAATAAGGGAACACAAAGAAACCTTTACAGAAAATATAACACCTCACAAAACTTCAAATACTAACCTCAGAGCAAGAGAAGACAATTCATAAAGTGGGAAGAAAAAGACCAGAAAATTTTTAAAAACGCTTGCTAAAATCTAAAAACTTGTAGAAAGATTGGAAAGTAATTAAGAAAACCTAGTTACTTAATTTAGAGGGTTCAGCATCTGATTAATAGAAATTATAAAGGGGGAAATGAAAAGATGAAAGGTAGAAAGAATTTTTTATATGATGCAAGAAAATTTCACAGAAATGGAATATATGCATTTCCAGATTAAAATGACCCATTGAGTTATCCCTTGACAAAATGAGAATGAAAATTAGAAAGACACACACTGCCACCTTCCAGCAGGTTTATGAAGAAAGGGAAGGCCACTTATTTATCAGGGTGACATTTTACAAACAAAGGAAAAGAGACAAATGTAACATTAGCAACATGAGAATAAAAATTTGTTGCCTATAGTAAAACACAGATCAGACTGACATTAGATTTTTCTTCAGGAATAATGAATACTAAAAGCAAAGGAGAAACTGCTCAAACTAGAAGGAAAATGTAAAATTTTTATATTAAATTGTGTTTTTCCCTCCTGAGATCACCTCTGCTGGACAGCTTTAAGACCAACTCTAAGGACAACTTAGATTTTACATTTAACAGTTTGTTAGATTCTTCTGTTCCAGACAGTTTAATTTCAATTTCTTTTCTTTAAATAAACATTATGTGTGTGAATGGTAAGACAGAGCTAAAGTTTAATCAGACTCCTGGGTTCATGGCACATTACATTGTCAGTCAGCATAGGTGTGTTCCTGGTAGTCTTTGGCTGGAATACATTGACAATACCATTGCCTTCTTATTTGCACCAACCTATAATCACCATTTGTACGCATATGCTATAATTTAGTTATTCAGGTTATCAATAAGTATACTTTGCTTCCAACTCTTTGCTACTACCATCACTACTGAAATGAGAACTCTGATACATTTACCTTAAGGAAAGAGATCCAAGCAATTCCATACTCAGGAGTGCAATGAGAAGATTGAAAAATACTCATTATGTGGTACACATGAAACTAATATAATCTTATACGTCAACAATGTAATCTCAATAAAAAAAAGAATGGAAATTATAAACTGGTTTTCCTCTACTGAACAAACACCCAAATTTGTAGGAGCTTATTGAAAGAAGGAAATTACCACTTGCTACAAATGGAGTTTCAAAATTGCCTTTTCTTTTGACTTTGTGGTCATGGATAAATTTATAATTTGTTTGTAATCATATTTATCAAAATTTCCACCATGGTTTCTGGGGTTTATATCTTGATGAGAAAGACCTTTGTCACCCTGATATAATAAATAAGATTATCCATGTTTCTACAAAGAAATAAAAGAAGGACACTCAATTTTGTTGAGGAATGACAGAACTCTGGCACCGGTCCACACTCCTGTCAGTAGTGCATGTAGATTCCCACTGGCATTTCATTGTATGTGATGTTCTATTTTTTAACAACCTGATGTTCTATTTTTTAACAACCTGATGTTTACAAATAGTCCTTATAGCTTCTAATTTCTACTCTATAACTATTAATAAAGTTAATAATTTCTAACTATATTTCTTAACTATTCAGGTTTACCCAATTTCCATCTTTTAATTTTTTATTGTATTTTCTGTTTCTGTTATTGAACTTTAGTAATGCTTTCTGCAACCAAGTTACTAAGCTCTAATCAGTTTAAGCTATGCAAACCATACATAGTCTGCTTTTTAAAAAATATATAATTTTGTCCATGGAAGGCACTGAAATCAATTATTAATTTCTTCTCCTTTTTATAATTTGGGCTTCTTGGTGGTCTATTTAAAAAATCCTTGTGCAAATAAAACTCAGAAGAAAATTTTCCCAAACTATGTTAGTTTTATTATTTGAACATTTACATTAAACTTTCCTGTTTTTATTTGTTCATAGTATGAGGCAGTGTTTTAACTATTAAGGAAACTTTCCCAACACCAATAATAAACAATACTTCTTTTACTCATGTATATGTTGCTTCTCTCATATTTTGATTTCTACACATATTGGTTTAATTGGACTATTTGTATGCACTGATGAATTCACCTATATCCTCATTACAGTTTTGCTCTATTTTAAAAGTTATTTTAAATATCTCTCAACTTGTATTTTTCTTGAAATATATTAGTATCTTTGTCAAGTTCTCTACAAAATGGTACTCAAATTTCAAGTAGAACTATATTTAATTGGTAGATAAACTCTGGGATCATTGATATTTTAAAAATTTTAGTCCATCACTATCAATTATTTCTTGGTTTATGGATTTATAACGTTGTGCACTTTTGTTATGACAGTATGTAGATACATAGCTTTTACTTGCATTATAAATAGTAAATTCCCAGAATATTTTCTACTTGGCTACTAATGAGATTTAAGAATGTTATTGACTTTTGAGTGTTGATCACATGTCTGAAAAACTTGTTAAATTCTATTTAAAAGTTTCTTTTCTTTTTTTTTTGTCTCTCTTACATTTTGTTGTACATGATCACTTCATCTACAAATAGTGAAAAAATTTTCTCTTACTTTCAGTAGTGGATACTGTGGTGTGCCACCCAGATCCTATGCTTTCAGGACAATGACACTACACTAATTCCTCCAGTGCTGGGAGGAGTGTTGGAGGACAGCTCTAAACTAAGTACCTCTCTGAGAATTGACTTTGGATGAAGAAAACTGCTTTGTCTGAGGTCTTGTCCCCTTCCCAGAAGCAGTCCACATCTCTTAACTGGTCTTTCCAGGGATATAAAGACCTAACCTATTTGCTTCATTTCCAGACAGTTCTGAAGGATGGCCCCAGCTTCAGTTACCCATGGGATTTGCCTTAAGCTATCAGATCCATTTCAACATTCGAATTTTAGGGGAGACAAAACATTCAGACTATATCAACATATTATTCTTTTTATACATCGTTGGATTTGATTGCTAATATTTTGTTGAGAATTCTTCTGTCTTGTTAATAAGAATTATTACCTTTGGTTTTCTCAATTTTAAAGGGGTCAATTCTTCAAGAAGACAGCAATACTAAATATGTATGTGGAGGATAAGAGTGTTTAAGAATATCTGAAGAAAGACTAATGGACTCAGTGGATAGACAAATCTACAATTAGAGTTAAAGTTTTCAACACTCTTCTCTCTCTATTTGGTAATCAGAAAGAATATAGAAGACTTGAACATTATTAAATCAATGATCTAATTGATATTTATAGAGCACTATCCTCATAATAGTCAAATGCATATTTTTAAGAACACATCCTTAAACTTACACAATGTTATGTCAATGATATCTTAATAAAGCTGGGGGTGGAGAGGAGAACACATCAAACTTTCACTAAAATACACTATCATGGAGGGAGTAGACATAAACCAGTGTCAAAATTTAAAATGTTTGAAATCATAGAGAGGCTTTGCTCTGATCACTGAAATAAGAGGTCAATAACAAAAGATATATGAAAATAATCTCCATTTTAAAGTTAAACAGCAAAAATTTAAATGATCTATGGGTGAAAAAAAATGAGAAAGTGAGGAAACATTTTGAACTCACTGAAAATAAAAACATGTCAAAATCTAAGAGATGCACTTAAAGGACTGTTTAAATGGAAATGTATAAGTTTAAATGCATATATTAGGAAAAGAAAATTATATTTAAAATTAATGATCCAAGTTTCTACTTTATGAAGTTAGGAATCAGTTGATGTAAACACAGATATTTTATAAAATAAAGACATTGGGGTCAACTTCTTTTAGAAGAGTTTTCTAACATAAGACCAACTTTAGCTTTAAAAAAGGGATAAATAAATTATTAAAGAAAACTCTTGGATGCTATGCATTTCTTATTAACAGTTTTCTATACCTTTTGAGTACTTGTAAATATGAATCAATTTTAATGCCTGTTGTGCATTTCCTAGAATGTGGATTACTTTAGATTCATATAGTGTTTAGATATAACTGCATATCTCTGGAATTATATTAGGAATTCTTCATATTAAAGAAATCATGTCCTAGTGCCACAGCCTTCACTATGGAGAAAGCCTGGACACTGTTGTTGAATTTCAAAAAAGAATTATCCTGTGTAATATATTCTGTTCCATTTTTAGACATATTTTGAAACTATAAATCACAATGAGAAGGTCGTCAGAGATTCAAAGAAAAATCTTCAATAGAAGTGAGTTTTGGTTTAATAGTGTCTGCTTTTACATGACTAGCTGTTAAGAGCCCACAGATTTCCTTGGAAGGCTTCTTGTGTTTATTTAGAATGTTTCTCCTTGGAGAATGCAAGTCTGATTTCTGAAAATGGCTCTCAGTATTCACTGTGGAATAGAAATAAATGAACAACTAAGCCCAAACTCAAAGCTTATCAGAGGAGAAAACTTCACTGAATTCAATGCTGAAGTGAAAGTGTTTGCCAAGTCACTAAGGATTTATTTCATTTTGCTACATCCAAAAGGTGCCAATTCTAAAAATCCGTTTACATGTTAGTGCTATCAAAAGTCCTTTTGTAACCTGTATGGATTCATTTCCCATTACTTATTTATAAAAGTAAGTGCATGAAAGTGGTAATAGACAAATGGGTTTTGTTGCATTGAAACTGTCAGCGACTTTATTTTCAAGCAAAATAACTTCTCTTTTTAAACTTTATTTATCTATTATAACCAGCTGAGCCTTCATCATTTCACATAAAATAAAGCCATTTTTATAAAAAATGAAGGCTAATACTTTCCATTTTTTAATAAAACTCATGGGTGTTTTATTATGATTTTTATGATAGTTTTAACATTTCATAATAATTTTGTTTATTAGAAAAAAGGGAATGTTATTTATAAATGGAAAATATAAAGTGCAAATATCTTTGACATTCTATTAATTAGTCATCACTAAAATGATTTATCTTAAGAGCTCATGTATTACAAGAACTGATTTCCATAAGAAGAATGAGATTTGGAAATTTTACAAAATCAAGACAATTAGACCATTCCTTTAAAAGCACTTAATTTAAATGCATATCAGGTCTAAAGATAATTGTAGCAATTATTTCCTTATGAAGAAGAACCTAGATTTCATCCTATAATTAATCACCTTCCCAGTCACTGAAATATATCATATTATTTTTAATACTGGGATGCCATTTTCAGTAGTTATAAAATGTGTGATCAAGAATAGAAGCCTATAAGTAGATAAATGTGAAGCTAATGAAGCTTAACTTTCAGGGCTGTTCACTTTCATGGGCCCCTTCTTGGACCTTGGAAGAAACACTAGCACTGTGTTCATGTGATCCTATGTTTAAAAGAAATGGCAAGAGTAATATTTTAACTTCAATCAATAGAAGTCCTATATTTTATAAACAGTCATATGTTGCTGGAATGGTTGTGAGAATTTTGGGGATCTAGGAAAGGGAAAGGTTAATCTGTGTTATATTTAGTTGGGTTGTAGAGGAGTGTCTTTATGTAAATTACAGTGATTTCAGTGTCTATTACAGTGATTTCAGTGTCTATTCAGTGTCTATTCAGTGTTTATTGGTAGCCATCTACCATAGAGATAAGTTCCACTTTGCCAACTTACCTAGCGTAACAACACAAAGATACAGATGCTGTTACAATGTGCCCCATGGTAAATCCACTGTATGGGATGTATGTATTTACAGAGTGGAAGAGAAAAAAGTTTTGAAATGAACAGAGTAAGAAGTTATAGAAATCTTTCCAAACATGCAAAATTAAAGTGGAGGATTCAATTCTAATCAATTCCTAGTCAAATTCTCCTATCAGTCATATACTTGATAATGTATATGGAATTATGCATACACAGAACTTTTTTGTTTATCTTATCTGATGGGAATCATGCAAAATAAATTATCAGAATTTCCACTTTGTATAACACACATCTGTAGTGGTGCTACAAACAATGGACAAGCCCATGTGTGGGGTCAAATCTTAATAATAAACAAATTTTGATCAACTATAATGGAGGAAACACTGAATTACCTTTTAATTTTCTCTATGGAAAATTTTATTACAGAATTGTGGTCACATGAAGAGGAAATCTGAATGTGTAAGCTAAAAATATGGGAACCGTTAGAGTTGTGTCAGGAGATTAATATTTTTTCTGGATTATATGATGTTTGTGGTAAAATAAATATTTTACAGTTTGTAATTTGTTGCCATTTTATTTCTCAGTGTAATAACAATAAGGAAACAAATTACCAAATTTATTATTTATAATTGTATATCCTGTTTTTAAAAGAGATATTAAAATTATAAAAATTTTAGGCTCCAAAACACCTGGTTTGTCCTTATTAAAAAATTAATTTTCATATTTGAACAATTAGATCAATACTTTTAGAAATTATGAATTTTTCCAAAGCAAGTCTATTGCCATTCTCCTAAACATAAATGTCTGGAAAATTGCATTACTAAGTTTCTCATTTGTCCCGCGGAGAGTCCACTATGTAAAAAAAACTCACATATTGCTTGTAGCAAGCAGAGCTTCCCAAGAAGCTAGGTGGGTTAGGGGAAAAAAGAACCCTAAATTTCTGTGCAATTGTGTGGATTGAAAAATAAGTTTAGCAGAATATTTATGAAAGATAATTTAACAAATGTAGGGATATCATTCAATTTTTGTAAAAAGTTGTTTCTCTTGCTATCATTTTGAGTACTATATAATAAATACAAATCCTATTACATAAGAAATCATAAACTCATATGGTTTATATAATACAAAAAAGTGCCTTTAAATAGTAAGCCACTCTACAAAAAATGGGTAGAATTTTTTAAATGTCCCCAAATAGGTTGACTCTAGTTAGACAATCATAGTGCTTAAAAACATTACTGCTCTGTAAGTCTTCCTCTTTTTTGCTCAAAGTTCTTGTGTTCCATTGAAACTTTTTCTTCTGTTTACTATAGAGTTCATATGAGAAAATGCTGTTCATTGCCTATATTATTGTTTTGCTTTCATCTCCAGAGATATGTGACAATGAGAAATCTCATTTTAAATGGAAATAGGAGGATTTCTCTGTATTTTCTTTCATCATCTCAGAGGTATGACTTAAGATACACTTGAATGTCACAGGAAAGCATTTAAAAATAGTCTATATAAATTATTTAACTATAAAATAAAATGCATTAAATTATTTAACTATAAAATAAAATGCATTAAAATAATCAGAAGTTTAAAATTTAATATTCTAAACACCATACTGTTATTAGAAAGTCTGTCATTTTTCTCTCTTCACTAGTTTAATTACATGACAGGGATCTTAGGATCAATGCTTAGCTCACCATTTATTTTAATTAAATGCTCTTTCATTCCCACTCTAATATCTATACAAAGAACTATTTCTTGTATCTTTATATTTTTGCAATAGGGAAACATTTTGTCAAACACAACAATATTTTATATAATACACATTAGATATTCTTTGTAAATAAATGACTTCTTGTAAATGACTTGTATAGGGCTAGTAAAGCCATGCTTAGCAAGGGTGTCAATATTGTAAGCTAAGAAGGCTTTGGATGAAGAATGCACCCTGAGAAGTAAAATAATGTCTCATCTTAGAAGGATTTCTACATAGAGGGAGCTAGATGGGTACTTATAGAGGCTTTATTTTCTGTCTTTGAAATTAAATAGTGATATGTGGAATGAGTATCATTTTTTTCCCAATTTTATTGAGATAGAATTGGCATGCTACATTGTAAAAGTTTAAGGTGTACAAAAAATAATTCAATATCTGTCTATTTTATGAAATGATTACCAGAGTAAGTTTAGTTAATATCCATCACCTCACATAGTTACAAAATTTGTTTTTCCCTTCTGATAAGAACTTTCAAGATCTATGCTCTTAGCAACTTTCAAATTAACAAAACAGTATTGTTAACTTTAGTCATCATGCTGTACTTTATATCCCTGGAACTTATCTTATAACTGTAAGTTTGTGCTTTTTGACCACCTTCACCCAAAACTTGCTCTTCATAACAGATTCAGGGGGAAGAAATATACTTTATATTTGGAAGAAATATACTATGTCCAATTGAAATCATTTATCATATTCCCTTTGTTAAAAATTTCTTTCCACTAATTCTTCCTCAAAAATCTCCTCGATTTATCTTTCCACTATGTGAGTGGACGTATTTCATTGCAAGCTCTTTGTCTCTTCTAATTTTTTAAATTGCTTTATTCCTTAGGCCTCTCTTCTAGGTCTTCTCCACTTCTTTTATAAATTCTCCCCATGGCTTGAATTCACACATAAATCTCAATGAAGAGCAATTCTATATCTCTAGGTCACCCTTCCTTCCAAGTTCCAGACATATGTATCCACCTCTTTCTTGGATGTCTTTATTGAATATCTCACAACATCAAACTCAACATGACAACAATGAGCCATTCAGACTTCCCTAATTTGAATGTCACAATAAATTTAATCTATAAATTTAAGACAAGAATTCATTCATTCTGTTATATAACTAGATATCAAATTCTGTCAATCTACATCTTTAAATATAATTAACCTTCTCACTGACACTTTAATACAATAGCCTACCACCATCTTCCACTTTGCAGCCAGAGTAATTTTCTAACACTCTTGCTTATATTCTTTAAATGTTTCCCCATTTAGCATAGAATATATACTAAATAATAAAGCATGGTGTCTTAGTCTGTTTGGGCTTCTATAAGGAAATAAAACTGACTGGGTGGCTTAAACAACAGAAATGTATTTTCTCACAGTTTTGGAGGCTAGAAATCCATGATCAAAGTACTAGAAATTTTGGTATCTTGTGAGAGCTCTCTTCCCAGTATATAGATGGCCACCTTCTCACTATATCCTCACATGGACTTTTCTCCATGCATGTCTACCAGAGAAAGATCAGCTCTCTGGTACCTCTTCTAATATGTACGCTAATATTATTGGATCAGTGTCCCACCCTTATGACCTCATTTAACCTTAATTACTTCATAATAAAGCCACACAGGGGATTAGGGCCTCAAAATGTAAGTTTTAAGGAGACATGTTCAGTCCATAATACATAGTAATGAATCAAGAGCTGGTTTCTGCTGTACAGTCTTTCTCTCTATGCTAAACTTTTTCAATCTATGCTCAACTTGAGTAAATATTTTCATGTTCCTTTTATTCCACGAGTTTTTTTGTTTGTTTGTTTTTTGGAGCAGCTACAATGTTCTAGACAACATTCTCATTATATGTAGCAACATCTGAAGGGAAAGCAAACACTGTTTCTGTTTTCATAAAGCTTTCATTCTGGTGGGAAAAGACAGTAAATAAATAACTAAAAGCAATGTCTCTAAAGATATTTCCAAGCTGGAATATCCTCTACCTCTTTACCTCCCCTGAGCCAGTCATTCTCTCTCTCTCTCTCTCCCCCTCTGTGTACATGTGTGTGTCTCTCTTTCTGCCTCTCACTTGCAAACACACACACACACACACACACACACACACACACACACACCCCTACCTACTCATATTTCAGAGCTTACTTTAGCTCTCTTCTAAAAATCCTTTTCTGGTCACTTCAGACTGAATCAGTTTGCACCTGGCACATGATGTCAAATCACACTATGGCAATAAAACATGCTCACGATTTATTTCAGCAGCTTATTGAATTGACTGTCTCCAGGAAGATAGAAATGATGTAGACCTGTCTGCATCATTGCATGCCCAGTGCAGGAGAGCATAATTTGCCATCCCAAAATGTCTCTTTGACATACGGATTGTTTTGAGCTGAAAACAACTGAGGTCCAAAAGAATTAGGAAGAACCTTTGACCTTCCCCCTAACTGCCTAAAGAATGCAAATGGAGGGCCTTTTCCATGAAGGGAGCTATCACCCTGGATAACTACAATATGAACTAGGCATGTAGATAGGGAGGAACCTAGCAAAGTCTGTTAAAATTCCTCTCTGCATCCCACTGTCTCTGTATGGCCGAGCAAACATTTATTTACTAAACATTTGCTTTTCAGTCTCCATGTCAATTGTTTTCCTCCCCTTTGAAGTCCCAAACCACTACACCTAACATCTTTTGCCTTTAGCTGAATATGATATTTAAGGTAAGGTTTTCAGGCATTCTGGCAAGTTACTCAATTTTCCTGGGTCTCTCACTTGTATACATGCTATTAAACTTCTGTTTGATTTTCTGTTAATTTGTCTCATGTCAATTTTTAGACCAGCCAGAAGAACCTAAAAGGTAGAGGAAAATTTCTTCCTCCTCAACATCAGCATGTAGCAGTGACTGATATATAATGGACATTTCATAAACACTCATTGAGTATTGTTGAATATTATAACACATTTCTTTTATAGCACTTCTGAAAATATCTTGCTAGGAACACTAATTATTTGGACTAATAATGGGTGTTATCAAAAAAAAAAGTTTGGTAGCTAATCATTGAATTTAACAATGTTCAACTATTTATTTACTATAGAAGTGCTTACTCAGAGCACTTAATATGAAAATGTGAACCATGGATCATGAAAACACAGTATCGTCTTTCTCCAAATGATTTTATTGTATAAACTTTCTTTCTCATAGCATCTCTTATAATGATTAATCAGTATAGCTAATTTTAGTCAACAGTCTTCTACAATCTTTTTATTTCTCCACAGTTGGGCCAGAGGTAAGCCTTCCTGCAAGAGTTAATAGGGCACTTTACTCTCAACATTTGTAGGTTAATGAGTGACAAAATTGTAACACTTCCATAGATCAAAGAATCACATGGAAGTCTTTTTCCAGAACTATTTTATACTAGCTCATTAATACTCACCATCAAAGGCACATGTAGAATATAAAGGTCTATTGTGAAAAGAACTAAATAAATAACCTCATTAAAATTTAACTGAGAGTGCATGTATTAAAGAACAATTAGAGTTTTCATGATAAACACTTTAAGTGATAATTGGTTCCAATGGGAGGTCTTAAGATTACAGTTTCTTTGAAACTTCTGGGCTGCTGCAAATAATGTCCATATACATACAATAATAAAAATAATAACAAAAACATTAATATAAAACATATGACCATAATGAATATGAACAATATCATTAAACTGAACTTTGCAAGATCTATAGTCAATCACAAGGCAAATAACAATCACAGGCAGTAACAAAGAATGATTCGTATGCTAACACATATATATGGAATTTAAGAAAAAAAAATGTCATGAAAAACCTAGGGGTGAAACAGGAATAAAGACACAGACTTACTAGAGAATGGACTTGAGGCTATGGGGAGGGGGAAGGGTAAACTGTGACAAAGCAAGAGAGAGGCATGGACATATATACACTACCAAACGTAAGGTAGATAGCTAGTGGGAAGCAGCCGCATAGCACAGGGAGATCAGCTCGGTGCTTTGTGACCGCCTGGAGGGGTGGGATAAGGAGGGTGGGAGGGAGGGAGACGCAAGCCGGAAGAGATATGGGAACATATGTATATATATATAACTGATTCATTTTGTTGTGAAGCTGAAACTAACATACCATTGTAAAGCAATTATACTCCAATGAAGATGTAAAAAAAAAAAAAAAAAACCTGAGAAACAAAAGCACTCTACAAATGCAAAAAAAAATTTATTCAAATAACTTTCTTCTTACCCAATTTCTTTTTTGCACATCATTCAACAGCAGGTAGACTGGCTTATCTGTCAGGAGCAACAGCCCTGAATTAATCCCATTCACGTCTTTGAAGTGTTCTTACCAGTATCTGTAAGAAAAAAATCATACTTGATTAACCAAATAGTGTTCTTTAATGTTCATTATAAATAAATGGTATCTGGTCAATAACAGGTTCTCAATAAAAATTTGAAAAAAAAAAAGAATGATTCTGAAAATGTAGCTGTAAATCATCAGAATTAAAGGCTTATTAAACTTCTGATTAGTCGCTATAAGACATACGTTCCGGTTCAATAAATCTGAGATAAGGAAAGCCTGGGATTAATTATTAAAATGCCATAAATAAGATATTCCCTAACTTTCTCTATTCTCAGCACCCTTAGTGTTTTATTTTGTTTTATTCCACAGCACCTTCAGGCCAAAAGAAATACATAACCACTTGTTTATTGAGTGGTTAGGTCTAAACTACTTAATAAGTATTTAAGTCCTAAAAACTTAATAAGCATTTAAAAAAAAGAATACAAATCGAGATAAAACTAATCTTTTATATCATTGTTAACTAACATCTGTTACTTACTGGGATGTATGCAAGCAATTGTTGGGCGCCGTAGGACTTCTCAAATTTTGGAATCAGATTGGACACTATCACCCTTATTTCAGATTCGACATTGACTTTTGTGCAGCACTTGCTTCTCATCACATCAATTATCAAAAACCAAACTATTGACTTGATATTATTTTTCCTACCTTAACATGAATGACTCATTTTCAGAATCTGCTTTTTCAGAGCCCTTGAGGTGCTTTTGCAATAGCAGAAAGGTATTGGTAGCAAATAGGGTGCTACCACAGGTATTGAAGCATCAGGTATAAGAAGAGCTCCACTCTTATTTGTATATGACTATTACATGATATAATTTTTAAATTATCTACAAACCAACTCTAAAGGACCTACACTTCTGCTCAGTTATAGCATGCTAAATAATTTTTACTATAAATAAAATTTTCTTATATTTTTCATTTATATCACATTCAATATTTTAAAATATTTCAATGTGTAGGTCTGTTTAGGTAGAAAAAATAGGTAGGTTATTTAGGTAGTGTAATGGTTAGATATATATTGTGTCAGGGGTCTCCAAAACCACATTAACTCACAGAAATCAGAAAAGCTGTTACATTCACAGATATGGTTTACTATTGCACAAAAAAATTCATTAAAGTCAGAAAAGGAAAAAAGCATTGAGTGAAATTATGGGTAATCAAGAACAAACTTATGGAGTCAAAGAGATGGTGTTTATTTCTCTGAGCAGCAATGTATGACAACAGGTATTACCAATCAGGGAAGAATACTGGACCATTCTCTTAGATGTTCAAGCTGATTGACCCCTCGACTGTGAGTGGAAGGGTCAAGCTGATACAGCTCGGCACAAAGCCTCAAGCATACAAAAACAGGCATTCACCATTAACCATATTATTAGCATAAACTCTCAGGCTTGGCCCAAGTCCTCAGACATACAAAAACATTTATCAGGCAGAATATCCCAAGGCTCAGAGCTCTATCAAATTCTACTTCTTTTCCTTGAAATGTACAAGGTTTGAGTAACACAGGCCTGCTGAATTAACCCTTTACTGCACATTTATAATCTGGTTTTCATATTGATACCAACTGTGTTTTTCTTCAGATAATTTTTTTTGTCAGATCATTCTTTCAATCATATTTGTCCCCATTTCATTTTAAACTCTCAGTTTTGTATCTCTTTTTAATCTAAAAACTCTATTTCACATCTTCTTCACTCTTCTTGGCATTAATTAGCTAATTTAATCTTTTTACATAAAAAGATTCCCTTTCAAATTCATCAGGTATATTGATATATAAAAATATATCTCACATTGTGTGTATAAACAGAATTGGGAAAAATCAATTAAGTGTATTTTTAAGTCTCTCAGTATTGAACTTCAATATGGGCTTAAACAGAAAGATCCTCTTCAAACATATGACTTCCTCTTATATTTTTCTTTCTGACTTGAATGATAAATGGAATTGTCATCCTCCAAATTCTTAACACTAAAAACAACCCACTGAATTCAATTTTGAAGAGAATCTTTTCCTAAGTCAACTGCTAATTAGCTAATTCTACATGTCAATTTGGTTAGTAACACTATGTTTTTATAGTTTTATGTACTTATAGAAATTCATTTGTTCATATAGGTTGAATAAGGTATTTAAAACTGAATGTAACTCAAAGGTCCTTCTCTGTGATCACCTTATTTTACACACTAGGAAACTAAGAGATGAAATAACTGGCAAACCCTTCAAAAAGGGTTTTATGAGAAAATATCCAAGAGAAAAAGTTCATAACTTAGAAACAACAACAAATAATACATTAAGCATCAGATAAATGTAAATTAAAACCACAATTATACACCACCACCAATCACAAGAATGGTTAAAGGGAAAAATGATGGAGAATACCAAGTGCTGGGGAGCACTGGGGTTAATGAAAACTTTCATATACTGTTGCTGGTGGTGGGTACTTAATTTGACAAACATTTTAGACAAATGTTTGTCAGTATCTACTAGAACTGAATATATGCATACTCTATACCCCAAATTCTACTTCTATAAATATAACCAACTAATATGCTTAAAACAAAAATTTCATGCATATGTTCCTAAAACTCATATTTTAACATCCCCAGTCTGGAAACCACTCCAAAGCTCATCAGATATAGAATAAATGAATAATTCCCATTATGTTCACATTGTGGAATACTACACAAAATTGGGAATAAATATATACATACAGTCTCTTTGGAAGACAGCTTGGCAGTTTCTTACAAAACTAAATGTACTTTTACCATACAATCCGGCAACTGTTTTCCTTGGTATCTACACAAAGAAGTTGAAAATTATATTCACATAAAAACCTGCACACTTATGTGTACAGCAGGTTTTATTCATAATTGCCAAAACTTGGAAGCAACCAAGATGTTTTTCAGTAGGTGAGTGGATAAATAAATTGTAGTACATCTAGACAATGTAATATTACTCAGCACTGAAAATAAATAAGCTATCAAGCCATGAAAAGAGGTGCAGGAAAATTAAATGTATATTGCTAAGTGAGAGAAGTCAATCAGAAAAGGCTAAATACTGTATGATTCCAACTATATGTCATTCTGGAGAGGCAAAAGTATGGAGACAGTAAAATAATCAGTAGTTGCCATGGGTTGAGGTTGGAAGGAAGAGAATAGATGGAGCACAGAGAATTTTTAGGACACTGAAACCACTCTGTATAATACTGTAATGGTGGATACATGTCATTATATATTTGCAAAAGTCTATAGAATGTACAACACCAAGACTGAGTCCTAATTTAAGCTATGGACTCTGGGTTGATAATGATGTATCAATTAAAGTTTATCAGCTGTAACAAATGTGCCACTCTGGTTGCGGATGTTGATAATGCTATGCATATATGGAAACAGGGATTATAAGGGAAATCTCTGTATCTTCAAAAAGAAAGTAAATATATGCCTCCTTCTCCTAATTTTGACAAAGAGAAATAAGCACCCATATTACATGTAGAGTTTTGTAGCTCTCTGCAGCTCTACCACCAATGCCTGGTCCCTGGCTTCTCTACTCTTTTTACTTTTGGATCTAGTGCTATTCTGAGTGTTGAGAAGCCTCATCCTTGCTGAGGCCCAGTCCAGCCTGCGGGTCCATGATTTTTTCATAGCCCTATAAACTTCCTTGGGTGTGCACACCAGCCATGCAGCCCATATTTTGGAGGACAGACCCAGAAATATAGGCCCCTGACCCAACAAAGGACCCTGAAATGGGTCCAAGGTCATTTGGGCAGGAAATACTGATGTGTGGTATAGAATCAGGATGGGTAACTCCATTGGCTCTTAGAATTCAAACCTTAAAGTTGGGTTCAGCCAATGGAGGCTCAGAGTGAGTTTATCTAAAGTATACAGCCTAGGAGGGAGACGTAAGAGGGAAGAGATACGGGAACATATGTATATGTATAACTGATTCACTTTGTTATAAAGCAGAAACCAACACACCATTGCAAAGCAATTATACTCCAATAAAGATGTAAAAAAAAAAAAAAAAGAAAGGTCTTTCAAATGGTCCTATTTCTGAGGCATATAGATTGGAAGTAATACATAATACACCAGTAGCTCGGGCTCACCCCATACCCTCACAGTTCCATCAGCATTAGCATGATTATGCCATCCAAGGATCAAAATCACAAGTAGCAGACCTCATATCTGAAAAGTAACCATAGGTTTCCAAATGCAAAACTCCTTCAGATAGTCAGAAAATTACATATCTTCATCCCAGCCATAGGGATGAACATTCTTTCCCTTTCCACTCGTCTAACAGATGCAGGGAAAATGACTCCTATTTATCCTATCTTGGAGACCTGTGTAGGATTGACATCTTCAGTCATACTTTAAGTTGTCTCAGTTTCCTTTAGTATGTGTGAGTGAACACAAACTATGAATTGTTAACTCAGACTTTGACAGTATCAAGCTTTATAATAAGTTCAAGGATATAAGAAATCAAGAGGCACAGATGAAGCAGAGAGAGGCGTTAAGACACATGGCTCCTCAGATCACTGTCTATGGCCCAGAGTCATAGATGACATCTTAAATGAGATTTGCATGTCATTTCACAAAGTGGAGAGTATTTAGCATGTGAAACATGTCCATTTTACCTCTACATGTTCACCTAGTTTATGTGACAGTTGTCAGGGAGCTATGCCCCCTTAATTCATAGATCTTGGGTTTGCTTACCATAAGCAATCCCTAAACCAAGTACATCCTGTTCAAAGCATTCTATAGATGAGGACTCGCATTCTATAGATGAGGTCTCCCATCCTAGCAATGCACTTTTTTAACTTCTACAAAACAGAAAGAGTAAACAAAATGGGGTCCTTCTTCCTTAAAAGATAATGTGGGTTTTTAGAGGTTTTTTGAATGTTTGTTAATAATCTATGTTTTGGAACACTATAGGAGTTCATTTTCCCACATATTGAATACAATTTTTAAAGCTGCAAAGTAATGTATAGGTATTCTTTGTTTAATCTACTTTATGGATGTGGAAACTGAAGGAGTGAAGTAAACTGTCATTCAACTCTGTAGGATCTGCTTTCTTAACACTTTTTATATAGTACCTAGTAACTCAAGTAATTTCTGAATTTGCTACTGTGATCTCCATATTGCATTCTACTACTTAGTTGCTCCTAATTCAACATTTCAATTTTAATTAATTAGGATTTATTTTATTTAAAAACCTCTGCATTCAATCTGCATATCAATTGAATATTATAAAATTGTATGCATATTAAGCAGTAGAGAGTGACAATTATTGTTTTTAAGAAACTGAAGGTCAATTTAACATGTTTTAAAATATTGCACTAGATGGTCTAAAATTCTCATCTCCTTTTTAATTTAGAAATGTCACAAACTGAGGATTTCTACAAAATGAAAAGATGACTGACTCAACTGAAATTTAAATGAGTCAGAGAAAGAGTAGTGGAATTCATGGAAATTCTCATTAACTTAAAGTACTTATTAACTTTCTATTTCCTTTGTATAAATGTACCAACTACAGTGATGCTTCATGCATTATATGCATCATCCTTCTGGTTAATTATATTCTAAATTAATCTCTAATGACAGTATAATAATGATACTGTATAATTATATGTCTATTTTCAGACAACACTTCCACCTTAGAATCAAATTCTTATCCTCAAAACACCAGTTTGTTTCTTTTCTTAAGCACATAAATTAAATAGATTCATATTTCTAAAGTTAGTTGGAATATTTGGGTAAGTGAACATAAACTTATGCTATTGGTAGGAGTTATCCTGCAAAGATCAAATAGCTAAGATGAAGCACTTTGAAAAATTATTCCAAAAAATTGTAAAAAGAAAATATAGATATATAATTCAGTTGGACCTGGCTTTGTTTCTCTGGATTTATATTCATTCAATACCTAACAAATACTTATTTAATATCTGTCACGTGATGAACATTACATCATGGGCTGAAGATCACAGAAAATCAAAGTTTTATTGTCAGACAGCCACTGTCTCAGTGGCAGGCACAGGCCAAAATTTCCAACTGATAATATAGTAGAATAAGTCTAAGTATTGTGTATGTGCAGTGTCCTATGAGAATAGCTAAAATCATCTGGCAGGCTGGTATCAAAGTAAATAAGATTTTGCCAAAGAGAGCATTTTAAAATAAATAAATTGTATTAATTTGAAACGGTGTAAAATTATAGATAACTTTGGAATCTAGTTGCTAATCAAGAAACGAGAGCACTCCCTTCGACAGCTCAGCTGGTACTGTGGAGGACTGTAGTACTTCCCAGTATAGTCATCTTTAGGTCACCAGTTCGATTCCGGCTTGAAGGAGGAGTTGATGTTTTACTAACACAACACTGTAAATCAACTATATTCCAACAAAAATTAAAAAAACCCCACACTTTACATATGGAAAAAAAAGAAATGAGAGTACTTCAAGCATCTGTGACTTTAGAATTTCACACTGAAATTTCTAAGTGAGTATCAATTTGTAAGTATATAACACAAGAAACAAGGCATGGGATATCTACATAGACTCTGTTCTATCTATATTTTTTCTTTTATTTATCTAAATATAATTATCAAACAGTAGATCAATACAGAAATAATCATTAGAGTGAATAGCTTTTGGTTTTCGACTTTCATCATTTTAATAATTCTGATGTTAACATATGACTATGGTGTAAGACACCATCTGTTTTCAGTTTTGGAAAAATTCCCATATCCATACACTTAAATTATTAAAATTTTTAAAAAATAATAATCTGGTAAGATTGACTCCAAGATCAATTTTGGTCTTCAAGTTTAATGTCAAACTTCTAAAAATTAGTTGCTCTTCTGTGAGCTCAATAATTTCTACTTTTCCAGTAAAATTTTAAAATTTGGATGGCTTTACAGTCATGCTGATTGGAAATGCTGACTTTAGGACCCAGGACACACATAACAAATAATTGCCTGAGTTTAAAGCACAATGCTATTTCCTAGTGATACACTAACCACTTCCAACTCTACAGAGATTGGCTTTAGCAGCAGTACCATGAAAGTGTACAGTGATGACTGTCTAGTGAAAACTGAGCAGTTTAAGACATCTCTAAGTATGATTTTTCTAAATCACTGATGTTGTAATGCAATCTCATATTTAGCTATTATTCTTTCAAATAAATGTGTTCAATTTGGAGCTTTATATACTTGGGGTAATAAAAATTACATAAAATTCAAAATTCATATAATATAATAATATGAATATATATATATATATTCATGACTAAAATATGTCTCGTGAATGACAATAATGACCAATCATTAATTTATACTTGAATTTTTAGTTTCCTTCTGTCATTTAAAAAGGAATTACATTTTTGTTTGAATCTTAATAAGCTATTACATTGCAACTCATTATAATTTCAGCCTCTTTTTTAAATCATGATTTGAAGGAGGATAACACATTAATAAAAGACTAGGTTTTGGAGTTTGAGAGCCCTAGTTTGGAGTCAAATTTACATTAGTTACCAGCAATGTTGACATTGGAAAAGTTATATAACATATTTAGGCTACATCAACCATAAAATTGTAAGTTTGTTTTTATAATCATTTCTGAGCACAAAGTAAATACTCAGTAAATGTTAGCTTTAAAATAGTTTACTAACTCAAATAGCCGTGGCTTCTTCCTTCAACGTAATATCAATTATATTTGAATATCAGAAATTTACAGGATGAATCAAAAGTCACCCTCAAACAACAGAAACTCATCCCCTTCCAATCAATAGAAAACACAAAGTCACGTCAACTAAATCAAATTCAAAATCTAGCATCATCTACTTCTACTTTGGTAGTATTAAGTCTCAAGAAAAAGTCACTAACAAAGAACAATCTAACAACAAGAACCACCTGGATAATCTATAAAATCGTATTTTTTTTTCGTCCATCAGAGAGCTTAGAATGCAAGGTCACTTGAACTAAAATCCAAAGAGTGACATACCCCTCTATGCAGATATGGTTCATATGGATTATTTCATCTTGGCAGAGCATGAAAAGAAGGGGTAGCCATAATAGAGGCTCGTAGGAAAACAGCTGAATTTTTAAAAAATTCTGAAAGGCCAAGTGGAAGCTAGTATGAAAGTTTAAAATCTCTGGGAAACCCAGAAACAAGGTAACTCTGTACATACCTGCTTGCCAACTCTTTTACATAGTCTTCCACTAACTGCTAAAAGGAGAAGTGGGGAAGAAAACCCCCTGAGGAAAGAGGACTATGAGATGGAGCTTACCTGTCTAGGCAATGTCACCTGCCAGCAAGGTGAGAAGAGTGCTAAAGGACAACAGTGGTTTGGGGTATTTTAAAGGTACAGAATTTATCTAATCTATGGCTAGCAGATGTTGGGTGCAGTTTCATGGAGCATGAAAAGCAGGCAGGCTCTAAATTGATTTAAAAATATTCTAATTGAGCTATTTTTAAAGCAGCTTGATGTGTAGGATTTGAGTTTGGTGCTGGTGGGCTTTGAGCTAACAGTCCTAGCCTGCTATGAAGAAGTAAACAATATAGATATCAATATGCATGGACCAATTAGCCCATATATAAAAAAGCCAGAGAAAGCTATCTGCCCTCTGGGACCTATATGAGTACCAGTGGTTTTCTATTAATGGTGAGTGGAGAGGAAATCCTACTGTGCCCTTGACCCTGCTCTGATTTTGTCAGGAGTTGTGTGGATTTGATAGGTGTTATTTCCAGACAAAAGGTTTTAGGAACCAGTGCATGATTTTTGCTCTTTCCATTGCCATGATGCTAGTCAGTGTTCAAGATGAAGACTCAGTCTGCTTCCATGAGTGAGCTCAACAGAGAACAGAACACCAACTAAGCCAAGATGAATCTACAATGTGAGCAATAAGTTCATCCTTGTTTTAATTTACAAAGATTTGGGGGTTGTTTATTGTCACAGCATAAATTAACCAAACCTGACTAGAACACTGCAAATGAATTTTGCCCCTAATTCTGATTTGGTCATTTGTTCATGAAAATTATATTTGCATTTTACTGAGAGGATGTGATTTCTAATGAATTACCCATAATTGAAATTTTTTGTGAATTCATTTTTGAAATAATATTGAAGCAGGCATTTTTTTTATATAAGTGCTAGTCTTTTTTATTGACTCAATCTCATTTCACCATTAAGGACATTATATGTCTGAGCTTACTTTCTCAACTTTGTGTTACACAAGTGGCATCTTGAGCTCAGACCAGACACAATTCTGTCTTATGCCTACTCTAAATTTGTATCACAAGTCACAGGTTGTTTGGTCATGAATTCATCACTGAATAATATTTGTATCTTCAAAACTGTAGTATAATTAAAAATAAATATTAAGATAGTTTAGAAATCCACATATTATATATTACAGTGTCACTATAATTTTATTGGTCTTAAAATCCTACAATTTTTTAAAACAAATATCTCTTACATTTATCTCTTTCTTTTCATGCTCATCTCTACCTCCTTTTTCCTGCCCCTTTTATCTTAAATCTGGAACACAGAAAGAGTTCACTGTCTCCTTAATCTTCCTAGTGAAACATTCCTATCTACCTAAACATCTTTTAAATTTCAATTCCATATTGAATTATTTCTAATAATTACTGTAAGATAAAACCCAGTTGGAATCTCTTCCCCCACCCCTTCTAACACTAGAAAATCATAGCCTATCACTTTTCACAATGAATTTTCCTTTACAGAAAATTTCAGTTTCCTTCTCCCAACATCCACTCAAAATCCTCTCCATTTTACAAACCCGTAAACTCCCTGATGTTAGGAAGTCTAGATTTGCCAGCAGAGCGTTTTATAGGTCACTGATGTTCAGTACATATATGATTAGATCTCTATATACAGAATACCCAGAAGCTCTAAATCTTACTTTATCTAATTTCAGAGTATGAATTGCCCCTATGGGTATCATGCAGAAATGGCATAGTCATTATGCTACTGGTGCAATGGTTAAATCACTCCTGGATGTTACTTAATTTATAAATTAGATTAAATGCTTTTTCTATGTGATATATTCTGTCCTTTTCTCAGAACTTTACATTTTTTTGTTTAGTTGTTTCCGAGTCAAATTCAAAACTATCATTCAGAATATCATATATGTATGGATGTATATATACATACACACATTATTTTTTAGAACAATTTTAGGTTCATGGCAAAATTGAAAGGAAGGTACAGAGATCTTTTACAGAATACCTTTTTATAGAATGACTTTTTTACAGAATATCTTTCAACACTAATAATCTAGAAAAAGGAAAGCATCTGCTCTATCTTGAAGCCAGTCATGCTTACAGTTTTCATATAACTTGTCTTATAGAAAAACTCTCTGTTTACCATCCAGTAAAATGTATCAGGCATGTTAAAATACAATTGTAGCTGAAGGATAAACCCTTCATTTCTCTCAACAAGAAAGCTTGTTGAAGGAAACTATCATGTGGAGCTGAAGAAAATGTAAGATCCTGCTTTGAGGTATAAGATGCAATATATAATGCTAATCAGAATATCAGAGGAAAATAAAAAAGAAAATAAATTCAAAAATAAAGGGTGCTAAACAAGTGTCAAGAATTTTGGGCAGTAGATCATGCCTAAAAAATTGATAAACTACTTTATATTATTGTCATGAATTTTAAGACCTAGGTGTTTGTTTTTATATTTTAACATCTCTGAAAACATTTGGTTTCTTATAGTTCACGATTCATTGATAATTGGATGCATTCTTTATTTCTTGGTGGTACATAAAATAATGGCTTGTGTTATTATAAACTGCAAATAACATTTCATGAAATATGGTAAATATAGGAAATGTTTTAAGGTGTGTAGTAAAAATCTATTTTACAATTGATATCATGATTCCATTCAGAAGTCATTCATTTCCCAAACATCTAACTTAATATTATATTATGAAATGTGTAAAACTTTCTTGATCAAAGGGAATTGTCAATAATCCTAAAAGCACTATTCCTACATATATATTAAACATTCCAGGAAACATTATCACTAGAGCATTTCTGAACCATCTTTTAAAATATATATATATATAGTAGTATGAAATGTAGCATTTACATATTTTATACTTTGGTATTATGAAATATTGATACTCACTCTCTCACAAATGGAAAGAATAAGGTCAGCAAAAGCTGTGAAAGACAAATGCCTCACTTACAAGACTGTCTTGGAAATAAAATGTGAAAATTTTTCCCCACAAAATAAATTAGTACATGAATTCACTCCATACATTGAGATTTAAATACTGAAATTTGGCTGAAAAATATTCATGTTTTCTGATTTTAGTTTAGAGGGTTATCTTTCTATTATTATAATGTACCTTAAGTTTAAAACTCATGTTTTTACATACATAGATAGCCATCTACTATTTTTAATACTAAATAGTTAAGTCAGATTCTCAGGCTGTGGTGAATGTTTTTGTTATTCTGATAGTTTTGACATAACAAAAGATTTATATTTCTGAAATATATTGGCACAAAACCTCAAATACAAGTAAATAAAAGGTCCATGATTTTAATTTAATTTTATTTTATCTATTAAAGCTGCCAAAGTTCAATCATACATTATTTATATCCAATTATTTTATACTGCAGTTTTCATAACCATACACTTATATAAAGTAATATGGACAGTTTATATATAAAAAATAATAAAACAATCATGTACCCACTAAAATCAAGTGAATAGCATTAACTTTGAACTCCATGAATGTACCTTCAGAAAAGCATTGTTCTCCCTCTGCCCAGAAATGTCTGCTATTCTGAAATTTTGTTAATAATTTCCATGTTCCTTTTCAGTCCCCAAATGGCATACTATTAAATTTTGTAGATTTTGACCTGTATGATTTTTTTCATTAAAAAATATTTAAAATTATACTTCTATATAATAACAGTAGATCTACTATTCCTTCATAAAGTTTCTTGCTTCTCACCCACCTCTAATTGTTCATGTACTTCAGCCTTATCACCAAAGTGAAAAATCCCTTGCTAAATGTCAAGAAGAAAGATACCTAATCTATATAGCATGAACTGCTGTTCATTGCCATTGCTTTTGTTCATCCACATAGAGTTGCTGGTGAAAACTGGTCCAGTGCAGCCTAATGCACTCTTGTCCACTGCTACAATAATGATAGAAATGCAATGGTGTGCATTTCTTTAACGCAGATCATGGAGAATACATATGAGTTTAGTTGGATAAGGCAAGTTACAACTCAAGGAATTTCAACACAGACAATGGCTTCAGCTTTCTGAAAATTAGACCCTTCACAGATGCAATTACATCAGAGAATACAGGCTTGTTTGCCAGCTGGACGTGTGTTTTTTTGTTATTTGGGCTTTCCAATTCTATACTTCTGCTGTTGTAAAATGGAAACCATTGTGAAGAAGAGTAAAATTTTGATTTGCCCTCATAAAGGCATGGACAGGAATAGGTCCAGCATTGCTCTTGCATTTCACTTACCTGACTTCCTTATTGACTTCATCTATTTTCATTTTTTCTTCTGCCTTTTGATACTGATTAAGTATGTTTTCTCCATATAATTATGTTATCAAATTTTTAATCATTAAGTTATGGTGTATTAATATATAAAATTGCCTAAAATTTTATTCTGAACTGTGCAGTAGACCCTTCTTAGAGATATACTTTTCCTCTGAATCTTCTAGATTAAGAATCAATAAACTTTTTCTGTGAAGGTGCAGATATTAAAATTTCTAGGCTTTTCACGCCATACAGTTTCTATCCCAACAACTTAACTCTGCTTGTGTAATACAAAATCCACCACAGACAATACCTGAATTAACAAGAGTGACTGTGTTCTCATGAACATTTATGTATGAACACTATAATTTGAATTTAATTCTATAATTAATTTGTATGTGTCCTGAAATAGTCTTTGTTTTTTCTTCAATTCTTTAAAATTGTAAAAACAAGTCTTAGCTGTGAGCTGTGCAAAAACAGGCAGTGAGCCAGATTTTGCCCATAGCAGTAGTTTTCCAGCCTCTGTTCTAGATCTGTACTCCTCAATCCTAGTTGCATATTGGAACTAGGGCCTAAACATCAATTAAATCATAATCCCCATTAATAGCGTCTCCTAGTCTTCGTTATATTTTAGAAGTTTCCTAGGTGATTTCAGTATTGAGATTCTAATCTATGCTAGTAAAAAGTCTTAAAAAAAAATCCACTGGTTGATTTTCTCCCCTCTCTATTCATTCGCAAGTAATAGGTACCTAAACTCAATTAGTTTGTGTGGCAAAAGTGTGAGGGAATTGCAGATTGCTCTGATCACTCACTCTCCAGTCTGTGAGGAGGTGAATATTCTTCTTAGATCTGGAATTGGACGTCCAGTTGAGGTATACATGTCTTAGTCCTAGTCTCCTTTTCTAGTAAGATATGGTAGTATCTTCTTCCTATCCCTAACCTCCTGGTGGTCTGATGCTCCAAGACAATGTAATACATTGAAAACTGCTTTCAGGTATAACTGTTACCCTGTTCTCTTTCTATCTGACAATCCCAACCGAACTTGACTCACAAAATCTAAAACCATAGATTATATCAATCCATCTCCCTCACAATCCTTTCTTCATGTTCACTTATAGTCTAGGATTTGCCATCTCCATCTGGGTGCAGTAAGATTTTAGCACAGCTGAAGGTAAGGTGGCAGCTGTCAGATGCCAAATGTCTCCAAAAGATCACTAGAAAAGACTGCTGACCAAGAAAAGCTGTGTAGTAGCCTTACTGCAGTATGGGGGATGCTATTTTGACTGAATCTTAGTAGTATCTCAGAAGTGTGAAGTCACAGGAGTATACTTAAATGATCTTAGGGACTAGGTTGAATGATTTTTAAGGTGGATTTTGCAAGGTGGAAAACTCACAGTTAGGAAGTTTACACCGTAATAGTTTTAGCTTAAGACTCATGGTGAGGTGTCTTTAAGTGAGCCTTGATGATCAGAAAAAAGTTTTGAAAAGTAAGGTATTTTAGTTCTTCTCCCAATCTTATATTCTAGAAACAAGAACTTTTTAGGGCAAATTGCTAAATTGTTTTTGCCAGGTCACAGTAGTATTTAGTTTAGGGACAGGAAATTATGTTGCTATCAGTTCTCAAGGCAAATAGAATAGAGAAAACAGCATTCTGCTTACTTTATAAAGCAACTCTTCAGAAAAGTGAGTGGGCAATGCAGTTTTAAGTTTGTTTAGGCCCTAAAAGTCTGAATCACAGAGACCATGATGGAAAGTTACAAAGCACGTTTTGTGTTCTTAGGTCAGGTTTGTTTCATATTGTAAAGTATCAATTCCAGGAGTTAAAATATGAGAGAGTGGCATGGACATATATACACTATAAATGTAAAATAGATAGCTAGTGGGAAGTAGCCACATAGCACAGGGAGATCATCTCGGTGCTTTGTGACCCCCTAGAGGGGTGGGATAGGGAGGATGGGAGGGAGATAAGAGAGGGAGGAGATATGGTGATATATGTATATGTATAGCTGATTCACATTGTTATGCAGCAGAAACTAACACACCATTGTAAAGCAATTATACTCCAATAAAGATGTTAAAAAAAAGATCTTTTAAACCTATTTTATATCATAGTTATGAATTATTCCTGATTCTATAATTAGGTGGTCTGATGTGTTTTTTTAATACCAACAAGAAACTTTCCAATTTTTAGCAGATACTGATTGGGTGTCCTACAAATCTAACTGCATTCTCACACCATCTAGCTGGAGATAGTGTCACATCCCACAGGTTAAGTGCTCAGTCTTACAAGAATACCTCCATTTCAGAGGCCAGTCATAAGTACAGATTGGTAACCTATGCTTCTAACTAACTGGCCAAAAATCAGAGGTTCCCATGACCCCCTCCCTCAGGTTCAATTAATTTGCTAGAGTGGTTCACAGGACACAGGAAATCTGTTTACTTACTAGATTACAGGTTTATTACAAAGGATATTAACGGATATGAATAAACAGCCAGATGAAAAGATACATAGGTGAGGTCCCATCGGGCCTATAACAAGGAACTCTGTCCTTGTGGAGTTTGGGGTACACCACCCTCCCAGCAATAAGATGTGTTCTGGTTCACCAGCCTGGTGAACCAAGCTCTCGAAACCCTGTCCCTTTGGATTTTTTATTAAGGCTTCATGACATAGGCATAATTGATTAACTCATTGGTTACTGATAATTGAACTCAATCTCCTACAGTCCCTCTCCCCTCCTGGAGTTGGTCAAGGGGTGGGACTGAACGTTCCAATCCCCTAATCACATGGTTGTTTCCCCTAGCAACCAGGCTCCATCCTTAGGTTGCCTAAGAACTTTCCAAAAGTCACCTCATTACAATAGACAACTTTATTGCTCTTATCTCTTAGGAAATTCCAAGCGTTTTAGGAGCTCTGTGCCAGGAATAGACACAAAGACAAAACATATTATTTCTTGTTATAAATCACAATATCACAAGTTGCCTGTTACTGCTTTTATTGTAGAGAGTTTTCTTTTTATATGTCTATTTATGGGTATCTTATAAAAAGTTAGGGCTTCCCTGGTGGCGCAGTGGTTGAGAGTCTGCCTGCCGATGCAGGGGACACAGGTTTGTGCCCCCGTCCGGGAAGATCCCACATGTCACGGAGCAGCTAGGCCCATGAGCCATGGCCGCTGAGCCTGCGCGTCCGGAGCCTGTGCTCCGCAACAGGAGAGGCCACACAGTGAGAGACCCGCGTACCGCAAAAAAAAAAAAAAAAAAAGTTAGAAGTCTGCTAAATTGTATAACATTTTGAAACGAAATTGCCTATGTAATAACTTGTAAGATCATACACATACAGATCACTAACAGTCCAGTATATGTAGGCACAAAACCACTGGTGTGGTAAGTAGTTGTTATGTGACAGTAGCTCTGTTGAGAAGAATATCAATGTCATAGATAAACAACCCACACTGACCTGGCAGTGAGGGAGCAACGGGAAATGAATACCCCAACATCACTCTCCTTCCTACTTTCAACCTCCTGGTTTCATGAGCTGAAATAAACCAGAAATCAGAGTTGATTGAAGAAGCCCATTCTTGCTAGCCTCCTGTACCATAGAATGGCTAGAGGAGGGTTGAGAAGGGATTTGAAAGGGCAAGTGAGAGATGTGCAGGACAACCCCTTCCACACAGTTCTATGTGGGCATGATGTTTGCACATAAAAACATCAGACAAGAAGGAAACCAGCATCATACAAATATTAGACCAGAAGGAAAGATGTCACAAAAACCCTAATAGTGGCACGGAAAGCAGATAAAATAACCCTGGGATATTGGGGACAATGCTGAGCTGCAGAACCAAAACTGGAACCACCTACCTACAAATTATCTGCATGAAAATAATCAATGTCTCCTAGAAAAGACCATAAGACCACCTAGATGACCTTGGATATGTCAATGACTTTTTAGATTCAATTTAAAAAAGGTATGATCAATGAAAGAAATAATTGACAAACTGAACTTTTAAAATTAAATTAAAATTAAAATTTCTATTCTGGAAAGGTAATGTCAAGAGAATTAGAAGATAAGCAACAGACTGTAGTAAAATATTTGCAAAAGACACATCTGATAAAGGACTGTTACCCAAAATGTACAAAGAAACCTTAAAACTCAATAATAAGAAAACAATCCAATTTAAAAGGGCCCAAAATCTTAACAGATACCTCACTATAGAAGATAAACAGATGGAAGACAAGCATAGGAAAAGGTGTTCCACATCATATGTACCAGGGGAATGCAAATTAAAGCAATGATGAAGTACCAGTATACACTTATTAGAATGGACAAAATCCAGAACACTGACAACTCCAAATGCTAGCAAGGATTTGGAGCAACAGAAACTCACTCATTGCTTGTGATAAAGTAAAATGATACAGCCACTTTGGAAGACAGTTTGTTGGCTTCTTACAAAATTAAATATACTCTTCTATATGATCCAGCAATTATTCTCCTTGGTATTTACCCATAGTTGTCGAAAACATGTCCACACAAAAAAACCTGCATAGTGATGTTTATAGTAATGTTGCTCATGATATGATTGCAAAACTTGGAAGCAAACAAGATGTCCTTCAGTAGGTGAATGGATAAACTGTGGTACATCTAGACAATGGAATATTATTCAGCACTAAAAAGAAATGAGTCTTCAAGCCATGAAAAGACATGGAAGAAACAAATGCATGTTACTAAGTGAAAGAATCCAATCATAAAAGGCTACATACTGTATGATTCCACCTATACGAAATTCTAGAAAAGGCAAAATATGGAGGCAGTAAAATGACCAGTGGTGGCCAAGGAGTTGAAGGGGAGGGAGGGATGAATAGGCAAAGAGGATTTTTAATGCAGTGAAAATATTATACCGTGATGATAGATATATGTCATTATACGTCTGTCCAAACCCACAGAACACACAAAGCTAAGGCTGAAATGTAATGTAAATTATGGGACTTTGGGTGATTACAATATGTACTGTAGATTTATCAATGATATCAAATGTAGTGTTCTGGTAGAGGATATTGATAATAGGGGAGACTAAGCCTGCGTGAGCAGGGGCTTATATGGGAAATCTCTATACCTTCCCCTCAATTTTGCTTTGAACCTTAAACTGCTCTTAAAAAAAAATAAAGTCTTAAAAAAAAATCAGTGTCTATGTTATAGAAGCCACCATTCGGTATTTGTAGTTGAAAGTATCTTAACTGATACACTGCCTTGTGAGGCAATTACTGTTGTTATTTCTATCATCCAGATTTTTTTTTTAATGTAGTCATAAAAGGAATTGGCAACTTGACTAAGGTCACATAGCTGGTAAGTATCAAAGCCAAACTATGTCTGATTCCAGTTCCCAACCTATTAAATACAGGGCTATACAGCCTCTCATACTACTATACATGTAATTAAACATGCATGTCAAAATCATGATTTACATTTGAAAGCAGTTCTGTTATAGGATTTGGAATAAAGAGACATGTATGCTTTTTCTTAATTTGTGAACATGACCTCAATGAGCTTCATTTCCTTATCTATAAAAGTGAAACAAACAAAAATACCAATCCTGCAGGCACAGTTGTTATTTTACTTAAATAACATATTGAAAATATTTTGAAGCAGTAAAATCCTATAGCAACATGCAACTAAATATTTATTAAGGTACGTTTTAAAATTTTATATCTACCTGTATCTATATATTTCTCTACCAATTAATCAATAGATCTCTCAGACAATAACCTCTCTCTGTTTCTACAAACATTTTTTCAGTAGCTTTTTCCTGTTACTTTTCTACTGTTCCTTGTCTCTTCTAATTTAATGTAAGCTCTTGAAGCTGAGGATCATGATTTCACAGCTTTCTATCCCCATAGACTTGTGAATCATAAAGTGATACGCATAATAGAAGTTCAATAAATTTTGTTGAATGAACATGATGGTCTTTTTATTCGTTCACATACAGAATATACTTTTCCCATTATATCCCATAAAGTATAAGATGATGCTTATCTCCAACATTAACTAAAAATACAGTATCAACAAAAAAGCAACATGTCATTCTATAACTCAGGTTAGGAGAAATGCTCTCATTTGTTATTCTTACTGAATAAAGCAAACCCACCAGATGTGTCATTTCTGAATTCACTTCAATTGGCTCAGATTTTCAGACCAGCTGAAAAGTTTGTAATAAGAATAAACCTGCTAGGAATCAATAAAGTTTCATTTCCACTTCCAGCTTTTTTCTACATTTTTTTCTTCCAAACTATCTATCCAACCATCCACGGTCCACAGGACACTGAGAGCATGAATTTACTAGAGTTCGGAGAATGCATTTGGAAGCACAGCTTTCTTTCTTATTCTTACAATTTTCATTGTTAGAGTATATCTTTTAGTATAGAATTCTTAGAGTTTTAATACATTCTTCCTACTAAATGAGCAAATAATTGACCTACACTAACCCCCCAAATGGATAAAATGTAATATTGATGCTTGTGTGCCTCACCTTTTAAATATGTTACCATCCTTTAACAGAAAGAAAATCAAATGAAGTAGGCAGATGGTTTAAATTGTTTAAAACTTTTGACATAATTTCTGCAAAGGAAGATAGCACCTATTGTCTAAAACCAATTTGTATACAAGTTATTCATCACGTTTCTTATTCGCCATTGTCAAAACTAAGATCAGATATTAGAATACATTTATACATAAGCCTATGAATCAGGAATAAATTATATCAAATGTTTATTTAATCCTATGTAACCTAAAAAGAGCGACTACTTAAGGTATGTGAATATGATTTTTCAATATAAATAACTATTAATCACTTACTACAATTGAAGGAATATATTAAAAATAATTTTATTTATTATTTATTTCAATAACGATTCTCTAATATAGATAAAATAATGACAATTTTATAGCTTAGAAAGCTAGGGTTACTGGACAAGCTTTCGTTACTCCATTTCTAGGGCTTTTGCAGAGCTTCATAAAATGCACAGGCTTCCTGATTTAACAGTCAAATAATAATCAAGGTCTTGCTTCTATGATCAATCATTGTATAGCCTTAAGCAATTCACAACTACTCTGTGCTATTGTACCTGTCCTAAGAAAATTATAATTCATTTACCCATTCTTTCTTCCCTATATTATTCATTGATTCATTTATTCAATCAATCAATATTTATTGAGCATACAGTATCTATTTAGCCTAGTCCTTGCTCTCAAGATCTAGAAGTATAAGAGGCAAATCCTGCCTTAAAAGACTCCAATGTATTGGAAGAGACAATTTAAAAGTCTAATTGCAATGCAGGGAGATAAATGCTGTAATAGTGGCATGCACTCGATTCTAATTAGAACACAAGGAAGGTGCATTTAATTCAGTCTCAGTCTTTTATCTGGAAAAGCTTCCCAGAGGTAGTACCATTTGAACTGAGTAGTTGTGATACAATACCCTCAAGCTAGTATCCAGTCCCTAAAGTAAAGTCATTGCTTTTAGCACTCAGTAAAATTTTCCCTTATCATCTTCATTTGCTGGGTCAATTAAAATAAGCACTTAGCTCTTAACAAGGTCCATTTTTGGTATTGAAAGATGGATGAGGAGTTACTGCCCCTTTATTACCCTCTTAGTTTTAGAACCAGAGGACATAATAGGAAAGAAGAAATCAGGCATATGTGTCCTTCTGATGAGGAACAAGTGAATGAAATAAAGGAAAAAGCTCTTTGATATCAGGACAGAAAGTAAGCTATCAATGAGCACGAATTTCTTAGATGCTATAAAGTTTAGATTCTATATGATTCCATCATCCATCCTCCTAAGCTTTATCCTCACTGGCCAGTTTCTCATAATTAGAGAGAGGAAACAATTTAAGATTGGCCAATTCCTCAAGTTTATGAGATTGAAGACAATTCCAGACAGACTGTCTCTAGTCTTCTGATAAATAGGCTGATAAATAGAGTTTCAGGTCCTCAGCTTTCTTCAATCCTTGGCATTGCAAGTGGCTTAACATTTCTAGAAATTCAGACTTCCTATTGTATATTCCAGTAAAGAGGAAGGAGAATGAAAGAAAAAAAAAATCCTCAAAAGCCTTATTTCTTTTTGAGTCAGCGCCCTTAAATAGCCTTTCTGAAATTACCACACAATACTTCTATTTACATATTATGCAGGCACTTCTAGTTACGAGTCAAGTAATAGTAACAGAAGTAGTAGTAGTCATCATCTTGGCAATGTAGTTTGGAATCAGATATGTTTTAGGGGCAGGGTCAGCAAAACTTAGTAGTGATGTGCATATGAGAATTGAAGAAATCAAGGAATTAGGGTAACTTCCAGGTTTTGGACCTGAGAAAATGGGTGTCTATAAATAACATTAAAATTGAGAAGGAAAAAACAGATTTGGGGTCAGAGAGAAAACTCATAATTTTTGTTTTGATATTATTAAGTTTGCAGTGCTTATATATGTGTTTTTAAAAGCTGGTATAAATTTAAGAGAGAGGTTAAGATTAGGTTTATAAATTGAGAGTCATTCATATAATGATATTTAAAACCATGGAACCAGATGAGATCACCAGGGAAACAAAGTGCTGGGAAATAATTCTCCAAGACAGTTCTTTAGTTTTTTGTTTGTAACTTTTTCAAGGATGTTTGTGAAGTAAATTGCCTTGGAAGATAGAGGTAGTGTATCAACCTGGAGCAGAGATTAAATTTGCTTCCTGACCCAGATAATAAAAAGAATGACTCCACCCCAGACAGAAGTTGGGCATATTGGCTAGTAGCCTTTAAAACATCAGTTCAGGGGTTTTCTGAACATGTGGTGGATTTTACAATAGCATCCACCTGGGTCACTTCTGCATTATCCCTGTGGGCCTTGGAGGAAAGGGGAAAATAATGGAAACATGAAGCTCCTGCTACCTGTTATATCATGAGCAATAAAGTCCTTTGTCTATGACTCAGGAGTTTGGTGTCTTTTGCCAGCATCTATAGAATTTTGGCAAGCCAATTTGTTAGCTTGCAATTAAGGTAAAACTTCAGAGTCTTCACAGTTTTTAAAAATATAAAGAAGAGAAAAAGAGTAACATCTTGAACTAGCCAACATGTACAGGTCAAGAGAGATTGAGAATCCAGGAAAGGAAAATAAGAAGGAGTAGCCAGTCATATCAAAACAAACAAGAATTTATTTTACTTTTTTTCATGGAATCCTATATTTAAGATATATATTTCAAATAGGATGAAAGTTTTGTTCTGATGTCAACTGTTTGGAAAGATAATTGACCACTGGATTCAGCAAGTTTTAGGAACTAGTTAAGGAACTTAACTAGACCTACGACTAGTAGAGATTTATGTTGAGAGATTAATAATCTATACCACTGTCTATAACTTATTTATGTATATGTGAAGAAGCAATCTCTTTAATAAACAGTGCTAATGTCACACAAATAATACAGATATTTATGGCCATCTGGGAAGGTTATTTTTTAACCCTTTTTATTTTGAAATAATTATAGATTCACATGCAGTTGTAAGAAATGATATAGAGAGATCCTATTCTACTTCACTCAGTTTTCTCCAGTGTTAACATCTTGCATAACTGTAGTAAAATACATAACCAGGAAATTGACATTGAAAAAAATTCATTGACCTTATTCGGATATCACCAGTTTTACATTCATTTATGGGTGTGAGTGTATTTAGCTCTATGCAATTTTATCATATATGTAGATTTATGGGATCACCATCACTTAAGATTCAGAACAGTTCCATCATAAGAATCCCTTGTGCTACCCTTTTATAGCCATAGTCATCACCTTCCTTCATCAAATAAAAATTAGCCAAATGAAACAGAGAAAGAGAGAAGTGGGCAGAGAGAGAGAGAGAAAGTTATGTGGCATGAGAATGTGTGACAAGCATAAAAAACAGTAACTTTAACTCTCTGTTGTCAATTTATGTTCCTTTGCTTTATTATGAGTATACTTATTTGCTTTGTTTTGGGGGGGAGAAAAATTTGTATGGTAGATAGCTAGATAATAGATGGATGAATGATCAATGGCTCAAGCAATAAAATAAGTACTTTTGAAATTTTCAGCCTCTTATTTTATCAGTTGTAATCAATCCTCAGCAATTTGCTATACATATGTTAAGTGCCTTCCATTTATTTAAAAAAGCTAAGTTCCGATAAACGAAGACTATATGATCAATGCAAATACCATCTTTTATCCTCTCCCAGATAGCTGGTTATAAATCATGATATGACTGGATCCAATGGTGTGATTTAAATGACAGTGCTTTGTAAATAGACCACTACTATATAAATATTTTTATTATATAACTTAGAAAGGGATACATTCCATAAGTCAGATAAAAAGCCATGTCAGTCCAAAGTGAGAGAGAAAGAGGGAGAGAGGATACTTCGCTGGAAGATAGAAGAATATAGTACAGAAGCCATAACTCACATCTCCAACTTTTCTTTCCTCCTGCCCAAGGGAAGTTTCCTTTGACATACAGCAGGGAAATAAGATTGGACAGCTTTTCTTGTGTTCATCTAGTTCAGAATCCTTCTTAGCACCGATAGTCTTTTGCCAGTGATACCAAAGTTTTCATCAACAACATTCCTGTATGTCTGGTCACCAGATAGAACCCAGATTCATGATTAACTACTATTCTACTGGAGTCGGTGAGGAGATGAAGTGAGAAGGACCTCCAATTCTATATTTCTCTGACCCTTCAGTCTCCTCTGAGATTATCAAACCATGTTGTACAGAAAAATGGAACAATTCCAAAGGGAAAGTACAATGGAGGAGTAAGAAATTAGTCTCTCCCTACTGTAGCCTACACCTTAGGTCTCAAAGGAAAGGAATCTGAGAGTTCTTCTAATCCATCTGCTCCTCTCTACCTAGGTTCGCCTTCCTCGGCTTTATTCTCTCTTTCCCTTCTTCAAGTCTCTTCATCCAAATCTCTACCTACACTCCTGGAAACACAGCTTCTTCTCCTGTAAGAGGAAATCTTGTTCTCTTCCTGCACTAGATTTGAGTTGGTCTATCAGAAGGAATCCCTGAATTTCAGCAATGATGTCTGTTGCTCCCCAAGTTTACAAATGAGTCAGGGACTATAGAGCCCCTTCTGTAAGGTCTTTATGGATCATCTGGTCAGGATCTCTATTCTCCCAGCCATGTCAGGTAAAGATATGCCAGTTCCCTTAAAGTTTCTGTTCAGTTATGCACATGCACATTTCCAAGTATAAATATTAATTTTCACGGATGATACAGTTTACATCCTTATTAAAATTTTTTGTTTTATCAGTTAACAAATCAACTGGCCCTTTTTCTAAAGTCATGAGGTCCACTTAATATAAAGATTAACCTCAAAAGCTTCTCCCTTTGCAGACAGTCCTGCTCTGGTATAAAATGGCAGTGGAGAAGGGGTAGCCTGTTCTTCTCTTTACAGTTGCCTTATGAGCTGATGTCAAAGATGGGCTATAGGGGCTTCCCTGGTGGTGCGGTGGTTGAGAGTCCGCCTGCCGATGCAGGGGACACGGGTTCGTGCCCCGGTCCAGGAAGATCCCACATGCCGCGGAGCGGCTGGGCCCGTGAGCCATGGCCGCTGAGCCTGCGCGTCCGGAGGCTGTGCTCCGCAACGGGAGAGGCCGCAACAGTGAGAGACCCGCGTACCGCAAAAAATAAAAAAAAGATGGGCTATAGAAATGGAGCAGGATTAGCATTCCTCGAAGGTGAAAAACATGAGCACCCACATATAAAATCAGAAAGTTGTGGGAATTACAAGGAAGCAGTGAATAATTCTGTTTTGCCAGATGATAGTGGCATGGAAAACAGTGAACTCAAAACCTAGGAAACAAGTCGAATTACTGAAAACTTTTATAGAAAAGACAAGATTATAATTAGTCTTTAGGAACCCAAAGGAAGCAGCATGCATGGAAAAGGCTAAAAAGGACTGAAGTAAAGTGAAACTGGACACAGTGAGATGATTAAAACAATCCTGGTGAGAGAGCCCTGGAATATCTTTCGTTCATATTACCCCCAAGACAAGAAATGTCTTTCTACTGAATAGGAATACAAAATAATGACTGAATTTTATAGCCAGATTCTGAACAAGTAAACATACAAAACAAAACAATATGAGAGCTGGGGATTTTGCAAATTGTTAACTTTCCCAGAATACCAAGATATAACCTTTTAATATATTAAAGGAAAAAAAAAAGATATTATCTGAAATATTTATCTTTATTTTCAGATAGCACCCAGGTCTTAAGAGAATATGGTGAGGCATGCTAATCAGTTTAGATAAACTTGGTAAAATATATTTTGATTCCTTTGGTTTATCTGATATGAACACTGACATTCAAGTGTACTACTGTAATTATTGAGCTATAAATAATATATTCTGTACTGCTATAAATATGTTAGGGGTTTATAAAATTCCTATTCTTGCTATGAAAATTATAATAAAAGTTGCTAAAATATATTACTCATAATAACTTTAAAGCAATGAGTGCTTTTTGTTCCATTTTACAGATACAGAAAATGAGGTTCCCAGAACCTGGGTAAATTATCCAAGTTAATAAGGGGGGGGGGTGGGCAGAGCTGTGGTTTCAAAATGGTTCTGTCTCCAAACAGTGCTAACGTTTATAAGAAGAGTTATGTATCAAAATTGTTATCAAAGACATGTTAATTTTAAGACTTAGCAACTTCATTCAAAATATCAGTTTATTGGGCCTTCAAAGCAAAGACTCACTGTTATTAAAACCATCTGTGAAGCTGTTTAAAATTACAAACAGGAATAGATGCACTCTTCATAGTATATTTGATTTAGTTCAGGAAGATATTTCCAATCTGAAAGAGAACCTGTGTTATCCAGTCTCAGGCTGGCAAACGCACAACATTGTTGCTCCTTCTTACTCCAAACGTGACTACTATTTAAATCCACTGCTCAATAATACACTCAATTATTTTGGGTGGATAAATCAGCAAAGCAAGAATTGGATCTTTCTCCTTACCCCCGTTTTTTCAGGTTCATTACTAAACTGCATCAGAAGATTTTTCCCATTTTCCTCCACCCTCTTAAGGGCAATTTATTCTAACTTTTCTTCAACTGAGGTAATACTTCTTTCTTTGAAAGAGAACTCTAGAAAACATTAAGACATAGGCAGATATTTTTCCATCAAGTCCAACTCATAACTTACAATGCGAGAGTCTTCCCATTCACCCTGTCGTCCTTAACTATCAACATCGAAATGGGATTTCAGGTGAGGCTCTAATACACAAATACATTAATGTATAAAGAATGTATTATATGCATTTTAATAGAAGGTAAAATGCCTAGGCCTCAGAAAAGGATTTAAATTATGGAATTTAGACCTTGGAAAGATAGGGAGAGCTCTTTTGGGAAACGGAATGCAGTATAGAGAGTAAAGTCATGGATATCTTTTTATTCCCTCTAAAGTCGCCAAACTATGCAGACAATTATATCCCTTAAAAGTAAATGAAGCCCTGGTGATTTCAAAGTGTTGACATAGGCTATTCCTGCTAGAAGAAACTTTGCTGACACACAGAACACTAAGTCAACTACAATAATTATACTTTTAAAACCTTAATCCACTTCCTCACAAGCCATCCAGATAATCAGTAAAACACTAGGAAATGAGCTTTAGGAGACAGCTGCCTCATCAGAACACTGATAACAGAAACACAACTTTAATTTTAAAAACTAAGAAAAGCTTGATAGAAGTTAGCTGAAAATAAACCATATGTAGGACAACATATGAAATCTATTTTATGACCCATGAACAGTGGTCAATGAACTCTTTTAATAGAAGAACCATGTATTTATCATTGAAAATATATTTTCTGTGTGTAGAACATTTCTTATGCCTCTTCTCACATCAGTTAGGCTCATCTTTTTTGCTTCAGCCATTGCTGTGGAACCCAGTTGTACACAAATGCAACCCAACCTCACCTAGCTTGAGCTAATATGATTGGACCTCTTGTTTTCTGCCCTGGGGCATATCCACCACCATCATACAGGATTCAGTAGCTCAATTAAACATTCTAGCCCATGCATAAGACAAAGCTGGAGGTATGAGGTGTTTACGCTCCGTAGGGTAACCCCTGACAAATGGGGGAACTGAATGGAGCCAATATAAATAGTCCCTCATTCATGTCTCAGGCAGAGATGTAATGCTGAATAGAGGGCCTCGAGTTGGGTTGAGGCCCAATCACCCTCAGTGGTAACCAGCTGAATGGTGTATTCTTGAACAGCTTTCTCTCCTTCCCTGTGTCATTCTTTCTAGATCCCCTTCTTGTTTGTAACCAGCAAATTTCTTGCACACAAGGTCTATTCTCTCATTTGGAAATAGCTGGTTTTAGGAGTGTCCTTAATAGTAGCAAACAGACTGGTCACTTGTCCAGCGACCTAAAGAAGAAAGATCAGAAGGTGGAGGGCAAGGAGTTCTGGGAAAGAGACATTATGGATGGATGGATGGATGGGAGTGGGTAAATGTGAAGATCTTTAAGCATATGTGAATTCCAACAAGAAAACATCTAGAGTAGAAGAGACATGCATAAGAACATATATCAGAAATACATAACAAACATGTCCCCACAAAGAAGAGCATGCTTTTCCAATAGAACTTAGAGCCTTGTTTGGTAGACATTTGAACCTGTAATTATAGGCACACTCAACACCTAAATGTCTATACATGTTCTCAAAGGGAAAGAAAATCCTGTAATGACTATTTCACAGCACCTGTTCCCTTTTTCTGCTGAAGGCATTAATTTTTGGCATGCCTGACACAAAATCTCTGAAAGTTTTAGAGATATGAGATGTGATGCCTTAGTGCACCTCCACACACACCCTCACAATGTTATATTTCCTTGAATTATAGAAAAACACAAAGCAACATAGATCTGTGTGAGAAAATCTATGCAGGTTACTCACATTTAAGATTTGAAAGAAGGGAAGGATTATTGGGGTGAGATTAGAGATAAATTTCAAACTGGCTTTCAAAGGAAAGGAAGAATTTGCAAGGGCAAATTCAAGGGCAAGGGCAAAGTTAAAGGTACACAGGAAGAGATTAGCATGTGTGGTGGAAAAGGAGAGCTAATATGTACTGTGCTCTTTGGATGAGACAGGTTATATCCTTGGTCATACCCAGTCCATGCCCCTCTGCAACTGAAGTCCTACCCTTTGTCTTAGCCTCTCTCATTTCAAAAATTGTCAAATTTATTCTTATAGGTGCTCAGGTAAAAATTTGGGAGGGCTAGCTATCTATTAATCTTATGGGCTCTGCTTTCAATATATATCCTGAGTCTAGCACTCTCTATCACATCTACCACAAGTAGTCTCCTCTAACCCACAATCATGTCCCTCCTGGACAATTGCTACAGTCTCCCAGTCGGTATTACTGCACCCTCCCTTGCTCTCCTATAGTTTCTTCTTCCACAAGAAGCCAGAGGAACAATTTCTTAAAATCCCAAGGCACATTGCGTTACTGTTCCACACAAAACTCTAATGGCTTCTCTTCCTGACTAAGAGTAAAATCCAAAATCTTTCCTATGGCTTCACAAGGCTTGGCACTACCCCCATCCCCTCAGCTACCTCTCTAATCTAATCACTGACCATTGTCCTTTTGCCAACTTTGATACAGACACAGTTGCCTCCTTGCTATTCTTTAAACCTGTCAAGCACACGCCTGCCTTAGGGCTTTTGTACTCACTTATTGGTCTCTCTAAAAAAACACCACTCTTCTCCATATGATAACCACTTGGCTAGTTTCACTTTATTGGGTCTCAACTCCTCTCTCAAATACCACCTCCTGAGAGATATCTTCCATGATAACTACATCTAATATAGCAGTTCCATTTACTCTCAATGCCTTTAACTTGCCTTATTCTCCTTTAGAGAATTTATTACTGCCTCTAATGCTATGTATTTTTTTTATTATTTATCTCTTCTCACTAGAATTTCATCTCCATAAGAGCAGGGATTTTTTCTATATTTTCTTCATTGCTGTATGTCCAGAATCTACAATGGGATTTGGCACATAGTGGTTAGTTTACAAATATTAAGTGAATAAACATTACTTTAATTCTTTCAAAACCTTATGAGATAGGTAGCATTCCCCATTGTGCTAAGAGGAAACTGTACACAGAAATATTAAATGCCTTTACCACAGTCAATAGCTAATAAGACTTATAATTCAGATTTATATGTAGGCTTCAGAGTCTACATTTTTAATGACTCCTTTACACTGCGTTTCGAGGATGGGACTATAAGAAGAGGAGGTATAAATGAGCAGAAGCTGCATATTAGCAAGTAGTAAAAGGTAAGGTTTGATAAATTATATTTTCACACTAGGACATAACATAAAATTCTCCACATTTAAATTCCTCATCTATTAATGCTTGACTCAGGGTTACAGGAAGTTTATTCCAACCCATAAATATAAATTTTAAAAGAAATTAAAGACAATTACTGCTGAGATTTTAAATGTTACATATTTTATTACTTTATTACAATAGCATGAAATAAATATCTTGAACATGTCTTCCATTAAAAAGACTTCTAGGGCTTCCCTGGTGGCACAGTGTTTGAGAGTCTGCCTGCTGATTCAGGGGACACGGGTTCGTGACCCAGTCCGGGAAGATCCCACATGCCGCGGAGCAGCTAGGCCCGTGAGCCATGGCCGCTGAGCCTGCGCGTCTGGAGCCTGTGCTCCGCAACAGGAGAGGCCGCAACAGTGAGAGGCCCGCGTACCGCCAAAAAAAAAAAAAAGACACCTAGTATTTAAATCTTACTTGAAATCTTGCAATTTCCCACAAGAAAAAAAATTAAGAGTAACAGATTATGCTATTGCCAGAGAAAAAAAATTACTGTAAATATAATTTAGGAACTACTATTTGCTAACAGCTGTTATTTGGAAGTGCCGATGTAAGAAACTATTCATTTCCAGAGTCAGTATCACACACTTCAGAATGATGTCAGTCAGCCTGATGAAGACTGGGGCTGTAATCTGAACTCCCATTATTAACTAGAGTCACTGCTAAATATTTAGAACATTCAAGAACTATGGGAAAATTGCAAAAGGTGTAGCATACACATGGTTGGAATACCAGAAAGAGAAGGAGCACATAACAGAGTTAAAGAAATCAATGAAGTAAAAATGGACAAATCTTTTCTAAAATTAATAGTAGACCATTCATCCAGAAAGCTCAGAAAGTACCAAGCAAGATAAATATTTTAAAAATCTACATCTAGGCATATCATATTCAAATAGAAGAAAACCAAAAACAAATAGCATCACACTACTGTATTAATCCTCATTCTGGTCTAAAAAGAGGTTTCTAAACATTTTCAAAAAGAGTGCCTTCTTGAGATTAAATCTGATGGAAACTCAACTGTAAAACATAAGAATGTATAACAGAAGAGCTGCACTTGTGTAAGGGAAGTTCGATATGGGAAGGATAACACTGCGGACTTTCTGTGCACACACCCATATTCTAGGACAGCTCTGTCCAATAAAACCAAGATGTGAGCTATATGTGTTATTTCAAATTGCCTAGGCACCACCATCTTGGTGAGTTTCAGTGTCTTCCTGTTGATGATTTTTCAGCAGTTAGTTGTGATTCTAGTGCTCTCACAAGAGGGAGAGAGTGCACAGCCTTCAACTCTGCCATCTTCTACATACCCATGTTCTTCTAAACATAAGTTTTTGAAATTAAATTGACTAGCCATTTTTAACTTTTGACTTAAATTAAGTAATGTTAAAATTCTAACAAAATTAAAATTTTATGTAAAATAAAAAATTCTGTTCCATAGTTTCACCCGCCACATTTTAATTGTTCAATATTTATGTATGGCTAGAAGCTGTCATATTGGACAATGAAGTTCTAGAGTTTCACAGAATACACTTTAAAAACCACTGGCCTAATCAAAATATTTCTCAAGACTATCATTCAAGAGACTAATACCTTGCTCACCAAGAAGCATTCTTCTTCGTATTTGGCATCTGGGTGCACTGATAAAATCTTGTTCCTAGACCTATAAGGTGGAATTTCAGACCAGACTTAGTTAAATTCACTGACATAGTAATATCCTGTGAAGTATCTTGGAATCCAGCTAGTTAACTAAAATTGCCCTGGCAATGTTCCCTTTCAGCATGCAATATTACTTTCAATATGTCAACATAACATCACTCTGAGATTTGTTCATCACACAGATGGCAGTGTCAGCTCCTTAAATTAATCAGCCTACCCCAAAAGACATAATAAGTATGAAATAGATTGGGCAGGAGTTATTCTCCAAAGGCTTGTCAATCCACCAGCTTAAAGCAAAGCTGATCACTGCTCTAATAGTTGCAAGTAGTTGCTGAAGATAGGCAAATAACTCCCAGATGGACTGTTAAAAGGAGGAAGAACTGAATCTGCAAAAGCATAATTGCAAAGTGCACTATAATTTCAAGTAATGTAGAGCCAATAGAGGGTACAGTAATATGAAGTGAAGCAATCAAATGAAATTAATGCTATCTTAACTTAGGTTACTGTAGTTCGTGAACTGTGAAAAGTAATTCTTCAGGAAGCACTAAATCTTGAAAATGGTGGGAATCTTTACAAGGATGGGCTTCACTTGGAATTTTAACTGGTAAAATCTTGGATACTGGACATGGATCTATTAGTAAAGGAACAGAGAGGAGGAATTCACTATGGAACACTCTTCTTTCTTTCCTCTTCTTTTCTGTCTTGGTCCTTCTATAACCATAGAGAGTGCAAATGAACTTAGACATGGCGACTTAACTTGCATTTATTTCACTTGAACACAATCTCCCTCAGTTATCCTGTGTTTTACATAAATTTATAAGTATTGTGAAAAGAAGTTCCACTTAATAGAATTAGAAATCATATAGTTTAGATATAAGAGGAACAATAATAGATTTCAAAGATTAGATAGTATCCATGTGATTTCATTTGCTCTATTATAATCATAATTTTCCCCTAGCCATTTTGGACACTTACATCAAATAACAAATCCATGCACTACTTTAACATTAGAGTTACTTTTTAAAAAAGTAATAATTACAGTATTTGATCATGTCACCTACTTCTCATAAAAAGAATAAATTCCCCCCAAATCCTGAGTAGCATGGTCAAGGCTTTTCACAATATGTTTTTAATTTTTCTTTCCAGATATATCTTCCATTCTAATCTATGTACCCAGGGGTTAAACCCAAAATATATAACAGCTATGGTAAATTTAAAAATTGATCCTAGACATCTTTGGTCTGAACCAGGCTCTTTGAGATCCTCTGCTATGCCAGGCAAGTTTTCCTTTAACTGTTAGATCCTGAGAGGTACACTGAATCCCAAGAACTGTCCCAAGCTGGACGAAGCAGAGTGACATATCTGAAGGTCTAGGGCTGTGACTATTTATCAAATGAAATCACAGCATTTCAATATTTTAACACCCAGAATGTATCATTGTGTAACAGCTGAATGTCTGAAATTCACCTTGAATTACAAATTTCCAGCTTCTAACCATTCCTCATGCATGGGATCAAGAAAGAAAATATTTCTTGAACTGAGTGAAATTAAACTATGCTATGAATTTTCTTATTTCTCAATGTTTGCTCATAAGATTTCTCTTAGATTACTTTTTAGTTTTTCCACAATCTACCTTCAACTCATCTTTTGTGAATCAGATACAACACCAGCTCTGCTCTTAAGCCTTCCCAGAATCCTATAGTTACAATTAAAGGCTGCCTTCTCCTCAGGATAACAATAATTAAAGTATACCCCTAATGACAGCTACCATAGGAAGACTTTAATTATGCTTACTTCTAAATGTGTTATGATAGTGTTTCTGACTTATTCACTTCGTAAATCTATAATGGGAGCCTAGCTGAGTGCCTTTCCATAATAATAGTGCCAAATAAAGAAATTTAAGAGGAGGCCACAAATACTGGATGAGTAACCATATTGAAAATTTATATCCATTCAAGAGTGTACAAATAACTCTTTTATGTATATTAAACCTAATGAGTTTATTCTCTCAGGAAAAGATAAACAATTGCAAGCACAAAGAAGAGAAATGCAGAACTAAGTTCTTCTCTTTAAGATGAGAGCTATATGCTAGTACTAAGCCCAATTTTTATACTTTTATATTTCACCCTCAAACTACTTTAATAATTCAGAATGGTATAATTTACTTTCAATAGTGGAATAAATACTGTAATGACCTTTCTACTGGAAAGGAAAAGAAACATAATTTTTTTTGCATTGTAATACTGTTTTTTTCTTGACTTCCTGCTGAATAGGTCATCCAAGGGCAAGATCAAGTAACTTGAAGTCAAACTTTGTTAGTGCAGTGATGTCAATTTGCAAGAAATCTGTAAATCTCATTATGCTTTCTTTTCAAGATGACCTTCCTATAACTCCCATTTTGCTTTTATATTTTCACATATTTTATGTATAAAGATTCACTGAAAACTATAAGAATTATTCCAACTTTAGGGCAAAATTGCTCTTTTAGCTCCATACAGAGAAAGAACATGGCAACCTCATATCCATTACAGGCTTACTTTCCACCTCTCTTTCAAGATATTCACTGCATCAAAGATTAGAACTCACTTTTGAACTAAAGTCCATAAATGCAATACACAGTTCCTATTCTAGCCAGTATATCCTCAGCTTCTTATTTATTTGGTTCTAAGACAGAATAGGGTAATTCATTAAAAAGTGCTCTATCTTTTCTTTCTCATTGATTCTTCATTTGTTTTCAATCTCTGAGTTTCCCAGCTCTCTGTTATAAATGTCTAAGGGAACTGTGAATGATCAATCTCTTATTGCTACTTTCCATTTTCTAATTTTTGACTTTTCATTTCAATGTAATACCTTTTAATAAGGACTATTATATACCTGCATGCAGTTTCCACCAGCCTAGTTGGTAGAAGTGACTTACAGTGTTCGTTCTATCATCCATACCAAGAAATTTCTTTACCATACCTGTGCCTCCTTCCCCTTTCACCTCTGATACATACACACACCAAATAAGGGAACAACTAATGTTCCCCTAAAAAGTCTTTCAATATCTCATTTTGTCAATCCTTTTGTTTCACTATGATATACTGTTACTAAAGTAGTTACAGGGGCAAGTACATAAGCTAGTGAATCTTTTCTAAAGTTGGTGCACATGTATTCTTTAGTTTTTAGTTCATATTTTCACTGAAAATTAATGGAATCACAACATATTTGGTATATTTTTGTAGCTCATTTCATGTATATTTAACTTTCATGTTTTCAACAGTTTAAATTATTTTTATTTTTATTTCTCTGAGGCATTTAGAAAACAAAGTGAGAAGGTTGGTGGGAGGGAACACCTTACAATAGATTTATGTTTGGGTAGCAAAGTAGGAACTAAAAGGCATTTTATGCCTAACTCATATTATTTTTGCTGCAAGTTAAGCCTTTCTCCACTTGTTTGTTAAGATGAAAATAATTTAAATTATTCTCTAAAGACATGTGCCAATGTAGAAAACGTTAAAAGTTTTCCTGGAACAGATACATTTTCTTCCATATTCCATCTCCTATACTTTCCATATACTTTATCCTGAAAAGTGACAAGAGAATAAAAGAGACTCTAAAAATTATTTGTACCAGTGAGTGCACTAAAACAAATGAACGCTTGTTAAATCTTGGTCTTGAAATTTTTTTTTTTTTTTTTTTTGGTACACAGGCCCCTCACTGCTGCGGCCTCTCCCGTCGCGGAGCACAGGCTCCGGACGCGCAGGCTCAGCGGCCATGGCTCACGGGCCCAGCCGCTCCGCGGCATGCGGGATCCTCCCGGACCGGGGCACGAACCCGTGTCCCCTGCATCGGCAGGCGGACTCCCAACTACTGCGCCACCAGGGAAGCCCTTGGTCTTGAAATTTTATGAAAAAGCATAAAAATAATTTATATAGATATGGCTATAATTACAGATTACAAATGTCAAAAAAATTTTCTAGCCTCAAGTCTTCCTTAAGACCCAAAAGTGATACATTATAATTTTCCTTCTAGCAAAAAAACTAGAAATTTCAAAAATTACTCTTGCTTAATCTTTCCAGTGGTTTACAATACAAGTCAGAAAAAATAATTGTTATGACTTACACAAGTTCTTTCTGCTATACTTTAAACTTTTAGCTTCTTGTTTTTTACTGAGATGGAGACAATCACCACCCTCCTAGAGTATTTTATTAGATACTTAGATGAAATAAAACAATTACCTAGGCATCTTTGTTTGTTTTATTTTAGTAGGCCCAATATTCGTATTTTGACAGCAATCCCCTGGACACTTTCTCATTCATCTTCTGATTTCACACTTTTTCACTGCATACTGACTTAGGAGTGAAGGCAGATTTCTCTTTTAGAAGATTTACGGGTGTTTTATTTTGTTTTTGTGTTTGAGGTCCAGCTAGTTGAAGACATCTCATCCCACAGGAATGGGTTAATCTATAAACATATTTTGAATGCTTTTTCCCCCTCTTTGTTCTTACCCGATTTTAACTCTTATACCCCACCTCATTATAGAAAGCAATGAAAAGAACATTTTAAGAAACACCTGTTCCATTTTTTATGGAAGCAAAGAAAAGGAAAGAGATTACCAACAGTTTATGACATTTCCTAAAAACAAGTCTAGTCTAATCAAGACATTTAGCTTCCAGGTAATGCCCAGGGCTCTAGATTCTCAACATTCAGAAACAATATGTGTCTGATCAGGACCCAAGGGACCAGCCTGGCTTACATACAATCTGTAGGCAGCTGGACTAGCCTGAGGATAAATTTTGATATTCAAGTTCACTTTGCAATGGATCTAGGTGTCTTAAATCTCTGTAATGTTTTTGAAATTACCTAAATTTCTCAAATTGTCTCAGAAATGAATAAAATTTCCTTGATTTGCTTTACCCTGATACCAGATCCTTGATTCTTTCCATCCCATGTCCAGTTTTCTAAAATGTACTGGAATTAGACAAGTTTCCCAGACAAGGATGTGACAAGTGCAATCAGTAGACTGTAAGTATATCAGAACTAAGGGCTCAATAAATACTTAAAAAAATAGTTTATTGTATATATAGTTTCAATTTATAGTGCCAGAATACAAAGACCCAGAATAGGCCTTTCATTACAGGCATATACACCAATATACAGTGACACCAAGCACGTGAATTTTTTAAGCTGACAAAGGAAATTACCATTTCTACCTGATTTCTAAAATAGAAGTCATGAAAACAAAAATACATCTCCCACCATTTAATAACTTTGTTTGAAATACATGTCTTGAGCTTGTCTTTCAACAAACTGGGAAGAACAATTTCTCTTCTATATTGGGCTCTATCTTCTGTCTTGGTGACTTTGTATCTTTCAAGCCTTTCTTACTCCTTCTTGCTCCCTAGCAATTTCCTCACTTGGCAACACTCTGGGAAGGCCCAGATATTTTCCTGTTTGACAGACCAAGGTACCTTTATTCTGTCATCTTAGGGAAAGTGTTGAGTAAATGAATGGATACAGCTCAATGTGATTTTCTCCCAAATGATTAAAACAGATAAAGTATATAAAGATTTATGAACTGTAGAGTTCATTCATTCAACAAAAATGTACTGAGTCTATTATCTACCAAACCATATGTATTCCCATAAGTATGATCCACAAAGAACATTTAGGTTAGGAAGATTACCATTGAATAGAATGTTTTGGAAAACATATTAGTACCTTTCAAATTTATTACAAGTGTTAATGCTTCATACATGAAAAATCTATGTATAATATCATAAATGTGTATAGTTTATAGTTAAAAGGGAATTCTTTCCTTATTATCTTGCAAATAAGTATCACAGAATATTAGGGCTGAAAGAGGCCTAGATATTACTAGGTCTTACAGTTTAACACATGAAGATATCAGGTAGAAAAGGTAAATGTTACACAATTAATTATTGAAAGACTTGGAACTTAATCTCACATCTCTTGATTCCAAGCCCAAATTCTCTTGCAAAAATAATAAAAACAATGTTTTCTAACAGGCTATTTTATGATACTATATGCTATTTCTCAACAATAATTTAAAATTATTAACAATGAGATTTTTTTTCATGACTCTCAAAAGTACACAATTTTATCAGCATTACCCTGGGTAAAAAATTCAGAACAAAATTTGGACTAATAGTAGTCTATAGTTCAATGAAAGTATTTCATATTTTAAAAGCCTTTCTGTTGTTATCAGTTTAAATAAGGTCAAACCTTACACATTGCTTTGGTATCAGTAGACTTTTTATTTTTTTAATGCTACTGTTAATATAGGAGGTTCAATCTGATTGACAAGGATAGGGGAGCATGAGATGCCCTTTGAAATTACTTAATTCTCTCTTTTTAAGTCAAGAGAGAATTAATCATAGTCTTTATTTAGTAGAGAAGGTAGATCATCAACCTTTCTATTGCAACAGTCTCACCTTATGACCCAGCTGAGAATCTTGCGCCACAATTAACTATGTTAACATGGGGCAGCACAGAGTTACCATGCTCTGTCATATGAGAAGGCACATGTCTTCCTATTTGGGAACACTTTCCTGTGCTGAGTAGTCTTCGTGCCATTTAGGTTAATGAATTATTACCATCTAGGTAAACTACTGGGACTTTATAATAAACATGAACTTCGTTTGATCTTCTCTCAAAATTAAGCCATATATATTTTTTATTTAAAATTAATTTCCTCTAGGATTATGAGAAATATTGTTGATGGCATTTGATATCCAGACGTCTTTACCTTTTAATACCATATAACAGCAAAGCATCATGGAATTAGATTCCTCATCTTATGAATAATTAAGCTCCTTTTTTACCAATCTAATTTGTCTCAATACTGAAGTCTCTAGATTTAGCTACAAAAAATCTAAAATTATCAAGACAATTATGCAGCAGGAAAGAGCTAATATTTCTAGATATTTAGGTGAAGCAAAAGGTGAGCAAAATTTAGGTTAATGAAAGTCAAACTCAAAATGAAATCAAAGAACTCAGAATCATAATGGTGTAATTGAAGGAATTTCAAGAAATGAAATATATGTATTTTCTCACGACCATTACAATGATAAAAATAAAGTATTACTCCATTGACAATCACATCTTGACTACTATGCAATGCTTGGCGATGTATTTGCTCAATTAATCTCATTATAATTTTTTTATGAAATACTCATCAATAGGTATATAATACTATCATGTGAAACTTATAGGCTTAATTTTAAAACATATACATTTAAAAAAGAAAATATTTTACTGATGCTATATGTTTATATATAATTATCATATATAAATAAATATATATAATATTGATGAGAAAGTAATTTTATTATATTCAAGAAGAAAAATATTAGCTGTTAAAATATTCTTGTTAGTTTAGTAGTAAAAAACAAATCAGTAAATTAAGGGAAATATGTATAGATTAGCAGAACATTTTAAAGAAAAAGAACAGCTCTACTGTAGACCTAGGAAAACAGGGGCTCCTGTTCTGGACCCCGTCTTTAGAGTTTCCAGTTCTGACCTTACCCTGGCCATGCCTCTCCCCACTGGGTGAGGAGTCAATGCAGCCAATGGGATGTGCCCACATTAAGCCTTTTACCTAGTCTAGGCCATGCTCTGGATTCTAAGACACTGGAATATCTGCTCAAATTGACTATGTTCATTTCTAGGGCCTATGCAAGTTTCTTTCTGATTCTGTCTTCTTGAGGAACAATGAAGCTGTTCATATGCCTAGCCATAGGTTACACTTGATCTTTTGTGTTACACACAATTACTGTCAAATGCAATGGTAGATTGGTAAGCAAAAGGAGGAAGGTGGAAAATGAGTAAGGATAGTGCAGACATTCACAATGTACAGTTCTTATCTTTTCTACCAGGAGACAAAACAAAAATCCCTCTCTTTGCCTCATTGGCATCCACTATCATAATCTGATGATTAGTTTGTCATAAATTGCCTTAAGGTATGATGTGTTATCCTTTGCTGAAATCATACTTTAATTTTAACTAGAATTACCAAGTTTTAACTCAGGGGTCTATATATTATGAGAATCTGTGAAGTCAGGGATTTTTTAGTAGCCCTTCATATCACACTAAATAATGTTATGATTTGTAGACAGCCAGAAAGCTCTAGGAAAAGTATCTACTAGACTGCATTGCCTTGACAAAGTATAATAAAATATGCTGTCTCTTTCTGCATGCTAAATGCCTTGCTGCACTTATTTTTCTTAGTATGATGGTTGGCATTTTACGTCGGGCTTTATTTTGTGTACAAAATGAAATCCACATGTATTAGGTGTCATTCTCAAAAGTCTTCATATTTTTTGAGTTGATCAAAGAATCGTATTAACAGATAGTCCCCACTGTTCTAAATTATACTGTATGATAATTGACCACAGTTGGAGTTACTTGTAATGGCTACAATACAAGAGCAATTAGTGGGCAGTAACACTTACAGAGAGAGCAACATGTGCTGCAAGAAAGTGCTTTTAGATCAATACAGCTTTTAAAATCTTCTGAATTTTAGGGGAGAAAAAGAACCTGTGATGAACAGAGAATGTTCAACCACTTATAAACATTCCCATCACAATAATATGAACATGCCAGGGTGCTGGTACAGAAAGAAGTTCTGGTTTAATTGAGGAAAGGTTATATTTCTAATTATGTATAACGTTTTAACTGGTATTTACTTTATAAGACAGTGCTTGAATAGTGGGCAAACTGTATAACCAAAGGTAGCTTCTCTGGTCAATATTCTCATCCTTTGCCCCTACTCAGGAAATTTCCAAGTTAAAGGAGAATTAAATGGCATAAATTCCATTTTGTCTCATCAAATTAATTTCTACTATAGCTTATGTTGGAAATAAAGAAGGCAAAATGGAAGCTGAATGTATAATTTGTAGATTGGACTCAGTCAATAATGACATTAAAAAATTTAATACAATTAAGTTTGCCCTGAAAATGACTACATTTTTTATTTTAGATATTAATTTGAATATTATTGTCTAGGCACATAAATTGGTTTAATCTAAGGCATAAAGATTTCAAAATAAAAGTTTACTCCAGCATAGGAATATGTCTATGCCCATTAAGGTTTTGTTTAATGATGATAACCTTCAGGTAAATTATTAATAGCTTTAAATGAAATCCAGTATGATGCAATCATTTCTCTTGATTACTTTTACATTTACTAAAGGATTGAAATAAAATAATCTTAAGTTCAGGAAAATATTGTTTGACAATATTAGAAACTTTCGTATTACACAATCTAAAACACAAGTGGGGCATAAGTACTCCTTGACTGATATGGATAAATGTTAGAATATTATAAAAGTCCAAATGATGGGAAAAACTTTTAATATTTCTCATTCTTCACATCATGAAAGTATTCAAGTATATCCACATTTATAGTGGAACTCTTTTCCAAAGCACCAATTCTGAATTAGGTCAAGTGTCTGAAAAATAGTTCCTATAGATTATATTAAAATTACCTTAATAAGAGAATGGTCACAAAAGTCTCTTTTTAGTTATGATGCAAAAATAATACACCTTTTTTTAACCACAGTGTTACTTAATATTTATGGAGAATATTATATTATATTAGTATTATCTTGGTTATAATGTGTGAAAATTAAGATATTATAAACAGATTATGATTATTTTTCTCTTTTTTTTTTGCAGTACGCGAGCCTCTCACTGCTGTGGCCTCTCCCGCTGAGGAGCACAGGCTCCGGACGCGCAGGCTCAGCGGCCATGGCCCACGGGCCCAGCCGCTCTGCGGCATGTGGGCATGAACCCGCGTCCCCTGCATCGCAGGAGCACTCTCAACCACTGCGCCACCACAGAAGCCCTATAATTTATATTTTTAATAAAATCTTAATTTCCACTTAGGCACAAAATGTTAGAACCCCTAAGTGAGCATCCTGAATTTTAATCAATTTTTTTCAATAGCAATTTTATTTTAAATATTAAATCATTTTTGATTTGTTCTTTTTTAAAAAAAAATTACTTGGGACTTCCCTGGCGGTCCAGTGGTTAAGACTCCGTGCTTCCACTGCAGGGGGTGTGGTCAGGGAACTAAGATCCCTCATGCTGTGTGGCATGGCCAAAATAAATAAAATAAAATAAAATAACTTGAATCTAGTGACAGAAATGATATAATTTTAGCATTAATACTGTGACTAATTACTTTCCAAAACTGTTAAGATTGGACCAACTGATGTATTAGTAAATTCTTTGATAACAAATCCCAATTATAATAGTTCGATTGAGAGTGGACTACACTGTCAAAAGACTTCAATAAAACATCCCTCCTTAACTTCATTTCCAGAGCTATGTACTAAGAACTGTGTAGATTGGCAGAGCAGTCTTTTAAGTATTCATAAATGTAAACATCAACTTCTTTTGCATGACTGCATTCCCTAATTTTCAATTTAAATACTCTTAACAAAGAAGCCTAAGACTTTGCCCCTACAATTATCCTTTATTTTGTTCTATGGGTGAAAAATGTATGTCTCATTATCCTTCTGAGAGTCTGTATAATGTTGACAAAGATGTTTAATGTTTGCACACTTCTGACTCAGTTCATGTGCCTCCCTGGGATTGGCTCAGCTCCACCCACTCCTCAGGTGTTGGCTACTTGCTTAGTAGATGAGGCCACAAAGGCAGCAGGCCCCATATCACCTGTGGTAAGGCCAGGCTTCAGGCTGGCCTCTGTGTGCCTCCATGGCAGGATTCACGACAGCTCTGTTGCCCACACTCAAACTCTGCACGTGATCGGAGGCAGTGGTTCTTCCCACTGTTCTGTAAGATATGAGACCTGGCTTTCCTAATGCCTGCTTGGGAGGTTCAGGAAAATAGGGGATACAAAAAATCCTATATTTGTAAGCACTAGTTTTAACAACCACAGCAAATACTTTGTGAGAAGTTATATAAACTACAAACTATTTCAACAACTTTTGAAAGTATTTTTCATGTACTTTTTAAAGCAGTCACAAGACATATACCAACAATCTGTTGAGTAGAATACCTAATTTTCATAGGAATTCTTCTAAATACTTAGTAAAATATGATCAACAAATAAGACTTAGTCCCTCACCTCTTTTAGACTACAATTCAGGTTCAGGGAGGAAGACACACAATTAGAAAAGCAATAACAATGCATGCAGCACAATAATTCTTATTATGAGGAAAGCACATCATGAGACCTGATTAGGTAAAACTTGATGGAAAAAGTGATAACTATACTGACTTCTAAAGGAAAATTAAGATGTAGATAAACTGAACAAGGGCTCCATTCATTAATTTATTTATTCAACAAGTATTTATAAATACCTACCATTTACTGTGAACTTTTCTAAGCAGTAGAGAGAGATCACTGAACAAAAGAGAAAGAAAGAATCCTTTGTCTTATAGACTTTACATTCTATTGGGTAGACACAGAAATTAAAAATAAGTAAATATATAATAAGTTAGGTGATAAATGTTATGGATAAAAATAAACCAGGGAAAGTGTTCAGTCGGTGCCAGGGTAAGAACGATGGGCAATTTTAAAAAGATTGGTTAGGAAACTGTTCAAGAGGAGGTTGTATTTGGTAGTGTATTTAAAGGAGGTGAGGGAAAGAGTCCTAAATATATCTGGGGGAAAGACATTCCACGCAGAAGGAACAGCAAATGCAAAGCTCCAAAAGTAGAAGTATTCCTAACAGACCTCAAGCACCAGCAAGGAATCTAGTGGAGAGATAAAGAGAGGTCAAGAAGAATACTGGAAATGAGTCAAGGGAAGAAACAAGGAGTCAAATAATGTGGATCAAATGGAGATGTGAATTTAAATCTATGTATGAGAGTGAGATCACCAACAGATTGAGAATATGTACATAGAAGAAGAGACAACCAAGGACCAAGTCTGGAACATTTCTTTGTTAATACTCTCAGAGATAAACATCCTACAAAGGAGACTGACAAACAGACTGATGAGATGGGAGGAAAACAAGGGAAATAAATTTTTCTAAAAGCCAATAAAGAACATGTTTCAAAGAGAAGAAATGACAGTTTTGATGAATTCTACCAAAAGGTCAACATAATTTTATATGAGGATTGACCATTGAACGCAGCAACGTGGAGATCACTGGTAACTTAGAAAAGGTTGGGTTTAGTGAAGAGGTGGGGAACAAAATAAGATGTGAAAGGAAGAAACTGAGGCAGCTTTTCTGCAGGGAGATTTGATGCAAAGGGAAACAGATAACTGGGAAGTAGCTACAGGGGTAAATGTGGCCAAGTTTGATGGCAGATGAGAATACTCAATAATAAAGAAAAATCAGTGATTAGCTTGATAGTGAGGAGATTTACTGAAGGAATGTCCTTGAATAAAAGAAAAGTGATGGGATATAGAAAACAAGCAGAAGTTTCGGCTTAGTAGAGGGGAAATGAGGAATGACATGGAGGTCTGTGCTTCTTGTAGTGATTAACAAATATGAGACAAGTGCACAGTGAGAGCAGTGGTGATGGTTGAAGGCAGTAAATGTTGGGATATATGTGTGGGGGCCTGCTGTCTCTTCCACCTTGTCAAGTAAAGATCTGGAAACTGAGCTGGGCGAATCCAGGTTTGGCCTGTGTGTGAGATGGTGTAGATTTCTCTCAAGAGCTGATGACAGAAGTTTAGAGGTGTAAGATGAGAAAATCATATTTCCAGCTTGCAGCAATCTCTGTAAATTCCTTCTGATGGAGACATAAATGCCAGGGAGAGATTTCAAGCATCACAGGAATGTTTGCTGGCAAGAGAAAGCCTAAAACCTAAAAGGAAATACAACACAGAAACACATATGGCTGGTCCTAATTCTCAATGAGGAAAGTGACACGAAATTGAGATAAAGTGACAATATATGAATAGAACATGAAGGAACTTGGAACACATTTTAAACACCTTGGGCTTTTTCCTAATGGAACTGGGAGAATAGCTATTACAGAGACTTAAGCAGAAGATTGCCATGGATAGATTGCAGTGTGTGCAAACATATCTTACCTACAATATGGATAATGGATTGGAGACTTAGGTGGGATTTATATAGTTTCATTTAACTAATCTAAAATTTTGAATATGAAAAATGTTTTAAAAATCATTCTGATATAAGAACTATCAGAAAACTAAACATGACTTGTTCCTAATGAGAGTCAAGGGTGTTATACATAAGGTCCTCTCCTTTTGAAACCTTCTGTATGCCCATCCCCTCCTATTTCCTTTGCCTGTGCTTTTAAAGAAAGAGCTCAGGGATTATTTCCCTCTTGGACTTCCTCCCAGACTGCCAAAGCTTTTTCCTCTTCTACCGAAGCAGTTATTGCACGTTACTCAACAGATGATTCAAACATTTCCCTCCTCTCCAAAACCTAAACTCCTCAAAATCAGGGACTGTAATTTATGTATTTTTGAATATTGAATAAGTACTAACACATAGTACTTACTCAGAGATCTTTCGAACTTAATTTTTGTTAAATTTTCAGGGTGAGTTTTATGGATTATCTAGTTATATATGCAAATCTCTGGCTCCCCTTTACTAAGAACAAGAAAGAAAGAGCCATATGTTCTCTTTAAAGATATTAAAAATCAGTCCTGTTTTATATTAGTGTATGTCTCCAAATGTTCTTTTGCTAATGAAAGACAAAAGCAGCAATGATGCAAATCAGTGATTTCTTTTAAACAAACACACATCTCAACTGACATTAGCACTTTGTCAGCTAAGTTTTGATCTAAAATGTGTTCACAAATAATATTTGTATGTATATGTACATACGTATGTATACATATATACACAAATATGTAATGTACACATGTTTACATGTGTGTATATATATATGTATATATATATATTTCTTTGAGGACTTTAATCTATCATAAGAGTATATCCTACAGAGTTGTTTAAAAAGTTTCTTTTAAGGTGAAATTTGAACAAACATTCAATGACAAAAATATTTCTAGCTTTTAACATTTTACTCCTCTGAAGTCCAAGATTGGGATAAGATTTGTTAACAGCATTTTCAAAACCTCAAAAGTCACTCTTTGTTGGCATAGCACAATTTTAATTGTTTGGATATAGATTTTAACTTATTACTTTTAAATCTCAAATAACTTATTGTCAGCCAGCAAGTCATTGGATTTGATTCCTTACCCCAAAATATGTGTCAACTAAGAAGAAGTCAACTTTTTTAGTAAGTTCATGAAAAAAGTATTATTCACTTCTAAAATAGTAAAGGATCACTTCTGCTTCAAGGCAGGATGTTGGAACAGGGATATGATTTATTCTATCTTAAACAACCAAAAAAATTAGTTGAAACATATGAAACAATGGTTTTCAAGACACTGGTCATCATACAACAAAGGACAGTGATCCTTGAGAGAAAGGACAAAAGAAAGCTGCCCAGTGACTCTGCAGCTTACTGCTTTAAGAGAGTTTCCAGGTCATGACATAGATGAGGAAAACCCATGTGAAAGGGATGGACTTCCTGAGTTGAGAATCCAAGACCAGGGCAGAGAACCACAGAGCAAAGAACTGAACAGAAAGAATTGCAAAGATCTGGAGTGGGTCTCCCATGGGCATTTATACTGATCAACACATGCATTGAGTAAACTACCAAAGACCGAGAAAAGAATCACCTAAAAGGAGTTGAGGAAACAATAGTGGATGTTCCCACAGGGCCAACCAAACTGAAAAAAAAACCATCAAAACTGACATGGCATTGGATAAAGCATCTGGACTCATTATTAGGACACAATTAGCTTTAGTCTAAATGCTGCTCTAGTCCTGTCTAACACATTTTAAAATTAAAAAACTGAAAGGATCAAACTGTTTCCAAGTAATTTAATTGCATTTAAGAACAGAGCGCAAATATACTTATAGGAATATAAAAATATCCAACCACCAAAAGGTAAAATTCAAAATGTATGACATTGGAACCAAATTTCCAGTCAGCAAAGGATGCAGGAAAATATGAACAACAATGAGAAGAATCAACTAATTTAAACAATCCAGAACTGACATAACTGCTAGAATTAGCAACAAAGGACATTAAAACAATTATTAAAATATATTCCATATGTTTAAAAATTAGTAAAAATATTGAACAAGTATAGTCATGGGAATTAGAAAAGAGACTCAAATAGAGCCTCTACAGATGAAAACTACAAAGCCATAGATGAAAAATACACTGGATGGAATTAACTGCAAATTATATATCACAGAAGAAAAATAACAAACATGAAGACATAATAGAGTTAATCCAAAATGAAAGAAATATACAAAAAAAAGATCAGAGAATCATTGAGCTGTTCAAGATACATAAAATATATACAAAAGAGAAAAGAATAAAGAAGAAACACTAGTTGAAACCAGATAATACTGGTATTATATCATTACTTTTACTTTAAAAAATTTTGTTGGCTATTCTAGGTCCTTTGCATTTTTTATGAATTTTAAAATTAGCTTTTCAGTTACTATGAGAAAGCCTCATGGGATTTTGGTTAGGATTGCATTGAATCTATATATCAAATTTGGAGAGATTGACATCTTCCATTTGATTTTTTAATCAATGAATACAGTATAACTTTCTCTTTATTTAGGTCTTCTTCAATTAGCTCTTCAACTAATGTTTTTTAGTTTTCAGTGTTTGGGTCATACACACACTTTTTCAGATTTAGTCCTAAGTATTTTAGATTTTTAAAGCTATTGTGAATGGCAGTGATTGTTTAATTTTGATTTCCAATTGTTTGTGGCTGGTATATTTAAATACAATTGATTTTTGTATATCAATCTTATATCCTCCAACCTTGCTAAACACGCTTGTTAGTTCTTACAGTATTTTCATAGATTCCATTGAATTTCAACGTGGATGATCATGTTATAACAAGGACAGTTTTACTTCTTTTTTTCAATTTAGATGCCTGTTATAGACACAAAGACAGACATGCACAGAGGGAAGATGATGTGAAGACACAGAGAGAATACCATCTACAAGCCATGGAATGCCCAAAGCTAACAGAAGCTTAAGAGAGAGGCATGGAACAGTTTCTCCCTCACAGCCCTTGGAAGGAAACAAGCCTGCTGACACCCTGATTTCATACTTCTAGCCTCCAGAATAATGAGACAATAAATTTCTGTTGTTTAAGGCACCCAGCTTGTGGTACTTTGTTCTGGCAGCCCCAGGAAACTAATATGCTTTATCAGCTTGAGGAATTTTTATATAACCGCACTTTGCTGAAAGATTTATCAAGAATGGATGTTCGATTTTGGCAAATGCCTGTTCTTTATCTATTACTTTGAGCATATGGTTTTCTTTATATTTTGTTGATCTGTTTAACTGTATTAACTGATTTTCAATCGTTAACCAAACATTGTATTCCTAGGATAAATGTCACTGGTCGTGATGTATTTTTCTTTTTATATATTATTGAATTAAATCTTCTAAAATTGTGTTTACTAGGTGTGTAGTATGTTCTACAATTCTTAATTAACTCAACACTTTTATAGGAACTGCAGGAAAAAATGTTTCTAAATGAAAAATACTTCTGTATAGTTGAAATATTATTAATCTGTGCACATGTCAGAAGTTGTACACTTACAGAAAGGATTAGAAGGTGTGTAAATCTGGTAATGCTATCACTGTCCATAACATGTTCTGACCCCCAGGGGAATCAATGAAATCCTGATGAACAAGTTGTGCATTTTACTCCAGCAAAGAATTTTAGTCTTCTTCCTTCTTTTATTATGTGTTATTATATTATCTGTATAATAGTTGTGTAAAGAAGTCCCTGAGGAACAATTATCAGTTGTTATACTAAAAGGACACTTTATCTGGTGACATGAGTCAATAGGTCTATCTCAAGCTACTTAGACTGAAGGTGAAAGTGTATGTTACTGAGGATATTTATAGGACAGAGAAAAGAATATATAGTCTGTGAGTGAAATTCTGAATATGATTGAATGTATGAATGACTAAAGGAATGAATAGAGATGATATAGTCAGACTTGTTTAGGTGATCTCAGAGTTCAATTTTACATGCATGAAATATACCTGCTAACTTACATCTACATCTACTAACACATCTGGTAACAGAATATAAAAATCTGCAAAAGGAATAAAAACATTTCAACAAAATGTTTATCAAATTGAAAAAAGTGAAGAAGGCTATCCTCACATTTACTATTAGCATTTAGCTTAGATTAATGAGTATTTCCAAATAGCTACATTTCTGAAGTCATTTTTATTGAACCATTTGTTGCTTGACATATAATACGTGCTAAAAGTATTTTTGGCATCAATAACTAATTCATTAAGTCCTAGGCTTATATCATTGTTGCAGCTAGTGTTCTGTGTATCTTTAAAATGTTACAATATATGCTTATATTAATGAAGACTGTTTAAATGATTTAGCTATAACAGCATTAATTTGTAATTGTTCATTTAAGTGAACAAGCTGAATGGATAATGATAGCATTTCAGTTATTTAGAATAAGACACATAGTACAAGGACATTTTATTTAGTCATTAGCAGTCATCCTATAGTGAAATAGTTACTGCTGTGCACCATGTACAACTAAGTGGAAACATAAGTTTTAAATGATAAATATAGCTGAAATATAGTACAATTTCATCTTGTTCTTTTTATGTCTGTGTGCACAACATATACAAAGTGAAGAAGAATATACATGGAGATATTAGTGTAGTTATTTTGGGGAATTGAATTTGGAATGTTTTCCATTTTTCTTCTTTGCTTGTATGATATTTTTCTCTAAACATTTAACAAGAAACGTCTGCATTTTATTTAAATAAAATATATTTTTATTCTGAATTATATTCTCAAACTGCTTCAGTGAAGGACAGACTGGATTGATCATGTATATAGAGACTTCCATATGATCATGTATATGGAACTACCTGTATGTTGCAGGAAGTTTCCAATTACTCAATTGCTCAATCTGTCTTCCAACAACTCCCCTGAGAGTTCCACTTTAAATGAAATATACTTAATTTATCTTGAAAAAAATTCAAATAGCCATTACTTTTTAACAGATTTCTTTTCCCTCTTTGCCAAGTATTCACTTGAAGGGTTTCATTGTACCATGTTTCTACATTTTGTCAGACAGGGAACAAAAGGATTTATTCTTTTAAAAGTTCTTTGTCTTTGGTAGGTATTCTTTTCAGAGCAGACTACCACACTGAGATTTTTCTCCAATCAAGTTCCACAGTAGGAAAAAAAGAACAAAACATTAAAGAAAAAATAGAAAAGCTATTAACTTGGAAAACGGGTTCCTGGCTGAAGTGTTATTGTTTTAGTCCTTCACATAAAAAGAATTTTGTTGAAGAGTCAAAGGCAACTTTTCTCCTTAGTTTTAGAAATTCTCAAATATTCTTCAGTGGAAGAAAATGACAAAGACTCGCTTTGCAAATACCTAGTAAACAATGCACTGTGTCAACTGGATTCAAATCCCAGCTCTGTCACTAGCAGTTTGTGCCACTTGGGCAAATTAAACAACTGCTCTGTGCCCCAGACTCCATATTAAACTCCAGATAGATGATAAAAGCACCCATCTTAGAGGGCTGTGGTGAAGATTAGGTCAGATAATTCATGTAAGGTGTCAGAATAGTGCCTGACCCACTATACTTACTCAATATATATTAGCTATCACAGTATTATTATATTATCAGTATCATGTAATCAAAAACATTACTCTTAATGTTATCATTGCTATAATAGCACTTTAAGCATTAGGGGTTTTTTAACTAATCTACTGAAAATATATGTGGTATGAAGTTAAGATGGCCTAAGTTGTTATATTATCAGAAGACAATATCTGTTAAAAACTACTTATTGATGTCAGTAAATCAATGTTTTTCTCTTCAATGACAGCAGACTATACCCCTTTTATTTATGAGTATAGCCAATTCATGATAATGTTTATCGGGGAGGTAGACTAGAAACAAAAGATTCATAAGGGTAAATGAATCGTCATTATCTGAAAATGCACCTCCAAATATTTATTGTGCATTTACAGCAATAATGTACACTTAACTATCAGGTATTAGAAGAAATTCAAGACAACATATTTGACTATTAGTTTACAAGTAACTCTTCAAGTATCTATATGTATTATTTCTGGAAACAAGCCCAGCACAATGAAATGTCATCACTATTACATATTTTGATGTCTATATATGTGTCTAAATATACACATATATACATATATGAAATATTACATATATCTACATACTCACATATATACACATAGGCTTTATTCTTCATTTAGATTATTTCCTTAGAAAACTAAAATTAAATCAAACAGAAAACAATTATGAGTTTATACATGTTTTTATATTTGTATCTACTTTTCAGAGGGCCATATTGACCTACTGTCCTACAACAATGTAGAAGTATAACATCTTCATGAAAAACCTTCAGCATTCTCACTAGGGGGAAAATATGCTATTTAATCAACCTAAATAATATGATATTGCAGTCTCAATATCCAATGTTAACTCTAAGTAACACTGATCATTTCTCTATGGGTAATCAAGTGCATTTTTTGTTATTTATCTTGTTTTCATGTCTTAGGGTCAGGAATTTTCCTAGGAACAGCTCTGTCCTGTGGATCCTGGACTTTGACTCCCTCCCTTAATTTTTGTTTGGAAGATCAACAGTAGATTCATGTCTTATTAATTTTCTTTTTGAGAATGTTCTTTGATACTCTAAAGCTGCTTATTTTTCCACTTAAGATTCGAATTTATATCAAATTAAAACAAAATCCAATTCAAGTTTACTGAAAGTTCAATAATCTTATGACCTACATTATAAATGATTGATATTTTGATAGTCAGACACTGAAAATCATTCATTTCATTATATTTTGTTTTACTTTTAAATAAACAATGATTATATATATGTATAAACAATGATTTCATATGCGCGCACACGCGCGCACACGTGCGCACACACACACATTTTCTTAACTCTAATTCATTATGAAGTATTCCAGTCAAATCAAGAGGTATAAAGTAAGAAACATTCATGTACCTATAAGCCAGCAGCATACTCTTGATGCCCCCTGAATATACCTCCTGAAATCCATCTCTATCTCTTCTTTTATAGAAGTGTATTATATCCTGATTTTAGAGTTTATTATTTGCATGCATGCTTTTATGTTTCTGTAAATAGTTTATAATGTTATTTTCCATTTGTAACATTTGCATAAACTGTGTCATCCTGTATATATTCTTCTGAAACTCATTTTCACTTAATGTAATATATGAAGATTTAACCATATTGATAGGGTTTTCTTAGATCATCTATTTTTACTCCTGTTTAGTCTTCGACTGAATGTAACATTACTTATTATTTTGGTTGATATTTAAGCTCTTAGTTGCTTTCTTTTTTCCTGCTATTACAGATAGTGTTTCTGTGACTATTCCTATTGATAGCTCCTTGCGTGAGTGGACATTTCCTTATTTATATCTATAGGAATAGAAGAGTGCTTCTTTGGAATGATTTCTTTAACTTTTCAAGAAACTCCAAATTAAGTTTTGTTCCCACCAGTTGTGTATGATAGTTTATTCTTCCGCATCTTCTTAAGCATGTGGTATTTTCAGGTTTTGAAATATTTTTCTATGACTATGAGTGAAATGGTATCTTCAGGCAGGCTTGTTTGGCAATTCCTTGATCACTAGTGAATTTGAGCATTTTTTTTTTATGAACCTATTGGCCATTTATGTTTTGTCTTCATTTGTTACCCATCAGTGTACTTAAAACCTTTTGCAATTTTGACTGAGGCACTAAGATATGTAGAAATGAAACACTAAGGTGAGATGTCAGGTGACTAAGACATCCTTAATATTCCCCTCAGCTTGAGTAGACTTCAGACAGGTTTCTTCCCAACTATAGGCCCCTGATCTCCCTTTTATTAAAGCATTTACTTTAGAAAACTTGCCATTGTAAACATTTTCTCTTTCCCTTTAAGATGTAAATCTTCTTCCAGCCTCTTGCTAGTTAACCCAGGACTAACTTTCTCAAGGACCTGGGAGCCAGCCCTTTGAAATGGGACCTAATTAAACCTAAAAGCTTTGCACAGCAAAGGAAACCATAAACAAAATGAAAAGACAACCTTCAGATGGGAGAAAATATTTGCAAATGAATCAACTTACAGGGATTAATTTCCAAAATATACAAACAGCTCATGTAGCTCAATATCAAAAAAACAAACCTAATCAAAAAATGGGCCAAAGATCTAAATAGACATCTCTCCAAAGAAGTCATACAGATGGCCAATAGGCACATGAAAAGATGCTCAACATCACTAATTATTAGAGAAATGCAAATCAAAACTACAATGAAGTATCACCTCACATGGATCAGAATGACCACCATCAAAAAGTCTACAAACAATAAATGCTGGAGAGGGTGTGGAGAAAAGGGAACCCTCCCATACTGTTGGTGGGAATGTAACTTGGTACTGCCACTATGGAGAACAGTATGGAGGTGCCTTAAAAAACTAAAAATAGAGCTATCATATGATCCAGCAATCCCACTCCTGGGCATATATCTGGATAAAACTATAATTCAAAAAGATACATGTACCCCAAAGTCCATTGCAGCACTATTTACAATGGCTAGGACATGGAAGCAACCTAAATGTCCATCAACAGAAGAATGGATAAAGAAGATGTTGTACATATATACAATGGAATATTACTCAGCCATAAAAAAGAATGAAATAATGCCATTTGCAGTGACATGGATGGACCCAGAGATTGTAATACTGAAATATCATATGATATTGCTTATATGTGGAATCTAAAAAAGGGTACAAATGAACTTATCTACAAAACAGAAATAGAGTTACAGATGTAGAAAACAAACTTATGTTACCAGGAGGTAAGGGAATGGGGTGAATAAACTGGAAGATTGGGATTGACATTACACACTACTATATATAAAATAGATAACTAATAAGGACCTACTGTATAGCACAGGGAACTCTACTCAATACTCTGTAATGGCCTATATGGGAAAAGAATCTAAAAAAGAGTGGATATATGTATATGTATAACTGATTCACTGTGCTGTAGCTGAAACTAACACAACATTGTAAATCAACTATATTCCAATAAAATTTTTTAAAAAAAGATAGTGCCACCCCAGTCTCCTAGTCTCTGTGAGATTTTAAGGGTGAAACTTCTTGCATTAGCAAACATAATTGGCCTAATCACATTGACCAACATCTGTCCTAATATCCTCCAATACTTTTCCACTAGTTCATACAAAAGCTCAGGCACTCTCCTGCCTTTTGTTTCTGCAGAGTTCAGTCTCTCAGCCCTAGAGCATTAGTCTTGTCCTCTATTGCAATAATATATTGCTGTCTTGAATAACATATCTTCTTTGTCTGTTTAACCCATCTGGTACAATTTTTCTTTGACACAGATTAGGATACATATTTTCCAAAGGAACTCTGAGAACTGATATTATAGCTCAAAAACCTCTCCTTCACAAGAATAAATAGATGGCATGGATTTTAAGAAGATAATTTAAGGAAATCTTCTTTGGAGATAGTTGCAGTGTGACTACCATTAAGCTTCACCTATAGCATCTGAAACCAGATCAGACCAGAGGGGTGGGAGCAGGCACTGTGGATGGGCAAGAGGGAGGGATTACAAAGGTACATAAGAAGACTTTAGTGAGAAATGCTCATTATCTTGATTGTGGTGATGATTTCCACAAATGTAGACATATATCTAAACTCATCAAATTGTACACCTTAAATAAAAGTGGTTTACTGTGTGTCGAGAACATGAAAGGAAAATAAGAAAAGGAAGAAATTAAGGAAAGAGCAAAGTCGAGGAGACAGAATCACCCTGTCAGTTAATCCAACACTAAAGTAAGGTGATAAATAACTGATTGGATACTTTTGTGTTTTTGTTCTTGTTGTCATTGTTGTTTTTAGAACTATGTGTCTAGAGGAAATGAGAATAGCAGAGGGGGAGAGAGAATGGGTTGCAGTAAGTCTAGCAAAGATGGCGACATTCCAGACCTAGGCCGAGGGCATTTAGAGAGGTATATATATTGAAAAGACATGTTGATGAAAACTGGTTGGATTTAGAAACCAAATGAATTTAAGTGATGAGGGAGAGATCTTAAAAGATTTTTCCTTTTCTATCAATGGACCACAGTTTTGCTTTTACATAAACCACTTTCATCTTGACTTTTATAGAGAAAAATTCTAACTGGGCACAAGTTTTATATTCAGCAGTATTATCTTTATACTATTTTATCTCTTAAATAAAAATTTGGAACCATGAGCTTAAAAATAAAGTCACATTTATCAAGTCAGAAATACATATTTTCTTTTGTAACAATTTATGAATTCAATGGAAAAGAATCACACCTCAGAAAATACCTATAAATAAAGCATCATTATCTCCTTTTTAACCACAAAAAGTGTAGATGTCTAGTTGTGATATAATCCCAAACACAAACGCAAAATTAATAAAATCATCTGATCAAACTATTATAAATTTCAACTGAATATAAAATAGATTCAAATGGCCCAATAGTCTCTTCAACATTAAATTCATTAAATGTTTAATAAAGAGTAAATTTTTTTTTACTTGCAATTAATAATATGAGCCAAGAGTTGTTAGCCATAGATATACCTTACTGGAGTTATTTTCTTTTTTCCAGGAAAAAAAATTACCATTTATTTATGAACATTTTCTTTCCAGATGGAAGTATCTATTACATAACACCATTCAGGATTCCACTTTTTTTCTAACCAGATATCAGACTCTCTTTAAGCCTCTTGTAAAGGAATAAACAGAACTGAACTTTTGATACAAATGCATTTATATGAAGATTATAATTTTCTAGCCTTTATTTGAGATATATATGGCCCCATATATTTGATATTTATTATTCTTCCTAGTCCCTGTTTCTCTGTGCTACTAATTTATTTTCTCTAAGCAGTAACAAGCCCCTTACTTACTTTTTTATGTTTCAAAGTAAGTTTGCTGCATAGAAACTTGTTCTTCATTTCTATGCTTTCCAGGCATAAGAACCAAAGTTTTGGGGTTTGTTTCCAGTAGAAATCCGAATTCTACTGAGAATAATGAGAGTCATGTTATCTACCTCATTGTACGTTAATTATGTACTCTCATCTTTCAGACATTCATCATTCAAAAATGATGAATGATGACTATTTTCTTCAGTGATAGATTAAAAGAATATTTATTGAATTTAAAGAGTATACAATAAAAATGTAATTTATATATTGTCAGGTTGGATCATCTGTAATTATTTCTAGAATATTCAGGGAAAATCTCATGATATTTATGCCAAATTTATTTAAGCTGTATTATTTCAGTAGGTAGAACTGGCATACAGTCTCATAAGGATTGAGAAAACTATTTCTGTAAGCTTGGTTTTCCCATTATTTCAGTTACACAGGAGATAATAATCATCTTGGAACTACGGTAAACAGAAAGTCTCTCCTTGATTCGAACTTCTAAATGGATACATATGCACTACTACCAAAGTCTAAACATATCTTAATATTTATGTATTATATACATATTTTCTTGTAAATTCTAGATAATTACAAACATCTGTTTCCTTGTATTTAAAAAAGGTTACATGCTGAACACTGAATTTTAAATTCAAGGCCTCTCTTTTGTACTCTACCTACATCTTCCTTTGGCTTCAGTATTGATACTACAAGTCCTTTCCATACATCAGTTCATGTTTTCCCAGCTCATTAGGCCCTTCTTCCTTCACTGTAAATAGCCTCTGAAGCACTCTCTCCATGGGCTCATTGTCCTTACTCCAAACCTATTTTGTTCTGTCACACTCAACCAATACCTATCTCTGGATCAATTCTAAAAAGCAGCTTCTTTCTTTTTCTTGAGTGGTCCACAAAGAAATGGTAAGGAGAAAGAAAAATAGGAGGTTTGGGTTGATAGCCCTTCAAATCTTCATTTTTCCATGTTCTTCAAATCAACTTAGGTCTTCAATGTCCCTCCATAATTTTGTTACCAATTTATTTGTTCTTATTTGACTATCTTTTGAATTCCCTTTCATGGCTATGGTGAAGATGGAGTGCTAGTTTAAAATGCAGATGTCACGTCCTGCCCAATCAAATGTCTGGAGAGGGACTCAGGCCTCTACATTTTAAAGAGGTCCTCAATTGCTTCTTACAGACACTAAAGTTTGAGAACTCCAATGGTGAAAATAATATTAAATAAAATAATAATAAAAATGTATAAAAACTTAAACGTTAAAATATGTATAAAACCAAAACATGGAGGTGGGTAGGGTACAATTAGTATTAGTGAGTTAAATTCTCCATCTTTCATAGTGGCAAATCAATTGCTTCAAAAAACTAACATATTTTGTTATTACCCACATTCATATTTACTTACAGATGAGGGTAATAGTTAATAAATTGTTGTCTGTCATTGTTCATAAACACATGATTTGAAGTATGAGAGGAGTTAGAACTATACAGATAGTTTTGAAATATTAAATTTTGTATTTTTGGAATACATTGATTAGCTAATTCCTAACAAAGAAGATTTGTGGTCGGATACTTCCTGCTCAAGTTAAATTACAATCCACTCGTCCTACTTCCCCAAACCCAATTTTTTCTAGCCTTATTTACTCCTCCTTATAAAAGAAAATTGCATTTACTTGCCCTCTGAGGTGTTTGCAAATCTTGTGGTCAGAGTGTTTTCCCTAAGTATTAGTCTTTTGAAATAGTCTCTCCTTTAAATCTAGATTTTTTTTGACAATAAAACTCCCATAAACTTTCACTCAGCTACCTATACCTTAGTAACAGGCACTATACTTCTGATTGTTTCTTTTCCATCTGAGGTATACAGATGAGTGTTTTGATAATTTTCCTACCCATTGATTAATTTTGATGAAGGTACACTGATAAACACTGTTAACCAGAATATTCTAATGACATTCAGCAAGGAACAAGTATTTGATGAGCACTGTTGTGTAGAAGATACCTGAACGGATTACAATAGTTATTTTACAAAGAAATGCTTTGGGTTAATTGTTTAATAATTTGGCAGACATGAAGGTAGTTTTTAATCCAGTACCTTTCCTCCTATCCACTGACATTGCCTTTTATCTTCAAACGTGTTGGTCACAGGGTTTTGAAAATCTGTCTATTAAAAAGATACTGACTGAATAAAGTTATATCTAATATTCATTTTCATCTTGCTAAAGAAGGAAAGACTTCCAAAATTATTCTTCTCCTCCTGAATTGCTATTCTCTATGCTTACTAACAAAACAGAGTGACTATGAAAAATGCATGAAGGACAGCTTCCAGATGCGGGAAAAATTACATGAGTAAACATAGGAATACATAGGAATGTGATGAAATACAACAGACTGTCTTACTTATCACACCACATCTTGAAATCTAAACTATGGTCAACAGCAAGAAAACCAAGATGATAATTTTCCATAATTAACTGACTCCCAATTCCTGGTCCTTAAATCACAAGGATGTTATAGGACAGAAGCAGTGATACCATGAATTCAACCTGTATTATTTATTAAGTGTGACACTTGAACACAGCTCAAACAAATTCATCGCAGGTAACAGACACACTGTTTTTAAAATCATTTGCAATATTTTTTAAAACCATTGCCTTATTGAACACAAACAAAAAACTCTTTACTCACCAAAGTATCTATTTTACATAAACTTTTTAATAGATTGTATTTAGCCTTTAATCATGTGGAAGCACATTTAAAAAATTAACTAGCATATACTCCTGTCAAAAAATTTCATAAGCAGAAGAGAGCTTAAAAGCCATAATTTAGATATGATTTCAAATCAACTCTAAAGGCCCATATTTAAAAAGCTTCTACTTTGAGGACTTTTTGAAAAGTAATAATCTAAATAAAATGAAGCATTTTTTAAGAACAAGTTTCTAGATACATATGATTCATGTGAGAATGGGCAAGTGTGTTTATTGGAGGTAAGTTTTTCAATAATTTTTTTAAACAAGTATACTTTACATAGATAAATGACACAAAAATGTTGGCATAGAGTAAATTTCCAATTCTTATACCTATTTAATTTGGAAGGACTCAACTATAAAATCACTAAAATTATTTTCATTAAGAAACAACTAAAATTGGGCTTCCCTGGTGGCACAGTGGTTAAGAATCTGCCTGCCAATGCAGGGTACATGGGTTCGATCCCTGGTCTGGGAAGATCCCACGTGCCGCAGAGCAACTAAGCCCACGTGCGCCACTATTGAAGCCTGTGCACCTAGAGCCCATGCTCTGCAACAAGAGAAGCCACAGCAGCGAGAGGCCTGAGCACCGCAATGAAGAGTGGCCCCACTCATCGCAACTAGAGAAAGCCCTCACGCAGCAATGAAGACCCAATGCAGCCATAAATAAATTTATTCAAAAAAAACAAAAAAACAATTAAAATTAAAAAAACATTTAAAGCCCTTAGCAGAATAAATAAAATATTTTTCCAACATATAAACAAAAAAGCACTTGTCTTGTTGATGTATAAAATTCTGATTTCCTTATGCCACTCCATGCAGCTTTTAGATAATGTGGGGGGAAAAAATGGTTCTTCATCAACAGGATCGTGTTAGAGGAAGATAGTACTGTGGCCAGAAAATGATCATTTAAGTCATTTAAATGGATTTTATGTCTTCTATATACTTCAATTGGTTATGATCAAAGATATTATTACAAGTCCCAAGTTGATAAATTATACAGAAATAATATTATTATAGAATAATGTGATTAATCTTATATTTTATTACTCAAAATATTTATTTTTGATTCTTAAATGAATGGCTTTACTTTCTTATTTCCCTGGTAAGCCTGAGATATAAAATCAGTTTTCTGCAATTAACTATTTTATTTATATTTGGCTTGCATACTATGAAACTCAGTTAGATTTTTGATCTTTTTCATTCAAGTAAATGAGTATTATCTAGAAAATTAGCATTCATTCTATTTAGTTATTCTTAGTAATAAGATAATAGTTGTAAAGCTTCTTTGTAAAATATAAAACAGTTAAAACTAAAAGGATTATAATAGAAATTTCTATGAGGTAATTAGTGATAAAGTATTATTACTAGCCATCTTCAAGTTATTAGAAATAGCTTCATTATAACTGTAATAAATACTCATATTTTAATGAAGTAGATTACATAATACATGATTTGAATATAAAATAAATATTAGTGTTTATTTGGTTAATTAATTTTTTAGTATTTTATTTACTTTATAGGAACTTTTCTTAAATGATTTTACATGTAAATTAAATGTAAAGTATTATTAATAACAAAAATAGATATCATGCTGGATTTACTCTATTTGTGCTTTTATAGCTACTATTATTCACCATCCTCCTCTCTGATGTCTGTAGGCTGACTTGCATAGACTTCATGAAAGCGTTCTTTCCCTCTTGTTTTCTTATTAGATATGAGGATCAGAGGGTAGAAGAACCCAATTTAGGAAGAGAATTAGGTTAGGTAGGGAGCCTAGGGATAATAAAGGCTTCCTATTTTTGCTAGCCCCTGAATAACACATTATCTTATTGATTTTCCTAACTTCTGCCCAAACCTTGGCAGAATTTTTAAAACTATTCTCAATTAAATAGTTTTAAGAGTGCGTCTTGCTCTTGCAAGGACCTTGATGGATGGAAAGATCACCTGCATTATTAAATGGAATCAAGAGATCAATCAAGATGGCAGAGTAGGAAGATGCAGAACTCATCTCCCCCCATGAACTCATCAAAAATACATCTACATGTGGAACAATTCTCACTGAAAACTACCTGGAAACTTGCAGAAAGACTCCTGTACAACCAAGGCTATAAGTAAGATCTACACAGAATTAGGTAGGAAAAGAAGAGAAACCATCAGGTTGGAACCTGTGCCCCTGGGAGGGAACTTAGAGGAGAAGGGAGATTTCACTGGTGGAGACCTGTCCTGGGGAATGAGCTGTTCAAGCCACATACTGTGCACTCCAATCCTGGGGTCTGACACAGGAAAGACAAGTGCCCTTGGCTGGTTGGAGGGCTGGTGAGACTAACAGGAGGGCTGTGGGAAGCCTGGACTCTGCTCATGAAGAGCTTGAGTGCTCTGGCTGGCTCCTGAAACAGGGCACAGAAGGTGGATTGAAAAACTCCTTGAATAGCTGCCCATTTTCCATGCAATTACCCCCACCCCCCACCCCCCACCCCCGGCACGTGCCCCAGCCTGAACAGAGTGAATGCTCCAGCCTCACTTACTTCACATTGCAGTTGCACATGCTAGAGTGAGTGCTGCCCTGACCCCACACCGAGGAAAGAGGCTCAGCTCTTAGACGCAGAGGCAACTCAGACCTGAAGCAGTCTCTGAGTAGGGTGGGGACAGCCATTACCGGCTCTTACACAGGCAGCACATCAGAAATAGCTCTGAGCTAATGGCAGCTGGACCACTACAGCCTGTGCCCTGACACATGCCAAGAGCCCGTGCAGGCCTGCCAGCCTTATGGGGGGCGTGCTACACCAGGGTTGGGGGGGCAGAGGCTGAGGGGAGAGATCGACCATGAGGGACAAAGGAGGCTCAGACCTGAAGAGGCAGCTATTGATAGAGCTTGCACAGGCAGCATCAGAAGCAGTGTGGACCGCCGTTTGTGGGTGGACTGCTGCAGTCTGTGCTCCATCAAAAGCTGAGAGCCCACACAGCTTTTGCTCTTGCTACAGCATTGCTCCCTATAGGTAAAGGGTGCAGGTGCTGGGAGAGGCAAGAGTACACACTCAAGGGAAACAGAGCCAGGTCAGACCCTACCCTCAGGGCTTCTGCTCCAGCAACTTGGGATTCAACTCCACCTTCAGTAGGGTGATGACGGCCACTGAACAGAGGGGAAGCCCTGGCTCACAACTGGCTCCAGCCATAGCCCCTCCATCTCCAGCCCTACCTCCTACCAACATGATAGCTGTCAGGACACCCTGAGTAAAGACGTGACTTGTGTTCACATCAAATTGAGCTCTACTACCAAAGCCACTGGACACATGCAGACTATATAGGGATGCTCCCACATAAGGACAACACTTTACGGCTGCAATAGGTAAAGGTTTCACCTAAACTCATACAGACAGAGAAACTTAAGCAAAATGAGGAGAGACTGGAACTGATCTCAATTGAAAGAGCAAGAGAAAACCTCTGAAAAAAAAATTACATAGAAATAAACAATTTACTAGATAAAGAATTCAAAGAATTAGTAATAAGGATGCTAATGAATTAAGGAAATGAATAGCTGAACACAGTGAGAATTTTAACAAGGCAATGGAAAATATAAAAAAGAACCAGTCAGAACTGAGGAATATAATAGCTGAAATGAAAAACACACTAGAAGGAATTAACAGAAGACTAAATGATACAGAAGAACACACAAGTGATGTGGAAGACAGTGTAATGGAAATCACACAATTAGAACAGCAAAAAGAAAAACAAATTTTAAAATATGAGAACAGTTTAAGAGATGTCTGGGATAACTTCAAGTGTACTTTGCATTTTTGTGGTCCCAGAGGAGAAGAAAGAGAGAAGGGGGGTCAAAAATGTATTTGATGAAATTATGGCTGAAAACTTCCCAAATCTGAAGAAAGAAACAGATAACCAGGTACAGAAAGCAGAGAGAGTCCCAAATAAGATGAATCCAAACAGCCCGCACCAAGACTTAAAATTAAAATGTCAAAAGTTAAAGGTAAAGAGACAATTCTAATGGCAGCAAGAGCAAAACAAAGAGTATTATACAAGGAAACCCCTGTAAAGCTAACAGCTGATTTTTCTGTGGAGACTTTGCAGAAAAGAAAGGAGTGGCATGATATATTCAAAGCACTGAAATGGAAAAAACAGCAAGCGAGGATACTCTCCCCAGCAAAATTATCGTTCAGAGTTGAAGGACAGATAAAAAACTTCTCAGAAAAACAAAAACTGAAAGAGTTCATCAGTACTAAACCTACCCTAAAAGAAATGAAACAGGCACATAAAAAGGTGCTCAATATCGCTAATCATTAGAGGAAAACAAATCAAAACCACAATGAGATATTACCTTATACCTGTCAGAATGGCTGTCATCAAAATGTCTACAAATAACAAATGCTGGAGAGGATGTGGAGAAAAGGAAACCCTCATATACTGTTGATGGGAATGTAAATTGGTGAAGGCACTGTAGAAAACAGTATGGAGGTTGCTCAAAAAATTAAAAATAGAACTACCGTATAATCCAGCAATTCCTTTCCTGGTTACTTGTCCAAAAAAAACCAAACCAAAACAAAAAAACACTAATCCAAAACAATAACACGCACTGTAATATCATAGCAGCATTATTTACAATAGCCAAGATATGAATGCAAACCAAGTGTCTATCAACAGATGAATGGATAAAGATGTATACACACACGCGCGCACACACACACACACACGATGGAATATTACTTATCCATAAAAAAAGAAAAACTCCTGCCATTTGCAGGAATGTGGATGGACCTAGAGGGTATTATGCTTAATGAAATAAGTCAGACAGAGAAAGACAAGTACTATATGTTATCATTTATATGTGGAATCTAAACATAAAACAATCTACATAAACTAATATATAAAACTAATCTACATAACAAAGCAGAACCAGACTCATAGATATAAAAAACATACTAGTGGTTGCCTGTGGGGAGAGGGAAGCAGGGAGGGACAAGATAGGAGTATGCGATTAAGAGATTCAAACTACTACGTATAAAATAGATAAGCAACAAGCATACATTGAACAGCACAGTGAATTATAGACATTATTTTGTAGTAATGTTGAATGGAGTATAATCTGTAAAAATACTCAGTCACTATGCTGTATACCTGAAACTAATATTCTAAATCAACTATACGTCAATAAAAAACAAATAAATAAAAAATAAAAGGAATAGTTACTAGTAAGTTTCATAGATCAGCGGTCCCCAACCTTTTGGGCATGAGGGACTGGTTTCGTGGAAGACAATTTTTCCACGGACGGGGGCGGGGTGGGGGCGGATGAGGGTTGGCTCAGGTGGTAAGGAGAGCGATGGGGAGCAGCAGGTGAAGATTTGCTTGCTCGCCTGCCGCTGAAACTAACAGGACCGCTATCGGTCCACAGTCTGGGAGCTGGGGACCCCTGTCATAGATGACTTAACTTCTATAATTTACAAATATAAATGCCTGTAAATCAATTAACTGCAAAGAGGAGAAATGTGATGTTATAGTCTGCTTTCATTTCCTAAAATTATAAATAATGTTTAGATATTTTTTTCTGAGAATACACTCACATATAAATATATCTTACAGACCCAAGTAAAAGAGATATTAGCTATCATGGTGGACAATTTAAACTACACGTTTATAAAAGATGCAAGAACTCTGTTTAAATGGATTCTTTTTGTGTTTCTAGGAAAGATGGTATTAAATCATATCTCAGTGATTTTTTTTAAACTGCAAAACCAGAATTGGACACATGCACCTTGGTGACTGAGGAATTGCTCTTTTTATGTCAGATTAGTTCACTGTTTTGCCATATGTCTAATGCAACTGCTCTCAGTTCTCTTTCAGACATTTTCCACCACTCTAGGAGACAGAACATAGATATATAGACAGAGCACAGCTACCATATTATATCGCAGATAAAGAAACTTAAGGCACTGCTATTTTGAAAATATATGGCAAATTAAATGCAGAAACTGAAGAGTATTTGGCAAAATTCACACAAGGTCATGGGTTTTGTTTTGTTGCTCTCAAGAGCATCAGAAATTCTGTCAGTTTTTTGGGGTCATCTCGTTACCTTTTATTCTGACAAATTTGCCCTTGAATCTTCACTAAGGAACTCTCCAAGATGAAAGAAATATATGATGATTTAATCATTTTCAAATGCACGATTACTTCTGTAGCAGTTTTATTAAATTCTGTCAGTATCCAAATATGAACAACTTACTAATGTATTATGCAAAACAAATATAAAATAGCAAAAATAACTATTTCAGTTTAATACCTGTCCAAGTGTATAAGCTACTGTTTCTTTCCCACAAATGTTTACTATACGGGCTGCATTTCATTTTTTAAAACTCTAACTATAAGAAAGGTATTTGCCAAATTGAGGCTTAATCTATTGTATTGGTCTCCTTGAGCTGCCAAAACAAAGTACCACAGACTGGGTGGCTTAAACAATAGTATTGTCTCAGTTCTGAAGGCTGCAAGTACATGATCAAGGTGCTGGCAAATTCAGTTTATGGTAGGAGCTTTCTTCATGGCTTTTAGTCATCTTCTCACTGTGTCCTCACATGGCAGACAGAGAGAGTGCTCTGGTAATAAGGATAATAGTCCTACTGGATTAGGCACCCATCCTTATGACTTCATTTAACCTTAACTATCTCCCTAAAATTATCTCCCTATCTCAAAATACTATCACGCTGGGGGTGAGGGCTTCAGAATATAAATTTTGGGGGGGTCACAGCTCAGTCCATAACATCTGTCTTCTGTGTTTTCTAAACATCATTCCTTGAACCACACAGATTAAAATTGTCTTATATACTAACAATATTTTAATAATATGCATTATGCTATTCTCTATTCCACCTATGTCACAAGTCTATATCCTTGCTGAAATATCTCCAATTACTTTAACTATGCCTTTTATTAAAAGTTCTGATTATGGCTTCCCTGGTGGCGCAGTGGTTGAGAGTCCGCCTGCCGATGCAGGGGACACGGGTTCGTGCCCCGGTCCGGGAGGATCCCACATGCCGCGGAGCGGCTGGGCCCGTGAGCCATGGCCGCTGAGCCTGCGCGTCCGGAGCCTGTGCTCCGCAACAGGAGAGGCCACAACAGTGAGAGGCCCGCGTACCGCAAAAAAAAAAAAAAGTTCTGATTAAAATGGATGTGTTTATTGGGAAAAATATTCAGTTTCAGGCAAGCTTTTGCCTAATAACAATTCAAATACATGTATATTAGGAAAAAATACCTATTAATAGAATAATTTTATTTAATGTTGCATGTTAGGAGTGATTATCTGAGAATTGCATATGGACTAATATCCCCCAAATTTCTGTATATGAATTTTACTTACATAAATAAGACATTTTTAGTTTTCTAAAGTAGTTTTTTCATATTAAAAATCATAATGAAAGTGTTTGGTTTGTATGATATATTGTGTTATTGTTCACAATATTCACTCCTCCAACCCCTCCCCCAAAAGAAGCTTACTTTCTCTTCTGACATGTATTTGGCTTGGCCTTATGACTTGATTGAGCAATGAAATTTGAGGAGATGTGACACATCCTAGATTTGACCTGAGATAGGTCCTTAGAGAAAACCACTTGAAATCCTAGGATTGGTCTTCACTGGCATTCTCTGTGTTATGAAGGAATGGTTTTTATCTCATTCCTCAATTAAAAAACCCCAGCAAGCACCTATTGCCTTCACAGACCAACTTACTTCGCAGGGACAAACAAAAGGAAGCTTTTAATCAATACCTCTTTTCAAAATCACTGTGAAAAGAAATTACTTAGTGACCACCATTTGATCAAATTGATTTTTCTTGTTACATCCTTCAGCATGATTAAGATTAGGGAAGACGTTTTATGGCCAGTAGCTATTCATTGTGTGGATTGTCATTTAGATGCAATTTTGCTTATTCAAGTAACAATGTCCTGCTTTACAGTACACTCACCTGAGCCCATCATAAGTAGTCTCATACCCACCACTCGTAAAATTGTATTAACTAAATTATCAATCTCTTCTTCTGTAAGAGAGCAAAAAGTTGTTAAGCATGCCTTCCTTTCGAAGTGGCACACACATGGTAAGTGAAGATTTATCCTTTTCTCAGTAAATTTATCCAACTGGAAAGGCAAATTTCTTCAAGCAGGCACACATGGTAGTCATTGTCCCTCCACATTGTCTGCTATTGATATTATGGGCATCTAAAGTTGTCACATGATAAAGAAATTATATATGTGTGTGTGTATTGGATCCTTTTGTCTTACATATTTATGGTAAAAATAGATGTTATTGTCTTTGTTATTTCCATTCTCTTCTGTTTGATTTCCCCAAGTATGTTTTCAGTAGCATACATTCTATGAATGTCATTTGTAATACAGTTTTAATTTATTTATGTGTTCATTTTCTATTCTTGTTAGTTCCCTGATCTTTTTCAGATTACATTTTGTTATATTATCTTTTACAAAGTACTTTCTTTAAAAGTTTTAATAATTTCTTTAAATTCCTGTCAATTTAGAAGTATGTTTCTATTCTTTTACTGTATCAGTGTTTTATAGTGGTTCTTTTCAGATTATTATTCTTTTTTGTTTAGGGCTAGATATTTGTTGAGGAATAGTTTTAAAAGGGGCAGGAAAGTAACCTGAATTAGCTTTGTGTTTTATTAAGCTTGCAATCAGTTACTGTCTAATAAAAGTAATCATTTTCCTAGAACTTAGAACATATCTCCTGATTAAAGTTCTCCTGGCTAGAGAACTAGTTTAGATGGCGTGTCAGCATGGTTTCCCTTTTTTTGTTTTTTTTTGTGTTTTTTTTTTGCGGTACGCGGGCCTCTCACTGCTGTGGCCTCTCCCGTTGCGGAGCACAGGCTCTGGACGCGCAGGCTCAGTGGCCATGGCTCACGGGCCCAGCTGCTCCGCGGCATGTGGGATCCTCCCGGACCGGGGCACGAACCCGTGTCCCCTGCATCGGCAGGTGGACTCTCAACCACTGCGCCACCAGGGAAGCCCTGGTTTTCCTTTTAACATCACCTTTCCTACTAATCTATGTTATTGACTTAGGTCTCCATACTGTCCTTTAATCCTATGACCCAGCCACAAATTTTAAAATATGGTTCTAATCAAGGCATCTTCAGAACCATGAGCCTACCTTTTAGGGAAATTTGTTTTCTGCTTTAGGTAATAGAAAATGTGTGTAATTATGAACGAGATTTTGTAGTAGCATCAAGTATACATTTTTTTCTGTATGATTTTTATTTTTCATTGAGTATGGAAGGTTTATACCCTCTCGATTTTTCATTCTTTGTAGGTTATTACAGATTTTTGGAGGAAAGTGTGTTAAAATATCTTTACTTCACCTTCTTTAAATTGCAGACTTTCACATACTTTGGGATGTAAAGAGATGGGGAAACTAATTATGCCCTCAAAACATTTTGTATGATACAATATTTTTAAGTGAAATCTCTACTTTTTACTCATTTATTTAAATATTTTATGATGAATTATGATATGTCGGGCTTAGTACTAGACAGTAGAAATATACACAAATGAGTAAGACAAGTGAGGAAGTCAGAATGCAGAATGATAAATGTGATTTCAGTAGACGTATGTAGAGACACTGTGGAATCTGGTGGAGGGATGACTGATTCCACCTGGGTTGGTAAGAAAAGGTTGATTAATGAGGTGACATTTGAGCTGAATTCTTGAAAGATGAGAAAACTTTCACATGTGGAGAGTGGGGAAGGAGAATTAAAGATAGAGTAAAGAGTGTTCAGCCCTGGTGCTGTGAAAGACACAGTAATTCTGTAGAACTGCCAATATTCAGTGTGGCTGGAGCACAAAGTGCCTGTTAATCAGTGGATCTCTTCCACTTGAGGACTTTGTTCAAGTAATTGGCATCTCTTCATGCTACTTCAATTTTTCCTCTCTACTAGATCACTTTCATTAATTTACAAACAAAGCAAAATAACCAATCCAAAAATGCTGACCACCAAAAAAAAAAATCCTCAATATAGATAAACATAAAAACCCCTGTCCTTGGCCACATTATTCGCTCCATCTACCACCTATCTCTCTTCTGTTTTTACAGCAAAACTATTTGAAAGGGCTGGATATACTTATTTCCACTAATTACACCTAATTCTTGTTCTCGAAAATTGTGTTTAATGTAAATTGCTTAAAAACCAAAAGAATATGTATAAATAAATTTTCTGTATAATATACACAGAATAAAAATAAAAGAACACCTACATGGGTTCCAGTTCAAAGTGGCAACATAGGAAGATCCTGAACTCACATTCCTTCACCGACATACCAAATCTACAGCTACATATGGAATAACTTCCTCTGAAAAAAAAACTCAAAAACTAGCTGAGGGACTGCTATACATCAAACAAATGATTAAAAAACCCACATCAAAGTAGGTAAAAGAGGCTAAGATACAATCCTGATATAAACCCCACCCCTGGTGCTGCAACCCACAAGTGAGAAGGAATTCAAAACTCCAAGCTTCTCCCTGAGGAGCAAAGGGTTTGAACCTCTTAAAAAGCTGGGGCTCCAGGTTTTAAGACCTCCACCTGAGAGATAAGCCCTCAAAACATCTAGTTCTGAAAGCCAGTACAGCTCCTGTCAACAAGCCCCACAAGTCTATAGCAAACTGAGAAACAGTTCTTAAAGGGCTTGAAAGTGTAGACCCATCCACCTCATCCTCAGAGACCAGAGTGGAGGCAAAAAAGCACTCAGACTTTCTGTGTGAAAGAGGCTCACTTGCTTATCTTTTTTTTTTTTTACATCTTTATTGGAGTATAATTGCTTTACAATGGTGTGTTAGTTTCTGCTTTATAACAAAGTGAATCAGTTATACATATACATATGTTCCCATATCTCTTCCTTCTTGTGTCTCCCTCCCTCACACCCTCCCTATCCCACCCCTCTAGGTGGTCACAAAGCACCAAGCAGATCTCCCTGTGCTGTGTGGATGCTTCCCACTAGCTATCTATTTTACATTTGGTAGTGTATATATGTCCATGCCTCTCTCTCGCTTTGTCACAGCTTACCCTTCCCCCTCCCCATATCCTCAAGTCCATTCTCTAGTAGGTCTGTGTCTTTATTCCTGTCTTACCCCTAGTTTCTTCATGACATTTTTTTCCTTTAATTCCATATATATGTGTTAGCATACGGTATATGTCTTTCTCTTTCCGACTTACTTCACTCTGTATGACAGACTCTAGTTCTATCCACAAAAATAGGCTCAAAATGGATTAAAGACCTAAATGTAAGGCCAGAAACTATCAAACTCTTGGAGGAAAACATAGGCAGAACACTCTGAGATAAATCACAGCAAGATCCTTTTTGACCCACCTCCTAGAGAAATGGAAATAAAAATAAAAATAAACAAATGGGACCTAATGAAACTTCAAAGCTTTTGCACAGCAAAGGAAACCATAAACAAGACCAAAAGACTTGCTTATCTTAAAGCACTGACCTGAGGAGCAGGCATCTAATTTAACACACCTCTAGGGACCTACTGAAATACTCTCTGGGGACAGAGACCAGCAGGTGCCATCTTTGCCTCAGCTTGCTGGTATCTCCCCAGAAGGAGCAATAGCCTTGTCTGGCACCCTGATTTTTGCAGTTGCCACCCAGGGTACACATCTTAGTTGCCTGGCTCTGGTGGCCAGTAGGGCTTATACTTGTGGGTCTCACAGGACTATAACCAAAGGACAAAGTTCTTAATCAGCTACCACTCACAGGGCACAGCAGAAAGGTTACAAACTAAGGCATCCAGTCTTTCTGTGAAAGAGGCCTATTTACTCATCTTTATAGCTGTGTCCTAAGGGGAAGGCTTTTAATTAAGTACACATATAAGGGCCAATTGCAATCCTATCCAGAGACCTTGGAGGACAGGTGCCACCTTTGTGCTCTTTCTCTGCTGAGCTCCAGAGCACTTGAATCTCCCAGAGGGGAGCTTGTTCATACAACCGGTGCCCCAGCTTTTACTTCTGCTGCCTCAGGGGACACCCCTTGATTACCTGGCCTGGTGGCCAGCAGGGCTTGAATTCCTAGGCCCCGTGGGACTGTAACAGAGAGACGGTAATTGGCCAGCTACCATTTCCAGGGCACAGCACAGACAACAGACAGACTAAAACACATCCCCAATCTTTCTCTTCCAGAGGCTGATTTGCTCTCCTGCAACTTCACCCTGAGGGGCAGGCTTCTGGCTTGGCGCACATCTAAGGGCTTGCTTAGATGTACTCCAGGGACAGAGGCCAGTTGATGTCATCTTTGTACGCTCCCTCTGCCTCACTCCAGATCACTGGTATCTACCAGAAAGAAGTTTGTACCCTTGTCTGGCACCCCAATTTTCATCGTTGCCACCCAGGGGATACTTCTAGATCACCTGGTACTGGAAGCCAGTGGAACGTACACCTGTGGTCCTACAGGACTGTATATATTTGCATAGTTTAAAAGCTGCTGCCTGTGGGTCTGACATCCAATCAGCCTGAATCTAGGTACAGACCAAGGTTCTTCCCCCTTTGGAACACTGACAGGTCTTGGTACAGCCTCAAATACCAGGAACAACTAAAATAAAATGGGCTGCATGGATAATCACAAAGGTTTGAAAGACAACCAAGAACTAGGGCAAGGTTGAACAATAAAGTTGATATCCTCCATGCGGCCTCTTCTTCAAGACTGGGAGAGGTGGATCTCTCTTTCATCTAATGCATAGAAACCAACACAGAGACTCAAGGAAAATGAAGAAACAGAGGAAAATATTCCCAACAAAAGAAAATGATAAAACCTTAGAAAAAGACATTAATGAAATGGAGATAAGGGATTTACCTGATAAAGAGTTCAAAATAACAGTCATAAAAGTGCTCACTGGGCTTGGCAAAAGTATAAATGACCAAAGTGAGAACTTTAAGAGAGAGAGAATATAAGAAAGTACCAAACAGACGTCACAGAACTGAAGAAACAATAACTTAGCTGAGAAATACACTAGAGGCGTTCAACAGTAGACTCTATGAAGTAGAAGTAAGAAGTAAGGATCAGTGAACTTGAAGATAGGGCAGAAGAACTCACTCAATTAGAACAGAAAAATAAAAGTGAAGATGGCTTAAGATCATTATAGTACAACTTCAAGCATCCCAACATTTGAATTATAGGAGTAGCAGAAGAAAAGAGAGAAAGGAAGAGAACAGTTTTTTTGAGGAAATAATGGCTAAAAACTTCCGTAACCTGGGGAAGGAAACAGACATTCAGATCGAGGAATCCCAGAGAGCTCCAAATAAGAGGAAGCCAAAGAGACCCACACCAAGATACATTACAATTAACGTGCAAAAACTTAAACACAAGGAGAGAATCTTAACAACAGCAAGAGAAAAACAACTTGTTAGGTCCAAGGGAACCCCCATAATATTATCAGAATATTTTTCAGCAGAAACTTTGCAGGCCAGAAGAGAGTGGCACTATATACTCGAAGTGCTAAAAGAACTTCTAACCAAGAATACTCTATCTAGCAAAGTTGTCATTCAGAATTGAAAAAGAGAAAAAGATTTTCAGATAAGTAAAATGTAAAGGATTTCCTCACCACTAGATCATACTTACAAGAAATGTTAAAGGGACTTGTTTAAGCTGAAGCAAAATGGCACTAATTAGTAACAGGAAAACATGTGAAAGTATAAGTCTCACCACTAAAGGTAAATATATAGTAAAATTCAGAGTAATCTAATGTCACAAATTTGATGGGTTAGTTACTTATAAAACTAGTAAGAAGGTTAAAAGACAAAAGTGTAAAAATAACTATAACTACAATAATTTGTTAGGGAATACACAAGATAAAAAGATGTAAATTGTGACATCAAAAACATGCAAAGTGGGTGAGGGGTAAAAATATAGAGCTTTAAAATGCATTCAGACTTAAGTTGTTATCAACTTAAAATAGACTTTTGTGTAAATGTAAGTTGTTTTATGTAAGCCTCATGGTAACCACAAATTAAAACAGTAGATATACAAAAAATAAAGAGCAAGGAATCTAAGCATACCACTGCAAAAACTCATCAACTCACAAAGAAAGTGATCAAGAGAAGAAGAAAAAATCAAAGAAACCACACAACAGCCAGAAAACAATTAACAAAATGGCAATAAGTACGTAACTATCAGTAATCACTTTAAATTTAAAAGGACTAAATTTTCCCATCAAAAGACAGAGTGGCTGAATGTATAAAAAGCAAGACCCATCTATATGCTGCCTACAAAGGACTCACTTCCACTTTGGATGTAAGGACACACACAGACTGAAAGTGAACAAATGGAAAAAGATATTCTGTGCAAATGAAAACCCAAAGAAAACTGGGGTAGCTACAGCATACCTCAGAGATATTGCAGGTTCAGGTTCAGAAAACAACAATGAATTGAATATCACAAAAAATCAAGTCACACAAATTTTTTGGTTTCCCAGTACATATAAAAGTTATGTTTACACTATACTGTAGTCTGTTAAGTGTGCAATAGCATTTGTGTTAAAAATGCTTAATTAAACATCTTAATTAAAAATATTTTATTGCTAAAACATACCATCATCTGAGTGTTCAGCTAACTGTAATCTTTTTGCTGGTGTTCATGTTGATGGCTGCTGACTGATAAGCATGGTGGTTGCTGAAGGCTGGAGTAGCTCTGGCAATTTCTTAAAATAAGACAACAATGAAGTTTGCTACATTGACTGACTCTCCCTTTCACAAGTAATTTCTCTGTAGTATGCAATACTTTCTGATAACATTTTACCCACAGCAGAACTTCTCTCGAAGCTGGAATCAGTCCTCTCAAACACTGGCACTGCTTTAAAACTAAGTTTATGCAATATTCTAAACCTTCATTGTCTTTTCAATAATCTTCACAGCATATACACCAGGAGTAGATTCCATCTCAAGAAATCGCTTTCTTTGTTCAGCCACAAGAAGAAACTTCTCATTAATTCAAGTTTTATCAAGAGATTGCAACAAGTCATATCTTCAGGTTCTCTTCTAGTACTCTTGCTAGTTCCAGCACATCTGCAGTGACTTCCTCCACTGAAGTCTTGAACCCTTTGAAGTCATCCAAGAGGGTTGAAATCAACTTCTTCCAAACTCCTGTTAATGTTGATATTTTGGTCTCTTCCCATAAATGTTCTTAATGGCATCTAGAATGATGATTCTTTTCCATAAGGTTTTCAATTTACTTTGTCCAGATCCATCAGAGGAATTCCTATCTATGGCAGTTATAGCCTTACAAAAAGTATTTCTTAAATGATAAGACTTGAGAGTCAAAATCACTCCTCGATTCATGGGCTTCAGAAAGGATGTTGTTCCAGCAGGTATGAAAACAACATTAATCTCACTGTACATCTTTATCAGAGCTCTTGGTTGACTACGTACATTGTCAATGAGCAGTAGTATTTTGAAAGGAATCTTTCTTCTGAGCAATAGGTCTCAACAGTGCATTTAAAATATTCAGTAAACCATGTTTACAGACAGACATGCTCTCATCCAGGCTTTATTCTTCCATTTATAGAGCATAACCAGAGTAGATTTAGTGTAATTCTTAAGGGCCCTAAGATTTTTCAGAATGGTAAAGGAGCATTGGCTGCAACTTCAAGTTACCAGCTGCTTTAGCCTCTAACAAGAGGGTCAGCCTGTCCTTTGAAGCTTTAAAGCCAGGCATTGACTTCTCTCTAGCTATGAAAGTCCTACATGGCATCTTCTAATATAAGACTGCTTTGCCTACATTGAAAATCTGTTGTTTAGTTAACCACCTTCATTAATGGCCTTAGTTAGATCTTCTAAATAACTTGTTGCAGCTTCTACACCAGAATTTGTTTCACCTTGCACTTTTCCGTTATGGGGATGGCTTTTTTCCTTCAATCTCATGAACCAACCTCTGCTAGTTTCAAAACTTTTCTTCTGTAGCTTCCTCACCTCTCTCAGTATTCACAGAATTAAATAATTTGCTTTGTCTTGCTTTGGATTGGGCTTTGGCTCCAGGGAAAGTTGTAATTAGTTTGATCTTCTATTAAGACCACTAAAACTTTCTCCATATCAACAATAGGCTGTTTCACTTTCTTATCATTTGTGTGTTTACTGGTGTAGCACTATTCATTTCCATCAAGAAATTTTTCTTTGCATACACAACTTGGCTAACTGTTTGGCACAAGAGACCTAGCTTTCAGCCTATCTTGGCTTTTGACATGACTTCCTCATTAAGCCTAATCATAACTAACTTTTCAGTTGAACACTTACATGTCATTATAAAGTTACTAACTGACCTAATTTCAATAGCATTTTGTCTTAGGGAATAGGAATGCCTGAGGAGAGGGAGAGAGATGGGGAAATGGCCATTGGTAGAGCAGTCAGGGCACACACACTTATCAGTTAAGTTTGCTATCTCATATGGGCACAATTCATGGCACCCCAAAACAATTACAACAGTAACATCAAAGATCACTCACTGGTCACAGGTCACCATAACAAATATAATAATAATGAAAAAGTTTAAAATATTGTGAAAATTACCAAAATGTTACACAGAGACATGAAGTAAGCAAATGCTGTTGGAAATATGGGACCAAAGACTTTCTCTACGCAGAGGTGTCACAAACCTTCAATTTGTAAAAAAAAAAAAAAAAATCAGTATCTTTGAAGCACAATAAAGTGAAGTACAATAAAATGAGGCATGCCTGTACTTATACGAGTCAAAATAGATGTTAAAAATAAGACTGCAATAACAAAGAAGGTCATTACCTAATGATAAAGGGGTCAAACCAACAAGACGATATAACATTTGTAAATATTTATGTACCAATTACAGAAGCGTCTAAATATGTAAAAGCAAATATTAATGAAACTAAAGAAAGAATTAACAATATGATAATTGTTGTGGACTTTGATACCCAACTTTCACCAATGGATAGATCACTCAGACAGAAAATCAGTAAGGAAACATTAACCTTAGATGATATGTTAAACCATGTTAAACCATGGACTTAACAGACATATACAGAATATTCCATCCAAAAGTAACAAAATACACAATCTTCTCAAGATCACATGAGACATTCCCCAGAAAACAACAGATGTTAGACCACAAAACAAGTCTTAATGAGTTTAAGAGGATTAGAATCATATCAAGAATTTTTTCTGACCACTGTGGTATGAAACTAGAAGTCAAATACAAGAAGAAAACTGGAAATTTCACAAATATGTGGAGATTAAACAATCTGCTGCTAAGCAATCAATGGGTCAAAGAAGAAATTAAAAGAGAAATCAAATGCCTTGAGACAAATGGAAATACAACATACCAAAACTTCTGGTATGAAACAAAAAACATTTCTAAGAGGGAAGTTCATAACAGTAAGTGTCTACATCAAGAAGCAAAAAAGATATCAAACAATCTAACTTTACACTCCAAGGAACAAGAAAAAGAACAAAGTCCAAATTTAATAGATGGACGTAAATAACAAAGATCAGAGTGGAAATAAATGAAATAGAGATTAAAAACACAATAAAAAGATGAATTAAACTATGAGCTTTTTTTGAAAGGATAAACAAAATTGAAAGAACTTTAGCTAGACTCATCAATTAATAAAAACACAGTACTCAAATAAATAAAATCATAAATTAAAGAGATGTTACATCTGATACCACAGAAGGATCATAAGAGACTACTATGAACAATTGTACCCTAACAAATTGGACAACACAGAAGAAACTGATATTTTTCTAGAAGCTTACAACCTTCCAAGACTAAATCATGAAGAAATAGAAAATCTGAATAGACTAATTACTAGTAAGGAGATTGAATCAATGATCAAAAACTTCCCAAATTCCCAGGATTAGAAGCCTTCACTGGCAAACTCTACCAAGCACTGAAAGAATTAATACCAATCCTCAACCTCTTCCATAAATGCAAGAGGAAAGAACACTTCCAAACTCATTTCATGAGGCCAGATTATCCTAATAACAAAACCAGACAAGGAAACCACAGGAAAAGAAAATTACAGGCCCATATCCTTGATGATCATAGATGCAAAAATGCTCAAAAAAATATTAGCAAGCCAAATTCAACAGTACATTAAAACAATCACACACCATGATCTACTGGGATTTATTTCAGGGAGGCAAGAATGATTCAACAACTACGAATCAATGTGCTGTATCATGTTAGTAAAACTGAATCATAAAGATCATATAATTTTATTAATAGATGCAGGAAAAGCATCTGACAAAATTCCATATCCATTTATGATAAAAACTTTCAACAAAGTAGGTAGAAAAAGAATGTACCTCAACATAATAAAGGCCATATATGACAAGCCCACAGCTAACACTATACTTAATGGTAAAAAGCTGAAAGTTTTTCTTCTAACGTCATAAGCAAGATAATAATGCCCATTTTTACCACTTTTTTCAACATAGTTACTGCAAATCCTAGGCAGAGCAATTAGGCAAGAAAAGGAAATAAAAACTTTTTAAATGAAAAAGGAAGAAGTAAACATGTCACTATGTGCAGATGGCATGATATTATACATAGGAAAACCTAAAGCCTCCACAAAAAATAAATGTTAGAATAAACTAATTCAGTAAAGTTGCAGGACACAAAGATCAATATACAAAAATCTGTTGCATTTCTATACACTAAAAATGAACTATTAGAAGAGAAATTAAGAAAACAATCTGATTTAAAATTGTATCAAAAAATAAAATACCAGGAATAAATTTACCCAAGAAGTTGAAAGATCTTTACATTGAAAACTATAAGACACCAATAACAGAAATTGAAAAAAACACAAAAAAAATGGAAAGGTAATCATTTTTGGAATGGACTGGAAGAATTAATATGTGAAAACATCCATCCTACCCAAAGCAATCTATGGATTTAATGCAAATTCTATCGAAAGTCCAATAGCATTTTTTTCACAGAAATAGAACAATCCTAAAATTTGTATGGAACCAAAAAAGACCCTGAATAGCCAAAACAATCTTGAGACAAATTGCTCACACTTCCTGATTTCAAAGCTATAGTAATCAAGAGTATGGTGTTTGTATAAAATCAGACACATAGATCAATGGAACAGAATAGAGCCCATGAATAAACCATCTCATATATGGTCAATTTACAACAAAGGATCCAAGAATATACAGTGGGGAAAGGACAGTCTCTTCTATAAATGATGTTGGGAAAACTAGACAGTCACATGAAAAAGAATGAAACTGGACCAATATCTTAGATCATACATGAAAATAAACTCAAAATGAATTAAAAACTTGAAACATAAGACCTGAAAGCATAAAACTCCTAGAATAAACCATAGTAACTGTTTCACATCAGTCTTGGTGATTTCTTGGATTTGACACCAAAAGCAAAGACAAAGGCAAAAATAAGCAAGTGAGACTACATCAAATAAAAAGCTTCTGCACAGCAAAATTAAAAGACAACCTACTGAATGGGAGAAAATATTTGTAATCATGTATCTGATAAGGAATTAATCCAAAATACATAAAAGCTAATATAACTCAACAGCAAAAAAACCAAAGAATTCAATTAAAAATTGGGAAGAGGATCTGAGTAGACATTTTCTCAAGGAAGACATACAGATGACCAGTAGGTACATGAAAGGCACTCAACATCACTTATCATCAGGGAAATGCAAATCAAAATCACAATGAAATATCACCTCACACCTATCAGAATGGCTATTATCAAAAAGATAAATAACAATTGTTGGCGAGGATGTGGAGAAAGGGGAGCCCTTGTGTACTCTTGGTGGGAATACAAATTGGTGCAGCCACTATGGAAAACAGGATGAAGGTTCCTCAAAAAATTAAAAATAGAACTAATATATGACCTGGCAATTCCACTTCTGGGTTTTTATCTGAAGAAAATAAAAACAATAGTTCAAAAAGATATCTGTACTCCCATGTTCATTGAAGAATTATTTACAATAATCAAGACATGTAGGCAAACTAGGTGTCCATTAATAGGTGAATAGAGAAAAGATGATACCCACACACAGGCATATTACTCAGCCATAAAAAATGGTCATTTGTGACAATGTGCATGGACCTAGAGAGTATTACACTAAGTGAAATAAGCAAGACAGAGAAAGACAAATACTGCATGATCTCACTTATATGTGGAATCTAAAACAAAACAAAACAAGCAAACAAGAAGCACATAAGTACAGAGAAGAGTTTGGTGTTTACCAGAGGCAGGGTGTTTGTGGTAGGAGAAATAGGTGAAAGTGGTCAAAATGTACAAATTTTTAATTATAAAATAAATGAGTCATGGGGATGTAATGTAGATCATGGTTACCATATTTTTAAAAATTTTGTAACTATGTTGGTGATGGATGTTTAACGATTAATTTTGGTGGTCATTTCCCAATATATGCAAATATTGAATCATTATATTGTACACCTGAAACTAATGTTATATGTCAATTATATCTTATTTTTTTCAATTTACAAAAAAACACCTGCATGCATCCATGACAGATAAAAATATGAAATACTAATGTATCCTTGAAGTCCTAAATGTTCTCTCCCTATCCCATCTCCTCCCCAGAGATAAATTCTTTCTAGAATTTTTTTATTCATGTCAAGTTTGCTGACCTCTTTATTTTTATTTTAATTTTTTATTTTATATTGGAATATAATTGATTAACAATGTTGTGATAGTTTCAGCTGTACAGCAAAGTGATTCAGTTATACATATACATGTATCTATTCTTTTTCAAATTCTTTTCCCATTTAGGTTGTTATATAATGTTGAGCAGAGTTCCCTGTGCTATACAGTAGGTTCTTGTTGGTTATCCATTTTAAATATAGCAGTGTGTACGTGTCAATCCCAAACTCCCTAACTATCCCTTCCCCCCAACTCTTTCCCCCTAGTAACCATAAGTTCGTTCTCTAAGTCTATGAGTCTGTTTGTTTTGTAAGTAAGTTCATTTGTATCATTTCTTTTTAGATTCTGCTTATAAGTGATATTATATGATACTTCTCTTTCTCTGACTTACTTCACTATGACAATCTCTAGGTCAGTCCATGTTGCTGCAAATAGCATTATTTCATTCTTTTAAATGGCTGAGTAATATTCCATTGTATATATCACATCTTCTTTATCCATTACTCTGTTGAGGTCATTTAGGTTGCTTCCATGTCTTGGTTATTGTAAACAGTGCTGCAATGAATGTTCAGGTGCACGTATCCTTTAGGACCATGTTTTTCTCCGGGTATACACTCAGGAGTGAGATTGCAGGATCATATGGTAGATCTATTTTCAGTTTTTTAAGGAACCTCCATGCTGTTCTCCATAGTGGCTATACCAATTTACATTCCCACAAACAGTGTAGGAGGGTTCCCTTCTCTCCACACCCCATCCAGCATTTATTGTTTGTGGATTTTTTGATGATAGCCATTTTGACTGGTGTGAGGTGATAGAATTTTGAATTTATCACTCCCTTGTTTATTTATAGCTTTACCATAAATGTAGGCATCATCAATATATTACTTTTGCATAGATTGAAATCTCATGTAAATTGGATTATATCAAATTGTGTGTATTGTGACTTTTTTTTCAACTTTTCATCTTAAGTGATGCCGGTAGCTATAGCTCATATACTTTAACATGTGCATAGCATTCCACTGCATGAATAACCAGGAAATTACTTAACTGTCCGCCTCTCAGAAAAAATTTGGATTGTTTCTAGCTTTTTCTATCCCATGCTGTGCCACTAGGGTTTATTCTTTTTTTTTTTTTTTTTTTTTTTTTTTGCGGTACGCGGGCCTCTCACTGTTGCGGCCTCTCCCATTGCGGAGCACAGGCTCCGGATGCGCAGGCCCAGCGGCTATGGCTCACGGGCCCAGCTGCTCCGCGGCATGTGGGATCTTCCCGGACCGCGGCACGAAACCGTGTCCCCTGCATCGGCAGGCGGACTCTCAACCACTGCGCCACCAGGGAAGCCCAGGGTTTATTCTTAAACATCTCTTCTTGAGCCTATGTGTTAATTTTTCTAGGGTGCATTTGTATTTGTTCAACTCCATCAAAAATGATAAATTATTTTCAAAAATAGATGTACCAAACTGTACTCTTCTAGTAGTGTGTAAATTGCACTGTTGTATTACATTACTCCTAGAACTTAGAATTACCAGAATTTTTAAATAAGCTTGTAGCTTTAAAAAAACTCATTGGAAATTTAATTTCTATTTCTACATTTATTACTGAGTTTGAGTATATTTTCATACATTTATTGGTCTTATGTGTTTCTTCTTCTGTGTCAGTTCAAGTTCAATATTTATCTATTGGGTTGGCCAAAAAGTTCATTTGGGTTTTGCCATAAGATCCGAACGAACTTTTTGGCCAACCCAATATTTGCTAAATTATCTGTGTTTGTGTTAGTTTCATCTAAGTTTTCAAACTCCCCCATTTTTGAAACCCTTTTTTGGAAACACTACCCTGCAGATAACTGTGTGGGTCCTGTTGCTCTATCTTAAAGTGGCTTATTCTCTCTCTCTAAAGTAACAGGGCTACACACACTCCCTCCCTACCCCCAACATTTTTGTTTCAGAAATTATATTGTATCTCAATGTCATTTTGTATTTTTTCTCAAAGCACCTATCACCTAACATTACATAATACACCTATTCACTCTTTACACATTTTTGATAGAATATAAGCTCTATCAGGGCAAGAATTTTATTTTAATTTTAGTACTGTGTCATCATTGACTAGAAAGAAAACTGGAATATGTTATCCACTAAAGTCATTCACTGTTGAATAAATAAGTGTATTTGACCAATCATGTTCCTTTGTAGAACCTCTTCCACCTTTTTAAGCAAATAAACAGGAAATAACTTTTAAAATGTGGTATCACTCAAAATAATAGTTTAATGGTGAAAACAGCATGTTTGTGATTTATAATCATAAAATCTGAATTTGCTTCTCCATCATATAGATTACTCATCCACTCTGAAACTTGTTAGCTAATAATTGTTCTTAAAAGTTTACTATGAATCTTAACGAAGAATGTATATAGCCGAAGATCTATAAACTGGAAAATTCTTTCCTAATGTTGGGTCTAATTAAACACAAATTTTAGCAAAAATATTCTGTTAGAAGATGTTAGAATTACATTAAAAGATGAATTATAATAAATATCTTTAATTTGTTCAAACTATTAAGGAGACCCCAACAAGAGACGAATAAAAGATAACACTGTGCTTTGAATTTGTCTCACAAATTACTGGTCATAACGTTAGAAAAAGGAGAAACTTGAATCATAGAAGTCTAAGGCTACACAAAAGTGAAATCAAATAAGTTGGAACTGTGTTTAATTCTGCATCAATTTGGATAGTTGTCTTAATGGAAGATCACAGGACCATTAGATTATCTCATTATCAAGGTTTTTCTTCTTTTAATAAATCAGAATTATTTGTCAAATCACAGCAAAGACGATTGTTATGAACTCCCTAAAGAAGTATTTACCAGGCTTTTAATGAATGCAAATGGAAGTACCTTGATATTGAAAACATTTTCTGTTAGAGCAATTGTTTCTGTTAGCAGGCCTGTGCTGTTAGCAGTTCTGCTATAAGAAAGTGGTCTAAAGAAAAAGTATTTAAATAAATTTATGGATTTTTGATATCCTTATAAAGATCATAAAAATAATGTTCCGTTTGAGGCAGAAGATAGATGGGCCCCAGGCTGAACAGCCGGAGTTTGTCCCCTGTGGACAGATACTCCAAGATGAAGAGGAGGAGGAGCTAAGCCCTGCCCAGATAAGAGACCAAATATTTCTCATTCTCGAGGTCAAGGAGAACTTCCTGACTACACATGCACAGAAAGGTTCCTTGGAGGTCAAAAAGGGAGGGGGTCCTACCCCATAGTAAGTGATGTCAATCTACCCACAGACTTCTTCACTAGAATCCATCTTGGCTAAGAAATGTACCTGCACACATGGGATGACACTGAGATATACTAAATACGGACTGAGAGCCAGGCAAAGCAAGATGACTGGCCAGAGGAAACCCGGAAGAAATGCCTCACATAAGTGATTTAAACTACCACAATGACGCGACTCTCTGAGCCTGCCCATGTGTCTTTCCACATGTACCCTTTTTCCTCCTAATAAACACTTGTTTTGCTACTTTCCATCTCTATGTGGAAATTCATTTCTACACAGCTGATGGGCCAGGGTCTTGTCACTGGCCACTAGTCCCTTGTGGTCTATTGGTTAGGATTCAGCCCTCTTGCTGCTGTGGCCTGACTTCAATCTCTGGCTGGGAACCAAAATCCTGCTTCAAGCCGCTGCAGGCCAAGGCCATCCGAGATCACTTTTAACTATGACCAGTTTATGTAAATTGCAATAGCTGGCAAATTCCACAGATTATGTACCAATTGCCGTAATTCAGTTGCTTATTTTGAAAATTACCAAAAGCATTTCCTTAAAAGTCACTTCTAATAAGCCCAATTAATTAAATCAAACAATTACCTTAAGTTTTTATTAAAAAATAAAAATTTATAAGATACTATTTTCTTATTACATTGGTCATTTCTATGAGTGTTTGTTTTTTCAGCACTTTTTCATCTTAATGAGGTGTAGAATTTTTTAGAGGATTTAGAGTTGTTTAATAAGCTTCATAAATCACGTGCTTTTATATTTTTCTTTTTTTCCTACTTACTATTCAGCAAGTGGTTTTAAAACTCCAGAAATCTGTTTTCTAGATTCTATATCAGAGAGGTAAGCAATCCATTGCTGGTTTATGATCATTAACTCATATGCTCAGTGCCTTTCACCATCTCATCTCATGTTCTTTTGAGAGCTTGAAATCACCTATCAATTCTTCACAACATGAGTCTCTGGAAGAGGCAGAGCATTTACCCACCATGACAGTGCAAGAGAGAGATTTTCTCCTCCTTATACCCTACAAGCCAAAGGAAAGGCAAATAACTTAGGGTAAGCCAACTAGTTGACCCATGGGTATCAGAAGGCAGAAGATCTTACTGGTATTCAAGGACTGGAATGTAGCAGCAGAGGGGAAACAAATAATTAATCACCTATAGTTACCTGAAAATGAATTAAACAAAATATTTAGGGAGTCTGGGAGGACCCTGCAATAAGAAAGTATGAATGGTAGGAAGGGCATGTGAATTTCATGGACATGGAATGGAATAACTCCTTCTAATGATGGGTCATATTGACTTTCTAATAGAATTTATTCCTTCTCCACAGTAGCCAAAACCAAAGTTTGATTCTTCAAGTTGTGAGATTACAACATCTGTTGAATCATATCTCCATATTTCTTATGAGAAATTTAGAGCATTCTCCAGGAAGTAGAGAAAACACAAACACTGCAATGGAGATATACATGAAAATTCAGAGTCCAAGAATAACCCAAACTCCCAATGCCCAGTGAACTTCCCTGGTCAGACTAGTAATATTCCCGTATCTATGAGGCATAATAACACCAATTCTTTTTTATTTTAGGAAGTCAGTGTTCCTCATGACCTATTTTAGTCTACAGACATATATCTGGAATCACATTCCAACATACCTATATGTGGCCAACTGCAAAGTCAAAACATGGAAGACAAGGCCACATAAAAGAACTGCAGGACTTTGCTAATCTCCAGCAGCAAAAATCTGGGTCTTTTATCTGAGAATAGATTCCAAAGGTATATGGAACATAACTTTAGAATAGGATGAATTTTTAGGAGTACATTTACCAGTGACTCTGCATTAGATATACTCATTTACAAATATAGGAATAATTAAAATTGTTTGCTTACTACTTTATGGAAACCTGGACTCAAGAGTAGTGTATACTAAACACAATTGAGAGTATATGGCATAATATGAAGAATTCAAAAATTTTAATTTTATCAATGTATGTGTGGAAGAAAAATGTATGTGGATATTGGATAGTAGTCAAAAGGTAGACCTAGTGGACATTTGTCCTGGATCTGAACCCTTATATTTTGGAGGAATGCTCCCTTTTCTAAATCTTGGTGACAGGTAGGATGCAATTTCTCACTCAGTATTGAGGACGAGGGCATAACCTATTGTTAACCATTTTCTGCTTTGTAGAAGTTTGAGTCTGAAGCAAATAATGTAAAGAAAAATGGACAGGGTGATTAGACTCAAGGCAGAGGGTTGAACAGCAGTTGCACCCAGTGGCAGTAGCAACATCTACTGTATCCAGCATAGAGGCCTGTGTAAGGCTCCAGGGACAGGGAGAAGTGACAGCAGCATTCTGATATGTTCTGTCTCCACTGCTTTCTTCCTTCTCCCAAACCTGATTTTTTACATATTGTTGTTGTTAATCTGTGATATCTCTCAAATCTTTCTAATAAATTATCTTTTCGGTTTAAGTTAGTCACTTTCACTTTTGTAACATGTCACCAAAAATTATTAGTTCAAATTTCAAGCACAAATTTTGCATATTCATTGCAGTCTATTTTAGGTGTTGGAAGTGCCATGCGGGAGCTCATTCTTGGAAATATAGCTGGGATATCATTTTCTAAGTGCAGAGCAGTGATGGCGGGGTGTGTTAGAGTTGGGGTCATTCCAGACATTTTTTCTGAAAAAAGGCAGAAGAAGCCAGAAACAAGACCAGAGCCCTCAAAACGGGCTGACATTAACAAGGAAGTCGTCTTGGATAGATTTTTTTTTTCTGTTTCCTCACAGTTTCCTGATTAGTTTCCTGCATAGGGATAAAGTAACCCTGACTTTGAGAGTTCTAAGCCAAACAAGTCATATAGGGGACCTGGCTGTTCCAGAATAGTGAGAAGTTGGAGAATGGCAAGAGACTGTGTGATGTGAAGGTTGACGATTTCAGACTGAGACTTAGAAAAGGTGTTCCTGAAACTTACTGGTCTCAGGAAGAAGGTTTTTGATATGCTAAGCAGTTTCACTCCTTGTTTCCAACCGAGAGATTACAAACAGAAAGTGGCTGGGTATTCAATCTGAAAAGCTGGAATGGGGCCTGATATGTGGTAGGCTGAATCTGACATTCATTCTCCTATATAAGCAGTTCAGTTTCTATCCTACTCTCCATTCAGACAAGAATTTTTATGACTCCTTCAGTATTACATATACTTTCCAGATGCTAGCATTTGTTCATTCATTCATTCATTTTTATTAACACTGTTCTTTGTTTAGAAAGCACTCCCTTTGTGGCTTTGTCTACCAAAATCCTGTATATTATTCAAAGCCAAGTTCAATAGTAAATTCTTCCACAAAGTGTTAGCTGATCTGCCCAGCTAGAATCTCTTCCACTACTAAATTCTCTCAGCATTTTGCAGTAGGATGAATACTGTGGCATTGGTTAAGTGGCAGGTTGAAATCTATTGATGAGTAGCAGAAATCAATCAAGGCAAGGAAACATTCTGGTGTGTGGATTACCATAAGGACTTGTCTTACCCTGGTAGTAAAAATTCAGAACTAGAAACCTCAGCTCTGGGCCTGTTAGCTGGGTCACTGCACATAGTCTAGGGAAAGCAGTCTAAAGCCAGGTATGGATGAGGCACCCAGGGGCATCCCAAACCATGAGCACAGCTTATTTATTTCTTTGTCTCACTAGTAAATGGAAATTCTTGCCATTCTCCTAAGCCTGCTTCTCTAGAAGAAAAGTAGGACAGAACTACACATACACACTTATTATTACTTGCATGTGGGTGGAGTAGGGCAGGCAGGGATTGAGTATATAGCTCACTTATGGTGCATATTTTATCACTACTATTGTGTAAGTTATAAAGGCAAATAAAATTTCTCTTTCTTTTGGGTTTCCCACAAAGCATAATGCTATGTATGTAGGATAAGCTCAGTAAAACTTTTTAAATAAATAAATGGACAATTACCACTATAAAATATCTATCTATTTACCTAGTATGTGTAACAATGTCTACTCAATTCCTCCATAACTCCTCTTTAACCTCTAATACTGTCATCTATAGAAATTATTTATCATGTCTATTTAGATTTAATACTCAGAAAAATATCACTCCAGTTCATTTAACCCACATTATTTCTATTTCTTGGTCAGTATTTTGATGCACTTCTGTGATTAAATTTTAGTAGCAGAGTTAAACTTTTCTTAAGTATACACTCTTTATCACATGAACCCCAAAATCTACGGTATTTGACTGATTTCCACTGTATTTCTGTAAATTACTAGGGATTGGTAATTATATTTCACACTTTAATGTAATAGAATCCCAAATAATAAAATCAGATACTATGGAAAATGTACTTAAGTCTTCACAAAAAGAAATTTTAATGTCTTAAATCAAAAATGCATCTTCATTATTTTATTGCTTGCATTTGGAGAAATTAAATGGACCAATGAATTATGTATTCCTGAAGTGCATACCTTTAAAGTATAACGCATAATCAGCTGATTGATTTTGTTCCAGGCAATTAGGTTGAAATGGTCATCATGATATAAAGAGTGATTAGTTTTCTTTTTTTAATCAAGTCTATATCAGGCATATCTGAGAGAAAAGATGCAACTGAACTATACTATAAATCCATGAAAATTAAACATTAAAAAATGAGAATTTTCATTTGACATTATGACTATTTATAGCCCAAATACTAATTTAACTTTAAATTTAATTTTATAGAAAGTATTCTAAAATGATAAGTTTTCAAAAAATGATTAATAATATACCTAGATGGTGACATATACCAGAATTATTCCATTTCTATTTTGGCAGAAATGGAATAATTAAACTCAAACTTAAATAAATTTGAGTTGTACTTCAGATTCTATTTCAATCTAACTTAAAATACTGAAAATCATATCTAAATGCAATTTTCTTATTTACATACTTATTCAACTGTACTTGGATGTATTTAATTGCATTTCAAAAGACTTAAAAGGACATTCTCAGTGTGTCAGGCAGTGTGCTAGGTAATTGAAAAGATCGATGTTCTTTCATTTAATCCTTGCAGTAAGCTTGTATGAAAAACCTCAATTTCAAAGCAGTTGAATAACTTGCCCAAAGTCAAACAACTTGTGACATAACTTGAAATTATGTTCTCTGACTAAAATCATGCAATTTTTGAAGACACTTTGTTATATTTTATTCATGAATTTTTTTTGATGCTTCAACATGATCCTGAGATTTTATAGGGAACAGTAATGTTGTCATGCATTAAGTGATATTGATGGTCTAGTTATCCTCACTTTAATGGAACCTGGACTATTACGTTTGTTTCTGATATTTTTTAATACTTTATTGATGGCTCATTGGCTGTTTATTTTGGTTGTGAGTGTGCCTGTTTGCTGAGATGCTTCATTTTTGTACGTCCAACTGGTTACTTGGAATTTGCAGTATGCAGGAACATGATTTCAGCTAGCACTTTAAACTGCATCTGAAGTATAAATTAATTAGCCCTGTGTGAGGGCCTAAACATCTCTTAAATGAAACTTCTTCAGTTCAAGGTATGCTCTTCAGTGCAAGACCACTTTCATAGTCCATTTATTTACACCTTCAATCATTCATTCGCAGATATTTAATGAGCAATTATGATGTGCCAGAAACAGTCCCAGGGGCTGGGAAATCAGCAGTGAACAGGAAAAGGTTTAGAGCTTTAAAAGCTCATATTCTATTGGGAGAAACAGGCAATGAAAAATATAAAAAATAAAATGTATAACGTTTAACGATGCTAAATAGTATGGAGAAAAACTGCCTAAGAAAGAAGGATAGGGAAAGTTTGGCGGGGAGTTGATGCAATTTTAGATGGAAAGTTCAAAGAAGGCCAGACTGAAGAGGGTTATCTGAGAAAATAACTAAATAAAGGTAGGCAAAAAGAGTTGGTCCTCAGATCCACTGCTCAGTCTTCCCCTAGTCTGCTTGGTATTTCAGGGATTCTGACCTAGGCTAGTAGTAACTAGCTGGTTCTGGCTAATGGGCAGAAATCAAGAGTAGATGGAAGGAAGAAGACCATGTTTCCCATTTCCCCACTCTCTGCTTTGGGCAGTGCCTCCAGCAGCTGCCTTGCTTTTGTGGCTCTAACTCCCACTGGGTAGGCTAACTGTAGTTCAGGATTCTTCTGGTTGACTCCAGGACATAAGTTCTGATAACACTGCCTCTTTCCTTGCTCTCTCTTGCCCAGGGCTAGATGGTTTCTTCCTGCTGCTAACCCGTGGGTTCTTAGCACTCCCATCACTTGTAAAACCAATTCCATGTGTTAAATCTTCTTCTTAAATACTTTTTAAGAGTTTACAAATAGAGCTTCCCTATTTTTGATGCAGTGGTTTAAGAATCTGCCTGCCGATGCAGGGGACACGGGTTCGAGCCCTGGTCTGGGAAGATCCCACATGCTGCGGAGCAACTAAGCCAGTACACCACAACTACTGAGCCTGCACTCTAGAGCCACGAGCCACAACTGCTGAAGCCCGTGCACCTAGAGCCCGTGCTGTGCAACAAGCCACCACAATGAGAAGCCCGTGCACCGCAATGAAGAGTAGCCCCTGCTCACAAAAGAAAGCCCCTGAGCAGCAACAAAGACCCAACACAGCCAAAAATAAATCAATAAAATAAATTTATAAAAGAAAACAAAACTGTTTACAAATAATATTTAGACCCTGATACTACAGAGCTGAGAAAGCAAGATTCATGGCCATATAGGTAAAGATCATCCTGGACCATGGGAACAGCAAGTCCAGCTATCTGGGAGAGAGCTGCCAGCAGTGCTCATGACACAGCAAAGAGTACAGTGTGGCTGCCACTGACAGGGAGGAGGTGAGTTCAGAGATGGTAAAAAATGGGTCAGAGAAAAGAAGGGATTGAGGATGAAGCACATCTTCCAGGATCTAGTAGGTCATCTCTCCGATTTTTGACTTTTACTCTAAAAGAGACGGAAAGTTATCAAAGGCTTTTTAACTGCAGAGTGAGATGATTTAATTTTCGTCTTAACATATCCATTCTTTCTTGAAAGGGACAACAGCAGAAGTAGGAAGACAGATTTAGAAGGTAGTGTAACATTTTGGCAAAACAAATGGTGTGGCAGGAAAATAGCAGTGGTGGTGATGAGGGGTGGTCAGGTCATGGGCAGGTTATGATGGTAAAGCTAACAGGATTTGAGGATGAATCACACGTGTTAAACGAGAAAAGAATACATTGAGTTTCAAAATTTATTAAGATATTTAAGTGGAGATATTGGGTATATGAGCATGAGCTATATAAGTATGAATTCAAGTGGAAAGGTCTGACCTATAGACATAAATTTGGAAATCACCATATATACATAGTTTTCTATTCCTTGCTTATTTGTAGTGTTTTGGGATAGCTGAACTTCTCAAAAAATGATTACATAATCTATAGATTAATAATATAGAAAATATAAATTGTTTTTAAGCAAAACTATAGAACCTTTTAATTGTTCTTGCTAAAGTATTCACAATGCGGAGCCATACATTTAGTCCAAGTATTTTTGAACTTGTCTTTTAAACAGTTGTATTATTTAAGTTACAAATCCAGCTCATGCTAAGAAGGGACTTGATAAGATACTTGTGGTGTCTAAAAGAATCTTATGACAGCATTCTCAGGGCTTGAGCACTGAAGGCTCATTTGTGTTTCCTGCCTTAGAGTCTGCATGTATGTCCTCTACATTTTCCCCTTTCACTGCAAGCCACCTTTATCCACATGGCAGAAAGTATATTCACCAACAATTCTACATCTTTACACCTAATGGCTTCTATGATTCAGAGAAAAAACAGTTCTCAGAATAACAAGGAAGAGGGAAAGCACCAGAAAAGCTGTATGTTCAGTATAGTTTTCAAAGCCAATTTAACAGTCTCTTAAGAAAATGTATTATTCATTATTTTCATTCATTTCCTATATATATATATATATAGAACATGAAGTTATTACTATTTCTCCTTCAAAAACATGAAAGGGTAAAGATAACAGCAGCATTAGAAACCATTTTCATTTAATACAATTTTTTTTATAATTCTATGTACTTTATCCCAGATCTCATACAGAAAATTAAAACTGATGTAACAATTTATCTGCAATGTGTTTGATCAGTATACAACAATAAAGGTTAGTATTGGTGATATTTAAAAGATGATATTCAGTAGAGAATTACATAAGAAAAGATTATGTAGTTTTAAGCCCAACACTCCATGCCACATTTTAGGATTACTTAGATAACTACAGCAAAAAAAAATTTTTTAAAGACTTTGAAGCTATGAAGCATGCTAAACTTACCAGAGTATGATGTGATAATAAATTATTCAACACTGCATGTGAAAATAGATCTAAGAAATAGAAAAGAGTTACATTTCTGTCATTTATTTATTCAACAGACATTTATTCAGTTGTCTCTGCTTTTCAAAGGATAGCAGCATCTGGTTCTACAGAAAAAATAAATAAATAAACTGAAAATATAGGAGATTCATTTAACTGCAATTATTTCAGAAATAAGCACTTTAAGTTCATTAATTAGGAGCCCAATCAGCCTATCAGTCAATATATTCAGAGTTGCTTCCACCACTGGTACCACATAGTTTAACCCCTATCATCTTTTCCAATGACCAATGCAGAAAGTAGAAAAAGCCTTGATCCTACTCTTGCTGTACTGACTATCCTCCACACAGAACTCAGAGCCATCCTTATAAAACAGAAATCAGATTGAGCCACTCTCTTCGTGTCAACCCTCTGACTGCTTTTCTACATCTTTAGAATAAAATACCAAGTTCCTCCTGTGGCATATACCGTCTGGTCCCTAGCTCACTCTTACAATCATCCTCAATTATCCTACTTCTCCTCCTCTTACTTGCTGTGATCCATGCTTTGGTCATTTTGCTATTCCTTGACCATGTCACCCATATGCCTACCTAAAGCATGTAGACTTGCTCGTCTTACTGCTGGAACTCCCTTGATCCATGTGTCTACTCTGGTCATTCCACACAGCATTCAGTTCTCTATTTAAATGTCACCTCCTCACAGAGCTCATTTTAGACCATCAATTCTCCATCCTTTGGGTTACTTTAATTTTCTTCACAACATTTACCTCTAACTGGCAATAATGTGTATATTTATTTGTCTAATATTTCCATCCCCAAATAAAATGTAAATCTCAGGAGAGCAGAGATTTTGCCTCTTTGGTGTATCTCAGGACTTAGAAGTGCATGGCACACAGGTGATGTATAATAAATTCCTGTTTAACTCATTAATTTGTTGATTGTATTGTACCTATACATAATGTCATGTAAATGGATATGAATCCCAGCTGACTACTTTTTAGCTCTGAAAGCTTGGGCAAGTAAGCAAACTATTTAGCTAAATGGTTGTAATGACACATTTCATGAGCAAAGTGCTTATAATATTGCCTGGCCCATTTAAATTCTCACTGAATGTTACTTACATTTTAATTTTATTTTATTATGTTATTGTCTACATTTAAAAAACTGTGTTTCTGCATTCATGTAAGAGAAATGCATGTATATAAAATGTGTATAAATATAGGGTCCTCATTATCCTATCAGTATTAGACTCCTGGCTGTAATGAGGTTTCTTGGGGAGGCAAAAGTCCTTATTACACAAAAATATTTACTTATGAAATGACCAAAACTTCCAAAAAAGTATCTGATATATTCTTTAAGTTATAGTTCATATTCCCATCTAAATTTTATAACAGTTCAAAAAATATTTCCATAATATTGAGTTTCAATTTTCATTTTTCTCTTCAAGTTGACTTTTTCCAGTAACAATTATTCTCCAGTTACACAAATCTTCTTTGATCTTTTGCTCGTTTTCAAGGACCAGAGAAATAAATGTATATGGATAATGTTTAAGATGAAATAAAGTTAAATGTGTCAATGATCTTTCATTATTTTATTATCAATGGCAGAATAAACCTTAATGAATAGAATTTACTTTTTTGTGTACTTTGCTTTTGAGTGGAAAAGATAAAAGACATGAGAGTATGACATCAGTGTATGTCTTAGGATCAGTGCATATTCAATCTAATCTCCCACACCTTTTCACATACAGTCCTCTGCAATGATAACATTGTCTAGTGATGGATCTTTGCACTATGTTAGAAGTTCCTTTGATATGCTACCGTATTATTCCATATGGATCCAACCACAACAAAACCTTATCACCTGAAACTAAGTTTTTGTTCTGCTACAAAAATAATTGAGTTTGAACATTTAATCACATGGTTTATGCTGACCTAGCAATAATATTCAAAGGATAGATTCATTTTGCTGAGACCAATTTTCCTGGCACTCAAACATTAAAATGGAGCTCTATAAATAACATCAGTGTACTGTGAAAAGGCAGTAAAAAATAGCATCCATATCATTAGTCTAATGTCAATCAACTTAATTACTGCTATTGCTAATGCAAAGGTATCTTCAAGTACTTAAATTTTTCCAAGTTTGTTAACAAGCATAGCTCAAGTCCCTGTATTTCCAGTATACAGATTACCAGACAGTTTTATTGGCATTGGATATGGATATATTTCAGATGAGTTTAAGCAAGGTGTGGACAAGAATCTTAAAGCTGTGGGCTTCCCTGGTGGCGCAGTGGTTGAGAGTCCGCCTGCCGATGCAGGTGACACGGTTTCGTGCCCCGGTCCAGGAAGATCCCACATGCCACGGAGTGGTTAGGCCCGTGAGCCATGGCCGCTGAGCCTGCACGTCCGGAGCCTGTGCTCCGCAACGGGAGAGACCACAACAGTGAGAGGCCCGCGTACCGCAATAAATAAATAAATAAATAAATAAAATAAGAATCTTAAAGTTGACACCATCAGGTTAATTATTAATTTTACAGGATGAGAGAAGATATTTACTATTCACTAAAATATATGCTGGAGATCTACCAAGAGAACTCAGGATGTCTCTTTACTCAGTATGTCATTGCCTGTTTAAACAGAAAACACTACTACTAATAAAAACAATTACCTCTATATTTGTTATTTTGCTATGAACCAAGTAAATAATATTTTTTAGTTTGCTGTATAAATTATCTTATTCATCATAACAGCAATGTTTAACACCTCTGTTTACAATTGTGGAAACTGAGGTTCATGGAACTTATTTACTTTGTTCACATGGTGAGTAGAATTTATAGTCAGATGTATCTGGCTCCAAGGCTCATTATTTTTATGATTTAAATATATTGTCTATTGAAATAGCCTTAATTTCCTTTTTTCTCTTAGTGAGAAATATTTTAAATAAAAAACTTCTTCTAAGCATACTTTATCTACCACTGGGGCATAATTTACATCGAAAAGAGTTGATATTTGGAAGAATATAACCAAACTAAGGAATGTTTCTTTCTTGTAATTAAAGAATTGGAGTCTATTCCATAAGAAGTTCAAGTAGATTTGGACAGAGTGACATGAATAGATTGACAACTGTGAAGATGTTATAAATTCAGGTGGATTTGATAGAAGAAGAAACATTAAATTCCTCAGAGTAGAACTGTCTATTGTTAATAATTAAACTATATAATTGAATAATCAACAGAGGAGTGTGATAAACCATACAAGTAATCAGAAAGTATAAAAACTGAATTAGCCAGTATGACAAAACTCATCAGCATAAGCCGAGCAGTTATGCTTGTTGTTATTGGAGTACATAACAACAAGTTATACCCTGGGAGAAAAATGTGCTGAACTTGAAGTTGGATATAAAAATAACCTCTTCCAAAGACTGTTCAAATTAAAACTGTTATACAGTACACACACGAGCTTCATGCCATCTCTAGCGCAGAGCTTCAATGGTTATTTTAAAGAAGTAAGGAGGTAGTGGGAACATAAATATTACTGGATGATAAATTCCCCCTATTTTTAACAAAGTTGTCACTGGTTATAATTTTATACAATTAAGAGTACCTTCTTTTTCTTCTCAAATATATTCTTTAAATAGCTATGAGTCACTGTAGCAAAATATCATAAAAATTATAAAAAATGATGCTAAAAATCTTGTAATGCATTTCCTATATCCCATACATTCCATATAAATGATGCTGTTTTAAGTAAAATATTTTAAAACAAATTCTTTATGTATAATAAAGATGGTTTAATCAAAAACCAACCACACATTATTTCAAGTAAAAACCAAATAATTTTAAATGAAACAGGAACTACAGAGGGATGTTACTATCACTATTACTATGTAATATTTCTTGGAGTATCTAGAAAATGCAGAAAGGACAGATAATGAAAATCTGGCAGAAAAAGAATTTAAAAGAAGAACTAAAATTATCTCCTTTTGCTGGTGATAGGATTGCATATACAGAGATCTAAAAAAGGTCTAATAACATTATTTTTTAATTACTAAGGGAATTGTTAAAGTGGCTAGTTATAAGTTTTACCTATTCAAGAAAAAAAATGTAGACTAGGAATTAGAAAAAAATATTACATTGAAAAAATTATGACAAAACAATAAAATTCTCATAAATATACATATATCTTAATGTACAATGTACTCATGTATAATTCTGCTAGTTTTGACAAATGCATGTAATCAACATATAGAATAGAATCTTCACCCTCCAAAATTTCTCCTGTGCCCCTTTAGTCAACAACTCCATTACCCTAATCTTTTATAGACACTGTTCTGATTCTTGTCCCTATCATTTTGCCTTTTCCAAAATGTCATATACATTAATATAATATGTAGTCTTTTGAGTCTACTTCTTTCACTGAGCATAACGCATTTGAGATTCATCGACATTATTGTAGGTATCAGTAGTTCATGTATTTATAACTGAGAGGTATTCCTTTACATCTATATAGCACTCCCCAGTTAAAGAATTTTAAAAATGTGACACAATGGATGAAGGTGATTAAAATGTACAAACTTCCAATTAGAAGACAATAAGTACTAGGAATGTAATGTACAACATGATTAATATAATTAACACTACTGTGTATTATACATGAAAGTTGTTAAGAGAGTAATCCTAAGAATTCTTGTCACAAAGAAAAAAATTTTTTTCTTTTTTTTTTTAATCTATATGAGGTGATGGATGCTCACTAAATTTATTGTGGTAATCATCATGATGTAGGTCAAATCATTATGCTATATAAAAAATTTGTACAGTGCTGTAAATCAATTATATTTCAATAAAACTAGAAGGAAAAAAGTCTCAGATAATAGTAAAAAAAGACACAAATTTTCTAAAGAAATAAATTAATTATAATTATAAAAAATTATATAAAAAGAAACTATAGGAACCATCAGCCATATAATCAAATCTGGCATTTAATCTAAGACATGAAGAATAAGTAGGAATTAGTTGAACATTTAGGAAGGTCGAAGGACATAAAAGGTCCATAAACTTAGGCAGACCCAATAGAAGAAATTAAACTTTAACCAAAAAATTACATCCAGAAATACAGCCACATAAATAGTCCAATTAATATTTGACAAGGGAACAAAGGCCATACAATAGAGAAAAGACAGACTTTTCAATAAATGGTGCTGGGACAACTGGACATCTTCATTCAAAATAAAATGAATCTAGACTGAGACCTATGTCCTTCATAAAAATTAACTCAAAATGGATTATAGACCTAAACATAACGTGCAAAACTATGAAACTAGAAGATAACAGAGAAAACCTACATGACCTTAAGTATTGTGATGACTTTTTAGATAGAACACCAAGCGTACATTCTATGAAATAAATAACTTATAAGCTAGACTTCATTAAAAAAATAATTTTTTTATTTTGTTCTAGGAAAGACATTGTCAAGATAATGAGAAAACAAACCACAGACCAGGAGGAAGTATCTGCAAAACACATATATGATAAAGGACTATTACCCAATATGTACAAGTAACTTTTTTTTTTTCTTTTTTTTGTGGACCCTGGGCCTCATCTGTCCCTTGCATGACAAACCACCCTGCTGTTAGGACCTTGTCTACAATCCAAACAATAAATGTCTTTTCCTGACTTTCTGCTGCTCCGGGTTGGGAATGCTAGGAATATTTTGACAGAGTTCACGCATCAAGAAAAGGCAGCAACTCCTCATCACAGCCCATGAGCACAAATGCAGTTACAGCCAATATAAATCAGCTCCAGGGATGGAGGGGAAGTTTGGTGTTGAATAAATGAATAAATGAGTGAATGAATGAATGAGGGAAAAATTGAATACAAAGAACTCTTAAAAATCAAAAATACAAAGAACCTGATTAATAATGGCCTAAACACCTGAACAGATACCTCACTAAAGAGATAAACAATGGTAAATGAGAACAGGAAAAGATGCTCTACATCATATATCAACAGGGAAATGCAAATTAAGACAATGAGATACCGAAAAATAAATTTATTAGAATGTCCAAAATTCATAACACTAGTCCCACCTAATGCTGGCGAGGATTTGGAGCAACAGGAACTCTCATTCATTGCTGTTGAGAACGTAAAGTGGTACAGCCACTTTGGAAGATAGTTTGGCAATTTATTAAACTAAATGTACTCAACATTTGATCCAGAAATCATGCCTTTGTATTTATACAAATAATTTGTAAACTATGTCCACTCAAAAACCTGCACATGGATGTTTTATAGCAGCTTTATACATAGTTGCAAACAACCAAGATGAACTTGGTTGAAAGGATTAAGAAACTATGGTACATACAGACAGTGGAATATTATTCAGCATTAAAAAGAGATTAACCATCAAACCATGGAAAAACTTGGAGAAACTTTAAATGCACATTACTAAAGGAAATAGGCCATTCTGAAAAGACTATGTACTATATGATTCCAACTAATGACATTCTGGAAAAGGCAAAATTATGGAAAGTATAAAAAAAAGATCAGCGGTTGCCTGCGGGTGGGGGGAGGGTGGGATGAATGGGTGAAAAACAGAGGATTTTTAGAATAAAATGATTCTATATGATATCATAATGGTGGATACTTGTCACTATACATTTGTCAAAACCTATAGAATGTAAAAACACCAGGAGTGAAACCTAATATAAACTATGGACTCTGAGAGATAATGATGTAGGTTCATCAACTGCAATAAATTATTTTCATAAAAACCATTTATTTTAATAATAAAGATGGGAAGGAATTACACTGAAGTATTTATTTCCATGTTATATAATTATAGGCAGTTTTTCTGCTTCTTTACTAATTTTCCAAATAAAACGTAAAAGTATAAGCTTTTACTGTTTTTATAATCTGATAACTGTTTTCAGAAAAAATCATTGAAAAATTGAAAGGGAACAAAAAAGACAATAAAAAGATGAAAAAATTATATTAATAGGTGATTCATCTCACTATAACTCAGAAAAATATAAATATAAATAAAAATAAAAATGAAATACCCATTTATACCCATCAGATTGGGAAACACAAAACGAGTTAGTAACATCCAACAGAGGCAAGCATAGAGGAAATGAGTAGTGTCATCAGTTGCTGGTGGGAATATAAATAGCTTCACCTCTAGGGAAAATAATCTGGAAGGTGCTATCAAAATTATAAATGTACACAACCTTTAACCAGCAATAGCACCCATCTATTTTCTGTGTTCCTCTCTACTATGTATTTGTCTGCCATGTGGAACTCATAATTTTATTTAGTTTTTCTGGATCTATTCTTCCAGCATTGCAGACAAGAGGGGAGCAAGTTAACTAAGGAAATGTATTCAATACTGAATTGTATTTAGTGCCCCTAGGATATAGGTGGTTTATATTTCATGAATGATGTCACCAGCATGCTCAGCTGGGTGGTTTTCTAAAGCCTGGTTTAGTTGCTTAAATATAGACATAGAGAGAAAACAGCTTGCTTAAACATTGTGTTTGTTTGGTTTGATTTTCCCAAGAAAAATGACAAAAGGAGAAATAGGCAAATGATAATAGTAATGACAAAAATGTAATTAAAAGACAAGTCATAGCATGTTAGGTAGAAACAGGAAACTAAGGGAAAAAAATCATGAATAGGGAAAGAATAATTGGGTCTGTGGGCTAAAAGTCTTCTTGAGGTCAAAGGACCTCAGTCAGAGTGGGAATTGTTGGACTAATAAAATGTAATAAGATCATCAGAGGAAGACATTTCTGCATTAATTATTCTATAACTTAACATTTTTGATGACAAAACTGTCTGATTCTATCAAGGACCAGCTCTAACCTGTGACATGCTGGCTTTTCTATCTCACCAGAAAGGGGTTAGGAACACAAAGTAATTTTTTTCACATGTACAGTTTTACAATGCAATTTATATGAAGAAGAAAAAGGAAAAAAAAATAAAAGGTCCTGGAGCATGACTGTGGGAGTGGGTGGTTGAGGTAGGCTAGGCAAAATGGTGGTTAGAGAAGAAGAGGTCAAGGAACCAAAATGCCAGATTGTTGGAAGGATTATCAATAAAGATATCAATATCCCTCAGTATGATTGTAGAAATTAGAGGGCTATAAGATTGAGAAGCCAAGACCAAAATCATCAAGAAATGCAGGAGACTGTCCAAAAGGTCATTAGGTATCAGTAATCAATAATAGATGTAAACCCATATATCAAAATCCCTAAAAAAATGGGTGTATTTTACAAAGAGATGGAGGAATCTATTATACATTTGATAACACCTCAGCATATCAGAGAAAATGAGGTCACAGGTTTTTAAATCATCTTAGAAAAGAAACTGAATGAGCATGGAGATTAAAATGTAATTAGCCTACAAAATTAGATGATGACATGGTCAGTGTTGGAGTCTCAAATGACTTTCACTCTGGCCAGATAGTCTCATTGAAATGAAAAATTGCTGTCAAAAGAATTAAAAACCAAGGGAAAACTGAAGGTCTTTTTGCTTTCTTTAGAGAAAGCGTAATATTTCTTACAGGATTAGTTCAATTAAAATCTCCAGATTTTAATTCAGGTATGACCAATGGAGAGTTTCCAGAGAAGCTACGTAGTGGTTGCAGAAGGAAGTAGTCACAATAAGGCTCTTTTGGACAAGATGATTATTCTCTTTATTATAAGTACTGCAGTGGTAACACACAAAAAACCAAAGCTATCTAATAATGTAATCTCACTGTAAAAAAAATCCATCAAGTTTTAATAAAACAAAACTTTATAATAAACTTTGATTCTAGGAAAACTCACGATGCAGATATTTTCGCTGACATAATTTTCATGAGACCAGCAACAGTATTTTCCTTATTCACCACTATATTCCAGTACTTATCAAAGTGAATGGCACAATGGTAAATGGGAGTGTTTCCTTAATTTCTCTTTCTGAGCTTTTGTTGTTAGTGTAGAGGAATGCAAGAGATTTCTGTGTATTAATTTTGTACCCTGCAACTCTGCAAAAGTCACTGATCAGCTCAAGTAATTTTCCAGTAGCATCTTTAGGATTTTCTATGTATAGTATCATGTCATCTACAAACAGTAACAGTTTTACTTCTTTTCCAATTTGGATTCCTTTTACTTCTTTTTCTTCTCTGATTGCTGTGGCTAGGACTTCCAAAACTAGGTTGAATAATAGTGGTGAGGGTGGACATCCTTGTCTTGTTCCTGATCTTAGTGGAAATGCTTTCAGTTTTTCACCACTGAGAATAATGTTTGCTGTGGGTTTGTCATATGTGGCCTTTATTATGTTGAAATAGGTTCCCTCTATGCTCACCTTCTGTAGAGTGTTTATCATAAATCGATGTTGAATTTTTTGCAATATTTTTCTGCATCTATTGAGATGATCATATGGTTTTTATTCTTCAATTTGTTAATATAGTATACCACATTGACTGTTTTTCATACATTGAAGAATCCTTGCATCCCTGGAATAAATCCCACTTTATCATGGTATATGATCATTTTAATGTGTTGTTGGATTCTGTTTGCTAGTATTTTGTTGAGGATTTTTGCATCTATGTTCATCAGTGATATCAGCCTGTAATTTTCTCTTTTTGTGATATCTTTGTCTGGTTTGGGTATCAGGGTGATGGTGGCTTCGTAGAATGAGTTTGGGAGTGTTCCACCCTTTGCAATTTTTTGGAAGAGTCTGAGAATGATAGGTGTTAGTTCTTCTCTAAATGTTTGATAGAATTAACCTGTGAAGCTATCTGGTCCTGGACTTTTTTGTTTGTTGGAAGATTTTTAATCACAATTTCATTATTTGTGTTTGGTCTGCTCATATTTTCTCTTTCTTCCTGGTTCAGTCTTGGAAGGTTGTACTTTTCTAAGAATTTGTCCATTTGTTCCATGTTGTCCATTTTATTGGCATATAGTTGCTTGTACTTCTCTCTTATGATCCTTTGTATTTCTGTGGTGTCAGTTGTAATTTCTCCTTTTTCATTTTTGATTTAATTGATTTGAGTCCTCTTCCTTTTTTTACATGATGAGTCTGGCTAAAGGTTCATCAATTTTGTTTATCTTCTCAAATAACCAGCTTTTAGTTTTATTGATTTCTTTTCTTTGTTTCTATTTCATTTATTTCTGCTCTGCTCTTTATGATTTCTTTCCTTCTACTAACTTTGTTTTGTTTGTTCTTCTTTAGTTGCTTTAGGTGTAAGTTTAGGTAGTTTATTTGGGATTTTTCTTGTTTCTTGAAATATGATTGTAAAGAATAAAATACCTAGGAATAAACCTACCTAAGGAGGCAAAAAACCTGTACGCAGAAAACTATAAGGTACTGATGAAAGAAATCAAAGGCAACACAAGCAGATGGAGAGATATACTATGTTCTTGGATTGGAAGAATCAACACTGCGAAAATGACTATACTACCCAAAGCAATCTACAGATTCAATGCAATACCTAGAAAACTACCAATGGCATTTTCCACAGAACTAGAACAAAAAATTTCACAATATGTATGGAAACACAAAAGACCCCGAATAGCCAAAGGAATTTTGAGAAAGAAAAATGGAGCTGGAGGAATCAGGCTCCTTGACTTCAGACTACACTACAAAGTTACAATAATCAAGACAGTAAAGTACTGGCACAAAAATAGAAATATAGATCAAAGGAATGGGATAGAAAGCTAAGAGGATAGAAACCCACAAACCTATGGTCACCTAATATATGACAAAGGAGGCAAAAAAGTACAAAGGAGAAAAGACAGCCTCTTCAATACATGGTGTTGGGAAAACAGGACAGCTACATGTAAAAGAATGAAATTAGAACACTCCCTAACACCATACACAAAAATAAACCCAAAATGGATTAAAGACCTAAATGTAAGGCCAGACACTATAAAACTCTTAGAGGAAAACATAGGAAGAACACTCTTTGACATAAATCACAGCAAGGTCCTTTTTGACCCACCTCCTAGTGTAATGAAAATAAAAACAAAAATAAACAAATGGGACCTACTGAAACTTAAAAGTCTTTACACAGCAAAGGAAACCATAAACAAGACAAAGAGACAACCCTTAGAATGGGAGAAAATATTTGCAAATGAAACAACTGAAAAAGGATTAAACTCCAAAATACACAAGCAGCTCATGAAGCTCAATATCAAAAAACAAACAATCCAATCAAAAAATGGGTGGAAGACCTAAATAGACATTTCTCCAAAGAAGACATACAGATGGCCAACAAACACATGAAAAAATGCTCAACATCACTAATTAGTAGAGAAATGCAAATCAAAACTAGAATGAAGTATCTCCTCACACCAGTCAGAATGGCCATCAACAAAAAATTCACAAACAATAAATGCTGGAGAGGGTGTGAAGAAAAGGGAACCCTCTTACACTGTTGGTGGGAATGTAAACTGATACTGCCACTATGAAGAACAGTATGGAGGTTCCTTAAAAAACTAAAAATAGAATTACCATATGACCCAGCAATCCCACTACTGGGCATATACCCAGAGAAAACCATAATTCAAAAAGACACATTCACCCCAGTGATCATTGAAGCACTATTTACAATAACCAGGACATGGAAGCAATGTAAATGTCCATCAACAAAGGAATGGATAAAGAAGATGTGCTACATATATACAATGGAATATTACTCAGCCATAAAAAGGAACAAAATTGGGTCATTTCTAGCCATGTGGAATGGACCTAGAGAGTGTCATACAGAGTGAAGTAAGTCAGGAAGAGAAAAACAAATATCATATATTAATGCATATATGTGGACTCTAGAAAAATGGTATAGATGACCTTATTTGCAAAGCAGAAATAGAGACACAGATGTACAGAACAAATGTATGGATTCTAAGGGGGAAAGAAGTGGGGTGGGAGGAATTGGGAGATTGGGATTGACACATATACACTATTCATACTATGTATAAAATAGACAACTGATGGGATTATACTGTATAGCACAGGGAACTCTACTTAATGCACTGTGGTGACCTAAATGGGAAGGAAATCCAAAAGGGAGGAGAGATATGTATATGTATGGCCTGTTCATTTTGCTGTGCAGTAGAAGTTAACACAACATTGTAAAGCAACTATACTCCAATAAAAATTAATTAATTTTTAAAAAGTGAATGCATATTGTAGGCACTTAGTACATATTAGTTGAATGAATAGATTTCTAAAGATTCTACCTGCTTCACTCAAGTTGGATGCACAATTAACTACTCCCATTCTCTACTATTTTGAAAGCATATTTAGACATACTCCTCTTTAACTCCTGACACTTTTCTTGGCACAATGGAGCGTATATTCATTGATCCTTGCAGAGAATCCTCAGGTAGGCAAATATTGCTTTCTACCCTGACTGCTCAGTCCTGCTGATGGAGAAAGGTAGGTAACTTTGCAAATGGGGAACCAGCCACTTCCATGATCATTTGTATGAAGACTAAATATACTGTCCCCCTCCAGCTTCAAAATATCGCCACAATTTTATGTTGTAAAATTTCATTAACAGTTTAATCACTTAGTGAATGACAACTATAATGTCAATTCCTAAACTTTTTATCTCACAATTTTTTCATGTTTGAGATGTTAATAATGCTGTATCCTTTCTTATTTCTTTTACTTTACTTAAAATAAGCAAATTTATATTCTGTGAAAATTTATTTCAGATCTGTTCCCATTTGTGTTTTAACACTTAATGTTGAAAGCTAAAGGTAGGCTGTTCCCAAATACATAATCCCCTAGGGATCTTTTCTTCTTGACTTTGATAAAGTACCACTATGCTATTCAATCTAATTTCTTTTCTCCAAAATTTTTCTAAGTGGCTATAATATTAATTTAAAGTTTCTTCAATAGATTTTGTCCTAAGTAAATCACTGAAAACTGCATAAGTTTTACTACCAACTGACCTCTTCCTAAGAAAAAGAAAGTAGCAGGACTCCATTCTCCATTTCTATTGCAACAGGCTGAGAAAGATTCATGTTTAAAATTCAAAGACTGTGATTGAATTAGAAATACATACGTTTTTAAAAACCCAGCAGTTGGTTCATTGGTTCACTTTTATTTGTGCCTTTTTTGTATTTTTTTCACCATACACTCCTTGGAAAATGTCATGAAAAATTAATCTCTAAAAAAACATTTTTTATCAAGGCTTTTTACTTCATTTCCTGAAATGTTGAAAGCTCCAAGCAACATCAATAAATGACTACATAAAATTGGACTAACTTATTTTGCATATGTCTATAATTTTAATAACAAGTTGGGGAAAAGATAGGGTGGGGAATTGAGAGAGTTAGAACTTGGTGATTTAAATGAAAGATTAATGGACAGCAATGGTAATAAAGGACTGCATATCAAATTAAACGAATGAATAAATGAACATGAGACCTTTAAGACTATTACTCTTCTTGACCAGTCATTTCTTTATATTCTTCACAAACATTTTTAATAATACAATTCACCATTCAATGAAATACAGTAGAAATGAAATATGAATAAAAACCTATTTGTGTTTGAGGTTTGGTTTCATTCTGTCTGTAATGTTTATGCCATTGAAAGCAAAACATACGTGTTTCCTTATTAATAGCAATATCCTCTTTAACCTATCCACCTAAACATTCTTCCTCTATTTTCTCCTATAATGCTTCATTTTCAAAGCTGGGGAAAACATACTCAAAACACCAACAACAAGTATGGAAAGGCAGGATTGACTGCTTTAAAAAGGCAGAAATTAAAATGCAGGCAATCAAAAGTTTAACTTCCTCCTTTTATCTCTTCTATGAGTAATATTGCACTAATTGAATGTAGGAATAAAAGAACTCTCTTGGTTTCTTAATTAATTGAGTATTGTCTAGCAGTTCTTTTCATAAGGCTTGTTAAAAATGTTCCTTCTGGTAACTTTAAATCCATTTTTATAATTAGCATTTAGTTGTATCCTTGAAATGAAACCAGCTTCCTTTTGTCTGCCAACACCAATTTTCAGCTCAGCAGCTAAAAATTAAGTCCTGTGCATTAAAACCAGCAGGTTTGATGTAAAGTTGTAATAACTTATGGAAATTCTTTCATCATTTTATGCATGGAAAATTAAATTTCTTCTAAATCTGAAATTTCTGTATTTTCACATTCAAATTCTGTTTGTATATACTTTTGACAAAAATACAGGTCTTATGCTTATATGCTGAAGATTATTAATTGGAAACAATTATTTGAAATACATAGGCAATCCTTTCTAAATATTTCTTCTAGTACATTGAATATCTATGTATAAATTTCCTTCAAAAAAATAGGATATTAATTGAAATTTATGTTTTGTTCATTGACAAAATCTTCATTTTAAAAGGTTCAAATGCATTTATTTCATCTTGTTTTATTGCTATAATACTATATTAACTGTGATGATCACAATAAGATTTTTAAAAACCCTTCATTTAATTATTCATCCTTTATAAATTGAATCAAAGTCAGAAAACCTGCTAAATTAAGAATAATTATCTTTAAAAATTTTGAGATGTTCATCCAGTCATCCAAACATAAAATTTTATACTCAGGAGTAAAAAAGAAACTAAAAATTTTCCAGATAAACTTTTCTAGCTTTTGGAGCATTCAAAATGCCTAAGCAATCAAATTACAAGTGTTTTGTTTTCGTATTCACCCCTTTGACAGGTGATAGTGTTTTTAAAAATAACATGACATGAAAATTGCCCTCAGAGTTTAAAAGTTAAAGAAATGAGAAAAATAAAATATGAATAAATGTCTATATTAATTAGAGCCAAAATGGAGTTTCGAAAAAGGTATCAAAGTTACAGAATTGTCATGTATAATTGATTGTCGGGCTAGTATCTGTCTTAGTCTGCTTGGGCTGCCGTAACAAAATACCATAGACTCGGTGACTTAACCTACAGAAATTTATTATCTTACAGTTCTAGAGACTGGGAAGTGCAAGATCAGGTGCTGGAAAAGCAGGTTTTATTCTGAGGCTTCTTTTGGCTTGTAGGTAGCCATCATCTAACTGTGTGCTCACATGGACTCTTCTTTGTGTGCACACAGGTAGGGGGTGGGGTGAAGAGCAAAGAGAGAGAGAGAGAGAGAGAGAGATGGAAAGAGAGAGAGAGAGAGAGAGAGAGAGAGAGAGATGGAAAGAGAGAGAGAGAGAGAGAGAGAGGCAGAGGGTGCAAGCAAGCTCACTGGTGTCTGTTCCTCTTCCTCTAAGGACACCAGTTCCATAAGATTAGAGTCCTATTCTTACGACCTCATTTAACCTTAGTTACCTCTTTAAAGACCCTAAAGACCCTAATGCTAAATACAGACCCTAATGCTAAACACCCTAATACTAAATATTGAAGATTAGGACTTTAACATATGAATCTGGGGAGAACACAATTCAATCTATAACAGTATCTGAAACTTGATTAATGGGTAAAATCTAAATAAGTAAAATAAAGAAAAGAAGCATCAATATTAAGAATTAAAAGTCATGAAAAAGGGGTCATAAGTTAATAAACCATATATTTTCTGGAATTAGATACATAGTCAGATCTAAAGTATAGGATTGGTAATAAATAGAAGAAAAATACTGTTTCCAAGAAGAGAAGACCAAATATTAAAATGTTTTAAAAATCCAAACCATATTTCATTCCATCTTGCTCCTGTTCTCTCTTTCCCTTTCTCTCTCCCTCTGTCACACACACACATACACACACATGCACACACACACACAAGCTTCTTTAAACTGTATATGTGTTACTATTCACAGAGGTTTTATGATAATATTTTGAGAATATTTAAGTCACATATTGAAATCAGCTACATAAACAAGTTAAACTATTTTAAATACATAAATAACAGTGCTAAGTATTCATTAGTTAAACATAATTTAAAATGATAGAAAGGTAGAACTCTTGCTTCTACACAGGTTACTTTAACATGCCATCTCATTATTTGCTGCTATATTACACCAGACATTCATATAGAATGCAGTTGTATATGAGAAGCTTAAGTCATACATAAAAGAATGTCTTCAGAAATGGGATCATTTAGACATTATCAGACATTAAAAGTCAGCACATAACTGTGTATCTATGTTCATCCTATCTTCCCTTTAAGGACAAATATCAACTTTCTGATTATTATTTCACTTCTAAAAGAAAGAAAGAAAATATGACAATTATGATTTAGATAAGTATAGGGAACTTAACACTTCTTGTTAATTTGTCAATTATGGTTCTTTTACATAATCTAATTATTAGTCTGTGGAGGCTACCATAAAAAAACACCACATACTGGATGGCTTAAGAAACAGAAATTTATTTTCTCACAGTTCTTGACACTGGGAAATGGAAGATCAAAGTGCTGTCAAGGTTAGTTTTGGGGGAAGCCTATTTTCCTGACTTGAAGACAGCCACCTTCTCACTGTATCCTTGCATGGCCTTTCTGGGAGGGCTAGGAAGAGGTCTGGTTTCTGTTCCTCTTTTTATAAGGATATCAGTTCTATCTAATCACCTCTTTTAACCTCAATTACCTCCCTAAAAGCCCTTTCTCCAAATACAGTCACACTGGGGGTTAGAGTTCAACATATGAAGATATCAAATTTGGGGACATAATTCAGTCCATAACAATCTGTATCTGATTTCAAAGAGAAGGCACTTGATTTCTTCATACTTAGAACTATGCCCCAAAACAAGGCAGAGAAATTAACATGGAAACATAGATCTCACCCCTAATGGAAATAGGAAATATCTATAACTCCTACACAAAAAAATAAAGAAGAGCTGCCAAACGCGATGAAGATTAATGGACCAGTGGGATCCTGTCAAGAATGGACACCTTCATTTGCAGGTCCCAGACACAGCCTGTGGAGTATGAAGCTATTCCCAAAGTAGAGCTTGTGCAGAGGTGGACAGGGTGCTCTGCATGCTGTGGGCCAAGTACCTTAATTTAAAAAACAAATCAAGGAGAAATTTGTCAAAGACAACCTACCTCTCCTTCCAAAAATAAATTCTGCTAGGCACAAAAACATTCACAGGGTAATGTTAAAAAATTCCTTTAAGGGCTTCCCTGGTGGCGCAGTGGTTGAGAGTCCGCCTGCCGATACTGGGGACATGGGTTCGTGCCCCAGTCCGGGAAGATCCCACATGCCGCTGAGACATGGCCGCTGAGCCTGTGTGTGCGGAGCCTGTGCTCTGCAACGGGAGAGACCACAACAGTGAGAGGCCCGCATACCGCAAAAAAAAAAAAAAAAAAAAAAAAAAATTCCTTTAAGAAGCTGACACATTTAATGCTGTTTCAAAGCACTGGGAAAGAAAAAAGGGAAACTTTCATTAATAATGTTAATACAGGTTTACCTCAGAGACCTTGTGGGTTTGATTTTGGACCACCACAATGAAGTGAATATCACAGTAAACTCACACAATATTTTGGCTTCCCAGTACATATAAAATTATATTTATACTATATTGTAGTTTATTGTGTGCAATACATTATGTCTAAAAAAACAATGTACATAAATTTAAGCTTACTTTATTGCTAAAAATGCTAACCATCATCTGAGCCTTAAGTGAGTTGTAGTGGTAACAGACATCACTAATCACAAATCACATCACAAATATAATAATAAAGAAAAGTTTTGAAATATTGCAAGAATTACTAAAATGTGATACAGAGACACGAAGTGAGCAAATGCTGTTAGAAAATGGCACTGATAGACTTGCTGGACACAGAATTGCCACAAACCTTCAATTTGTCAAAAAATGCAATATCTGTGAAGCACAGTAAAATGAGATATGCCTGAATATACTACCCAAAAGATAGCCATGGGGAGAAAAAACACAGAAAAATAACATTCATGAATACAGATATGAAAACTCTACCAATATTAGTCTATAGAATACAGCAACCAAATAATAAATACAACCAAAATTAGATTTTTCATAAGTCTCAGGATGGTTCACTATTTGAAATATTTTAATATATTTCATTATATTCCTAAGACAAGGAATATATATTTCAATATATATATAATTTAAAAAACCTTTATTATAAAACTGTAACAGTTAAAAAATGGGAAAGCAGTAAATGTCTATCAGAATGCAGAATTTCTATCAGAAATGCATTAATGTCCACCAGTGGAGCTCTTGTAACTAAATTATGGCACATTCATACAATGCAGTATTGATTAGTTAATACAATTAAAATGCATTCCTTTATATACTGCTGTAAGGCATTATTATTGAGTGAAAAAAAACCACAAAACAGTGTGTGTGTATATATATGCTCAAATACATATTATATTCATTTATATTAAAAATGAGTAAATATACTTGAAATGTATAGTCTATTTGTGAAATAATATACAGAAAACTCACAATAATCATTGAGAAACAAAATTTGAGAAAAAATGTAGTTTCTATTGTATATTCTTTCTTAGCTTTTAATTTTTATAGCGACTGCATGCATTACCTAGTCAAAAATAAATGAATTGATTTTTTTTTTTTTTTTTTTTTTTTGCTGTACGCGGGCCTCTCACTGTTGTGGCCTCTCCCGTTGCGGAGCACAGGCTCCGGACACACAGGCTCAGCGGCTATGGCTCACGGGACCAGCCGCTCCGCGGCATGTGGGATCTTCCCGGACTGGGGCACAAACCCGTGTCCCCTTCATTGGCAGGCGGACTCTCAACCACTGCGCCACCAGGGAAGCCCAATGAATTGATTTTTTAAAAATATACAAGCTTTTGTACAGTGGCAAGAAAAAAGGATTAGGCAAGTTGATTCACAGGCAAAAGGAGTACTAAAAAGAAAAAATACATAGAGGGACCAGTAACCATGGGTATACTGAGATCACCTTATCTTTAAGACGCAGCCCAAATATGACTGCTTCCAAGAACCCTGACTTGGGAAACCCAATGTAGGATAATTTATACTTCTACAAACCATAGCACTCTCTTTACTTGTCCTATACTTTGTACCTTGTTTTATAGTAATTAATTTGCATACTTTAATTCTCATACATTAGTGCCTTTCCCATGTTATTTACATTTTGCTAACCTTCCTTGAGCAGATAAGACAATATCCATCCTTCAAAAAGTATTAGCTCAGCACATTATTTTCTTTACAAAGCCTAGTTAGCCTAAGTTTTTAGTTTTCCAAGAACTCCTTGATTCTTTTATGAATCCCTTTATCCTACCACGTTATACTCCAAATTACTTTTTGCAAGTTCTTTTTCCCTTCCAGGCCATTGACTTCCAAGTCATATGCTACAAGTTTCAGTTCATTCAACCTTGACTGCAACCTCTGAGATAGGGACTTTACCAATATTTTGCCAGTAAGATACCCAAGGCCTCAGGTGATTAATTTGTCCAAGTGAAAAGTAATCAAGAATGAAAAAAAAAAGCAAAAGTAATCAAGACTGGATTTGACTCAAAGCCATCTGATCATTTGGTTACACATTTAACATCTATGCCAACGTCCAGAACTTAATATTGATATTAACTTCTAGAATTGTGGGGCTAAGAAACCACACATTCTGCTATAAAGTAGAAAATCCTTGGACTTATTTGTGAAAGGAATAGAAATATTATTCCTTACCTAAGTTTAGTCTCTCATATCAGTTTACCTTTGAAAGGATGATTAGTATTTTTAATCTTAGTCTAAACTGTGAGCACTAAATTGTTGCTTTGAACTAGTATACCTAGTTTCAAATTATAATAGAGTAACCAGGAAAAAAGCGATATAATGAAACAGTATATCCTAAATATTCTGCTATATAATTTCCTAAAAGGACAGAATTATGATGATACAATAAAGTGTGATGACTCAGTGTCTCCTTGATTATGTCAATTAAACCTGATAGTCTGGGAGGCACGATCAAGAAGGTGGAATAGGAAGACCCAGAGCTCACCTCCTCCCACAAACACACCAAAACTACAACCACATATAGAACAACTCTCTCTGAGAACGACTGGAAGATGAGAAGAGTGGCTCTTCTACAACCAATAATATAAAGGAAAACACACACACACACACACACACACACGCACAAAACTTGGAAGGAGAGGAAGAGAAGCTGTCTAGTTTGGATTCGTACCACCAGCAGGTGAAACACAAGAGGGGGACATCACAAACTAGGGGATCCTTCCTAAATGGTGAGGGTTTGAGGCCCATATTGGCCACCCCAATAGTGAGGTCTGGCACTGGGAGGATAACTCTCTCAGCTGTTTTGAAAACGAGCCCTTACGAGAGCTGTAGGAAAGCAAGACTCTACTCTTAAAGGGTACATGCAAAGTTGTGCTAATTCATAGTCCCATCACAGAAACAGCAGATTGAAAAGTGCTTGGTGATCTGGCTGGCTTGCCAAGACTGCCCCAACACTCCCCCTAGCATGCACCAGGCTCTGGCTCCAGTCCCTCTAGCTACAGCCCTACCAAGGTGGTCACTGTCACCACACCTTGGGAGAAACTGTAGTTCACACCAGACTCTGGCTCTAGCTTCTCTGGCTCCAGTCCACCCCACCAATGTGGTGGTCCCCAGCACACCCCAGGAGAAACCCTGGTTTGTCCTAGAGTTGGTCTCTAGCAACCTCCAACTTTAGGATACCCCCAACAAGGCAATACCCCCACCAAGGCAATAAAAGAGCAGAACAGAACCACAAAAACAACCAGAAAACAAGGAACAAAATGGCAGTAAGTATATATCTATCAATAATCAATTTAAATGTAAACGGACTATGGGCTCCAATCGAAAGACACAGGGTGGCTGAATGGATTTCACAACAAGACTTATCTATATGCTGCCTACAAGAGACTCACTTCAGAGCTAAAACAACACACAGACTGAAAGTGAGGGGATGAACAAAGATATTGCATGCAAGTGGAAATGAAAATAAAGCTGGGGTAACAATACTCATATCAGACAAAATAGACTTTAAAACAAAGTCTACAACAAAAGACAAAGAAGAGCATTATATAATGATAAAGGCATCAATCCAAGGAAAGGATGTAACATTTGTAAACATATATGGACCTAACATAGGAGTTCCTAAATATATAAGCAAATATTAATAGACATAATGGGAGAAACAAACAATAATACAATAATAGTAAAGGACTTTAATACCCCACTTACATCAATGTATAGATCATCCAGACAGAAAATCAATAAGGAACCAGTGGCTTAAATGACACATTAAATCAGATGAATATATATATATTCATATATATATATAGAGAGAGAGAGAGAGAGAGAGAGAGAACATTCTATACAAAAGCAGCAGAATACACATTCTTTTAAAGTACACATAGGACATTCTCTATGATAGATCATATGCTAGGCCACAAAACAAGTCTCAATAAATTTAAGAAGACTGAACTCATATCAAGCATCTTTTCTGACCAGAATGGTATAAAACTAGAAATCATTTACAGGAAGAAAACTACAAGACACAAAAACACATAGTGAATAAACAACATGCTACTAAAAAAAACAAAAAAGAGAGAAAGAGTCAACAAAGAAATCAAGAAGGAAATCAAAAAATACCTGGAGATAAATGAAAATAGAAACACAACTTTCCAAAATCTATGGACACAGTAAAAACTGTTCTAAAGAATGAAGTTATAGTGATACAGGCCTACCTCAAAAAAAAAGAAAATTCTCAAATAACCTAAATTTCTTCCTAAAAGAATGAGAAAAAGAACAAAGTCCAAAGTTAATAGAAGAAAGAAAATGATAAAGATCAAAGCAGAAATAAATAAAATATAGATCAAGGAAGTAATAAAAAATATCAATGAAACTAAGAGCTGCTTTTTTTAAAAAAAGATTTTAGGGCTTCCCTGGTGGTGCAGTGGTTGAGAGTCTGCCTGCTGATGCAGGGGACACGGGTTCATGCCCTGGTCTGGGAAAATCCCACATGCTGCGGAGCGGCTGGGCCTGTGAGCCGCTGAGCCTGTGTGTCTGGAGCCTGTGCTCCACAACGGGAGAGGCCACAACAGTGAGAAGCCCGCATACCACAAAAAAAAAAAAAAAAAGATTTTAAAAATTGATAAACCTTAGCCAGACTCAAAGAAAAAAAAAAAAGAGTCCAAATAAATAAAAATAGAAAGAGACATTACAACCAATTTCACAGTAGTACAAATAATCATAAAAGAATACTATGAACAGTTATACACTAACAAATTGGACAACCTAGAATAAGTAAATTCCTAGAAACATACAATTTTCCAAGACTGATTCAGAAAGAAAAAGAAAATCTGAACAGACTGGTAACTGGTAATGAAATTGAATCAGTAGTCAAAAAACTCCCCAAAATAAAAGCACAGGACCAGATGGCTTCACAGGGCAATTCTACCAAATATTTAGAAGAGTTAATACCTATCCCTCTCAACTTATTTCAAAAAATTGAAGGAGAGGGAACACTTACAACTTATTCTACAAGGCCATCATTGTTCTGATACCAAAATCAGACAGACACTAAAAAAAGAAGAAAATTACAAGCCAATATCCCTGATGAGCATAGATGCAAAAATCCTCAACAAAATATTAGTAAACCAAGTTCAACAATATGTTAAAAGGATCATACATTATGGTCAAGTGGGATTTATTCTAGGGATACAAAGATGGTTCAACATTCGCAAATCAAGCAACATTATACACCACATGAACAAAAATCACATAATCATCTCAATAGATGCAGAAAAATCATTGACAAAATTGAACATCCATTCATGATTAAAACTTATCAAGAAATTTTGTATAGAGGGAAGCACACCTCAATATAATAAAGGCCTTTATGACAAGCCCAAGGCTAACATTATACTCAATGGTGAAAAGCTGAAAGCTTTCCCTCCAAGGTCAGGAACAAGACAAGAATGTCTACTCTCATCACTTCTATTTAACATAGTGTTGAATGTCCTAGCCATAGCAATCAGACAATAAAAAGAAATAAAAGGAATCTAAATATGAAGGAAGAAGTAAAACTGCCCCTCTGTATAGATGCCATAGTACTATATACAGAAGACACTAAAGGCTCTACAAAAAAAACTATTAGAACTAAGAAATGAATTCAGTAAACTTGCAGGATACAAAATTAATATACAGAAGTTGTTTCATTTCTATATACTAATAATGAACTATGCATTTACAATTGCATCAAAAAGAATAGAATACCTAGGAATAAATCTAAACAAGGAGGCAAAGACCTGTGCTCTGAAAACTATAAGATATTGATGAAGGAAATTAAAAGTGATTCGAATAAATGGAAAGATAACCCATGTTTATGGATTCAAATATTAATATTACTAAAATGTCCATACTATACAAATCAACCTACAGATTTCATGCAATTCCTATCAAAATACCCGTGACATTTTTCACAGAACAAGAACAAATAATCCTAAAATCTGCATGGAATGACAAAATACCCTGAATAGCCAAAGCAATATTGAAAAAGAATAAAGGTGGAGGTATCATGCTCCCTGACTTCAGACTATACTACGAACTATAGTAATCAAAACAATATGATATTGGTACAAAAACAGACACATAGATCAGTGGAACAGAATAGAGAGCCCAGAAGTAAATCCATGCACATATGTTCAATTAATCTATAACAAAGGAGGCAAGAATACAGAATGGGAAAATGACAATCTCTTCAAAAAAATGGTGCTGAGAAAACTGAACAGCTATATGTAAAAGAATGAAACTAGAACATTTTCTCACACCATATATAAAAATAATCCTAAAACGTATTAAAGACAAATGTTTTTAAGGTATCTAAAACCATAAAACCCCTAGAAGAAAACATAGGCAGTACACTCTTTGACAACGATCTTAGCAATATTTTTTTGGATCTGTCTCCTCAGGCAAGGGCAACAAAAGCAAAAGACAAAAAAATAGGCTCTAATCAAACTATAAAGCTTTTGCACAGCATAGAAGACCACCATCAAAAGAAAAAGGTAACCTACTGAACGGGAGAAAATACTTGCAAATGATATGTTTGATAATGGTTTATTACCCAAAATTTATAAAGAACTCATACAACTCAATATCAAAAAACAATCCAATTAAAAAATGGGCAGAGGATCTAAATAGCCATTTTTCCTAAGAAGACATACAGACAGCCAGAGGTATATGAAAATGTGTTCCACATCACTAATTATCATGGAAGTGTACATCAAAACTACAATGAGCTATTACCTCCAACCCTTAGATATACATGCATTCAAAAGTCCACAAAAATATAAATTGCATTACAGTTATCTATGACAGGGAACTTGTGCTAGCTAAGACATAAATATTTGTGATTTTTCAAAAAATTTTACAATGTGCTTGTATTATTTTCATATAGATATTATTTTTACATTTAAAAATGAAGTCATTCAAAATTGAGTGCAGGAAAGGATTAATTTCACTCAGGACATGGACCAGTGTCAGTAGAAAAAGTAGAAGACTTTGTGATTGACGGGGACAATGACAAAACAATGAAGCAGATACTAAACAGATTCATATTAACAAGTGCGTATGATCATTTTAGAAAATTTTCCCAGGAAGTATACTATGTGTTACTATTTATCCATTTGGAATCTGGAAATGAAAATTTGTAGTCCTAAATAGGATACAATAAATTTGGTGCTGAGATATATAAATAGATATTTTAAAATATTTATAAATAGATATTTAAAAATAAATAGATTTTTAAATTTTAATTAAATTAAATGTTTTTAATCTAAGAGAGGGTATGATTTAAAGAAATCTTGAGATAAGTTTTGAGTTTTCTTAATGTAAATATATCTGGTATTTGGAATATGTTATTTCTATGACTTAAGGCCAGAATTTCCTAAACTGTGCTCTGAATAAATTTAATGTGTCCCATGAAAATAATTAATACTTATGCTATTTTTCCTACCAAAATTTATACTAGAAAAACACATGTAAAAAATCAATTAAACAAACATTCTTTTAATTATGTAATAATCTGGCTTTTAGAATCAACTGAAACAATCCCTGGGAGACATTTGCTCTGTGTTTTGAGGCAGGGGCAACATTTACCAGCTGACTTCTAATCTCATGGTGGCACACCTTGAAATCACCTACACAGCATCTGTTCTCCCTGCCTTCCTTACCAGTAGGAACCTGGTTTTCTTTAGGGTGCCCAAAGCCCAGCTACAAGATTTGATTTTTCTCAGCTCCTTCGCAGCTAGCAATGGATAAGTAACAGAGTTTGAATCAGTGAGATGTAAGGGGATGTCTACTAAATGAGCTTCCAAAAAGATGTTTTCCTGGTAAAAAGGAAAGACTCAGCTGCTTTGCCTTTTTTGCCTTTGTCCTCCTTTTCTCCTGCCTGAGACACAGATATGACATCTATAGCAGCCAACTTGTGACCATGAGAGAAAAGTCACATGTTAAGGATGGTGACCCATGGAGCCAGACAAAACTCGGGTCCTTGATGATTTCATAACATCACTGCACCAGCTCTGGTCTACTCATCTTCAAATTTCTTGTTATAAGAAAAAGAACTACTGAACTATTGTTGTCAGATTTCTGTTACATGCAGCCTATTGCAATCCATCATCTTTTGATTGGTTAACATAAATGTCACATACCTTGCTACATAATTTGAGCACATGTCTATTATATTAAGCAATGTATATTCAATATTAAACAATTTTACAACACTAAATAAAATATATAGCCATGTCTTGGTCTTACCTGTTGTAATGTGAATGTTAAGTTTAAAGTTAACTCAAAAGAGATCACAGTCTTCACTTTTATATGTCACTCATTACTCTAAATGTAATTAGAAGTTATTTTTAAATATGCCAAAATTATTCTCACTGCTTTTATTTATAATCTTAATAACACATTGTTGAGAACAACCATTCTGCTTGTCCAAGAGAGTGAAAAAGTGTAATTTGGTTCTGTTTACCTCTAAAGGAAAAAACAGATTTTAAACAGAGAGATAACAAATGAACATAGCTTGTTAAATTATTTCCTCTCTAAGTTCAAGAACTGGATTTAGGAACTATAATCCAAGAACCTAGCTTAGAAATTTGTCATCATGTGGTAAAAGAAAAAATATACATCTCCTGGAATTGAGATAAGTCATTTCTCCTAAAAGAAGGGGTTTTATTCTTCTTGTTCACTACTTCAGGATTCAACATTTAGTCTTTTAAGAAAATTCCCAGAAGATTTTATCTCTGGATTTGATCTCAGAAAGTGATGGTAATGGAGAGTTTCTGAATAAAGACATAAGCATTTTTGTCTACCTTGTTTTGATTAAAGCAGGAGTAAAAAGGTAAGTGACTTATCAAGATTCATTAGTTTTTGTGCCATTTTTACCAATATAATATATAAGCCACCAAATTCCAGTGTGGCCATTTTTATTTAAATCTATACTTATATTAAGGATATATTCTGGTCACAAAAATTTTAATGTGTCACACATCAACAGGAAATCATTGATGTGCCGTGAGGGCAATACTACAAAGATTTTCAATCTGCTCTCATGGCACTTAACATGTGCAGGAAACAAATCTCAAGGCAAGAATGTTGTATTAATACATATTTCTAAAAGAACAGCTTGTGTAGAGCCTTAAAATGCAGCTCAGAGTCAAAGGAATAAGATTAAACTGAGCCTCAGTGGGATTGCTAGCTTCTGTTGATTACCAGCTGTCATGGGACCAAACTTCAGTATTGTATACTGCTTCCTGTCTTTAAAAAGATTCACTAGTTTGAGAAAAAACATATGTTTTTGTTTTATTTTTATTTTGGTACAAAAAGCTTACTCTAACTGGATTCTCCATTTATTACTCTAGTCCTCAGAGAAATAAAATCTTGAAGTAGAATAAAAGGATTCTGTCATGACCACTTCAGTGAACCCTTACCTCGGGCAGCTTGTTTGGGTGATCTATGGGTTATCCTCCCTTAAATTCAACTCAGACCTTCATATTATCTTAAATTCCTTATAATCTTAGGAGTCTAAAATCATGCACTAGGAAAATCAAAGATGAAGTGTATCCTCCAAATAATTTGTTTGCTTCAAAGCTAGAACATCAACATATTTAAGAACTATTAAGCATATAATATTTTAATATGGTTAGTGTAGAATGTGAATAAATGATGAACACAACTGTTGCATTCTAGTTTATGTAGAAGAACACTGGGTCTTCTTGATGATTCTAATAGCTCAATCCTTATTACCATCACAAATGAGTATTCATCAACATGTAAAACCAAATGCCATCTGTGGTTATGCACTGTATATTGCTGTATATAAAAGGGCTTATCAATGATATCTTAAAAGGTATCATTCCAAAGTAAAATATCTCCTACCTCATGTGATAATCTTGCCTCAGAGAAATTTTTTAAATGCCTAGTTATAATCTACTTATATGTATCTACTTATTAGTGTAGTAGAAACAACACAGTTGCCTCTTCTATAGGATGCATTTAAATTAACTTTACATTTCTGAGACTTTAGTATTACAAAAGAATGCTTGATATTAGATGGAAAGAACTAATATCATGATATTTGATGGGTGAATCAATGATGACATTAGCCCCACAGCATGTCTGAAGCTACCTCCTTCCCCTCCACTTTTCTTTGTCAATATGCCAGTTGTCTTTTACTTGGTTAACATCTATGTTCTGTTAAGATGCTCTCTTACAGTTACCAAATGACCATCTTTCACAGTCAGTAAATTCCCCTCAGCTTGTCTTATTACACACAGAGAATGGAGCTCAAGTTTGTAACCTTTCAGATCAATATTTTTGTTTTATATTTGCTATGTTATTCACACATTTCTATAAAAGTCCCTGCAAAAGTACCTGGGATTCCAGGTACCTGCTTTACCAAGGAAGCCTGATAGATTTTGCTTAATGTTGTGTGTCTCTTCTTTTAGTCCATAAAGGAAAACACAGTAAAATTGGAAGAAGCCACAAGTGATAGTAAGATTAGATTGCAAAATTATGTATTATTTTTACATTTGTATAAAATATATAATACTTTTATAGACTATGTGATTTATAAATTATATATGTATTATTTCCATTGGAAACATTAAATAGATGTAAAAATTCTCATCTTTGTTTATTAAAAAATCCTAATGTGTAAAAGCAGGTTTTCATTAGTATTCATATTTCTAAAAACTGAAGTATGAAAATACATCAATAATGCTCCAGCAGACTGTCTTTCATTCATTAGCTTTAAGAAAAATTCTTTTAATAACAAAGATATGTTGCAAATGAAAAAGCTAGAGAAGATATCTTGATCCTTGATCTTACAACTGTTACTGATAGGCTAGAATATAACTCAGATAATAAGTTTACAGCTATTATAAAATTCAATAAACCTTGCAACTAAAATAAATCAACTCTATGAATTTAGGCTACATAAGGGGTAGAGGAAAAGGTTTACCTCCTTGAAAACTAATGAAAAGCTTAAAAATTAATTATATGTCCTAATTCTGAATTTTATTGCTATAATTTGAATGGAACATACATGAACACTAATTAATGTTATATTTATAAGACACTTTAGAACTTTAGAGTTTTTTTGTTTTTGTTTTTTTTTTATTTTTTTCGGTACGCGGGCCTCTCACCGTTGTGGCCTCTCCCGTTGCAGAGCACAGGCTCTGCATGCGCAGGCTCAGAGGCCATGGCTCACGGGCCCAGTCGCTCCGCGGCATGTGGGATCCTCCTGGACCGGGGCACGAACCCGTGTCCCCCTCATCGGCAGGCGGACTCTCAACCACTGCGCCACCAGGGAAGCCCAGAACTTTAGAGTTTTTAACTGAATATACTGTAGTCATCTTTATACATTAATCTCAAAGAAGTTTTGATTTTTTTCCCCTTGTAAAACCACCATGTACGAATTCCACATCTCACGCTCTTATAGACCACTGTAATCAAACTGTAACCAGTTCTATAATCAACATTTTGTGAATAAATCACATCTACCAAACCAGGATGATAAATTTTATATATATAAATAAATATATATAAAGAGAATAAATATTTACATATATATAAATAAATATATATACAAAGAGAATAAATTATTCTTCCCACTACTACAGGCAGCTTAAATTCTAGGGCCCCATAAAGGATTTTGTTTAGACCTTATTTTAATGGATTAGTTCTCAACTTTCCCTTGCTGCATGCTCTAAACACCCCATTCATGTTAATTATTAACCATTTTTAAAATGCCTTAGAATGAGTCTCCAGGCCATGTTCAAAAGGATAAATAAAATATATTTTCCTAGTTTAAATGGTGCAAATTAAGAAAATTCCTCTTTAAAAATATTTTGTTTAAACCTAACTGTTCCCTGAATTCAAATCCATGTATTTTACTAAATTTCTCTTCCAATAAGCCCAGTGGAGCACAGTTAGAAAATCAGCCTAAAAGATATTTATATATACATATATATAACTTTAATAATTCCTATATACAGTTAAACACATGCAATCAGCTGATTTCTATAGAGTGATAAATCAACAATCCTAGTAATAGAAATCAAGTCAGATAGCCCCTTTGCATATAATTTTGTCATAGATATTGACTTTTGAAATTGAATTTCCAAGCTGGATATAATTACCAGCATTATATATAATACTACCAGGAATATTTAATAATTTCTTATTCATGCTTAATAGTATACTAAGCACCAACAATTAGGCCCAAAATAATTTCAAGCCCATACAGTTTAGGTTTAATAAAGGAAAAAGAATGAAATGGGATTCCAGAATTCAGGTTGTGTTTTAACTTTGTCACTAAGTAGCTTTGGGCTATATAATTTAACTCTGATTCCATATTAGTTAAGTTCATTATAATACTTGCCTTGGGAATTTTAAAGGTTACCTTAGAATTTCCAAAAAGATGAATTCTGAAATAGGCTTTTTGTACCCAACTCTCATTAATATAAAGACCATTTACCTTCTTTAACTTTCTTAAAAGGAAAGGCTTGCCCCTACTGAACTTCTGCAGAATCTACTGAGCATGGTACTACGCTTGTACTTATTATATGGAGCCTTGTATTGCTTTTTAACCTTCTTATGTTTATTTCTCATTTCACCAATTAAATTTCAATAATGGGAGGGTCAATGTTTATGAAATGTTACTCTGCCAATCAACAATTCCTCTTCTTTGCTGAACAGCTCTCATAGTATTTCCAATAAAGGTTACTTCTGCATGGGCCTGCTTTCTATAGACTGAGTTTATGGAGGATTGTAATGACTTTCCACCAAATAGTCCAACATGTAGACGATCAGAAGTGCTAGTTAGCACTCAACAAATAATAAAGACATAAATGTTCAACAATATTTTTAATATTGTTGAATATTTTATATAATTTATAATTTTATAAAATTATAATTATATATTTTATAATTTTATAAAAATTATATATTTTATAATTTTATAAAATTATATATTTTATAATTTTATAAAATTATATATTTTATAATTTTATAAAATTATAATTATATAATTTAATAATTGAATTTTATAATTGAATTAGCTAATAATTATCTATATTTTATATAATATGTATATCATATATATTTAATACTAATACAAAATTTATATTATATAATATTTATATTTTATAATTGAATTAGCTAAGCATTTCCTTAATTTTTTAAAAATAGAAAACAATTTTTCCAACAGATAAGTTAAAATAAGATTAAAATTAGGGATATAAGAGATGAAAAATGTTTGTTTTCATTAATTTTGGAAGATTCTGTTGAATTTTTGTTGTGAGAGAAGGATGAATCAGTAAGCATAACTTATTTAGAGAAAAAAGTTTAAAATACACACTTAAATAAAAATGTTGCATTGAGGATATTTGTAGAAAACTGATATATTTAAAGAATTTGTTCAAAATGTGTTTTGGAGTTGGAGAATAATGATTTTGTGATCAATTATGACCACTCTTCAAGATCATATAGTATTTTTCTAATTTCATACCTGAAGGAGAATAAAAATCCAATTTAAGGAGAAATGACTATGTGTTTTTTTATTATCCTCCCCCCAGATAGCATAGTACCATAGGAAGTTCTCAAAAAAGTTAGAAAGGGAGGGAAGAAGGTGGGGGAAGGTAAGACTGGAAAGCAGGGTTTGGGGGTAAGGAACTGGAAGCAAGCCTATCAAAGATTTTATTTGGGCAAAACAGCCAGAGGATTAGTTTGGGTTTCCTTGTCCTTCATCTTCAGACACAGATAGAGGAAGAACATTTTCTAAAAAAAAAAAAAAAAAAAAAAGAAAGAAAGAAAAAGAAAAAATATGACCCCATTATTTGGATTTAGCAGTATGTAGCTGTATTTAACAGTCATATTGTTCAATGAAGATATTTTCATTAATCTTAAAAAAAAATTACTGTGACCATGTGTCTAAATTTTTCATTTTAAAAGCCCCAAAATATTTGCAAATCTGCTACTTAGTTATTATGACCCTTAAATTCACTTTGTCTCTTTAGTAGCCTTTAGCCCAAACATGGATCAAAATGTTGACAATAGTGTGTTCTCTATAGCTAACAGATGGAAGTCTATTTGAATTTTTCTAAGGCGGTCATAAAAGTGAGACTTTTTCCATTTGGAAAAATCAGAATAGGTTTTACTTAATGCTTATTTTAAAATAGATACATGTATTACCTATTATTTATATTTAAAAATAGATGTACTAAAGGGCAGCAATCCTGCCTATTTGTGAAGAAGCCCCTATATGAAAGATAACTAGACACATATAAAATATTCATTTATTAAGGGTATTTTAAATTCAACTTTTGACATTAGAATGATAAAAATGATGGACTTCCCTGGTGGTCCAGTGGTTAAGATGCTGCTCTTTCAATGCAGGGGGCATGGGTTAAAGCCTTGATTGGGGAACTAAAATGATGCCACATGCTGCTCGGTGTGGTCAAAAAAGAATGATAAAAATGAAGTGATTCATCAAAATTATTTAAGATTCTAATGGGAAAAGTTGTTCTTACATGGACATGCCTAGCTATATAAAAAATGAAGACCAATGAAAACTTCTGCTTGATTTATGTCAAGAAAGTTATATGGATGCCTGGAGGTGGTAAGAAGTGCTGGTGGGTAAAATGTAGGGTATAAGAGATTGACAGGAGTCATGGATAACTTTCTTGTTTAATAATCTTTGCTTACTTCTTCACTGTATGTACAAAAAATCTACAGCAAACATTTTAATTGGAGACATAAAATGTATTCCCTTGAGTTTGGGTAAAAAAAAAAAAACCTGCTATGTCCAATTTTGTTGATCATTGAATTGGAGGTTTTGGCTAAGGCAGTAAGACAAGATAGATTGATAAAGTTTTAAGAATTGAAAAAAGAAATTAAAATGTTATTATATTATTGTGATTGGATATACCTAGAATGCAACAGGATCAAGAGATGAATTATTAAATACTTAGGAATATAGCTCCCAAGAGATATGCAAGACTCTACAAAGAAAGCTATAAAATTTTAATGAAACAAACATCTAAAGAAATGCAGGGGTAGGGAGAGACATAAATCATGTTCATGAATTGGAAAGCTCAATATTATAAAAGTTGTTAATTCTTCCCAATTTATAGATATAATGCCATCCCACACAAAATCTGAATACTTAAAAAAAATTTTTTGATGGAACTTGATAAGCTGATTCTAAAATTTATATAAAAATACAACGGTCAGAAAATAGCAAAGAAACTTTACAAGTCAAGGTGAGAGAACCTACTCCACTGAAAGTCAAGATTTAGCCTAAAACTATGTAAATGAAAGTGTGGGTCTGTCTCAGACAGAAAAAACAAGTGCCCCAGAATAAAAACAGACCTAGGTATCTATGAACACCTGATTTATGACAGAGGCAGACCCTGCAGAGCAGGGAGAGTAAGGTGGTCTTTTCAAGAAATGATGCTAGAACATCCATACTGAGGGAAAAATAAAAAAAAGAGAGACATACCTCTACCTCATTTCACGTACAAAAAAAAAAAATCAATTCATGCTGATAGTAATATTATGTAGAATATCTTTATGTTCTCTAGGTAGAAAACATTTTTTAAAACAAGACTCAGAAAGCATTTATCAGTATTACAAAAATGGATAAGTTTTGAGTGCACTAATTTTTTGAAATCATTGAAAGACAGACTAAAGAGAGGGAAAAGGAAAGCCATATTGTGAAAATATTGTCAAAAATACATTTTGGACTCATCTTCTAAAGCTTGTACCCCAAATGTGTACATGCTTTCAAAACCAACAAGAAAAAGACTCTAATAAAAAAATGGCACAAGATGTGAGCAGGTACTTCACAAAAGAGAATGTCAACAGAGCCAATAGATCCATAAAAATGTTCTTAATCTCATTAATTTTAGGGAAATACAGATTAAAACCACAGTGATATCAGTATAAGTCCACAAGATTAAAATGTTTGACAATAGGAAATGTTGGTGGGAAGTGAATTCTTATACACAGCAGATGGGAATAGAGGTTTGTAAACTACTCTGAACAAAATTTGGCAGTGTTGACTAAAGCTTAAGATACACATATATCCTTTTCTATTCCTGAATCTATAGCCGCATAAATGTATGCTTATAATGCTCCAGGTACATGCAAAAGAATATAGAAAGTGAAGTGTTCAAAATAGGTCCAAACAGGAAACAATCAAATATCCATCAATAATAGAATAAACACAGTGGGGTATATTCAAATTATGAGACATTATACAGCATTGGAAATGAACTACAGAGACACACAACCACATGTATGAATCTTAACGACATAATGTTGAGTAAAAGAAGCCAGGCACAGTGAGATAAATAGTGCATTGTATCACATGTATAAACTTCAAAAAGAGGGTAAAAATAAACTATATTAGAGATACTTAGGGAAAAAAAAGAAAGCTATATGGCAGATAATAATAATACTAGCAGCTCACATTTAATGAGCATTTACTAAGTTTTTCAAGGATTTTAAAACCCCTGCTTTAATGCCTTTAAAAAGTGTGATAGTTTGATACTGTCCTATTAAAATATTGACCTTATGCTTTTTGGCAATGACATTTTCCCTTGTCCTTTTCCAAATTCACTCTGATCCACCTCCATTTACTGTTTAATGTCATTTCCCTTGGCCATTTCATGCTATTTTATGGGATAACCTGCATATTTACATGCCTTCAAAGTATGCATTTGCATTTTCTTCAGCATTGCTCTTTGTTCATGTCTATTTTTCATCTATATCTTAGATGAGTAGCTCTTAGTTTAGAATAATAGAGGGTGGGATAGAGGGAAAATAAAGGGAGGGGAGGGGACAGCTAAATTGAGCTTGAATCAAAAGAGCTGCCAAATTGACACTTCCATTCCTGCACAAATTGCACATATTCATCTTTTGTTGGATTCAAGCTCTTCACAGTGGAGTGAAACTTCCAGTCCAGGCACTTACAGTTCTGTGAAGCCAGCATGGCAAGAGTAACCAAAATGATCAGGGATTTGGGTGTTGATATATTCATATCCATCTATAAAATGAATATTAAATTCCTCAACTATTTTATTTATGTTTCCTTCCTACTTTCTTGAGTAATGACTAGTGATACAACCACCACATACTAACACAGAACTTCTTCCTACCTGGTATGATCCCCACATACTCATGTATCTAGTTGTCTTGTATGTATAAAAACACAATCAAGCACTACATGTTCAAGTCTGTTTTAATATTATATTAAATCACTTCCCTCAGGATAATTACAGTCATCAGTTATTGGTCCACACTCAGTATGGTTCATAGATTTTTTGCCTTCGAGGTTTACTAGCTCACTTTTATAATTTTTACTAAACTCTAACTTTATATACAGAGGACATTAACAATATCCTTCCTTCAAACTCTCTATGACAAAGGCACCTGTGGAATAAAATGTAAGCAAGCTCTTTGAACACTATTAACAATACTACTTATGTCTAACAGAATCTGTTTTTTTTTACATGTGGACTTCTGTAAAGTTATAGAGATTTGACACTTTAATATTATATTAACTTTTTCCTCATGAGTTTGCCATTTCCTGTAGATATTTTATAATTTTTTCTTTTGGCATACAACACATAAATCCCATTTCTCTCTTATTATGGAAGAACCAGTTGCCTGTATTTTCCAGTTATGATAGTGAAAGGAATAAATACTATATAACAGTAAATATTATTTAGAAATACTAATTTATTTCTTAAATATGGCATATCCCTCATGATTCTGGTAGATAAGAAGTTAATTTAAAAAGCTTTAAAAAGATAACATTCACTGTTGAGTTTTCAGAACTAATGTATTCTAATAACAAGAAACAAGCCAAGGCAGATAAACATATCAACATTCGCTTTGAGGTCAGGCACAGCACAATTATAGGAACAATGATTTCATATACACGCATATACATATCATTATTTGGGTTGCAGCCCAGAGAACTGACCACATAGAAATGCAGCTAACACAAAAGAACAGTGTTTAGATATCTGATATCTAATACAGACCATTTACCTTATTAAGATGTAGGTTTAGAACACAGATGTCCTTGTGCTGAAATTAAAGCAGCACAGCCTTCCACTACACCTCCCGGAAATGGTGTTAGCCCTGCAGCCAGAGGCAATAATATGTATACGTGCTATTTCTGTTGCTAATGGAATGAAGACAGACATACCAACTGGAAATCATTTTTCTATTTTCTCTCATCATTCTAGTTTGCTTCCCTCTTGTCATCTCTTGCCATTTACATTCTCTTCTCTCTCTCTCCCTCCCAACATCCTTCCTCCCCAAATGCCTCACATATTGCAAAGCTTTATATGTTTCATTTTTCTAGAAAAGTTGCTATAGTTTACTGTATTGGGGCAAGAAACACTCCAGGAATAGAGTGGTCTCTTACATAATATTATGGTTTTCTGTTCCTGTTGGACATGTGATATGAAAGAACAAAATTAAAAAAAAAACACTCAGAGATTTGGATAAATTCCTCAAGGATGTAGTGAAAAATAACAAAGTTGAAAAATAACTGCTATCAGCAAAACATATATAGTAGTATACTGTTTTAGGATAGTGTGGTCTTGATTCAGCAGAAATAATATGCAACCTAGAGGGCAAAATGACCATGCTAAAAATAACAACAGAATGTTCAGAGAAAGTAAACCAATGTCAAGAAACCCAAGGTTTGCAAAAATCATCTACTGTTTTTCTGTCCTTAACTACACTGGAGTATAGCATTGAATAATGTCATGATTCCTACTTCTCTCTTTGAGCTTTTACACATACTAAGCTATCCCCCCAAAGTCATTATTAATTCTTGAAATCACCTGTTTGTCAAAATAATATAGGCTCATTGACAAAAAAATGGAAAAATAGAAAAAAGTATTAAAAAAAATGTTCCACAACATAACTAAAACAACAAAATATACTGTTAATACTTTGCCATATTTTACATTTTCTTTTTAATTTTACTGGTTTTTAAAGAAGCTATATTCCTACTGCATTTAAAACATATTTTATCAATGAATAATTTATTTTTATATTCACCTCTTTGGGGAAAGTTTTAGTTTATTACTGTACCATTCAAACCTTCATTAAATAAGCATCACCTTTTAACATTTGTTGGTTTGATAAATGGTCGATACCTTTTAATGATAATTAGAAAAGTATATTAAAGTCCTGAACATCACCAGGATATATTGGGTTATTGGCGAGTGGTAAATGCTAGGCTGTGCTGCCTATACCCCCATGATACAGATTAAAGCACTCATTCCCTCAGTTGCTAGGAGTGTCTGTCACCTGCTGCCAGTTCACAACTGAATCCCTTCCCTAGAACTGCCATCAGCCTAATCCCTTCCCTAGAACTGCCAAGCAGCCTAAGCTGCTTCAGCCTACCTTGAAACCCCTCCCTGGTTCCTGTACGCATATATACAAAACTCCAGCCCTCTTGCTTTCATTCACAATTCTGAGGGCCACACAGCTGCACAACTCCACACGGCACTGCAATTCCTGTACCAGATCCTGCTTCCTTCATTTCCCCCCTCACAGGTCGTTCAGTCTGGCTGCTATAACAAAATAACAAACTATGTGGCTAATGAACAACAGAAATTTATTTCTCATAGTTCTAGAAGCTGGGAATTCCAAGGTCAAGGGGCTGGTAGATCTGGTGTCAGGTGAGGGCCCACTTACTAGTTCACAAAGGGCCCTCTTCTGGCTGTAATCTCACATGACAGAGAGGGGTGAGGGAGCTCTCTGAGGTCTCTCCTATAAGGGCACTAATCCCAATCATTACAGCTCTACCTTTATGCCACAATCAACTCCAAAACCCCTCCCTCCTAATACCAATATCACAGGTTTTAATACTGAGAGGACCCCCCAGTAAACTCCCTGCAAGCAAATCTCCATTTCAGAGTCTATACTTAGAGAACTAAAGAAAGTTTATTGCAATTTTTGCGAAGACCAAACAATCTGTAGGAAACAGAATCTATATTGTTATTCAGTTGGAATTTATAATTAATTAATGACCTGTGATTCAATTAATGATTATCTTATATTCAAATTTTCTTGGATTGAGACACACATTTCTTATTAGTTTACAATAATGTACAGTATGTATTTCTCCATTCATGGTAGCATTGTATCACATGATCTTGATGTTTACCTATTAAATGTTCTTTACTGGTTGATATCTGACACACATTACTGTTTTCTGCATGTGTTATACAGTCATTTCATAATCATTGTGAAAAGCACTATATATCTGTCATTTTTTAAAATTTTCTTAATTGCATCTTAACATATTTAAATTATTCAAAAGTGGACAAAGGAAAATCCTCTTTTAAAACAAGTTTACAGGAAAATAAAAAGAAATTCTTTAAAAATGTTGTGATGCAGAAGATCGTGTCTTTCTGTTTGAGATAATGTGTCTAAAGAAATTAGCAGAACAAGCAGGATGTACATAGCAACATCATAACCTAATCACATGGATAATCAAAACCTGATGTAAGCAGGGGGATGACACCAGAAATACAATACTGTGTATCATCATTACAATTTTGACACAGGAGGTGAAATGAAGGAAATAATTTAAAAGAAACCCAGGTGTCTGAGAACTTTTTGTTCTGACCATGAAGGAAATATAATCCGCAGAGGAAATTTATATTGAATTAACACCATTAATAAGTCAAATCTGATATCTTATACATATGAACAAAGGGTAAAAAATGGTCGCTAGAAAAGCTTTGGAACACAGTATTTTATATCCTCTGATGCTTGTGATCCTAAAAAGTCATGATTATGTAAAATGTACTTGATAACAAATACTCATAATTACAGTTGTAGAATAATTAGGAGTTCCTAGAGTTCAAATTTCATTATCCCAAAGATCACCAGATTTTCATGTAGTTTCTTGCTTAGAAGGGTGTCAAAAATGTCTGAGAGGCCACACTTTAGGTTCAATACCTAAAATAAATGTTTCTAACTGCACTCAATTCTTGCCATCACCTAAAAAATATATTATATTTACAGCTCACATAGACGGCTGGCCAAGTGAGAAAAAATAGCTTAAAGTCTTCTTAGCAGTCTTAAATGAACCACTCAAAAATCCACATCTTACAGAATCCATGCCATGAATGATGTTCATAGACAAAGCTTAGCCCAGTATATCAGCCCCCAAATTTAACAAAATTTTGCTATTCCAAATCAATAGCATTGGAAATCAAAGGAAGTTAGAATTGGAAGACAAGAGAGCAGAGGTAAATGCTGCACTGGGTCTCTAAAATACAGGGTTTTGATTGTTATTCAATTGATACTTTGAACTGACAAAAACTGTCAAATCAAATCAGTTTTTATCTGAATTGATTTTTCTCATCGTATAATGGTTTTCAAAACATTTAGAAATGCAAAAACTATTTTTCTTCTCTTTAAATTAATCCTTTTTCTTTATTCTGTTGTGGAAATATGCAAAAACACTGGTAGAAAATTTTTGATGTATACACGCAATTTTGATAACCTAGATAAAATGGATGAATTCCTTGAAAGGCACAATCTGCCAAAACTCAAACAAGAAGAAATAGACAATCTGAATAGGTCTATATATATTAAACACATTGAATAAACAATTAGTAATCTTCTGAAGCAGAAATCACCAGGACCAGATGAGTTTACCGGTAATTAGCTCACTACCAAACATTTAAGAAATTATACCAATTGTCTATAATCTCTTCCAGAATATAGAAGCAAAAGGAATACTTCCTAACTCATTCTATGAGGCCATCATTACTCTAATACCAAAACCAAACAAATGTATTATAAGAAAACTACCGATCATTAACTCTTATGAACATAGATGCAAATTTCTCAACAAAATTGTTAGCAAATCAAATCCAAAAACATATAAAAAGAATTGTATGCCATGACCAGTTGGGATCTAAATGAATCTAGACACAGGCCTTATAGTCTTCACAAAAATTAATTCAAAATTAATTACAGACCTAAATGTAACATGCAAAACTGTTAGAAGATAACATGGGAGAAAACCTAGATGACCTTGGATATGATATGCCTTTTCAGATACAACACCAAAGGTATGATCCATGAAAGAAATAATTGATAAGCTGTGCTTTATTAAAATTAAAAACTTCTGTTCTACAAAAGACAGTATCAAGTGAATGAAAAAACAGCCACAGATTAGGAGAAAATATTTGAAAAATACACACTGAATAAAGGACTGTTATCCAAAACATACAAAAAACTCTTAAAAGTCAACAATAAGACAAACAGCTGAATCATATTTATTTCAGCATTATTCACAATAGCCAAGAAATGAACAATCTAAGTGTCTGTTGATGGACAAATGAATAAAGGTGTTATGATTACACACATGCACACACACAAATTATTTAGCCTTAAAAAAGGAGATCTTGCCATTTACAACAACATGAAAGATATTATGCTGAGTGAAATAAGCCAGACACATTAAGAAAAATACTTCATGAGCTCACCTATATGCAGAATCTAATGAAGCTGAATTAATAGAAAAGTGGAATAGAACAGTAGTTACTAGGGATAGGGAGATGGAGGAAATTGGGAGATGTTGGCCAAAGGGTACAAAGTTGCCATTATGTAAGATGAGTAAGTTCTAGAGATCTGGTGCACAGCATGGTGACTATAGTTAATACTGTATTGTATATTGGAAATTTGCTACAAGAGTAGATTTTGGATACTCTCACCACACACACACACACACGGTAACTATGTGAAGAGATGGATATGTTACTTACCTTGACTGTAGAAATTATTTCACTGTGTATATGAACTATATCAAAACATTACATTGCACGCCTGAAATATATATAATTTTTATCAAAAATAACAAACAACCCCACTAAAAAATGGGCCAAAGACCTTAATAGAACAGACACCTCATCAAAGAAGATATATAGATGTCAAATATGTACATGAAAAGGTGCTGTACATCACATCATCTAGGTAATGCAAACTGAAACAATAGTAAGATACCACTACACACCTTTTAGAATGGCCAAAACCTAGAACACTGACAACACCAAATGCCGGCAAGGATGTGGGACAATAGGAACTCTCATACACTGCTGGTGGAAATGCAAAATGAAGTCATGTTGGAAGACACTTTGGCTGTTTCTTACAAAACTAAACATATTCTTGCCATACGATCCTGCAATCATGTTCCTTGTATTTACCAAAAAGAGTTGAAAACTTATGTCCGTACAAAAACCAGCACATAGATGTTTAGAGCAGCCTTATTCATAATTGCCAAAATCTGGACGCAACCAAAATGCCCTTCAGTAAGTGTAAGGACAAACTTTGGTAGATCTAGATAATGAAATATTATTCATCACTAAAAAAGAAATGAGTTATCAAGCTCATTTGAAAGCTCATTGAAAGACATGGAGGAAATTTAAAGGCATGTTACTAATTGAAAGAAGCCAATCAGAAAAAACTATGTACTGTATGATTCCAACTATATGACATTCTGGAAAAGGCAAAACTATAGAGAGAGTAAAAAGATCAGAGGTTGCCAGATGCTAGGAGGAAGGGAAGGATAAATCAGTCAAGCACGGAGTATTTTTAGGACAGTGAAACTACTCTGTATGATACTATAATTGTGAATACATGTCATTATATATTTGTCCAAACCCATATACTGTACAACACCAAGAGTGAATCCTAATGTAAACTACAGACTGTGTGATAATGATGTAGTTTCACTGATTTTTAACAAACGTATTACTCTGATGTGGAATGTTAAAAAATGGAGTAGGCTATGCATAATCAGGGGTAGGGATTAATGAGAAATCTCTGTACCTTCCACTCAATTTTGCATTGAACCTAAAACTTCTCTAAAACGTTGTCTATTAAAAATGAACTTTAATATCCTTATCCATTCTAATATTATATAACCTTTGGGAGAGTGCAATTGCTCTTTACTTTTTGGATTGAAGAAAAAAATACTTGAATGATGTTTTCTAGCAACGCCATGTGGCTGTCAGTTTGCAAGTGATAGACATAATGGCAGTGGCAACAGGTTCGGAAATTGAGAACAAAAAACAAATTTATTTTCTGTCAGTCAAAAACAACAAAAAAATGATTTGCAAGATTTTTTTTCTTCTTTGGTTTTTAGATTTGTTTATATGACCTCATATCAATTAGGAAAATCTTTCTTGATCTCAAAGGATAGCCCCTTGAGATTTGGATTATGAGTTTTTCTGCTTCTTTTATCTTGACCATTGCTGAGACTGAAGAGCTATAAAGGCATTTACCTTTTATTGAGTGTGAAATATTTTCCTATCTCTGCAAGATATTAATAAATAAGATTATAAAATCTCAAACATAAACAGCTCTGTTCTGATTGGTTTGAAGAGATTAACACATGTTTACATAAGCATTATATCTTCCCCAGTTGTCTGGAATAAGTTTTTTTTAATGAAACTTTTAGTACTGTAAATATAGTAGCTTTTCAAAAAATCCCTCTTATAGAAACTGCTACTTCAGCAGAATTGTAGTATAAGAATTCAAATTCAATCAAGATGAATCCTTAGACCAACCAGAGGATTTGAAAATATGATTCAAAAAAGAACTAAATACACTTTCTCTGATTTTATCATCTTGGAATATGTAATACAAGTACTCAATTTTTTTCATAGAGAACTATGTATTCTGAACTTTCTAAACTGCTTATGCTGGCTATCAGATGAGCTAACATTACTCTTACATCATGTCTAGGATTAAAAAAAAGGAAAAAAACCCATAGTTATACTTTCTACTAAATTAAACCATTTCCAAAAACATTTTAATGATAATTTTGCTCAGTAGTATGTCAGCTTAAACATCCTTTAAGATACTTAATTTAAAAAAAACTTAGATAATATTGAGTTCACATATAAATCTTTGCATATCTAATATTGCCTAAGTAAGATAGACTACCGAAACATTGGTCACAAAGTATGGTTTAGAAGCTAGAAAGTTCTGTTTCTTAGTTTGTTATGTTACAGAGCACTTACACCTTTGGTGAGAAAATAATGTGGGTGTTTATAGGTGGTCATTAGGTATGTTCGTGAGCTTTGCTGCTTTGCTGAAATGCCTGTGTATAACAGACAATTTTCAATGAACTAATTCCCAGTTTTCTCTGTGAAACAGTAGTTAATTTGGCTAAAAGTTATAATTAAGATGGGTGATGTGGTTAGTTTAAATTTGGGTAAATGTATAATTAATATGGGTGATTGAGTATATACTGGAAATAATAATGGCAAAGAAATACAACTGTGTATGCAAAGTAACAGTGTATCTTTTTGTTTTTCAAGGAAAAGAGTAATTTTGTTCTACTGAAAAGTGATTTTGGTAACAAGTACTTTTATTCATTCTCCTTATTTTCCATAATATTGTTGCTCATATAAGTACAATAAGACTTAATCTTCCTCTATATTAGCATACAACTGAACAAACTAAGTACGCAATAATCAACATCATACCTGGAGTGTCATGTTTGGTAGTAAATCAATTTAATAATAACAAGCCCACCATTAATGACAAAGAACTGCACTTTATATGTGGAGTCAACACCTTCCAATCTTTCTAAGGAAACAGGCTTGGCACCCAGATTCCAGGGCCCCAGCCTCCCAGCTGGTGAGGGAGTGACTCCATGACAGGCCCAGAACTTTAGAAAATCTGGTGGACCTCAAGTGAGAGGAAGTCACCCCAATCTACAGATAATGCTGGTAGAGAGAACTTCTTTCACTTGATTTTCTATCATCGGTACAGAACAGTAAACTGTTGCGGCTTTTAAAAGCACATGAGATTTTAAATAAAAATTTCTTGAAAAGAACTTAATTATCTAGACTCATAAGTGACTTGACATTGTGTGCCTAAAGAGGCTTATATAGGCAACTCTTGCTAAACCTATATAAAACAAGCAGACCTTACCTACACATAAAAAGAACAACCTTTTCATCATCAAGACTATTGTTTAGAAATTATTTCTCAAAATAGGGTACTGTTAATAAGTTATTTATTTAAATATCATTTAATTATCTAAGGCAGAGGTAGGCAAACTTTTTCTTAAAGTATTTTAGGTTTTTCAAGTCATACACTCTATGTAACAACTACTCAGATTAGCCACTAACAATGCATAAATTAATGGGTATGGCTGTGTTACATTAAAACTTTACAAAAAAACAAGAGATTGGTCAGCAGGCTTAGTTTGTTAGCCTCTGATCTAGAGAAATGTGCTTATGTTTATCTTTGCTATTTCCTATTAAGTAAGGGCATTGATTCTGTGAATGTTAATTTGCACATTTCTGCTTAGCATAAAAGATAAAACACAAAGGTTATGGTTACAATGCCTTGTAGGACAGTCACCATATGTGTATCTAAACCAGCAATCTCAATTTTTAAATGCCTTTTTTGAAAGACTATATAATCCTTATTCCTCTAATTCCTCTAATTCTCATTTGGACCAGATTTACCATTTTACTGGTTCCTTCAATAATGAGGTGAGTAATTTTGAAACAAGTTTATCTTTAAGAAATACATGTTTTAAATTTTTAAAAATTATACATGGACAATTAAAAAAATTAATATATGGATGCCTTTTGAATCGTAATTCTATTATCGGAGATATTTTAGATTCTAAAATATCAATTTTTCTCCTAGATTTTGGTCATTTTTAGTAGTAGAATCTGAGGATTTCTAAATACGACAGCCTTTCATCTATGGTGGAGATGAAAATTTGATTATTTAAATGTACCAAAATCAAAATGTTCGAGGCACAAAGACTAAGAGACCAATTATTATTTCACAGTATCTTTATCCCCTATTAAATATAATGCTAAACATGTATATTTTACCTTTTTTTGTGTTCCAATAAAAATTATTTTACCTGCTTTTAGTCTTCTGCCTTAAGATGAGATTTTTTAACTATATAAATAACTCTAAATCCTACACTGCTGTTGTTTTTCAGGCCACTTAGGGCAGTAAACAGAGATCTAAGTCTGTGCTTAGAAAAGAGCCTTTGTAGACTTAGAAGACCATGGTTATAAAGAGTGATAATCTAACTTCTTTAATTACTTTCCCTCATGACAGAATTTGAACCTGGGATGTATCCAGTAAACTCTTAAGACATTAAGGACACGGCGAGGTTAGGTTCACTCAGAGTTAAATTGCATATAACTCCAAGCACAAGCATACCTCTTGGTCTTTACTCGGCAAAGTTCTTTATAGTTCAGAAACTTAGGGTTAGCCAATAAATTTTAAACCAACTCAACATATGCAATATATATTGGGAAATCAAAACTTCATAGACTAATAACCAAAACCAGAGAGTTGGTCCAGTCACAAATCTAGACCATTGAGTGGGAATTCCTTCCCTTTTACAAGAGGCTTTGGTGCTCTGCCATTCCCCCAGTACTGGGTATAATGGATTCCATCTCAACCACTATTCTGCAGCAATGGAACTAATAGAGTCCTTTCTTCAAGATTGTTTCCCAGTGGACTAAACTCTTCACTGGGAATAATTTTTACACTTGTCAATCAGAAATTGCAAAACTTAGCTACATGGGGAGAACAGTGGTTTCTCCAGAGTTTTTAAAGTATTATCTTCATTTTGCTTCTTACCTCCTTAGCCGCTTTTTCTACCATGAACTCTAGCTTAGGGCAGGGTATTAAGATTTACAGTCCTGGGCTTCCCTGGTGGCGCAGTGTCTGAGAGTCCGCCTGCCGATGCAGGGGCCGCGGGTTCGTGCCCCGGTCCGAGAAGATCCCACATGCCGCGGAGCGGCTGGTCCCGTGAGCCATGGCCGCTGAGCCTGCGCATCCGGAGCCTGTGCTCCGAAACAGGAGGGGCCACAACAGTGAGAGGCCCACGTACCACAAAAAAAAAAAAAAAAAAAAAAAAAAAAAAAAAAAATTTACAGTCCTGTCAAACTGAGGATTATCAGATTCTCAGCCACCTCACGTCACTGGCTGCAGGCACAAAGAGCATCTCTTCACTAGTTTGTATTTATTTCTTCTGTTTTCAAATAGGTTATTTAGAAGAAACTCATCTCTCTCTCTCAGAACTTATTGAAAGCCACAAAAAATTGTCAACACATTCCAAAATACTGCCATTTCTCTACAGAATTTCCAAAAGCCCTAGCCTCAAAGAACTGAAAATCTGAGAGCCAAGTGAATTCTGCATGAACTTGGCAGGAAGTATAAGCAATTTTCTCCATTGTATAACTGGTATCAATATCTTCTCAACCAAGGTTAGGGGGAATCCTCATCTTGTATTCTTCAGCAAATAAACGTAATCCACAGTTTAAGTTTTTCAGTTCTAATACTCCACTTCCAGGGAGTAATTTCAGAACTAGAACTCTTTTTAGTTTCAACTAACTCAGAGTGGCATAAGTAATGAATAGCGTTTTTGCTTAACTGAAAATTCCAAATAATCAAATCGTGTGCTAGAATTCTGTCTCCATCTCTCAGCTTAGAAGTTGTGTCTTGACTATATTCTCAGTAAAGTTTCCCCTCATGATATAAAATTGCCACTAAAAATTACAAACTCATATTCCTCCAGTTGGTAGTGCCAGAAAAAGTGCTTTCCTTTTTCTATATGGTTGCAGCTATACCAACATGATGAACACAGAGTAGAGTGGGAATAGTTCCACAAAAGAAAACCAGGGTTGGACTTCCCTGATGGTCCAGTGGTTAAGACTCCACACTTCCACTGCAGGGGACATGGGTTCCATCCCTGATCAGGGAACTAAGATCCCACATGCCATGCAGTGCAGCCAAAAGAGTTAAAAATTAAAAAAAAGAAAAAGAAAACCAGTGTTCTTTTACAAGAAAAGAAATGGAAACAATGTAGAAAGAACAGCTATAACCTGTTGAAGCATGTTGAAAAATATAATAAATTTGATTTCTGGTGAACTTTTGTTGGTAGACCTATGGTGACTTTAAGCAAGCATCATTTCCTTTTGCAAACGTTTATAAACAATCTATTTAATAATCGCTCAGTTTTATTAGGTTTACCATTTATACCTTATAGAATATTATTTCTGAAATAAGATTAAAAAAACCTGATTTCTTCCTCTGTAGTTTTTAACAATGAGTTGTTGTGCAAGCATATCTTTAAGTCTTTCAATAACTGGAAAAAATACTGAACTCATTTAAATCAGCTGTGTGGTTCTCATATCCTGGGCGCCATTCCTTCTTAAGTCTACTTTTTTTTTTTTTTTTTTGCGGTACGCGGGCCTCTCACTGTTATGGCCTCTCCCGTTGCAGAGCACAAGTTCCGGACGCGCAGGCTCAGTGGCCATGGCTCACGGGTCCAGCTGCTCCGCAGCATGTGGGATCTTCCTGGACCGGGGCACGAACCTGTGTCCCCTGCATTGGCAGGCGGACTCTCAACCACTGCGCCACCAGGGAAGCCCTTAAGTCTACTTTCTTTGCAAACATTTTTAGACTAGAGGTTAAGTTTCTGTTTAATGGTATTATTTTATTATTTTGTTAATATTAAATCTTCTTCAAGTGATAGCATTCTCTGCCTCTGTCTTCTTGCTCTTAACATAGTTAAAAGACATACATGATCCTTTATAAAAATCATTTGCACAGGCTTTTAGCACAGTCTGTCATTTAGTATTCCTGACACTATAAATGTTACTTTTACATCTGTATTCTAACTAAGCCATTTTGTCCAACATTCATACAATCCTTTCAGATCTGTGCTCATTTACTATCTCCATATATTGGACTTCTTCAGTTGATCAGGAGATACTTCTTTATTTGGATAATTTGTAATAAAAAAACAGAAGTATTTCCAATTTTTAGAAATCTTCATTCTCAAAAAAATTCTGTTTTCAGAAGTCTAAAACCATCCCATCTTAAATGATGTTTCTTAGTCCTAAATTTTGGAGTTTATGTCTGCCTATATCTAACAGCCCCTTGTAAACTTAAGGATTACATGAACCCATATTCTCATGGTGCTTGTCAGCTCTCAACAGTACTCTGGGGAGGCATTGTAACACAACATAAACACTACAGGTTTAAGGCCTTTCTGCTCTTCTTACAGAAATAGTTAATAACTTGAATATTAACTTCCTTAAGCCTTAGTGTTTTTATCTTATTACTATATACATCTTGGAGGTATTGTGAAGATTAAATGTAATAAACTGAACAGAATACTAGTATAATACCTGATATATGGCAGTGCTTGATAGGTGGTTGTCTTACCGTTATTGATACTGTTATAATTTGTTAATTTTTTCCTTTAATGCCTCCATCATGGATAGTTTTGACAGTTAAGGACCATTTTTCCAATATCAGTCCATTCCTGAGTTTATTTCACCCTATGGATATCTTCCCATGCAGATATGTCACTAAAAGAAACATCTCACTGAAAGTAGCTTTTTATTAAAAGGGCTTTTACCTAAACATTCCTTAGAAAAAAAAATCTGCTAGTAGGCATAAAAAGAGTAAGAACATGGCCCAGAAGAAAAACAGACCAATATTAAAAATAAGGATAGTTTTTTGGAGACCTATGCCAGATAAAGTGATATTTATTCTTTAGTGAAAACTTGTATTTATTTAAAACTTAGAACAATTTTGTTGTGTAAATTAAAAGGCTCTAACAACATACTATAAATTGAGTGCCTTAAACAATAGAAATTTATTTTCTCAAGTTTTGGAGGTTAGAAGTCCAAAATCAAAATGTCAACAGGGTTTGTTCCTTCTGAAGCCTGAGAGAAAAGAATCTCTTCCTGGTCTCTCTCTTGGCTTGTAGACGGCTGTCTTTTCCTTGCCTATTTATGTCTTCTTCTCTGTATGCATGTCTACCTCTGTGTCCAGATCTCCCCTTTTTTAATAAGAACACCATTCATATTGGATAAGGGGCCCTCCTTACTCCAGTATGAGCTATACTGAACTGTTTACATCTGCAAGGACCCTATTTCCAAATAAGGTCAAGTTCTGAGAAACTGGGGCTTAAGACTTCAACACCTGAATTTTGGTGGACACAATTCAGCCCGTAACATCTCACTTCTTAATTTTGCTACAAACTTTTTATTTCTTCAGCAAATGCCTTTCTCAATGTGGCTATGTAGGCCCTTCACACCTAAGAGATTCAAATATATTCTTTAAGTTTCCATTTTCAAGAACATGAATGGCTTAGAATAAAGGTAAAGAAACTTGCCACCCTGTTGGCTATCTCTAAATAACATAACTAAAATGGCAAGAGCTTGCCTTTATACTTTGGGCATCATATTTCTTCAATGCTTTTCCAGCGCAAATTGCAAAGAGAAATCCGCAAATCACCATTAACCGGCCCCTTAACAAATAGGTTCTTTGATCATGGTCTCACCAACAAAAGTCATGCAAATCCATATTTTACTTCCTACCCTTATTAAACCAACCTTTAGATATTTTAGCTTCACTTTTAAGCCCTTACTCATGTTCATATTCCTAGTTTGTCTCTTTTCAAATATTTTCAAATCCTGTCCTTTGAGGGAACACAAACTGCCAACTTATTCTTTTGCAGCTCTTTTCTATCTTATCTCTATTCTCTTTTAGAAATTTTTCATGATGTCAGTTTTTTCCTTAATTCAGTAGTCTCTAAGGTGCTCCAAAAGTGTCATGGCTTTTCACATCTAAAATAAGGTGATATTGCATAGGCAGAGCCACTGAAGGAAAATTAGGGCCTTGATATGGCTTCCACTGGTAATTCAAGTAGTACTCTCTAGAAAGTACAGAAAAAGATGTTGTATATGTAATTTATAGAAATCAGCCATTTGATTATCTCTCAAAGAATGAACAATGAATCTTTTTTTTCTCCTATGACGCACAGTTCATGGGTATGACACACATTCACTACTTAGCTCCTGATCATTGATCTTTAATTAGAACTCTTTCCTAGTTATTTTTCAACTGGATGACCCAAAGAACAAGGACAATAGTACTCACCTGGCCTTCCAACCCTAATCCAGTCTCTAGACTATTATTGAGTTACTCTTTACAAAGTTCTGATCAAGAAAACCTACATTCATTCATTCAACAAGTGTTTACAGAAAAATCACTCTATGCCAGGCACTATTCCAGGTGCAGAAAATATAGTAGTGAAATAAAATCTCTGTGCTCATGACATTTAGGATCTTATGAGGGAAACATAATACATATAATAAGTAAATTAACTGTATATTAATTATACACTAGAAAGTGATAACTGCTATGGAGAAAAACAAGAGATGGAGTGTCACAAGTCATCTGAACAATAATGCAGTTACAAAAAGCCATTTAAAAAAAAGTTTAAGAAATTCAACTAAAGGAAAATGACAAGTTCTAAACGAGGGGAAAACCACTACAAACCATGTCAGAACACAACAAACTAGGTGAAAAATATTTACAGTATATAAAAATATATGATCTCATGTATACAAAGTAAAATTTCAATCAAAGCTACATCAAAAAGCCTTTTATTAAACCTAACAGATTGGAAAATTCTGTTAAAAATTGAATTTCAAAAAGGTCTACAACAAACTCATTTGTCAGGGATGTGTAGAAAGGGTGGCCTCATGGATTACTGGTGGGATTACAAAATGATACATGCCCCCTTATTATACCTGGCAGTTACATTACCAGAAATTTACCTTTATGTATATATCCATAGGTATATCACTTATGTAAGGTGACATTTATACAAAGTTGTTTCTTGCATAATTGTTTGTCTTAGAAAAATATAGAAAACCATAAAAAATTTTCTATAAGGAATTTATTAATGATACATGTGCATCTCCAAGAAGAAAAAAATGGTGTATATACAGTGAAAAATAAGAATCTATATCTGTATTTCCATAGAAATGCAAGACGATACAAGTAATAGTAATAATGGTAATAAGTAAATAATAAATCACTTATGGTGTAGACAATTATATCCTAGTTGGATATAGGAGAAGGTACAAGGGAGAATTTACTTTTTACTTCATAATGCACCTTTATTTGTGAAATATGTGAATATAAGAACTATTCAAAAATACTTTTCTTGGAAAGAAACAGTATTTATTATTTAATTTGATGGATGACTTTTCACAAAATAATATAGCACAGGGGAAAATATTTCCTTCTCAAAAATAGTTATGTTCTTATAAATCAATCTTGTACTCTTAAAATGCATTTCTCAAAATCCTATATTAAACCCTAGAGTAATATGGAATACCCCTAAGTATACCCCATAAGAGTAAAGAAAAATTTGAGGAGTGAATAAATTGTAATGAGAAGATTTATCGAATAAGGTAATTGGTTATCACCCTGATTTTCATGTGTTAGCTTCAGTAACTGGTCAGTTGATTTTATTCCATAAGACAATAATATCATGGAAATATTAATAAGTCCAAGTCATACAGTGTGACTGAAATTAGCCCTGGTGCAAAGGATTTCTATACTATTCTCTTCAGTCCAATTTTCCTTCTTTTCCCATGTATGATTAAACTACCCTAAACTCCAATTCCGCTACTGAGGGATATGCTTGATCTTTTTCCTTAAGTAGAAATGGGCATACTGGGAAACGCTAACATAATAAATAGTTGGTATCTCTTGTTCTAGCTTTATTTGGGAATAATTGGCTATACCCCTAAAAACTGTTTCTTTCTAAAAGTGTTAGGCAAATGTCATATAAGTATGAGATTTAAGGATGACTATCTGAAAAGAATAAAAGCAAAAATACAGGTAATGCAATAAACTTCCCTTCTTTTTTTAACTTTCCTAAATTATGTTTGATGTTCAAAGAAAAAAATGTAACATTGTCTGATGTGGACTTTAATATATGTGTGTGCATAGAATATGTATGTAGTGGAAATATTTGACAATACTAAAAGAAGTGGATAACAGGATTAAAGTAAGGTCTCTACACTTAGCTGAAAAACATAGACACCAGTTGATCTCTGCAGTGATAGAATAGTTCTGTATAGTGATGGCGGTGGTGGTAACAGGAATCTATATATGTGATAAAATGGCATAGAATTATACACACGCATTGCACTAGTGTCCGTTTCCTAGTTTTGATATTGTACTATAGTTACACAAGATATAACCACTGTGGAAACTGGGTGAAGAAAACATGGCACCTTTCAACTTTGTAATTTCCTGTAAATCATTAATTGAAAATAAATTTCAATTATAATACAAGTTTGCTTAAGAAGCTGACCCTGTTTTCGTTCTAACACCCACAAAATTTGCACAGCATTTGATGTTTTTCTTCAAATTGTGTATTCAGTGTACTGTGCCCAAATAGCAATCCACCTCCTTTTTTGTACTATGTAGGACTGAAATAGGTGATCTTAGATTGCAAATGGTAGATCAGTATGTGATTAATGTTAAAAATTTGGCTTTCAATCCTTGTCAATACTTAACTGTCATTTTTCAATTTAAAATATTAATATTTAACACTTTATTCAAGAGAATGTCATATCTGATTTACTATCTACTTAGAAAAAGGACTTCTGAAGGAACTTCTGTATTAAGCTAAAATACATAGAAAATACATGCTAGCTTGTGTTAGAAATTTGGCAGTTCTTACCTTCAGAGATTTCTATGCCAACACTCCCATTTCCAAATCAACCAATACTTTTGCGTGATTTTTCAAATCACAATCATGTGAAATCACTGAGACCAAAATAATACATATTAATAAAATTACAGTGTTAATTGTGAAGAAATTTATTTTGGCCAAAAACTCATCATTTTATTGCCTTTCTATCTCTTTATGTGTCAGTTGATTTACATGGAACATTAGTTGATAAAGAGCACTGCAGCTAAGATATCCCATAAAATTGTTATCTGATTGTCTCATTGAATTACAATTTTTCCTTCTACTTAGTCATGAGTAATACCTTTGGTCTAATTATCATATTTGTTTCAATAATAGACATAGTACTTCTCTTAATTTACTTTATTTCTATATTAAGCATAGAAACTTAATCAAATATAGAACTAGAGAGAAATATATAAAGTCTATATACTTTTTCATTTTATTAATTGATTTTCCATTGATATTAGGCTGCCAAATTGAAATAGCTTAATATTTTTAAATTTCCAAGATGAAACACACACACACACAGTAGTGAAAAAATTAGAAAGGTTTTGTGAAGTCCATCTCAGTGTATTCAGCTGTTATAGCAATTCTTGATTGAGTAACTACAATCTTGTGTCATCTTTATTGCAAATATCTAAGAAAATAAGTGAATTAATACAAGAATGTCAATGATGTTTCATACACAAATTATGAAAGTAATAAAATTTTAATTACTTTAATGATATGAAATTAGTAAGTTATTTAGTTTTAGATCTTAATGCTAAGCATGGAACAAAGAGAGCTATTTCAGTCTCCCTGTGATATATCCATATGCAGTAGGGGGCAAGCCTCTATAAAAAGGAAATTGCCTATTATGCTAGAAAGTTCCTCATTCAATTGCATTCTTCGATGCATCCTGTTGAGCTTATTAATATTTCAGGGAAACACAGAATCGAGTACAAGAAAGAAATGAAATCTGTCAATTAGATATCAGATATCAACTTTAAGATGATGCTAAGAAATCGCCCATCAACTACAATTTAACTGTCTTTAATGAATCTTATAATTTGATCAGAGTAATCCCTTGAAAGATAATGTTACCATCCAAGAACATACATATTTCAAGAGAGAGATTTACTATGGTGCTAGAATTCAGATTTCCTGAAATAATATCAATTAACAGATATAGATATAATAAAAAAGAGAAAGACTAAACTAACACTAGACATCTAACAATGTGTATGCATCTTGACAAAAGGAATGTTAAGTGCTAAAATATAATTCTGCTATTATTGAGCACCTAAAAAGAGATGGTCTGTAATTTGCCAAGCAAGTCATAAAACACCCACTCACATAATAGTAATTGCCAAAGTTGATAAATCTCTATTTGTAGCAGAAAATTCTATGTCTCAACAACAAAGATACTGAATATTTTAAGTTACATTCATAAAAAAATAGAATTTATAATGATCAGAGAAGTTCAGGATCTTTGCATTAGATCCAAGAATCATCTATCTTGAAAGATAATCTTGCAAAATCTATGTCATGAGGGAAAAGGAAACCATTAGATTTTTGGAAATTAAGTTTCATAACTGAAGTCTCAATAATGTTACCATAGTTGAATAGGCCCCAAATGTCATATTGGAGAGTCAGCATAAATGACTAATTCATTGTGGTAAGAAAGCTGATGGGCTTCTTATACCAAGCTATCTAAAGAGAGGGGAACCAGTCAGCTATTGAGGATTGTTTCATTGTACAGCTAGAGAAGTAGAACACCTAAAGGTCTGACCACACAAACTATTTTGAGGAAATAATATTTTCAGAGAAATTCAGCAATATGAACCATTAACATCAGTGTCAACTGGGCAGATTCTTTGAATGAAATAACATTTGCAATTAGAAAGGTCCTTGGATATAAGGGGCAATACTAATAACGTCAGATTGGGTAAGTTAAATTTAAAATCACTGTCACGTCCATTTGAATCTGTATAGTGACTTGTCTTCTCATGACAGCCTCCTACCATTTTCTTGGAAATAAGCAACACAAGGAAACCTTGTGACAGCTGAAGCAAAAGAAATACAGATTTTTACTCTTGGTGACTATAGATAATCCCTGGTTGACTCATGCTGTTTTTACTTTTATAGATAGTCATGATGAAACAGATATAGCAACTTCTATATTTAGAAATAAAACTATCACCACCACCAGCACCACCACCATCAGCAATACAGGAAAAGCACCTCTTTGGGTGGGGAGTCTCTTTCTACAGCTTTCATTAGAAAAGGGTGTTGAGGAAACCCAGCACACGTTAAGAGAAGAAACCTAAAGTTGTATCTTGATGAAAGACAAATGTTTGATACTTGTTCCAGGGCAGGTGAAAGGGCTTCCAATGTCATGTTTATTGATTTTCCACTTTACTTCTTTTGCAGAAAACCTGAGTGGCAAGTAAAGAACTGTTTGATTAACTGCTGAGTTAAACCTGAGGGAGCATACTCTGGCATCCCTCTCTGGCAGGCTCTTCTAACCTTTCTCCTATTATGCTTGCACACATTGGCTAATGTCAATTAATCACATAAATTGGAGACAATGTATTTTGGATAATTTCCCCCCTTTCTCATAAAGAGAATAAATTGTTCCAGACAGAGGGAGACAACATGCACAAATAATTCAGCTGAATTGTAACCCAGGGTGGACTTCCTGCTGTCAAAGGGAAAGTTTGGGTTGTTGGTTCTTCTGAGCTGCCCAGCTCAGTGGTTTTTCTATTCACAATGTCAGCCTTTTCTTGCAGGCTTAGTGTTGTAATAGAGACTTCAGCTATAGAAGGAATATGGGGATCTATTTCATAGACTCTCTTTTGGGAAAAAATATTCAATCTCCCTAACTTTCAGCATTAACTTTCTGCATAATTCTCTTATGCCAGAATTTCTAGTTTGCCATTTGTAAAACTGAAATTAAATGAGGGTATATAATATTAGCAAAATAATCAGTTTAAATATTTAAAGAAAAGTATATGAACCTGCTTTTAAAACCCACTAGCTACTTATAGAAGAGTAAGTCTAATGATCAACTACCAAAGAGAAGCAATCAGGGCCTTGGAGGTCAGCTGGTTGCAAATGGCCACAAGGAAATATTTGTGATAAAATAAATATGGATATAAAGCCAAAGGCAGACAACCCTGGGCTTCTAGGAAACATAATCCTCTGGTCAGTTAATAACAATACAGGCAGAACATGGTCTAGTCAGATTTATCCATAACAACTTCAAAGCTTACAAAGTCGAAAGCCTTAGCAAGGCAGCCTCAGTAGGAAATTCTAAGTACCCACTCCATTTCAGGAAGTGATTGAAAACCAACTCTTTAAATGTAAGAACTAAACTACTTCTAAATTTATTGCCAGTTTTTTTTAATTGGACATTTTCAATAAAAGAGCAATTTAGTTGTTTTTATTTCAAATAGGTATTTTTTTATTGAAGTACAGTCGATTTACAATATTATTAGTTTCAGTTGTACAACACCATTCAATATTTGTATAGATTATACTCCATTTAAAGTAACTCCAAGATAATGGCTATATTCCCTGTGCTGTACAATATATCCTTGTAACTTATTTTATATATAGTAGTTTGTACCTCTGAATCCCCAACCCCTATATCTTGCCTCTCCCCACTTCCCTCTCCCCACTGATAACCACTAGTTTGTTCTCTATATCTTTGAGTCTGATTTTTTATATTCGTTTGTTTTATTTTTTTTAATTTCATGTATGAATTATAACATACAGCATTTGTCTTGGTGTCTGACATATTTCGCTAATCATGATACCCTCCATGGTGTTGCAAATGGCAAATTTTAAATATTTTTATGATTAATAGTTCATTATATATATTCCACATCTTTATCCATTTGTCTGTTGATGGACACTTAGGTTGCTTTCATATATTTGCTATTATAAATAATACTGCAACCTCTTAATTTATTGCATAATCTCATTTTTAATATTAGAGTTTTTTGTTTTATGTTTTTTTTAAATTTGGCCAATGAATTTTTAAATTTCAATCAGAATTATTATCAAGAGACAACAATCTACATTTACATTTCTGCCCCAGAGTCATGTCAACTCTCCCACCCTCTGTCATAATGTTTGAATAGATCTGGATAGTCCAAACAACCTGTAGAACAACAAATCGATATTTTGCTAATCAGGGCAGATGAACAAGAAATGGCTAGCTTGCTGAAAATCTTTGAAAGACACATAAGCCTCAGAAAGTGGAAGATAAACCCTAAAAATATTCTGAAGAATTCTATCGGTTTAGACAAATGTCTAATGACATATCCACCTATTCATCTCCAATCCCAACACCTACCCTGTGGCAACCACTGATCTTTTTATTGTCTCCACAGTTTTGCCTTTTCTGGAATGTTATATAGCTGGAATCATGCAGTGTGTAGCCTTTGCAGATTGGCTTCTTTCCTTCAGCCATATGCGTTTAAGTTTCTACCATGTCTTTTCATGGCTTGAAAGCTCATTTCTTTACAGTTGCTGAATGGTATACAATTGTATGGATGTACTCAAGTTTATCCATTCACCTACTGGAGAACATCTTCGTTGATTCTAAGTTTTGGCAATTATGAATAAAATTGCCATAAACATCTGTGTGCATAATTTTATGTGGACATATCTTTTCAACTCCTTTCAGTACCAAGGAGTATAATTGCTGGATTATATGGTAAGAGTATGTTTATTTTTGTAAGTGTGATTTTGGCAGTTTTCGTCTTTCAAAGGAGTGGACCAATTTATCTAGGCTATAAAATTTGTGGGCATAGAGTTGTTCATAGTATTCCTTTATTATTGTTTTAATGTCCATGGGATCTGTAATGATGCCCCCTCTTTTATTTCTGATATTAATATTTTTTGCCTTCTCTTTTTTCTTAGCCTGGCTAGAGGCTTTTTTTTTTAACATCTTTATTGGAGTATAATTGCTTTACAATGGTGTGTTAGTTTCTGCTTTATAACAAAGTGAATCAGTTATACATATACACATGTTCCCATATCTCTCTTGATATTACTGATCTTTTTAAAGAACTAGCTTTTGGTTTCATTGACTTTCTCTATTGATTTCCTGTTTTCAATTACATGGATTTCTGTTCTAATTCTTATTTTTCAGCTCTCCTATTAGTTCCTAAGTGTTTCCAACACCTTTACTTTTGAAGTTTTTAAAATTAGATCTATAAGAAACTCACTGTAAATATAAAAATACAGATAGATTAAAAGTAAATGGATGAAGAAAGATACACCACACTAACACTAACTGAAAGAAAGCAGGAGTAGCTATATTAATTTCCAACAGAGCAGACTTCAAAGCAAGTTATCAGGGATAAAGAAGGACATTATGTAATAATAAAGGGGTCAATTCTTCCAGAAGACATAACAATTCCTAACATGTATGCACCTATCAACAGTACCAAACTTTGTGGAGCAAAAACTGATAGAACTCCAAAGGAGAAATAGATGAATCCACTGTCATAGTTGGAGACTTTAACACTCCTCTCTCAGAAATGGACAGATTCAGCAGGCAGAAAATCAGTAAGGACACAGCTGAACTTAACACTTTCAATCAACTAGATATAATGGATTTGTAGATGACTTCAGCAGAATGCACATTTTTCTCAAGTTCACATGAAACATTCACCCAAATAGACCACATTCTGGACCACATAACACACTTTAACAAATTTAAAAGAATAGAATACTACAATGGATTTAAACTAGAAATCAATTACAGAAAGATGAAATTCCCCAAATATATGGAGATTAAACAATGCACTTCTAAATAGCACATGAGTCAAAGAAGAAATCTCAAGATAAATTTAAAAATATTTTGAAATAAATGAAAATGAAAACACAACTTATAACTTGTGGGATGCTGAGAAAGGAATGCTTAGAGAAAAAATTATATCATTAGTATATTAGAAAAGAAGAAAGATACAAAACTCATCATGCAAATTTCCACCTTAGGAACTTAGAGAAAGATGAACAACTTAAGCCTAAAGTAAGTAGAGATTTTTTTTAATATTTCATTTTTGTGAAAATGTATAAGATTAGGATTACTAAAATTTTACCTATTTTTTAAAGAAAAATTAGAATAAGAACATTTAAACAGTACATGTGAAAGTCTATTTTTAAAAAGAAATATATCTCTAAATATTATCTTCATAACCAACTAGTTCCATGTATAAAAATCTACATCTGAAATGTTTAATATTAATGATTATTTCTGTGCAATAAAATCTGGAGTGGTTTTCTTTAAGTTTATGTAGGGTTTTTTTTAACATCTTGAATATATCATAAACAGATTATTACCTTGAAAAATACCAAAAATAAGAATTTGCTTAAGTATCTAGTTTCTGGTAACAGGGGTAAACAACCCAAATTAGTTTGACTCATTTGAGTAACTTGATTTCAAAAGTATCAAAGAAGTGTGTGTAGTTCCCTAAATCGAGGATTTGCACATCTTTTTTTCCATTCTTATTCAGCTTTGTGGCTATTTAAATTTTCAAAACACAGAGTGTTGAAAGTAAATGTCAATTCTAAAACGTTTCATTTGGGAAAGCTGTGAAATAAACAGAAATGTTTTGACTGGCATGACATAAAGGATGAAATATGGCCTAGAAATTAAACCCCTCGTTTGCTCTTCTATGATTCTTTCTCAAAAATTAGCAAGTACCTTTGAAAAGCCCACAATAATGCCTAGTGCTTTATATTTGTTAATTTGCTGTTATGTGTTTCAGGGTCAGAAACTATAGGAGCTTCTAAAGGGAAATATTCACCACTGTCACCCCTGTTTTCACTATGTCTAATAGGCTAAAATTTATAATTTTAATATAATTAAAAATCATTCAGAATAGTATATGTTTCACTCATTTGATCTAAAGAAAATGAAACCACCCTCAAATTTATGGCTACTTTGTGCCTCAGAATGCAGTTAACATCTAAATGAGTAAATTCATGTAATTATCTTCTAAATTTCAACATTTCTCAGTTCTAAATAAGCTTGATTATTTCATTTATAGAATTAATTCCTATTGAATATGCTACATGTTAGACGTGCCAGCCTAAAGGGTTAGAACAGTAATATTCTGAGTCTAGGGCCAAGTTTCTGCCCTGTTGCATAATCTTTCATTTGCTATGGGAGGTAGTATATTTTGCATAAAGAATATGGGCTGTTAAGTCTGACAGAGCGGCTTTAAATTTCAGCTATGCCTCTTATTAACACTATGAGTTTGGGCAAATTAATACCACTGAACTTCAGTTTTCTCCTTTATAAATAGGAATAATGGTAATATTTCATTTCCTGTTTGATGCAAGAGTTAAGTGATACAAAGATATATTTTTATCACATCAATTGCAAAATGCCCTCATTCCACTATACCAGAGTACATGTGTCAACTTAAGCTATGACACAATACTTTCTGATCACTTATTTCATACTTAGAGTAATTTTTAAAAGTAATTTAATATTTACTGTATATTTTTATGTACACAGTGATAAAGAGCTAAGCAAATTGATTATTCTTATATCATCTTCATACTCAGTGTCCAACTCCCCTGAGTTTTTTAACTTGTCATTGTCAATATGCATTTTCCTAGACATTTTCTGTCATAAAACACACTAAGCAGCATTTCTCAACCTGCTTTTCTATTGTCTCCAAGATTTCCTTCCAAGATGATGACCTCCATTTGCATAATTTCTTTATTTTAAAGCAATTTTAGACTTAGAAATAAGTTTCAAAGTAGCACTGAGCATTTCCATGTAATTTCACCCGACTCTTCCCAAAGTTATGGCATATAACCATTGTATAATTCTCAAAACTTAGAAATTAATATTGATAGAATACTATCAACCAAACTGCAAACTTTATTGAATTTCACCAGTTTTCCCATGAATGTCTCTTTCTGTTTCAGATCAAATCAGGGGACTCCCATTGCATCGAGTTGCCACTGTCACTGTAATAATCCTCTTCAGTGTGTTATAGTTCCTCAGTCCTTCCTAGTATTTCATGCCCTGGGAACCTTTGAAGAGTCAAGGCCAGATATCGTGTGTTTGTCTGATCTTTTCTCATGATAGAGGTTATGAATAATTGGGTAGGATACCATGTTCATTTTCTATTTCTGCTATGAAATATTACCACAAACCAACTGACCTAAAGCAAAAGTTTATCATCTCACTCCTCTATAGAAAATCAGCCAAGGGACTTCCTTGATGGCGCAGTGGTTGAGAGTCTGCCTGCCAATGCAGGAGACACGGGTTCGATCCCTGGTCTGGGAGGATCCCACATGCCATGGAGCAACTGAGCCATGTGCCACAACTACTGAGCCTGTTCTCTAGAGCCCGTGAGCCACAACTACTGAGCCCGCGTGCCACAACTACTGAAGCCTGTGTGCCCTAGAGCCCAAATGCCGCAACTACTGAGCCCACATGCCACAACAACTGAAGCCCACATGCCTAGAGCCCCGTGCCCCGCAACAAGAGAAGACATGGCAATAAGAAGCCTGTGCACCTCAAAAAAGAGTAGCCCCCACTCACTGCAAATAGAGAAAAGCCCATGCACAGCAACGAAGACCCAACGCAGCCAAAAATAAATAAAATTTACAAAACAACAGAAAATCAGCCGAGCCAATCTTGGAGACGATAGAGGAGCAGAAATTCAAGTTGGCTCCGCTGATTTTTTCTGCTCTAGATTTCACAGGTTGAAATCAAGATGTTGGCAGAGCTGCTTTCCTTACTGGAGGTTTTGAGAAAGTCTACTTCTAACCTTATTTAGGTGGTTTTCTGAATTCAGGTCCCATTTCCTTCCTGGCTGTCAGCCAGAGTTGGTTTTGGCTTGTAGAGGCAGTTTATATTCCTTCGGTTGTCCCCCTTTCTCCACTCTTAAACCAGCAACTGGGGGAATCGAGTCCTTCTCATTCTTTAAATCTCTCTAAAGAGATACTTAATAGCTGAACTAACTTTTAGAAACAGTATTTTAGCTATAGAGCGAAAGACAAAATGAGGGTATAGCAACAATGAATTTAGTTGGTAAATTTGTTTCTCGCAGGGTATGGGTTAACAATTCTTCAACCCTAGGGTTGAACAAACAATAAATATATTGTAGATAATGAGAGCCAGATACCTCACTGTTGGATAAAGATGGCACACCATTAGCAATAGGCAATACCTTGGACCAGACCTTAGTTTCTAAATACCATTTTCAAGTCTATATACTTTAATAATTTTTAATATCATTATAATTTATCAATGGAAGGTTTTCAGGCAACAACTGTACCCATTTCTTTCTCAAATTATCTTTAAATTATTTGACATTTAAATGTCAAATTGAACATTTACAGTAGCGCAATGCATATACTCAATTGTTTTGGAAACAAACATCTGTGACCAAGTCCCCACATGCACAGTAAAAGCAATTACACTGCAACTGCTTTCTGGTCAATAATTGTAAAATACTGTCAACTGTATGATGCATCCTCATTTCAGAGGTGAAAAATGTGAACTAAAAATGTGACTTAGAATGAATGAAATACTGTAAATATAAAATGTGTGTGACATACTAGTCAATTAAGTCTGGATGGATCACCAACTTAAACTTGGTTCCCTCTTTTTACTCAAAGACTAAAAAATCTTACCTAATTTCACATTGAAATTACATCCCCATTGCAACCCCTTTACCTCACATCACTGACAAAAAAAATTATAACTGTCAACCAGCATAAATGTATACCCAAAGAAATCTGGTTTTCCCAACAATTGAAACATTGATAAACATATGAATATATTTCAATGTAGACTAAAATAAAATTGTATGAATGGGTAATTCACTATGCTGAGATTATGTATGCACATATATTCACACATGCACACCCACAAATAATTTGTATCCATGACAGTTAAATCAGCTTTAATATTGGAAGATGTCATAAGAGATACTCAAAATTTAAGCCCTTTAAAATTTAGATTCTAAATTGTGCCCATTCATTTAAAAAATGTCTCCTTAAATCACTATCATTAAATTACTTCTCTGTAAAATTGGTTTTAAAATCTAATACATTTTTATTCATGTTATAAATCTTTCAGCATGGGTTCTTTTGGGGTTCAATTTGTTGATTTTAGTACATAATGTTCTCACATTGGATGAGGAGTTAATTAATAGTTTGTGCCACATTTCTGTCACAGATAAATTCTAAGAATGATGTATTTGATTGAATGGAAATTCATAACCTCGTACAAAAGCACACAATAACTTCAACTAGAATTAAGCCTCACCACATATGGTTCCTTACCATTATCAACAACGACTACAGGATGAACAAATGATTACTTGACAGTCATTCTGACTCTAGGAAAAAAGAATCATTTGAAAACACTTTAAGAACTATAGAATTAATTTAAAATATTATGGCTTATGGTTATGTAGACACTTGATTTTTCACAATTTACTGATCTTCTCATAACACTGTTTCTCTTTCATATCTAAGTTACTCGCTCAAAATCATTTGGAATGCTATTACTATTGCCCTAGAAGAAGGTATTTCTAAAAGTCAAATAGTCTGTCTTTGGGTAGCAAATAAGCTTTGGAACTGTTGGTACCTGATAAAATATTATTATCATCTTTTTAATTTTATAAAATAAGTTTATTATCAGGGTAGATAAACAAGACAATTCTAATTCATTTAAAGGCAGTAGTACAGAAGAACAAACACATACTTTGGTATCAGAAGCCCCCAGTCATATTTCCATATGTGACTTCCTAGCCATACAGTCTTCAACATGTTATTTAACTATTTCCTTAGTTTCCTGATCTATAAAATAGGAAAAATAGTAACACACCATAGCACTGCTGTGATCATTATGTTCACGTATATAAAGTTCCTGATATAACAATGCTCAATAAGTAGTATTTCATGGATTCAAATGATTTATAATTCATACATATAAAAGAATTTCTTTTCACATTTGTCTATTAAGCATTTCAATGAAAGATTAAAACAGACTTATTTGTAAATTATTTATACGTACACTAGGTAGTTTCCATTGAATTCTATTTTATTCTAATATTTAACTTTTTGTATATAATCTACTGCTCCAATGAATGTAAGAGCACCTTAACGGTAGAGACATTCTTTAATATTCTTGCCCACCTTGGCACCAGTCTTTTTGATAAAAGTCCTGAAGAGCTTAAAAATAAACTCTAATAAAAACCGAAATCAAATCAACAAAAAATACTTGAAGTGTTACAACCAGTAGAGATTTTCAAGACTAGCATACAAAATCTTTCCATAATACAATTTACTTTTATCTTTGCAATTAGGTGGCTGTTTTTCCCTTAGACAATGAGGAAGATCTTTTTCTGCCAAACTAGATTGCGGTGGCTTCACTGCACTGCAAGCATCGTGTTCTTTCACTAGAAACCTAACAGATAGTCACAACAGATACGTGGATGTAGAGAGCTCTCAGACCTCAGAAACATGTATGCAACTTGTGACAAATTACAGTGTTATCTGAAGTAGGTTTTTTTTTATAAGTCTAACCTATAGACAATTTCTGATGAAGAAGCCAGTAATTCTCTACAGTGAAAACTAAGAGCCATGGCACATAGAAGCAATTATTTTGCTGCCAAATACAGGAATAGATCAGTGAACAAAGTAGAATTTTGACAATAAGTGAAAAAGGAAAATATACTAAAACAAGTCACTTAATTACCCCAGCAAAGAATTTCATCCATATTTACTAAGAAAAGATGGAAAATTAAAACAGCATTTGCAGTTTCTTTTATGTACAAATAATAATTGTGCATTTCACTCCTGAGTTAAGTCATTCTCAAGTTCATCTGTTGCTTTATTTATAACATTTTGGGTTCAATTTCATTGAATGCAATTTTTAAATCCACTTCCTAAATCCCATGCAAAGTGTACCCCATATGATAGAGTCAGGATCTAGGTTTTTTGGAATGACAGATCAGGTAAGCAGCATTCGATGTAGAATTTTCTTTCTCTTGTTTGGCTACATAATATACTACACAAATGTGTGACATTGCTTATAGAAAGTGATTAAGTTTTATCAGATTTAATAGATATGCACATAAACCCAACCAGTTACATAAAAACTTTCCTTTTTCCTTTCATTTTACACCATCCTAGTCTGTTTATATTTTCTAAGTACATGCATAGACTATTCCCCTCTTTTCTGAGAGGTCAACAGAGAATCATCTGGTTAGTGGAATTATGGACCATATTTCTACACACTTGTCTCTAAATCCTATTAAATGATATTTTGAAAATAAAACACCAGCACTTTAAAATGACATTTAGAAAATAAAACAAATATTTTAAAGGAATTTATACCAGTATATAAATACATGTATTAGTTACCATGTATATAAGAAATTTATGTAATATGCTTCAAAATAGATGCCAAATTTAAGCCTACCTCTTCAACTGTTTTCAATTGTTGAAAAGACAAATTTCATTCAAGAAACAGGTCAAGCAAAAATCTGTTTGTGTCAGCAGAAAGTCAGTTTGGTGAACTGTCAGTAAATCCCTAACAGCACAGAAGGAAAAAGCTATTTCAGTGCTGTATGCGAAAGAGCCTAAGCAGCTAAACTTCAGAGCTAGGAGCAAAGCCTACAAGGCTTGCATTTGGAAACAAACAAAACAAAACAAAAAACCCACGTATTTTGCTATACAGCAAAATGATGCCAAAACCTTTTTGCTTTGGAAACACTCCCGAGAACTAAGGAGATACACAACCAACAAATCCTCCCATTTTAGTCTGAGATTTCATTTGATACTTTAAATCAGTAAATATTAGAGCTGGAACAACCTTAGAGAGTATGTTATCCAACCTCCTCATTTTACAATAAAAAGTTCACTGGATTTGGAGTCCAAACACCCGAGTTAATTTCCTAAGCAATATTTAATGGTCGAGTTTTCTTAAGCATGCCATTTAAACTCTGAGCCTCATTTCCTATCTACAAAACAGACAAAATGATACCTACATTACAGGTTTGTAATGATAACTGTATTAGTTTTCTATTGCTGCTGTAACCAATTACCACAAACTTGGTGGCTTAAAACAAGCTTATTATCATAATTCTGGAGACCAGAAGTCTGAAAAGGGGTCACAGGAGGCTAAAATCAAGCTATTGGCAGGCCTGAGCTCCTTTTGGTGGCTCTAGGGGAGCATATGTCACCTTACCTTTCCCGGCTTCTAGAGGCTGCCCGAATTTCTTGGCTCCCGGCACCCTTCTTCCCTCTCTGCTACTGACTCACCTGCTCTTCGCTCTCTCTCTCTCTCCCTTATAAGGAATTTTGTGTACATTGGGCCCACCTGGATAAACCAGGCTACTCTCCCCATCCCAGGGTCAGCTGATTAGCAACATGAATTCTGTCATTAACCTTAATTCCACTTAACAACATACTCACAGGTTCTGGGGATTAGGACATGGGCATCTTTGAAGGGGGGAGAGTTATTTTGCCTACCATTAAAACTGCTCAAATAATACATCACAAAGTACTTTATGTGTGTATACAATTTCTGTTAGGAGAAGTAAGGAAACAATGTTTAGGTCTGCTGTTAATCAGCAGCAGAACTCACCTTGGCCCCAGGTCTCCTAAGTACCAGACCAGAATGTTATACACCACCACTTGAGGGATCTTGCAGGAAGCACGTATAGGCAAGACCATAAAAGTGGCTTAGATTCAGTAACAAACACAGGACACATATCTGCCCTCCAATACTGGAGAGACAGACAGGGAATCATGGCTTTCTGGAGCAGAACCTCATAATCATAAACTGCCGTAGGAAAAATTGCTGGGGTGGAAAAACCTAAACTCTAATTGACACATTGCTGGAGGCCGAGTGCAGACAACTCTGATAGTTAAAAATTCCAAGGGGACCCAGTCTTGGAGGTCCCACAATATTGTGAGATTCACCTAGAGAGCTCAACCAGATTCCCACAGTAAATATCAGAGAAAAATTCCTTTTTGCTTCCTGACGGGAGAGGAAAAAAGAACCCTTTTTGAACTATGCCAGAGAACTCTGTTCTTCTTAACAAGGACTACTCTCAGCAGAAACTAATTAAGCAGAGCCTAACCTGCTGGGGTATTATCAGAGCCCACCTGACCTGAGAAAAGTAAACACCAAACTCCAGTTGGTTCTAGCATTCCACAGGCAAGACAGGAAATACTCAAATCCAGCCCACACTAGCCATCCTGTTCCACCTAAGTGAGGAGAAGAAACTGAGAAACACTTTGTGTGTGTGTGTGTGTGTGTGTGTGTGTGTGTGTGTGTGTGTGTGTGTGTGTGTGTGTGTGTGTGTGTGTGTGTGTGTGTGGTACGCGGGCCTCTCACTGCTGTGGCCTCTCCCGTTGCGGAGCACAGGCTCCGGACGCGCAGGCTCAGCGGCCATGGCTCACTGGCCCAGCAGCTCCGAGGCATGTGGGATCTTCCCGGACCAGGGCACGAACCCACGTCCGCTGCATCGGCAGGTGGACTCTCAACCACTGTGCCACCAGGGAAGCCCTAAGGCTATTATTATTATTTTTTTTTGAGAAACACTTTTGAAGTTCTCAGTCCAGAGGCATAGGCTTCCTGAAAGACTGAGACCTAATCTTAGAACTATAGGATAAGTCCCTTACACTCACACCTCACCACCACATATTTAAGGCCTATTTACAGCAGTGTCTTTTACTTAGTCTATCATGTCCAGCTATCAAGAAAAAAGTGTAAGGTATACCAAAAGACAAAAACACAATTTGAAGAGACAAAGCAAGCATCAGAACCATATATGGCAGAGATGTTGGAATTATCAGAACAGGAATTTAAAACATCTGTGATTAATATGCTAAAGGCTCTAATGGATAAAGGAGAAAAAATAAGAGAACAGATGGATAATGTAAGCTAAAAGATGGAAATTCTATGAAAGAACCAAAAACAAATGCTAGATAAAAAACACTGTAACAGAGAAGAAGAATACATTCGATGGGCTTATTAATAGACTGGTCAGGCTGAGGATATATCAATAGAATCCTCAAAAACTAAATAGCAAAGGGAACAAAGATGAAAGACAAAGAACAGAATATCCAAGGACTATGGGACAACTACAAAAAGTGTAACATATGCATAATGGAAATACCAGAAGGAGAATAAAAGAGCGAAAGGAATGAAAGAACTATTTGAAACAATAATGACTGAGAATTTTCCCAAATTAATGCCAGGCACTAAACCATAGATCCAGGAAGCTGAGAGAATATCAAGCATGATAAATCCCAATAAAGTAAATCTAGGCATGTCATTTTCACACTACAGAAAATCAAAGACAAAGAAAAAAGTCCTGAAAAATGTTACAGGAAAAAAAAAACCTTACTTATAGAGGAACAAATATAAAAATTATGTCTGGCTTCTGCTCAGAAAACATATCAGTAATAAAGTGGAGCGAAATATTTAAAGTGCTCAGAGAAAAAAATCCACCAATCTAGAATTCCATACAAAATTATCCTTCAAAAGTGAAGAAATTAACACTTTCTCAGACAAACAAAAATTATTGCCAGTCAACCTGCCTTGAAAGAAATGGTAAAAGGAGTTCTTTAGAGACAAGGAAAATTATATAGATCAGAAACTCAGATCTACATAGATAAAGGAAGAACATCAAAGATGGAATAAGTGAAAGTAAAATAAAAATTTTTATTTTTCTTATTCTTAATTGATCTAAGGGATAATAGTTTGTTTAAAAGAATAGCAACAATGTATTTGACTTTATATTATAAATGTATATATACACATATATAAGTGAAATGAATGACAGCAATGATATAAGGGATGGAAGGAGGAATTAAAATTATTTTGTTATTATAACATACTCACACTACCTGTGAAATCATATAGTATAATTTAAAAGCGGACTTGGATTAGTTGTAAATGAATATTGAAAACTCTAGGGCAACCACTTAAGCAGGAGGGGAAGAACTGATATGCTAAGTGTTATGAATCTGTGAAACTAACACTTGTCAAGTGGTGCACAGGGTGCCAGATGGTGAGCCACGGTTCAACAATAGACTGCAAGAGAAAGTGAAATAGAGGAATTAATTACTCATGGGTCTTGGAGGAAGTACCTGACAAATCTCGAGGGACCACAGGGAGAGGTCAAGAAAGAGTGCAGACAGAGGGAGAGACAGACCTGGGGCACATGCTTTTATTAGGGTATGTGAGTGGAGCAGTTTGGGGTTCCCACACTAAGGCTTGTATTAGTCAATTCAAAGCAAAAGAGTGGTATTTTGGTAAGCCCTGTGGAGGTCTTATACAAGAGGTATATAAGGGGAAGGTATTAGGAGGCAGAGGAGACTGTTGATCACAAGGGCTATTGGGGAAATCATATCAGGAACTTAACATTTACTTGTGACTCTGCAGCTGTTATTAAGAGCATGTACAATACTTGCATGAAGGGCTAGTGTCAGTTTAAGGTCACTGCAGGCTGCTTGACCAAACAGAATAGATGCCAAGGAAGCAATGCCATGGAGAAGCTTAACTAAACCCTCAACACTAAAGAAGAATAGAAAATGGAATAATATAAAATGCTTACTTTAAGTCACAAAAGGCAGAAAAAGAGGAGAAGACAAAATTAGGAACAAAGAACAAGGGCCACAAATAGAACATACTAACGAATATGGTAGATATTAATCCAACAATATCAAGAATCAGTTTAAATGTCAATGGTCTGAATGTACCAATTAAATGATGAAGATTGTCAGGGTGGATTAAAAATATGACTCAACTATATTTTCTCTACAAGAAAACCATTTTAAATATAAAGACACATATAGATTATAAGTAACTGGAAGGAGGGTAACATACTATGATAACACTAATCAAAAGAAAACAGGAATAGCTATTTTAACTTCAGACACAGAAGACTTCAGAGTAAGGAAAGTTTTCAGAAATAATGAAAAACGTTACATAATGATAAAGGAGTCAGTTCTCCAAGAAGACATAACAATTCTTAATGTGTATGTGACTAACACAGCATCACACTATGTGAGGCAAAAAAATGATAGACCTGAAAAGAGAAATAGATGAATCTGCTATCATACTTGGAAACTTCAATAATCCTCTCTCAGAAATGGACAGATTCAGCAGGTAGAAAATCAGTAAGAATGTGGTTGAACTCAACAACACCATCAATAAACTAGATATAATTGACACCTATAAACCACTTCATCCAACAACAGCAGAATATGCATTTTTGGCAAAACCTCATGGTACATTTGCCAAGATAAACCACATTCTGGGTCATAAACATACCTTAACAAATTTAAAAGAATAGAAATCATACAATGTCTGCTCTCAGACTATAGTGGAATGAAATAGAAATCAATAACAGAAAGATAACTATATAAATCCAAAATAAATAGATATTAAATATGATACTTCTAAATACATATGAATCAAAGAAGAAATCTCAAGAGAAATTTTAAAATATTTGAACTAAATGAAAATAAAAGCACAAGTTATCAAAATTTGTGGGATGCAGAGAAAGCAGTACTTCAAAGAAAATTTATAGTGTTTAATGTACATATTAGAAAAGAAGAAAGAACTAAAATCAATAATCTAAGTTTCCACCTTAAGAAGCTAGAAAAATGTGAGAAAATTTTATCCAAAGTAAGTAGGACAAAAGAAATAATAAGAATTATAGCAGAAATCAGTGAAATCGAAAGAGGAAATCAATACAACCAAAAGCTGGTTCTTTGAAAAGATCAATAAAATCTATAAGCCTCTAGCCAGGTTAGTTAAGAAAAAAAGAGATGATATAGATGATATTTAGGTAAGACTTTGGACTTTAGATTTTAGAATTGATGCTGGAATGAATTTAGACTTTAGGAGGTATTTGGATGGAATGAATGTATTTGGCATGGTTGAAGGACATGAATTCTGCATATCCAGAGGTGGAATATTATGGACTGCATGTTTGCCCCTCTCCATTCATATGCTGAAACCCTAATTCCCAGTGTGATGGTATTTGGAAATGGGGTCTCTGGGAGATAATTAGGTCATGAGGGTGGAGCCCTTATTATAGACTTAGTGTCTTTATAATAAGGACAGGAAAGAGCTTCCTCTCTCTCTCTCTCTCTGGATGCCTCATCTGTTCCTTACTCTTTCCCTGCACTACCTCTCCCCTCTGCCAAGTAAAGACACAGTAAGTAGGCAGCTCTCTACAAGCCAGGAGCCCAAACCTCACCAGACAGCAGACTTTCCAGTGCCTTGATCCTGGACTTCCCACCCATCAGATCTGTGAGAAATAAATGTTTGTTGTCTAAGCCACCTAGTCTATGGTATTTTTATTATAGAAGCCAGAAATGGCTAAGACAGAAAGTAATACCACTTTCTTTCCAATTCTGAGTAGTTCTATATAGTCAAAGATTTGAATTGTTGTAGGTAATATAAGTTGGATCACTCAACACAGATTTCAGTTCCTTTATTTTTATCTTTTTCTTACCTGCTCCAGTGACTGGAAAAGTAAAACATATTTGCCTATGTTGCTAGATGGGGCAGAACATCAGCATTTTTCCCATAAGCCATAAGTAGGAGTACACAAGTACCATATTTTCTTTTTACTTCCTTCTAACTTCCTGGAATATATGTTATACCTGTAGCATAGCAGTTGTCACTAAGGATGATGGAGCAGAAAGAGAGAAAGCTCTTGGTTCCTTCACGGAAGTTTTCGGTTGCTATACTGCTTCTGGACTACCTACTTCTAGACTACTCTCATGCAAGAAAAAAATTAAGCCTCTTATTTACCTAAGTTCCTATAGTAGAGGTTACTGCAACCCACAGAAGAATTTTATCCTAATTGATGTACAGATCAGGGAAAAATTATACTTCTACTCCAGAGGCCTTTATGGATGTCTTTCTCCAAAGGCTTTTATGGATTCCTCGGTATGTGATTAAAGAATTGTTACCATTCTTCCTTTGTATTTTGTAACTTTGGAATAATGCTAGTATCAGTTGGCTTTATGTTTCATTTACCCGAAAAGATCCTCATAAAGCTGTGTGCCTTTGAAGAGTAAAGAGAGTGCAATATTTACATTCTCTATTATGCTTAGGACAGTATTTTTCCTTAAGTAAATGTACAAATATATTTTATTTGAATTGAAGAATAAAGTAGAAAACCATAGTAAAAGAATAGATATGAAAAAGAATGTAAAAATATATATATTTATATATATATGTATAACTGAATCACTTTACTGTACACCCAAAACTAACACAACATTGTAAATCAACTGTATTTCAATAAAATTTTTTTAAAAAGAAAAAGAATACTTTATGAAAATAAGTTTATTTTTCCTTAATGATAAAAAAATACTTCATTTTAGGCAATTAAAATAAGACAAGGAATAAAAAATATTTGAACCATATTATTTGTTTTTCATTTTATCTCAGAAATGCAAGTATGATTTAAAAGTCTATGTATTTACCAAGAGAACATAGTTGTTGGTTTAGCCTAATGCATCAGCACTTTCTAGCAACTATTAATTTTCTGGAAATGTCTTATGTCTCAATCATTATTGCTTAATTAAAATAGTTAACTTTAAAAGATGACAGACGTACCAAAATTCTTTTGAGCTTGAAATATTTTTCTATTGTTTTAATACAGAAAATGTTGCATTGGGACAAAAAGTGGCAATAGGTAAAACTAACTTTGTAACTGACAGCTGAATTGAGTGCAAGAAATACAAAGGAGGCCAGCACAATGACGTAACTTTTAAAATTAATCGTCCTCTTTCATTTAGTTTTCGGTCTAAAATATGGGGCATGGAGAATTTTGCAACAATTTGGGCCAGAGTCAAGCAACTCTCTCAGTAACATTCATTAATTGTGTATATCATTACCATCATTTATTAAAGAATTGTTCCCAAAATTCAGCAGGAAAGTTAATTGCATTCTTGACCTCCAATTTCTACCTGCTTTCCATTGGTTATCACTGTGAGTGAGGAAAATTGAGAGGCAATTCATAGGAATTTATAAGTAATGTGAATATTTACTGTTACCTTCCCTTTCACTCACCAAGATTTAGACTGACATAATTACCTTTGTTTCCAGAGTAAAAAGGACCCCAAAACATTTTCAGAGTCATCTCCTATGAAGTTTCCTTTATAGATGCAAGGGGCTTGAATATTCTGTTCTCAGTTGAAAAGAATATTGCATTAGACATAGAAAAAACTCTCAAGAAATAGCAGAGAACTGTAGTATATTCAGTACTTCATCCCTTCAACTAATGATGTTAATTTTAAATTAGCTGACCATTTACCTTGGTAGACACAAGTATGATTCAGGCAGAGAATCCTCTAGAGGCAATATAGTTTGAATTCTTTTTTTTTTTTTTAAGGTGAGGAAATTATATGGAAAAATCATTTTTTGTCTGAATGATTTTAATTCATTCAGAGACTACAGTTTGCAGAATTACACTGACACTAAGTTACTGAATTTCCATGACAATAAAATGTTTAAATTCCACAGTTATGGTTCTCATGTTAATTATATTTTGAGATCAAAGAGGATCTGAAGAGAACCACTGAGTACCTTCACTTTATGAAAATTCTAGCCATTTTATAATACTTAAAGATACTATGAACTCTCTGGTTACATACTGTCAACATTATATTTATTGGATAACAAATTGATATATCTTAGTCCAGTTCCAATGAAAGCCAAATTGGAACACAGGGTTCAAACGTTTTGGAACAATGTCCTTGCTCTTTGCTTAGGGCTGGAACTCGGTCCTCTGACCTTTCATGACCTAAAGGAATTGGCTTATGATTATTTGATTATGGAGGCTAAAATGTCCCAAGATCTGCAGCAAGCTGAACATCCCGGAGAGCTGATGGCATGATTTCAGCTAGAGTCTGAAGACCTAAGAACTAGAAATTTGGTGATGTAAGTTCCAGCCTGAGGGCCATCAGGTTTGAGACCCAAGAAGAACGAATGTTTCAGGTTGAGGCCAAAGGCAGGAAAAGACTAGAGTCCCAATTCAAGTAGTCAGGCAGGAGGAGTTTCCTCTTATTCAATATTTTTCTTATATTCAAGTCTTCAGTTGATTGGATGAAGCCCACCCATATTTGGGAGGGCAATCTGCTTTATTCAGTCTACCAATTAAAATTAATTAATCTCATCCAGAAACATTCTCACAGATGGACATTCCCAGAATAATGTTTAACCAAGTGTCTGGGCACCCCAAGGCCTAGTCAAGTAGACACATAAAATTAACCATCACAGGGATCTACTGCCTACACCAAGAAAAGAAAAGAAAATCTGAAGACTGAGTTAAGAAAATCTGAAAACTGATGAACCATGGTTTCATCAACTGATTTTTTTTTTAACGTTAGTTGTTAGGATGACTAATACAGATAAACTTGTTATATTTAAATTCTATACTGTCAAAGAGAAATTGTACTGAACACTTGTTAAAAAATGGTAAGGAAGACTTTATTCAAGAATATTATAATATGGGTCAAGATTATTGCCATAGGGGAGAAAGACTGAACTCAACTCAAGGCAAAGAGTTTTTAAGTACTGATGTGAGTTAGTGGAAAAGTCCTAGAGGACATGAGAAGGGAGGTTGTTCAGTGTGATTAGGCCATCTCTGCTAATTGGTACTTAAAGAAATTAGGCTCATACCTTCCAATAGAGACTGGGAGACAGGGTCCCTATCCTTCTTTGTAATTATATTTCAAAGGGATGGCTCCCAAATTCGTGAGAAAGACATTCCTAGGATGCAAAATTTGCAAGAGGCTGGGAGAAAATTTACACCTCAAAAAGGCAGAAAAGGAATTTACAATTGCAAGTTTTCCAAAGTACATGCTCTAAGAAAAGGGAGGTCAGGGGCCTATAGTCTGACAAGCAGAGGCTCATCTTTGCAGGCAAACAGCTGGAAGATGGCTGCACTCTTTCTGATTACAACATCCAGAAAGAGTCTACCCTGCACCTGGTCCTCCATCTGAGGGGTGGTATGCAGATCTTCGTGAAGACCCTGACTGGCAAGACCGTCACCCTGGAGGTGGAGTCCAGTGACACCATCGAGAACGTGAAGGCCAAGATCCAGGATAAGAAGGCATCCCCCCTGACCAGCAGAGGCTCATCTTTGCAGGCAAACACCTGGAAGACGGCCACACTCTTTCTGATTACAACATCTAGAAAGAGTCGACAATGCACCTGGTCCTCCATCTGAGGGGTGGCTGTTAATTATTCAGTCTTGCATTCATAATACCCAATGATGGCATCACTCTGCACTCTAGCCATTTGCCCCAGTTTAAGATTAGAAATGACCAGTTTCAGTAATAGCTGAACCTGTTCAAAATGTTAATAAAGGTTTTGTGGCATTGTAAAAAAAAAAAAAAAAAAAAAGAAAGAAACCTGTATAAAGTTTAGTCAACCTCAGGGGAACATTAAGGATGCCTTGGTCAATGCCAAAACGTAAAACTCTCTAGCTTATCATTAAAAGAAAAAATTGGGGGTGAAGAGATATGGTATGTCATTGCTAAATGCATACACTGCAGGATTATTTGTAAAAACTAAGAATTTTTATACTTAATTCACTCATTTTTTTGCCACCAAATATTTAAAATTTGCCTGTTATGTGTCAACCAATGGTAGTATATACACTGCAGTGTGCTTTGAATACATATGAGATATTACTAATTAGCTGAAGCAAGTGATACCAGATTACTAGGTAATAACATTAAGTTTACTAGCATCCAGGGGACTTTTACAGCCACAAGCAGATGGAAGAGTTTTTAATCCACATTGAATAAAATTGACAGATAAAATGTTTACCTATTCCCTCTTGCTCTTGCTTCTTCTTCATTATTGCACTTGCTTTCCCAAAAATTTTCTCCAGAAGATCTACATACTCAATGTTAATATTTCCCATTATATTCTTAAAATTAGGAATAGCAGGTAAATTAAATGCATTGTGCTCTAAACAGAAGACAATATAATGATGCTCTAGTGTTTGTTTTTTTTAAACTTTAATATAGGTGATGATTCTGAGAAACAAATCTAGGGACTAAATATTTTGTATTCAACAGTATATTCTATATTATACAATAAATATGCAATAGTATAATTACATATAATAACATATCAAATTTAAGTTTCTTAAAATGTTAAATAATTGTGTAAATTATATGCTATATTTCATCTCTTTTGTATTGTCCAGAAATATCCTAGTTTGTTTCTCTAATTAGCAATACTTTAGCTCATATCCTTTGACCAACTCTAATTGTACTTCTATTCCATTTCTTTCACTGAATAATTTATTCAGCAAATATTTATTAAACACCAAGTACATATCAGGCATTGTGATAATTACTGAAAATACATAGAGAAATTAGTACACTCAATGAGTTCTCATTATAATTTTCAAATAATTATTGTATAATATAACAATTGCTCTAAGAGATTTTTTTTTAAATGTAATATAATCACAGAAAGCAAAGTGACTAGGCCTGAGGAAGACGGAAATTTTCACAGAGAAAGGGATATTTGATTTAATTACTTAAGACAGAGTGGAAGTTTCTTTGTTATCTTCTGGTATCCAGTAGGGGGAAAATGCATTATAAATGCACAGTGGTAAACGATAAGGCTTCTCCAGTTTGTGAGAGATGCTTATTCAGGAGAATAAATAAGTAAGGGCTAGAAAAGATAAACTGTAAGCACAAATGTAGGCTTATATTACTAAATGTCTTATTATGGAAAAATTATTTTTTCTGATGATACGACAAAGGAATATTCAAAAAAATGTATAAGATTTTTTGATAAAGCAATAAATGCTCAACCTGCATATAATTCTTAAAAATACTTACTTAGGATCTCTTTTACATCAAAAATCATGGCATATTTTAATGACACTCAAGGGTAACAAAATCCAGATAAGTTTTAAAATATTTGGTTAAATAAATTCCAGAAATAAGCTATCACTGCTTATATCATGATTATTTTCATGTGATTACAAGATATTCATGTAAACATTGAGTGGGAAATTATCCAGCTATCCAGCTAAATCTTGTATGTGTATAAATTATGCATTTTGAACATATCTTATATATAACACATATAATATGAGCATTAACTTAATTAATCAAAAAAATTAAGAAATTTTAAAATATCTCAATGTGTAAAAACTAAAAATCCCTAGGAAAAAAATGTCAATGAATCATTAAAGAGAGTAATAAATAAGAGTCTCAAATCTAAATGAAAATTGTTGACTATAAATGGAAACATAAAACAATTAATAAATAGAAAAGCAATAAACAAATAGAAACATCAGATCAAAAAATTATCAAGCATTAATCAAAGTGGAAAAGCATGCTACAAAATATGCATTCCAACTGTTATCTCTACAAAGCAAAATATTGACAACAATAAACACTTTGAATACATACAATACTAAATCATTCATAACTATTAAAATCTGTTAGAATATATGATACACTGGCTACATCTAGTTATTCTATTATATAATGGAAGAATTGTGAAAGCTGTAGTATTTCTGTTTTCATTTAAATAGAACTTTGGCAAAACTATGTGAATTCATAGAGTTGTTAATACCAGTGAAATGGAATATGTCTCTGAAACTTTAGGAAAAAAAATATCCCAGTAAACAGATACTCATAACTTCAAACATCTGAGTTTTGCAGTGTAAAGGAATAATTTCATCCAAACATTAAATCATAATTTAGAAATGTAGAAGACTATTCATACATTTATCATATTTCAATAAGATAATGCATTCACATAGGAATGGGGTAATCTACTCCCTCAGTTAAATAGTGCCTGCTTTAAAAATTAACAAATTTAAAGTTTTATTTTATGGGTCAATAAAAGATCATACACTAGATAAGGTATAATTAAGAAAATAAGACATAAATGGCATACTAATAGCCATCATTTAGTTTATAAAAGCCTTTTGACAGTTGTCAAGATGTTAGTTAAAATTAAAAATCATTCATCAGCTTAATTTATCATGACTTTATCAACTTAGTTTTCCAGGCTATTAAAGGTGCATTTCTCTTGTACTAAATTTTTCTGCAATTATACTACTGGCTACTAATTTAAAGAGCATTGAGATAAGCATTGCTTAGATTTTAGTTAGATAATACATTAGACTGGTTATTGCAGTGAGTATCCAGCCAACAGCATATATAATAAAACAGTTGTGGTAGTGGTAAATATATACAACACTATATAATTATACATATATAATATATAGGTATATGTGTACTATATAATAGTATAATAACATATATTAATATTATATAACATAATATTTGTGGTATATGCACACATATATATTATCATTACTAATTACAATAATGATAATGATCACATAAATAATAGCTTAATACATACCTTATTATAGTATTATTTTGTATTGTATTATTTTATATTAACATATAAAATAATTTTAATACTACTACTACTAATAACACTAATGAAAAAACATGTTATCAGGGATGAAAACAAAGTCTGTTCTTAATAACAGAAACTCTGATATCACTCCAATGTGAGGTAAATCTCCAATTTTGGGGCCTTGGTACAGAGGAGATTTTTTTAAGTGTCTCTGATTTTCCAACAAGAAACCACAAAGAAAGGTAAAGTAGCTTCTATATTGTGAATCATAAAATATTATTATGATTTCCTCTTCTGGAAATCAAACAACTCTATATATCTAGGTTTCAACGAGTGAGTATATTTTAATTTTAAATGCTCTCAAAATTATCAATAGCTTTACACTCACAAATATGATCTGACAGAAAAGTTTTGATTTCCAATATTATTAAATTGTTCCCCCTAAGTAATGAAAATGAACAGAACCAATAAAAAGAGTCTCATTCTTTTAAATGAGGCATGAGTAGAGAATAAACCGGGAAGAAACAATCCCACCACTTCTGGAACAGCTATAAAAGAGCAGGACCACTTGCAAAGAGCCAACATCTCATGGATGGGAAGTGAGGAGAATGGCATAACAGGGATGATGTGCTGTCAGGGATGGGACTTCTAGAGGACACACTGTCCTTCAGATGATGCTCTGAGCCCCTTAAGAATACCTATAGGAGCTGGTTAAGTGGCCCAAAATAGAGGCCCTAAAGCAACCAATTGATGACCATCATATCTTATCAGCACCTTTCTAAGGAAGATGTTCAGATTGTAAGAAATACTTTCCCAGGACCAGGGATAGAAGCAAAGGAGTATGAGCAATTCGTATCACTTTTCTCTTTTTCATTTTTATCCATAATGCCCAAATTAGTAGGCCTCTTTTTTCTCTGTAGGGTTTGGTGTATGAAGAGTGTACAATTTATTGAAAACATCTTGGGAGACTGGATAAATGTATAATTGGTTCTCTTAAATCAATTAAAATTATATTGAATCTATTCTACAGTAGCTTGTACAAGCTAATTAACATTTCCAATCTCAGTTTCTTCAGGTGTGACATGGGCATATAAATTATATTTACTCCATGGGGTCATTATGAGGATTCAATGCTATAAAGCTAAAGTCAGCAAACTTTTTTCATGAAAAGCCAGATAGTAAATATTTTCTACTGTGTGGGCTATATAGATCCAGTCTCAGCTCCTTGATGCTGCTGTTGTAGCATGAAAGTAGCTACAGACAATATGTAAAAGAATGAGGGTGGCTGTGTTTCAATAATTATTTATAAAAGCAGGCAACAGATGAGATGTGGATTATAGACCATAGTTTGCTGACTGCTGCTATAATGCATGAAAACTATTTACCACAGATCTTGTAAAATGGTACAACACTGTCATCAAAAGTTATTATTATTATTGGATCCTAATTTAATATAGCTATTTAATTTCCATAATATTAGTTAATGGTAATTGAAAGCTCACTCTTTATTTATTCAACAAATATTTAAAGACTGTCTCTCATAAGTAAGTCATGGTGTCAGGTTATTTACATACTATATCTCCTCTGGAGTAGTCTATTGGGTGTAGTCCATAAAGGTAGGCCTACCAGAGCAGAGAGGAGTTAAGAAGTGTAGAGAATGGATCAGAGGGACAAAAGGACATTAGCAGATATATATTATATTAATTAATCATCATTAAAACAGTTAACTTGAATATTAGGCTTCTCCTTTTCTGAAGCAGAAATTGAGGCCAAAAGAAGTGTTGTACAGAAAGCCACCTAACTACTAAGTTACTATTATCTGAACTCATTGAGTCTTCAGAAAATAGAGCCCATGTTCTTATTCTTCTGCCTCTATGCTCTGCTGCCTGCCTTGAAATATGGATAAGATCTCAGAAATGCTGAACTCAGGAATCTCAGTATCTCATGTCACTCTGTGAAGGTTAAACTAGGCATATCATTGAGCATTCTCTGGGGACCCTTGAGGAGGCAGAAAAAATAGAGCCAATTAACTGAGTGGCTCAGAGTGGCTGACTGAATTCATATGTCTGTTTCCTAATATGTCCTCAAATTATTTGAACTGCTAGAATATTTATTTTAAAAAAAGAATTAATTTCTATTTCCACCAACTTGGTAAAATATGTAATAAAAAACATTCTCAGTTAAAAATATACAAATGATGTGTTAAAATTTAAAATATCATCTCAAAACATGAATAAGGAAAACAACTAGAGGACAGAGGAGATAAAGAAGCAAGATTACAAAGAGTCAAGAGAATAGACACCCAAGCAGCTATTTTCCCTGAGGGGATCTTCTAAATCTAGTTTAGAGTCTGGGTTTTAATTGACCTCAAGAGCATGGAAAGTAGGAGATAAAGCTTGGGGCTACTACAATCACAAAAATTATATAAAATATAGTTTATAACTTCAAAATTAGTAAAGGTAAAAAATGGATTGAAGCAAAGCAAAACACAGTTAAAAATCAAAAGAAATCAAGAAAGTATTAAATTGAAAAAGAAATAAAAAGTATAGACCAAACAGGAAAAAAAAACACAAATTAAGACAATGGTATATAAGCTATTCACGTACTGATGGAAAATTTATGAAAACTAGTTATGATCAGGGCATTAAAAATACAACCAAACAATTTAGAAGTTAATAATAACAATGTGAATAAAATATGCAATGGATTTAGAAATATGTATATTTTATAAAACACCTCAATTTTAAGTAATCTATGGATTAAGACATTGTAATGAAAATTATAAAATCTATAGAACAAAATCATAATGAAAATACTACCTAATAAAACCTGAGATATAGCTGAAGTGAAGTTTTAGAAGTAAATGTATATAAAGTTCAAAAACAAGCTTGGATAGTGGTTTTATTTTGCATCTGGGATTGGAAATACTGAGGTGTTAGTAGTGCTCTATTTCTTTGTCTGGGTACTGTTTACATTGGTATTTTTACTTTGTGTACAGTTGTGCATTTAGGATTTCTGCACATTTCTGTATGTGAACAAGCAAAAAGCTTAAAAAAGAAGAAAATCTCAAAGATAGCCAAGTTAGCCCTGATGATAAATCAGGCAGAGGATTTGTTCTACAAGATACTAACATAATATGAATATACAAATAATAACAGTGTGATATTTGCACATTGGCATAGAGACAAATAGACAGATGCAATAGAAGAGAGAACACAACTCCATACATATTGAAACCTGAAATTTGATAAATTGACTTGCATTATACATTATACAAAAGCATCAATTCTGGATGAATTAAGGTCTTAAGTATAGAAGCCAACACTAAAAGCTTTAAAGAAAATGTAGAATAGTTTCAGTCATTTTAGGGTGCAAAGAGAAACTTAAGTAGGATCCCAAAAGTCATAAACCATTAAGGAAAATAAATTAGCAAAGTCAACTGCATTAAATTTAAGAACATCTGTTTATTAAAAGATACCATTACATGAGTAAAAAGATAAGCCACATGCTGAGAAAAGACTTTGTAACACATATAACTGATAAAACACTAGTAACTGGAATATATAAAGAACTCCTATGAATCAATTAACAATAAACTTGAAAGACTACAACAAACATTTGATACAAGAGGAAAAAACAACAGGTTAATAAATGTATGAAAATATCCACAACCTTATCACAATTTAGAGAAGTGCACATTAAAACTACAATGAGATTCAATCTCACACCATTCCAATTGTCAAAAAATTATATATGTAATACATTTAATATACTTATATTAATATTATTGAATATTTTATATAAATATTACATGTGTATGTATATCTCCCTAATAAGTAGTGGTGAAATGTGGATCAATAGGAACACTCACGGGGCTTCCCTGGTGGCACAGTGGTTGAGAATCTGCCTGCTAATGCAGGGGACACGGGTTCGAGCCCTGGTCTGGGAGGATCCCACATGCCGCGGAGCAACTAGGCCCGTGAGCCACAACTACTGAGCCTGCGCATCTGGAGCCTGTGCTCCGCAACAAGAGAGGCCGCAATAGTGAGAAGCCCGCACACCGCGATGAAGAGTGGCCCCCGCTTGCCACTCCTACTTTCCATGCTCTTGAGGTCAATTAAAACCCAGACTCTAAACTAGAGAAAGCCCTCGCACAGAAACGAAGACCCAACACAGCAATAATTAATTAATTAATTAATTAATAGGAACACTCACGTAGTGCTGGTTGAAGTATAAATTTGTCTAACCAGTTGAGAAAACAATCTGGGATTACTTACTGAAGTTTGAATATGACAATCTTGTATGATCCTGAAATTCTTCTCCTAGGCCTAGCAATACACATTTACATGCACATTAAAGGACGGAGATATACAGATGTAGATATAGATATAGATATAAACTCATACATAACACCAGAATTTGAACAGTAAGAAGAGGTGTGTGTGTTCATGTGTGTGTGTGTTTGTGTGTGTATCCGGACAGGGGGTGGGGTGAAAATACCAAACTCAAAGCATGGAGTTAAATGGAACTCAAGATACAGAGGGAAGAAATTCCTACCTGCCTTTCTCTCTTGGCCCTACTAAAAATCTCATAGTAAGGCAGTCAGCTTTATACTTCCCAAATAGCAGTACACAGCATCCTTCTTTGAGGGAAAAAGAAAAGAACTAAAAATACTGACAGATTGAATATATATGTTTATATAAATACAATTAAAATTTATTATTTAAAATTAATCAAGTTTGACTACTCATTGTTAAAAACACAAAAACAAAGAGTGTTAATTTACACCACCCCAAACCTGAGTCTTTAGAGCTCTTCTCTATCAATTCTTCTGTTGATCACACCTATTTCCCCTAATGACTCTCATGCGATCACCATCTCCACTGGACCACACCATATACCCTAGCTACTTGCTTACAACTCCAAACTTGATAAATCCATTCAAACTTAACAAGTCAACAGAACTCTCGATTCTACAAATCTCTGATTACAACTTGTTCTTCCTTCCGGGGTCCCTAACTTTGTATGTGACACTGTCATTCTCCCTTTGCTCAGGCCCCCAAACCTGTAGCCCTCTTTGATTCCTGTCTTTCTTTCACACAACATGTCAGCAAATTCTTTGTACATCAAAAGATACTTCATAGCGTCTTCTCCCAGGCTCCTGACCTAGTCCAAGCTATCAACCTCTTTGATCTTAACTATGCACTTCCAAATTTGCAGCCAAGCACTACCTCTTGCATTCCATACATCAATTATCCATACAACAGCCAGAGTGCACTTTTAAAATATATATTTAACTAAGTCACTGCTCTGCCAAAAACCCTTTAATGGTTTCTCATGTCACCCGGAGTAAAACCCAAAGGTTTTACAAAAGTCTTCAAGGGCTCATTACACCTGGGCCCTGGCAACCTCTCCTATGACACCTTCTGCCATTTTTGTCTTTGCTCCTTTTGCCTCCTTACTGTTTCTCTAACACACACTAAGGCTTTAGCTTAGAGACTGGAGGTTTTGCTATTCCTGCTGCCTAAGCACACTTATCCACATTGTGCCCATACAGCTCTCTTCTTCACTTTATTGTCCTCTGTTCACGTGTTATCTCATCCGAGAAGCCTTCCCTACCTGAGGTTCATTATTAGCATCCATTTTCCCCCACTATCCCTTTCACTCATTCATTTATTCCATATTCATTTAAAAAATTCAAATAAAATTTGAACATCTATGGTAAATCAGTCCCACTTTTAGACATCAAGAACATAATACAACCAATCAGATATAAATTTGGAAGGATATGTGCCCGATGTCATTTCTGGAATTCAATATCAACAACAGGAAAATTCCTTTGATATGTTTAATTTTGGAAAAGAAAAATAGAAAAACACACGCACACAAAGATAAAGGGCATAAAAATATGTAAAGAAGCCAAGTTGCCACAATGCCTCTGCTGTGGCCTCATTATGCCGGCAATACTTCACCAGTCAGTGATTTAGGAAAGTCCATCCTCACTCTCACATCTCCTAAAACATGTTTCATTAGGTGGTTATCTTTATTGTTTTAATTCTAAACCTGACAAGTACGATCCCATTCTACTTTTCACAATTGTGCAATTGCTCTCCCCAGATATATTCTGCACTATTAAATTAAGCAGCCCTCCATTAGTAAAACTGATTCTCAAGCATAATTACTCAAGAGGGAAGAGAGTAGGAAATAAGAAGAGACTTAACATCACTTTCATTTCCTGAGGCAAGTGATCAGAAATCAATATGACTGAGCTTTTTTTCCTACAAACACTCACCAAAGTAAAAATAAGGCAAGACAACTTAAGTTTAAAAGTAAGTGTTCTGTCTCTTAGAAACATATTCTGCACCTGCAAAGGAAAATGCCTCACAAACAATACAATTTGACTGGTATATGTTTATTTTGTGGATTATAAATATATATGATCTACCAATAATAAATCTCTTAAGTAGTCAGAGGTGAAAATTGGAGAATAGAAAAAGTATTGTATTTCATTATAAATAAAGTAAAAACAACACAAATGTCTACTATCATTGAAAAGAAACATGAAAGGATTAATAATCATTCTTATAATCAGTCTTGTATTTATATTTATTTACTCACCTAATCTTTACTGAGCCTGTATAATGCAACTAGTGACATGTAGATATAATTATTAAATAGTTTTAAAATTGATTCTTAAAATTTCAAGTTTTATTCCTCAAGTTATACATTCATTTTCAGGATTTCTTAAAAAATGAGTAAAACAACTTATTTTGACTATTTCCTAACAGGGTCAGGGAAACTATAACACCATAAAAGAAAAACATGAGGCAGATATATGAGAAATTTAAGCAAAACAAATAAAAAATCTTGACATCTAGATAATTGAAGCAAAAGTGGTTCCTTTTTAATTTTATGCAACTTATTTAGACTTGATTACCTTAATTCCCTTTTTTTTAAGTAAAATACTTGCCATGTACAAAAATTGAGTTATGTAGTCATTTTGTTCATTTGATAAATGGAGACAAACTTAGTCTAAAAAGAGTACATTCACTTGTCTCTGAGGCAGGTCCTCTCTATTGTGTGAGCCAGACAAATCTCTACTTCACTCTGTTTTAGAATATGTTTTTCAGAACTATCATCCCCCCTTCCAGTCCTGTGCTAGGAGCCTGCTACATAAAACAATACTATAGGGAGGTGTCATCAAGAGCTGGATCTACCTAGCATTTCTACATGGACAAAAACACTACACACTCCAAGGAGTTGTTCACAATTTTCTAAGGAAGAGTAGGCAATAAGACAGAACTATAGAATATAGGCAATAAAACTTCATCCAAGTCTTCTACAGTTTATGATATGTGAAAAGATCTACCACAGTTCACCGGCTTCCTAGGTCCAACTTCTCCTACTAGTCCATTCAGAGATAAAGACATGGGTGTCATAATGATGGAGTATGGAGTAGAACAAAAACCAAAGATGTTACTTGCCTAACTAGATTTTTGTTATTCTTTCTGCTTGAGCAAGAACACTTCATTTCATTACACTCAGGCTAAGTGCAATGGTTTAAGCTTTTGCTTTTCATTAAGTGACAGATATTAGAAAAGAGTGTGCATTTAATTGTATCGTTATATTCTCCCTGTTGTATATCTAAGATGTAATCATGGAAAATTTGAAACTAATAACATACTCAATGTCTTAAAATAACTTGTAATGACAGATGATACTTCCTACTCCTAAACAAGTATAAATGAGGAATACATGAATACATCATGTGCTTTATAATCTCATGCTGTTTCCCTAATCTATCGTAACTCCAGTAGCCTTAAGTAAAAGTAAGTCATGATGCTTTTTATATTGACATAAAAAGCTTCTCACTCAAATGAAGCATGCCTACCTCAGATTTAACTACCAGACTAGGGTACTATAACTCCTAAATGATGAAAACTGCTAGTGTTTACAACAGTTAACTGCCAAAATCAATAGATGCATATTAAATTGCAGCAAATGGCTAGGGTAAATTACAACTGTGGCCATATGCTGTGGAACTTTTCTCATGGTTCAGAGTAAGCAGTTAATTGAATCAATAAGAAAAGCCAAGGGATTACAGTTAAATTTAGCAGGTAATTACTTATCACCTCACTTTAATACTATATAGCTAAGTAAATAAATACATTTTAAACTATATTATTTAAATTTTTTAGTAAGCAAATAAAAATTTTTGGAGAAACATTTCTGTTTCAAACATTGATAAGAGTTTTTAAATGTCTATGGCAGAATCAGGAATTAGCATGCTCTATTCCTGACCAGGTGATCAAGTTCTAGTCTACACATGAAAGCGTAATCTGAGAGTAGGAAGAAAGTCATCTGTGTACAATTCTAGGATCTCTTAGCAAGGCAATTTACAAATCATTTAGCAGTAAAAGGTACAGTGCTCTGTAGTAAATGGTTTTATTTCTTTCACTAAAATTAGACCTTAGACTACATAAAGCCATATGAACAAATATGTTATTATTTAACTTCTCAGTCTATAACACTTCTATGCCAATAAATATTATTGTTTTGATACCTTATGGTTATGTAAACCAAAGAATTGAAGAGAAAGGAGAAAAAAATCCCTCAATATTTGACCCACTCTCCTGTTTCTGTTAACAGGCTGTTGCCCCAAAATCATACCCCAGCCCCTCCCCAGAATGGAAACTAACTCTTCTTATCTGAAGGAGGAAGCTTCAAAAAGAAAACAAGAACTGATTAGAATGCTAGGCCCAAGATGGCCAAAGACCTGACCTCCAGTGGACCTTGAGCCTCATTACACGCTCATTGTAATACATTAGCATACTAAATGACACACCCACCAGCATCGTGACAATTGACAGTTGCCATGGCAACAACAAGAGGAACCCAAACAAGGACTGAAAAGGAGTGTTGCCTCAGTTCTGGGTCCAAACCACACCCGTTCTCGGATAAGTCATGAATATTCCTCCCTCTTTTCACTCAATTTCCTCCCTTTTACCTCCACCTTCCTATATATATGGTGTTTCAGCCCTAATCAGGTTGAGACATTGATTTTTGAACTAAGTTCCAGCTTCTCCACTCTTTGGCCATTGAATAAAACTTGTGCTGTTCCAGTCTCAGTATCGGTTTTGTTATTTATTGGCTGTGCTTATCTGAATTGGTCTCCTGGACCTCAGTGCAGGTCCAGGAGACCAATTCTGTCACAATACTAGAACCAGAGGTATTTTCTAGCTTTCATCATTCACTACAATGAGATTTGTTAACATAATACAATTATCTATGAGCGATTTTCAACATATATTGACCATATATGTGTTACATTATACTGAATAAGCACTGAATAAGTATTCTTATTTGTCACATTAATCTTTTAAGACATCTACTACTATTATTCGCATTTTCCAAATGAGGAAGGTGAAAATTAGAAAAATAAAGTACAGGCATACCTTGGAGACATTGTGGATTTGGTTCCAGACCACTGCAATAAAATGAATATCACAATAAAGTGAGTCACACAACATTTTTGGTTTCCCAGTGCATCTAAAAGTTATGTTTACACTGTGCATCTAAAAGTTATGTTTACACTATACTGTAGTCTATTAAGTGTGCGATGGCATTATGTCTAAAAAAAATGTACATACCTTAATTTAAAAATCCTTTATTGCTAAAAAAAATGCTAACTATCATCTGAACCTTCAGCAAGTCATAATTTTTTGCAATAGTAAACATCTAAGATCATGGATCACAGATGATCATAGCAAATATAATAATAATGAAGAAGTTTGAAATATTTCGAGAATTACCAAAATGTGTCACAGAGAGCATTTCCAAATGTTGTTGGAAAAATTATGCTGATAGACTTGCTCGATGCAGGGTTGCACAAACCTTCGATTTGTAAAACAACACTGTATCTCCAAAGTGCAATTTAGTAAAGTGCAATGAAACAAGGTATTCCTGGTAACTCACCCAAGGTAAAACAGCTAATAAATAGTACTGCAGGACCTAAGCCTGTCTGATTCAAAGGTGTGTCCTTAACTACTAAGCAAGAGTGATCATATCACACTGGATTCCCAGTGTTCCACTTTAGAAACTTCAAATCAGGTATTTCCAAAATTAGCTTATATTAATGTATCTCATGTTATTCCCATAGTCATTCATGCATATTTATGGTTTATGTCTGTCTTCCTCTACCAGACTAAAAACCTTTTCAAGGTGGGAAGTACATGTTACTTGTATTTTTACTAACCTCCTTCTTCTATTCTCCCTTGGGCTTAGTATTATTATTATTGGAGGAAGACATTTTCTTCTACCCTTCTAAGTTCTTTGGCTGGTCTAAGAATTAAATTGACATGAGAAAGATTAACAAGAGAAAATTAAACAAAAGTTTAACACCATGTATACATGGGAGGGACCCAAGAAAACTGAGTAACTTACCAAAATGGCCAAAGTCCTCACTTTAAATACCATCTTCAGTTAAAGACAAAAGAGTATATTGGGGGTAGTGGTTTGAGTCTTCAAACAGGAGGAAGGCAATTTACAGGGAGATGGGAAAGCAAATTTTTGATAAACAAAGGTTTGCTAGGCCTTGCAAAGACAGTGAGACCCAGAGAGTTTTCCCCACATCACCTACATTACCAGATAATTTCTAGTGATAGGTCTATCCTGAATCAGGACCTTTATCTAAATTCTTTTAGGCAATTAAGGGGGAGGTAACAAGAAAAACTGCTTGAGTCTTCTGTTTCTTAAAATAATCAGCTTAAATTAATCCTCATGCCAAATAGACACATTTGGAGGTGGCAAATTTTGCTCCCCTATACTCTAACAGTGGACAAGTCATTATACATTTTCCCAAACCCATAGAATGTATAAGACCAACAGTGAATCCTAATGTAAATTACAGACTTTGGGTGATTACCATGTGACAATGTAGGTTCATTGACTGTATCAAATGTACCACTCTGCGGTGGGTTGTTGACAGTAGGGGAGACTGTGCATACAGTCAAGGGGCAAGGAAAAATGGGAAATTTTCTATACCTTCTGCTCAATTTTGTTATGAATCTAAAACTGCTTTAAAAATAAAAACCAGTAAAAAAAATTGTACTATTTATTTGTATTTCTTTGCTTCTTTCCTTTTCTTACAGTAGTCTTTTATGTTGTTTAATTTTTTTTCACTTCCATTCATGCCTCTGCCACAGGAATTCTCACTCTCTAATCTTATCATGTCATATCTCTGGCCCCAAGATTGATGACTACTTTTAGGTTAAAACCTTTTTCCTGATTAATATCACTTTGAAATCTATGGTTACTTGGCAAACTAGTAACAATTGTAAGTCAGAACGCTTAAAAATATAAAAGTATCTAGGTTATAAAATTGCATTTCAAGCTTAAAAACTTAGCTTGTGTACAAAATAGTAAAGATGAAAGCAGTATGGATTTCTTCTTAATAGAGATGCCATTAGTAAGGAGAACCATGAACTTCCTCCACCCATTTTCTTAGCAAGTCATATTTTAGAGCGATTAACCCTCTCAAAAATATCGTAGAAGCTCTTGCCCTTTCTCCTGTGCCTACTGCCAGAGAAAGCAGGTGGGTTTCCCAGGCTGGTGAGATGGAGACAGGCTGTCAGTCAGTGTTGTTCTTCTGAACAAGTACTGACCAAGCTCACTTGGTCTCCCTTGGGCTCTCGCCTCCTTCCCAGTGGTGTGTGAGGGAAGCCTGGGCCCTCCATGGCTCTCACCAAGTATGGGTCCCAAGGTTCATTGTGGGGCGGGGGGAAAGAGAATTCTGATCCAAGCTGCATTTTAATGTTCAGCAGTCACGAAACCTTTATTTTTATTCTAGTTTCCTGGGTCAGTTCTCAGTTGGTTCATAGCTTAGAGAGAAGAAAATGCCTAGTTAGCATGCCCTAAATCTCCTACAACATCAAGGACATGTTTTTGCTTTCTTTTAAAGTTAGCATAGAGTTATAGAGTATACAAACATATTTCTATATGTGCCACTGATAACAAAAGGTTGCAGGTCATCTCTAAGGGAAAAGAGAAGGAAAAAAGTCTCATTTCCAAATTTATATATTATATATAGGTCTTGGCATATATTTTAACTCTCACTGTTTTCTTCAACCTTCCTGCCCTGTTTCCTCCAAAAGAGGCTCTTACCTCCAAAGCCATTACTCATACTCTAAAATTTTATCACATATTTAATGGGAAGGAAGAGCTAGTGAATGTGATGCAAGCTTGGCCAGAAGTAGATAAGTTTTACTGAAGAGAATGTTGGAGAGGAAGCACAAAAATAAATAAATGAACAAAATAATAAAAAGAGGAGGATTCTGAAGAAGTTGCTTGCTGCATATGCAATAACTTTTCTTTCTCTGAACTTCTTCCTAAAACTCGTGAGCAGTATAAAATGTAGAAATGCTATAAAGGCAACATCTTTATTGTCATATTGTCATCTTTAAATAAATGAGAGTAAAACAGCAGTGGGATCTGTATCATATTGGAAAGTAAATATATATATATACTATATACATATTTGACAAAATTTGTCATAGCCCCTTACATAAGCATGGGGTTTATGAATGAAACTATCACAAGTACTCTCTGAAATAAGGTATGCTCATGACAAGTGGTAATTTAACTTGAGGAATAAAGTGTCTGATCTTCCTGGATTCTTAACTGAACCAAAATAATTTGTGGAGGGTGGCTTATTATTATAGCAAATGAGATGGAGGGAAGCTAGTGAAGCAGAGTTCAAGACAGCAGGAAATAAAAGGCATAAAGAACTATTGAGCCAGAAAGGGGAATTGAAACAGACCTGATGTAGCACTAATCATTAGTGAGTGAAGTAATGAACTAGGGAAGAGTTGGGGTTTTAGTTATGGCCCACCAAATGGAAATGAGGAATTTCCAGATGTTCCATATGGTCTGTAATTCAAATGTTTTGTGCCTTCAGGTCAGAATTTTCAAACAGATAACAGATGTAGAACAGACTCAAAATTTCATTCACACGCCATGATGATTAGCTTTCAAAATCTCAGGGTTTGCATGCAAACTCCTCATATACGAAGTAGGGTTTAAAATAAAGCCTGTCAGACCTCAGGCAGAATTCCAGTTGAGAAAAAGAGTTCCAGGTTAATAACAGCTTTCTTTTTACATATCAATTCAAATGGTACAAAACAGCATTACGTGTTTTAACATGACAGCACTAATTCAAGAGCTATGGAGTTCAAAAGAACATTTCTTACCAAATGGTCTTTTTGTTAAAAAAAAATGATAATTTAAATTGAAGATGTTGATATGGAGAGATTAATTCTGTATACAACTGAACATAAAGTCCAACACATCAAAATATCAATGTTATCTTAAGGTAAAGGAAACAGAAAATTTCTCTACAATGACAAATGCTCACTATTTTTAAACTGCCAAAACAAAAGGAATTATTAAATTTTCAAGAGCAAAACTGAAGTCACCACATGAACACTTGTAAGATCCTATGTGGTACCCCAGTATAATTTAGACAAAAACCCCTCCCCACTGGGCTTAAAATCAAGTAAAGGAGATAACACTTGCACCCAAATAAATGATCAAAAATCTTAGAGTGGCTAGAGACCCACAGATGTACTAAGTAAATATGAAGATGTTGAGAGTAGAATATTTATCAGATAGGAGGGATGAAGGAAGATGATATTCTGATTGAGCCATAGAAGAATATGTGACAGAATGCCATGCAGTATTTCAGAGCACAAGTTTGAGTCCCAGCTCTCTCTCAACTCACCATGTGACATGGACCAAGTCACTCAAACTCTCTAAGCCTCAAGTCCTGAATTTGTAAAATTGGAATATAAATGTCCCCTGTCATAGGTTTCTTGCAGGTATAAAAAGGGATAATACATTTAAAATGCTTTCCTAGTACAGGGTACACAGCACAGGGGAAACTCTTCTTTCCCTTTCTACAAGTTACTGCTTTGAATAAAATATAGGAACATTTAGTGCTGTTTCTGCCCTCTCAGAGAAGGATTAGGAGAAAGGCTTTTACTCAGTTCTCCACTTATCAATACTCTTCTCTATGAGATTAGCATTGATAGATAATCTTGAAATAAATATAATCCATCCTATGTGACCCAGATTTCTCACTCTCTCCTTCTTTCCTTCTCTCTTGCTTTCAGTTGATGGCCAGCAAGAAAAGCAGATTCTGCTTTCCCACACCTGCTACTTGTATGTCCAGGTCTTTACAGGCCCAGTCTATTACTTTGTGGTGTGTAAGGCAGAGTGTGGTCCTGCCCACTGGCTGCCTGGCTAAGTGTCAGCTTTGCAGATCCAGGTCCCTAGATTTGGGGTGGGAGAAGCATTAGGAAGGCACCTTCTGACTTTCGGCTGGAATATTATTATCTAAACCAGCTTTATCCTGTATTTTCCATGTTTTTTGTTTAGTTTTCTGTTGGTCTAGAAGCTAATGAAGAAGAGCGTTATGATTAATTGCATACTCAATAATTCAAAGTATGAGGTGATACCTTGGGAAAAGTGTGACTAGTCACATGGGCATAAGCTCACAAAATATAGAATCTAAAATGTAAAGAGCAAAACATCTACATACATGTCAAAGAATGGCTCTTCGCAGTGGAACATGGGGGAAACTAGGTTTAGGCGCCTGGCTCTTTTTTCCTTGGAAGGACAAAATATGATGATTTCCATCCCACTTCAGTTTGTTTAAAACATGTAAAATTAAAATGTCCAAGCTCCTTTTTTGTACAATTAGCTAAATTTTTTGAAATATCTATTTACTTACATATATATTATGAGAAGGTTTATCTTTGTACAGACAGCTTTGAAGAATGCAAAATAACCAAGGAAGAGTTAGCACAGCCTTTGCTACAAAGAGAGACCTTCCTACGCATTGCTAGGTGCTCATTTCAGTTAATTGCACTGTTAAAAAATAGTGTGGAAGCCACCTCCACTACCTGTACAAAGAGCACTAAAATACATTCCTATGCTGCGCCCCCCAAGCTCACTTATGGAATATTCTGCTCCTCCACTGAAGTACTGAGTGCTTGTATGTGAGGCAAAAGAGCCCCATATCTCTACCTCTGCATATCATACTCTTTTTTTTTTTTTTTCGGTACGCGAGCCTCTCACTGTGTGGCCTCTCCCATTGCGGAGCACAGGCTCCGGATGCGTAGGCTCAGCAGCCATGGCTCACAGGCCCAGCCGCTCCATGGTATGTGGGATCTTCCCAGACCAGGGCACGAACCCGTGTCCCCTGCACTGGCAGGCAGACTCTCAACCACTGCGCCACCAGGGAAGCCCGGGAAGCCCTGCATATCATACTCTTTTGTCTTCACTTGTCCACAGCTGAGAGGGAATGCCTCCTGAAATTTTGTGCCTTAGGTGCCTCACTTTCCTCACCCCCTTCCTGGCCCTGCTTAGTCAGTTTGCCAAAAAACCTGTTAGGCATAAAATAAACCACTTGTTTTAGTTTTATTGATATTTTCATTGCCCTTGGCTCTCTGGGGTGAAACCTTTCCAAATCAAACTTAATCTTCAGGTAGAACCTGCATATTAACACCTTATCAAGGTCAGGGTCAGCAGAAATATTCTAGACAAAGAGAACTATAAAATAGGGATAGATTTTGTTACCCACTACTTTTAATTCACTCCTTAATGATTTGAAACTATAGACTGTATATATATACCCCAGGTACTGAGAGTAGAAAAGTAAATGTTCTTAAAGCTACATGATATGTGAATTGGGGCATGAGGAATGGCCTTGACAGTTGAATCTGGCTTAAGGTCAAATACTCTAAAATCCTATCAATTTTTAATAAATTTTCTCTAACATCCAATCAACTCTCTCTGATTTAATGATTGTCAGAAAATATTCATTAATCTAGATATACATTTTTTAATGTGCTTTCTTGTAGAGTTCACTCTCCTTTTATTAAAATTAGACAATCAAGTAGCATTTGAAACATTTCTGTGTTCACAATGGACATTAATGGAACCTATGTGGATAGAATCATTTCCAGATAAAAGAGTTATATCCACGATCTTTGGCAAAGAATTCTGGCATAGAATTGCCCATTTTTCCATGTGTTGTGATGAATGCAAACTAACTTTATGAAAAAGACTCTAGAAATGCACTTGAGTCATTCCTTGTTCTTGTTCCTTGTACCCGCTGTGACTAAGTTCCATAACTTTCCTCAACTATTTAACTACAATCTGCTAAAGTTAACATCAAAGCATATGTGACTGATTTAATCAGCAACAAATAATATTGGGGCTTTAGGATCATGACAGATGAAATAATCTTTTTTTATCAAAAAACCCACCTTTATCAAAAGTGCAGCTATGAAAAAAATACTATTTGTGGAGAATTTTCTATAGAAATAAATATAAACTTCCCTTGCTGTTCTGAATTTTACTTTTAGATCAAATAAAGAATTTTCTTAGAAATCTGATGTATTCTGTGTCCTCAAAAAATTTACATTTGCTGAAAATTATTCTTTGGTATTACCCGTCCGTTTGAAGACTGCCATGAGAAACCATGGTATCAAAGTCTTTTTGTATTTATTATAGGAATATTATCAAGGATATACCAACTATTATACCTGTTTTTCTCTGTATAAAGACTGTGGGAAAATCCTCACCTCCCACAAACATTCATATAACAGGTCTCAGTGTCAGACATATCTGTTTCTTTTCATTTTGGGGCGCTGACATTGTAAAGTAAACTTGTTTCTTTATCTTGTCTGAGGAAAATCTTGGTGAGCAAATTCATATTTTACTGCTACGAGTTTAAACTGTATAAACAACCAACATATCTACTGGTCAAATTTTGGCCAAGTAGAAATCTCAAGGTTTTTTCTAATTAATTTTACTAACAGAATTAATTCATTTAATGTGATTGGATTTTTAAACTATGGAAGCAAACACTATTAGCACTGTGGAGATCATAATTCAAGTCCAATTATGTATCTTATAACTGAGGAAACTGAAAAACAAAGAACTTCTAAACTTTTCCAAGGTTAGAGAATTGGTTAGAAGAACTTAGAATAGATCCCAATATTTACTTTTAGACCGGCATTTTCTTCACTACCCTATGCTATTTCTAAGTAGAACGTATTTTCCACTTATACTCTCAGAATTGACTTAGAATTTGAATTTCACAAGTTTCAAATCTTAAAAAAAGTGTCATTATCACATTTAAACTTTTGAAAATACTTAAATACTTATAAATTTCTGGAGGAATATTAAGCTAGGAGACATTAAAAATTTACCCCAAAGGATACTGTATATAATTTATTAGAAAAATCTATTTTAGTATATTCTGAATATGATATTTTTTATCTTATCCTCCAATTTCTTTTGGTTTTCTTCTTAAAATTTAAACTTTGTTTCAAATCCAGTTTTCAAAGCACCACCAAAAATAGATGTCAATCATGTTTACAGTTGATATAACACAGACAAAGAAAAAAAGGGTCTGAGACAAATCTTGACTTAAAATCCATAGGAAAAAGATCTTGCATAATCCTCCCCATATCTTGCCACCATCGTATAGAAAATATTTTCCTCCTACATCAATTTGTTAAATTGGTAGAAAGCAATGGCAAATTTTTCATTCTGCCAGTTAAATTTGCATAGTTAAATTCACTATTAATTTCATTTACTCTTAACTACCCACCTTCCAAAAATTATCTTCAGTTTCACCTAGTCGTGTTCTTTCTGCCACAGCCACATGGGTCTAATATTTATAGTTCTCAAAAAAAGTAAGAGACTCTTTCTCTAGTTATGAATCTGTCACCAACTTACTGTATGACTTTGGCTGAGTTTCTTAACAACCCCAGCTCTTTGTGTCTTCATTTATAAAATGAGGGAAATAAATTAATTGATCTATGATCCATTTTTGCTTCAATAATCTATGAAAAAACTTCAATTTCTCAACTTGCAGAATAAAATGTTTTATCCTACCATTTCTACTTACACATTCTTCAAAGCTTCATTTCCTCTAAGAAACTTGAATGCTAACTTTTTCTTGATCTTTCCAGAAGTTGAAGTAGTGTGTCAATCATGTCATCACTTCCACATGGGTGATGGTGACTGTAAAATGCCACATATTTTATTTTTCTTAACTTTTTATTTTATATTGGAGTACAGTTGATTAACAACGTTGTGTTAGTTTCAGGTATACAACAAAGTGATCCAGTTATACCTATACATGTATCTATTCTTTTTCAAATTCTTTTCCCAACTAGGTTGTTACACTGCTGTATTTAAAATGGATAACAAACAAGGACCTACTGTATAGCGCAGGGAACTCTGCTCAATATTCTGTAAATGCCACATTTTAATTCCAATTTCAGAGCACTTAAATTAGGGTGGGGGTGGGGAAAATGTGACTTACTTAGAATCAAAGAAATAGGATATCACTTCCTACTGATAAAATAAACCACTTCTCCGTTCTCCCATGGTATATGTTTATTACTTCATTATATCATCCATTTCAGGTAATCTCTCAAATAAAATTGTTTTTTCAACTCTTAGTGAGCTTTTAATGAGCTTCCAAAAAATGGATTATGTCCTTTTCATATTTTTTTTTCAATTTACCAAATAACTTAATGATTCTTCTCCTATGTGGTTCCTTAAAATAAATTTATGAGATAAAATTAAATCTTTTTAATGTATTTTCATCTTATCTATTCATCTATAATTATAGACAAACTTCAGGGCTAAAGAAAATTATTTAAAATGTCTATAAACAACATCTGATCCTCTTCATTACACAAAGCTAGAGTTCATATAGCAGGAGAGTTGTGAAAACCAATACATGTCACTGTTAAAAATTGTCAATAACATGAAAGGACTGACAAAATAAGGACAAGGTTGATATTACCATTTTTTCTTTTCTTTTTGATAGCACCTAAAAGTATGATTTATATTTCAAGTTATTAACTATTATAATAAAATATATTTTAATAATTTCACAGTAGATGAATCTGTGAATGGATCAACATTTATTTAACAAGTTTCCTGTTATTGAGCATAAAGACGATTCCCAATATGACACCATTGAAATGACAGAATAATGAATAGCCTTGTAAAGTTTTGTCTATATTTATGATCGTTTCATTAAGATCAATTTCTTGAATGAAATTTCTGAGTCAAATTTCATAAATACTTCTATGAATATTGACCCAAATGGTCAAATAGTCCTTTAGAAATATTACACCTATGAGTAACAATAAACCTACAAGAGGGCCTGTTTCTCAAAACCATACTAACATTATACATTTTTAAAACTTTAATGTGGGGAAAGCTCATTATTAGTTTTATTGTTCTTTGGTTGAACATGTTTTCATATTTTTCTTGAATATCTCTTATTTTCTTTTGTCAGGCTTTGTTAATCTGCTTATTTTTCTACTGAAGTATTTTTTTCTTTATAAATAACACTAATTTTTACATATGATAATTATATATGTGATTAACAATCATATGCTATAAATGTTTTCATATGTTTATCTTGCTTTTACTACTTTATTTTGCTTATAGAAATATTTATAGATATTATACACACATATATGCATATACAATCCAATCTATTTATTTTTGCAGTATCTTTTCTGATTTTTACAGTGTGTTTGGTAGAGTAATTCACCACAAAATTACATAAACATTTACTTGCAATATCTTCCCATTTTAAGTCGTTCTTTCTTATTGTTTAGTATATAATCTTCAGAGATTTGATTTCCTTTTAAATTTTTTGGTAGGGAGTATAACTTTTTAAGGTGATCAGTCAGCTATCTTCACATGATTTGTTAGCTGACTAATCATTTTATTGCCGTGTTTTTTTATTTGAATAGTATATATCAATTTTCTACATTTTACCCCTTCCTATCATTTTATTTTTACCTGCTTTCTAGCCTCTACTTTGAACTTATATTCAACCTAATCTCAAAGCCTGCTTCTTAATAAGTGAACTTCATCCATTTAGATTTATTGTCATAACTGATGTGGCTTCTCTTATTTTTCACATCAATTTACATTATTTACTTTTTATTTTTGTTTCTATTATTTTATTTTTGGTCTTTGATTTATGGACTTTTTCTAAACTAATTTTTGTTTACTATAAGTAGATCCTTTTAATTTTTAAGAAATAATTGTGCTTAAACCTACATTTTTCTTGTTATCAACATTAAAATTTATATTATCTATTAGTTCCTTCTTTTTAAGGTGACAGTGTTGGTACATTTTTAATTTCCTCCTTTTTTCCACTTTTAATATCCCCTTTATTGTATAAAAGTGAGGATTATAAAATCAGCCCCTTGTAATTTAGTTTGTTGCCAATATTCTGCATAAATATTAATAATTTGTACATTTCATTTTTTTTTTTTTTTACAGTCTTTCACTCCAGGTACCTGATGTGGTTGTCCTCCAAGTGTTACTTCCAGTGCTACAGCGAAGAGCCCTTCCTCACAGTGGCAGCTCTCCATTGAGCAGTCACCACTAAGGACTAACGCAAACTACAGGGAGAAGTAAGCATCTCTATCATCTGGGTCTGTTTATATTTGTACTATCAGCTCTAATCATTATGTTGCTGAAGCAAATGTCACCGGTTTTCTTTATAATAGTTATGACATGTGAATATGGATCCCTAAGAATTCAAATGAAAGTGAATGGGACTGATTATGGTTATCACATGGGGCTGAGTGTGTGGAAGGGAGTCATCAGAAAGAAATACTGAGCTGCTTTGAACACATCCAGCTCCTTGGCCTAAAGCAAGAACGTATTGAGGCCATCTAAAATCAGGTGAAGCAGAACAAGGAGGACAATGAGAACAATCAGAGGTGCAGAAGGCTTTTAAAATAAGCCAAGGTGCCTTACGGTTTGATCACTGCTGAGTTCTCTCTTGCTAATGTTGCTGCCAGAGCCTATGCTGCCTGCAATGTGTTTGCATTTATCCATGGGGGCTGGGAGTGGCTCGCAAAAAAAAAAAAAATTGTTTTTAATTTGATCAACTATAATTTTCAGAAGCCTCATTTTTCACTAGTAGAATGAAGACTTAGACATACTCTTCACATGTTAATGTCTATAATTAGGACATTGTGTGTTATTAAAGTAGCAATTGACTATTTCACACAAATGAATTACAAACAGAAATAAAGTTCCTGAAAATAATAACATATGAGAAAAACATTTGAGTAAAACAAAACAATCATAAATTTAGGAAATCTAGCTCAAGTTAGAAGTTGGGTTGGCAAAGCAGCAGCTACAGCACTCCCAGGACCACCACCTACCCCTTTGAAGATCAATCTGAAGACAGCTATCCTACCTAAGTAGGTAATTTTTCAAGGTGCTCTGTGAGGTGGATATTGTTTCACATTGCTATTCACATGCACGTCCAATACAGAGCCCATGATTAGCTGAAAATGTCATCAGAGAGGCACAGTACTCGAGAACCAATGCATTGGAGCCCAATGTAGGCTACAAATGTTCAGCTGTTCTCAATTATGACCTTTCTCTTTAATTTCAAGACTCACAGAATAATTCCACACTCAGAAGAGCAAAATGGTATTACAGTCTGGGAAGGGAACTTGCCTTGGATCTAGAAGAAAATAAAACTGTATGTCATTGGAGAGTACATGCAGGCATTGACTGTTTCCCAATGTTATCCATGAAGTAGATTAAACTCTAAACTCTATCAAAACTTATTGTTCAAGTCATCAGAATTCCACTCATACAGGATGTTCGATGTAAGGACCAGTTTCCTAAACAATAAAAATATAAATTTGGACAAGTTTCCTATGCCAATTCTATTTTGGGGGTAGGCGTGGGGAGTAATTTTGGCAAACGAAACCATTTTCCACTATATTCTCTTCCCTAGGCTATTTTGCTGTTTTGTGAAAATCATTGCAGTTAGATTTTATAAGGATGGATTAAAACTGGAAAAATATTAAAAAAACAGCTGATGTAAGGTCAATATGAGAGGATATTACATTCTTTTAACAAAGAGAAGAGTAATAATATCACTTCAATTTGAACTTATTTGTATTTTTTGTTAAATTTGTTGTGAAGAAAGGTGATAAATTAGATGCTACAGTTTCACACACACATGTACACACACATCTCTCTCTCTCATATATATATATATATATATATATATATATATATATATATGGTGGGGGGAGATAATGTTCTCTGACTATAATAAGAAAAATAAATGTGAATTTTCCAATTGTGTTCATATAATTTTTTACTTGATTTGACTATACATAGTAGATTTGTGTGCTAGATATTACATTAATATTAACATCAGGGATCAAAAAATAAAAATGCCTATATTTCCTAGCAAGGTACCATAGCTTTTGGGTATTTGAAATTTTTCAATGACAAAGACAAAAACTTTACATGGATTTTATAAGAAATCCTCTGAGAATGTCATTATGTTTCACATTGTGCGGGTGATGTTATCTGGTTATAAAATGTTAAGAAAATTCTGACATGGCTGCTGGCAGATGGGTACTGTGTATACACCCCCATTAGATCACATACATGGGAAAAGAGAGGAGGAGTGGTACTTGTTTCACTCTTTTCCATCTCTAGAAATGCTTTGTACTCTTTTTTCTTCTCTTCCCCTTTATTGATTAGATCCAGTGCCTAAACTCCAGGTGGAACTTCACTCCAGTATTTTTATTCCTCCCACTTCAATACTTACATTTGAGATAGTCTTTGGTAATATATACTCTAAAGTTCTGGATTTTATTTTTTTAACTGAATATTTTTAAAAAGTTAATTTTACTGGACTTAGGTCATTTCTATACAGAGGTTTATATAGTGTGATTTAATTTACCTAATAATATCAAAAATTCAGAGAATAGTTTGGGAATAAGACAAGCAAAATTTAAGACTAAAAGATAAAGTAGTATCGGCAAAACACCTTCAGAAAGTACAAATATCATGGGAATTCAATGGAAGAAATTATCATTTCTTCTTGATATGTTAAAGATTCTTCGGTGAAAGGATATATTAGAGATAGGTCTAGAAGCTGACAGAAGGATATAGGGAAGATTTCTTTTAGACAGTTATTGGCATGAGTAAAAATTTATGTTGGAAAGTTTGGGGATGTTATGGTGGAGAGTTAAATTTAGATATAATGTTTTGCAGAATATTGGAAAATCTGACATGAGCTTTGAAATGTAATTTTGGACCATTTTATCTTGGACTTTAAATGTCATGGTAGGAAATGTCCACTATTTGTAGGCAGCATTAGTAAGCAGTGAGTATTCACTAAAAGTATGCTATGAGCTGAGTGATATCATACAAGCAGCATTGTAGGAAAATGACTCAGGCAACTGTTTATCAAGCAGGACTGAAGGGAGGAATAAATGGAAAAAAGTTCAGTTAAGAAGCTCTTTTAAGTTTTTCAACCTCTAAAATTCAGATGGCCCTTCTGTGGAAAATAACAGCCTTAGAGCATTGTTGTAAGAATTAAAAAATATGAGGAAAGTAAAAGTGAAAAGTGGCCATAGAATAAATAGTAGCTCCTGCTATTATTATAAATTATATTTAGGAAAGTTTTATAGAATTGGAAGACATAGTTTCTTTAATAAATCTGGGGCAATAATATTATCTAAGGGTTTTTAAAGGGTGCAATGAAATAACATTTGTTAAAGAGTTTTGTAAGCAATGGAGTTCTACAAAAGTATAACATGACATTATAATTATTCAATTTATAATCTTCAAGAAGGAGTGAAAGGAAGAAATGTGTTGCTATAGGAAAAACATTTTTACTGGATGGGAGCAGCAGGGAAAGGGGAAGAATCTGGAGTGGGGAAACAGAGCTTGAGATGATGTTGTTTTATTACTGCTGAAATATCTAGCAGATTGATATAAAGAAATTCTGGAGACAGAAAGATCAGGATGATTAGGGAATGAGAATAGAGCATCATTTGAAGCTTTGGCAATGGCCAGGTGTGACTGAGGATGGAGTACATGGAATAAAAACTAAAAGCCAAAACTTTAAAGATTTTCTGTACTTGGGGATGGAATTATGAAGAGGAGTCAGAGAAGTGCTTAGAGAGATGGAAGGAATGCTAAAATTAAGTAATCCCTTCACACATCTGTTCAATTAATATTATGTACATACAAGCACCATCTCCATATACTCATTGCACAGTATACCTCAGGGACACAGCAAACACAGAGTTCACCATCAAGTGGAAGAGACAGACATGCAAACAATTACTCCCTTCTGATTAATGCACCATAATGGAGGTGGTCTAAGGAAAGGCAAATACATATTCTTTTAAGAAAGTCCTGGGAAGACTCCGAAGAATGCAAGCAACGAAATGCTCAGATCTGAACGAGTTACCAGCAGATCAATGGGCAGGGCACTTAGGGCTGGGGGAGCACGTAGAGATAGGGAGAGACTTGTGTGAGCTGAGGCAAGAGAAAGAGAGAGAGTGTGCGCCATTTGGAGCAGCAATAATTTGGAAAGTCTGCATGACATCAAAAAGGCAAGGGAAAGATTTTCCAAAAGGCGTAAGCAATGATAGTATCAGTTGAGAAAGTCCACCAGAATTGTTGTTCAGCAACAATAATAAAAATACCTCTTTAGGAAATGATTACTCTGTCAGGTATGTTACTGCCACAGAATTATTGCATTCAATCCTTACAAAAATTTTGTGATATCACTAACATCCCCACTTAAAAATAAAAACACTGAGGCACAAATAATTTAATTAAATAAGCAGTCCACCCTTAAGTATTGCTCACAATTAAGTGTCATAATTCAGATTCAAAACCAGTTCTATCTACCTCTGGAGGGCTTGAACTTTCCCAACCTCATTCTAGGAAAGAACAGTGCCAAAACAGGAGTAAACAAAGAAACTGTATGTAAAGAGTGAATGGACAGTGAGGAAGGATGCTTTAAAAAACATCTTTTAAATCGAATCTTTTCTAGCTAAAACCATCTGAATGAAATAAAGGCAAAAATTGCAAAAGTGAGCTGTCATAGAAAAACAGAAATGAGAATGAAAAAATAAATAAATAAGTGTATGTATCCCTTAATATGTAAAAGGCACAGAGGGGTCTGTAATCCCCCAACACCATGGCCAATAGTCCTACAAAAGAACTTGAGAATCTTTGGAAAGCTCTGGGCTTCCGCCAGACCCCACAACGTTTCTTAGTTACTGAAAAACTCTGTGACAGAAGTTTCAGAGAAAACATATCCAAGGAGGATTACTCTCATTATTTTTTTCTGAAAACACCAGTGTCCAGGGAACTGGAAAGGATTCTCTGCAGCAATGTGTTCCCATGGGCTGCTGTGACCCTAGCAATAGTTGGCCTCCTGTGCTATGAAGCGTATGTTGCTCCTTTATGTTTTACATCACTAGTGCTTGGTTTATTTAAATCAGATACCAGTATCCTATTATTTCTACTACATATGCAACATACTGAGAAGCAGTGTGGTATGATTCTCAACCTCATTTTAAAATTTTTACAGGAAATATTCCTTCAAATTACCATCCCACATGAAGCAGCCTTACAAATGTAAATGTGTGAGACATATTACATATGTCTGATTTCAAAAGAGCTAATATTTCTTATGTTCATGGGCTTTTCCATCAATACAAAGCTAAACAATGAAAATCAGAGTGACCGTAAGCATGGCACCTACCCTGATTTCTATGTAATTAAAAAGATGCTGCCAACAACAGCACTAACTCTTCAGGGAGTGCTTATAGAAGCCAACAAAAGCATGTCAACACTGAAAACAACAGAATGTAACATACGAATTGCTTTGGAGTATGTGGCTGAAAATGTAATCTCTCCCCTCAAAAAAAGGTGCAGAAATGTTTCAAAGAGCTAGGAATTAACCCGTCACTGAAGCTGGCATTGAATTGAATCCCCCCAACATATTCCTTTCCTTTAGACCCTTATCTAAAGGAACCTGTCTGTGAAGAATGCTCATTTTCTGCTGGGTAAGACACTGTGCAAGTGGAGAATTTCACAGTTTAACAGAAGGATTATATCACTTTCCTTCTTTGGAAGAAGTCCAGACTTCATCAGGGAGGTGTATCACATCGTTACACTGCAGAAAGCAACATATGGCATGATGTCTCTAAACAGCTAAAAAGGGACTTTCTGCTAAAAAACTTAGTTGTGAAATAAACAGTACATGTTCAAGATGTGCAAAGTTTATCAGTTCAGAGTATAAGAAATCTACAAACTGTGAACAAATAAAACAATATATAAGTATACATTTCTTACAAACATGTATAATAGAAATGCAATATGCAATTTATCATGTGATAGAAGCCATCACATTCTTTCATTGGTAAAGGGTATTAGATTTAAGATGGCTTATTAGTGATCAATAAGATTGACAAAGTTCAGGAGTTAAGTAATCAGATACTAGTTTTTAAGGGGTTTGTTGAAACCATAAACCAAACTACATTTTAAAAAGATAAAATAAAACCAAACCTAACACACAAACTTTCACTGAGACAACAAATACATCATTAACTGAAATAGTTATTCATACAACATTATCTTCATGAACTGTATTAACTTCTCTGGACAGATATTATTAAAATCTGGTAATCCGTTAGAGACAGCAACATGTACACTCATAAGATTGATGAATTTAATAAAAAGGGCACGTTTCTGTTCTTGTCTTTTGCTCAGATCTCTGCTGCTGGAAATGTTGTCTATTGTTCCACAGTGTACCTAGAGCCACAGTGGGATTTGGTGGCCAAATGGCCGATGCTGTTGTTCTAAATCAGATGCAGAAAGAATATATTCTAGAGTAGCATGAAATAGATAGCAGTAGGTTGCCACATAACCATGGAATTTCTACCTTTCTCTTTAAAGATATTCAGGATGATAAAGTCTGAATTGTGTGGCATTTCCAAATATTAAGGAAAGAAATTCGTGTATATGTCCCTTTTTTTCATGATGGAAAATACTTAGCAATATATTTCATAAGGTTAGGTGATGTTTCCACCTAAGGGCTATGGTGAAATACACTAATTTCCCCCTGGACAGCCTCATGTAAATCAAAGAAGTTAGAACACTCCCTCATATGATATACAAAATAAATTCAAAATAGTTTAAAGACCTAAATATAAGACATGACACCATAAAACTCCTAGAAGAGAACATAGGCAAAACATTCTCTGACATAAATCATAGCAATATTTTGTTAGATCATTCTCCTTGTACAAAGGAAATAAAAGCAAAACTAAACAAATGGGACCTAATCAAACTTAAAAGCTTTCATACAGAAAAGCAAACCATAAACAAAATGAAAAGACCACATACGGAATGGGAGAAAATATTTGTAAATGATGTGACCAACAAGGGGTTAATTTCCAAAATATACAAACAGCTCATACAACTCAATATCAAAAAAAAACAGCCCAATCAAAAATGAGCAGAAGACCTAAATAGATGTTTCTCAAAAGAAGGCATACAGACGGCCAACAGGCACATGAAAAGATGCTCAATATCGCTAATTATTAGAGAAATGCAAATCAAAACTATGATGAGGTATTATCTTACACAGGTCAGAATGGTCATCATCAAAAAGTCTACAAATGATGAATGCTAGAGAGGATGTGGAAAAAAGGGAACCCTCCTACATTTTTGGTGGGAATGTAAATTGGTGCAGCCACCATGGAGAGAAGTATGGAGGTTCCTTAAAAAATTAAGGGGCTTCCCTGGTGGCACAGTGGTTGAGAGTCCGCCTGCCGATGCAGGGGACATGGGTTCATGCCCCGGTCCGGGAAGATCCTACATGCCGCGGAGCGGCTGGGCCCGTGAGCCATGGCCACTGAGCCTGCGCACCTCCAGAGCCTGTGCTCCACAACAGGAGAGGCCACAAGAGTGAGAGGCCCACGTACCACAAAAAAAAAAAAAAAAAAAAAAAGTTAAAAATAGAGTTACCATAATCCAGAAATCTCACTTCTAGGCATACAGAAAAGATGAAAACTCTAATTTGAAAAGATACATGCACCCCAATGTTCATAACAGCACTATTTACAATAGTCAAGGTATGGAAGCAATGCAAGTGCCCATCAACAGATGATTGGATTAAGATGATGTGATATATGTATAGGATGGAATATTACTCAGCCATATAAAACAATGAAATATTGCCACTTGCAGCAACATGGATGGACCTAGAGATTATTATACTGAGTGAAGTAAGTCATACAGAGAAAGACAGATATTATTATATCTCTTATACGTGGAATCTAAAAAAAAATACAAATTAACTTATTTACAAAACAGAAATAGACTCACAGACATAGAAAACAAACTTATAGTTACCAAAGGGTAAAGTGGGAGGGATAAATTAGGAGTTTGGGATTAACACATACATAATACTATTTATAAAATAGATAAACAACAAAGATTTACTTTATAATACAGGGAACTATATTCAGTATCTTGTAATAATCTATAATGGAAAAGAATCTGAAATGTATGTGTGTGTTTCTATATATATACACACACAACTGAATCACGTTGTACACCTGAAACTAACACAATATTGTAAATCAACAATACTTCAATAAAACAAATAAATAAATCCTCTTACAAATGATAAAAAAAAGAAATATACTAATTTCCCAAGAAACAAAACCAAGTTAGTAATGTCCAATATTGGTACCTTCACTTCATTTCATGTGATCTTCTGTAATATAATGTAATGATTGTTTGGGGTACAAATACTTCCACTTCCTTACCTTTCTTCCGTTTGTTACAGTTAAAAATATGAGCATTAATTTTCTGTAGATATGACTGATGACACAATCTCTAAATCTGAATGGAAATACTTAGTAGAATAATCTGAATACACTTGGATTTCCTTGGACTTTGCATCTCACAGCCTATCACATCATATACATTGCTAAACTTAATGCCAAACAGATAGCTAAATAACCCACTGAAAATAAGTGATGATGCAAATATAAGCAGTACATTCTTATTTTGTAGGAAATTCCATAATATCTGAATTATTATGATTAATAATTTTAGTAGCATTTTACTTTTAGACCCCCTTCAGAAAAGTCTTCACTTTCCATATAAGAGGAACCTGTGAGGCATCTCTTGTAAATCTGAAAGCCTGTCTCTCAGACTAGTTTCTAGAAGTTCCTCATGTCACTGGTAAGAAAAGAGATATATAAAAAAATTAAAATAGCATCCCATGATATTTCCTCACACTAGGTACAAAATTCCTTACAAAAATACACACACACACACACACAAATTCTATGTATGTACCTAGAGTACTTACCCAAGTACACTATGCATCTAATCTTGAGTTGTAACAGCTTTGTTTTTCTCCTGTATAATATGGAAAAACTTCTAGATAACACAGTATAATAGCATAGATATTCAAATTCTACTAGAAATCTACATTTACTCCATGATGGCATTTTAATGAACCAGAAAAAATTTAACCAAAGAAAATTTGTTTTTGTCCATATTCAGACTAGTGACTTTTCTGTATATTGTTTTAAAATCATACAAGTGTGTGTTATCCTGTGATAATATTTCCAATATAGGGTAGCATAATCACACACACACACAAAGAGTTTATTAGCCTAATAGTGGACTTTAGTTTAATTTATAATTATGCAATTTGTTAAAGCTCAACACTCCTAGCAGCTTTTCTTCACCTTTTTTGTTTTAGTGCTGTTTGATTGTATTTATGAATGTGACCTTATATCCTATACTAGCAGTAGAAAGTAAGATAAGTTAGACGCTAAAACACACACACCATAGCAGATAGTACCGTTTAAAGATTAATAAGTGATCTCACTATAGCAGTCCACTGCCTACAGCCTAAAAATATCTTTCCTGTGGTACTTTCCAGGCAGTCCCTGAGGGACCAATAAAACAAGAGCACTAGACACATCTGAACTTATCTATCACAGCTCTGATTGTGTTTTGTGCACTATATGTTTCTTCTTAAAAGCATCTAATTCACTGCCTGTTCACAGCATTCACTACCTGAAGTGAAGGACACTAAGAGAAGTAAATACCACTTTTACAAGACATATTATAGAGCGAATTCATTCCATTTTCCCTTTTTATCTGTCAAAACCCCAAACCATGTACTGACCCAGATATTCAGTTTTCACACGTCTTAATTTTTTGCCAGATATAGAAACTGCACATTTCTAACTGTGTTCCTCCTCCTAGCTCTCTGTCAGTCTGCACTGTACAGGACACTCAGGGACCTCGTCTCAAGGCTTCTAAGGCATCAGTACCAGAGGGACTTCAGTTTGGTTCCTGAGGGCACATACCCTCTTTGCAGCAGGAATCTCAGAAAGGAAGGAGTCAGTGTAAAGAATTTAGAATTCTGCCTGTAGCCTACATGCTTCCCCCTCCATACTAGAAACTGCATAATTAGAAACACTTCCACGATGTTTGACCCCCCCCAACCTCTGATCTCCAGATATCTTCTTGAATAGCATCAGAGAAGCCTCTTGTGACAGAAAATGACTGCAGAATCTGTCCTGTTATTACCTAACATTAGCATGAATAATTCATATTATGCAGCTTAGTATTTTACAATTGCTTGACTAGCTAAAATTTATAATAATAGTACTGACTTGAATAGACTTCCATTTGCAAAACTAAGTATCAGATACATAATAATAAACACTACAAACATGAGAAAGTGTTTCTAGGTACTTGTTTCTTTATTCATGCAGAGATGTTGAAAAACACAGTCAGGGCTCATTATCTTTAGCCTGAAGAAAAGGCATGTGAAAAGACCAGATGAATAGAGACAGCTAAAAATTAGAGATGAATCAGATAATTCAAACTGAACAATTTTCTTTGGAGGCTAAATGTTCTAATTTGTCTCTACAGAGGCATTAACCATGTAGTTTTACATCACTCCTTTCATGTGAGTGCTGACCATCTACAGAAGTACCAAGAAGAAAATGGCAATGTTCTCTTGTAAACCTCAACTACACTGAATTTCTAATTAACATGTTTATTTTCAATTAATTATTTACATTTTCTTCAGCAATACAGCTAGCGAAATAATTTTTTTTTTGCGAAATAATTCTTTATTTAATATTCTTTAAAATAAATGTGTTTGTTCTATTTTATGCAGAGCAATTTTGAGATTTCCATCACTGTTTTGTTTAGATCAAACAGGATATTCTATCAAATAATTTTCATTTTACTGTTTCCAAGATAAGAGAACATCACAGTCTAACTTAGTCTCCTAATAAATAACTACTGTTATAAAGATTATAATTTACCTTTAGAAATGTCTACTTGCAGCAATTACTAGTGACACACAGTCAAGATGTTAAATGACTGTATTACCTATCAATCAAAATCAGCCACGTTATGAATAAACACACTCTATGAATAGACTGATGCAGAAATGATGAGTTTTGCCCTAACAAATATGTTTAAATCTATTTTTGTCACTTTGGAGCTATTGAAAAGAAAAAGTCATCCGATTTTCAGTTTAAGTTTTTGGCCCCATTGTAGGGATAAAAATAAAAAGAGAAAAAAATAATTTTTAATTTGATAGAACTGGAATGAACTTTTGGAATTGGCATTTTCATCCCTCTGAAAATATTGAGCCTTCTGAAGTACCATCTACACACAGTATTGCACTAATGAAGATATATAAGCTGTTGTGAACAGCAGGAATCCTATTATTACTACTCCTATGAGAAAGAATGACATCTTAGTAGCTGATAACTCCCTACTGAGTCCTTCAAAGATGACCAAGCCTATTTCTTGACATGGCTTATCCTGGAGAATTGCAGCATCCTTGTAACCCATGTTGTGAGACATATCAGACACCCTGCCAAGATTTATTAAATGAATGGTCCACTGTCTATTTTTTCTAATTCACATGGAAATGAGAGACACATTCCAATTTTTTTCCCTGAGTATATCAGAGGTTATGAAAGTTCTAGATACAAATGTCACAGGAATAATGATAATACCCTTGCTGAAGGCATGTTATTAAGGACATTGTTCATTAAAACACTGAGAGTTACATGTGTGGAATCTAAAAAAATGATACAAATGAACTTATTTACAAGAAAAAAGTAGACTCACAGACATAGAAAACAAACTTATGGTTACCGAAGGAGATAACCAGGGTGGAGGAAGGGAGATAAATTAGGAGTGTGTGATTAATATATACACATTACTATGTATAAAATAGATAACCAACAAGAACTTACATAGCACAGGGAACTATAGTCAATATCTTGCAATAATCTACAGTGGAAAAGAATCTGAAAATTTTTATCTATATATATATATATATAACTGAATCACCTTGCTGTACACTTGAAACTAACACAACATTGTAAATTAACTATACTTCAATTTTAAAACTGGTTTAAAAAACAAAAAACATTGAGAGTTACGAATGAATTACCACATAACATATCCTTTCAGAATTTATGTCAGTGAAAAACCTTTGATTACACTGAGAACTTAATGTAAGGGACCATATCATCTGCTTTCACTTTGATTACTAGAAAATACGGAACCCAAATAGAAGATAAACCATAGAAACCAACATGGCATATAGATTTTCTATATTATGTCCTTCCCATTGTTGTACTGCTTTTATAATCATGTGTTTTTCCTGTTGTGATTCTCTGTTTATTTTTATCATTATGTAATCAAACACATTATTTTCACAAGCTGATTTTTAGAACTTAATTTGGAGAACAGAAAATATAAGGAGATAGACTAAAATATCTGAAAGATTGTCAAGTAAAAGAAAAAGCTAAAGATACTGTGCTGTACAACAGGGGCCAAGAGGTTGAATTTTAAAAGGAGCATCTGTTAGATAAACATGAGTGAGAATTTTCGAATCATTCTCCTAGCCCCAAATGTAAGGGGTTTCCCTTAAAAGCTGCGGAAACCTCTACACCACACATGTTTAAGCAGTGGCTAAATAACCATCCATCTGGCATGTTGACAAAAGTTCCTAGATTGGAAGAAAGGTTAAACCAGAAGCTCTCAAAACTCTCTTCCACTCCACGATTCCATAATTAAATATGCTATACTTAATGAGCCATTTGTTATCTCCATGGGGTGAATAACTTACGGCATGTGTCTCCATGCTACCTCCCTGCCAGGTCTAGAAACTAAATTAATCTATCACCACCTGAAATTAGGAATGGGGGAAAGATATGTCACAACAACTTAAAGGAGTCTGGAGCCTTTGAATACTCACTGAAGAACTTCAGTTTTACTAATGGAAAAATTTCAGTCTATATCAACTCATTATCCTAAATATGAAGAATAAAAGCAAGAGATATATTGATATTTCACAAATCAAAATCTGAAAGAAGAAAGTTAATATACATTTTAATATTCTGAATATTAAAAAGTAGATTATATAATTGGTCATATGACAGATACATTTTAAAAGTACTCCTACAATGTAAAACATTTTAAAGATTTCTATGAAAGGGTACAAATATTTGTTTTGGGGGGGTTGAAATTCCACTGTAAGCCAGTAAATTAAATTGAAATGGCATATTTAATACCTTCTCATATCTATAATTATATTTGTACAATACAGGAAAAGTAAACAAATCCTGAAGTCACTAAATTATTCACTGAGGTGAATCATCTGAAGTGAATGAACTGTCACATTGCATATAAATACTTTAAGTGGACAAACAACTTTATAAGTAGATAAAATTTTTTTGCTTCCTCTCGTATTTGATAGACCCAGAAGGGTATTATTGCTTTGACATTTTTGTTAGGAATAAGTTGAAAGAGTAAAATTTTTTGCAGGTACATAACAACAAATTAACATAATCAGAGTATGTTTGTATATATTCCATTGCCTCATATTCAAGCCATTAAAAATTCTAAAATTATACGGGTATGAAAGTTTTAAAGTCTAACATGAACTTGACTCTAATCAAACTTGAAGTACAAATAAATCAAGAATGATTGTGAAAAAGTTTCTGAAAAGACATCTGTGCTAAAGATCAAATTGAAACATGCAAATTGAAATATGTGACTGTGCCATTATAGGACAGAATGGCAGACACTTTTTTTTTTTAAATTTGACAAATAATGGTATCTGTTTCCTGGGGAAGCAGTTATGCCCAAACCCTAGAGGGATCTAAAGGACCCTGATCACTATCAGGGTCTTTAACTGGTATGAACTCCAGGATCCCTGATCTTTTAAGATCAAGAGAGTCCTGCCTTGATCACTTAACCAAGAAAAAAAAGTATATGTAATGGAAATACAAAAATACAAAGAGCATAGCCCTGGTCCTGCCTTTAAAAATGCTTATGTTACCTAAACTCATGGGAAACAATGTCCTGTCAATACAAATTATAGGCCCCTCTTCAATTTGTTGTTTAAGCATAAAAGAGACTAGGTCTGAGTATAAATTGGGGGTCTCAGACCATGGCTAAAGTGCCCTACAGTTCAGAGAAGTAGATTGGGACCAGATAATAATGACATTTCTAAACAGCAAGACAGTAGAGGTTTATAAGTAGATAACATAAAACTCAATTTTCATTAGAGATTTTCCTTCTAATTACAAAATATTTCTGAGAAAAAGGTAAATAAAAAGTAGCAGAAACTCATACCTATCAACCAGATTTAGTAAATGTTACCATCTTGCCATGTTTGCTTCAGATTTCCATTCTTTTTAAGAGTAAAATTTAAAAGATAAATACAAAAGCCACCACCCATCTCATTTTTACTACAACAGATAGTATGCTTATTTTAATTGTAACTTTATTATATTATACAATGCATATAATTCTATAACTTGCTTTTTCATTAAGCATTATTTAAGTTTTCTATGAAATTTAAACATCTTATTTAACTTATTCATAGTATTCAATTATATGACTGAACCACAACTTATTTCCCCATTGCCCTTTTACCTACATGTTGTTTGTATCTTTTACTATAATAAAAGTGCTATAAGAAATATTCTCCATAAGTCTCCTTGTGAACATGAACCAGAATTCATATGTGATTGTGTGTGTTTGGGTCTGTCAAGAGAGAATGGGAGAGAGAAATGGAGAGACATAGAGACAAAGAGAGTGAGACAGAGACAGAGAGAGACTGTATATGGAAAAAAAGATTCTTGAAGTGAAATCACTGAGATGTATGTTTTTGCAAATATAGTTGCCAAATTGCCATCCAAAATAGTTATTCTAATTTAAACTTCTACCAACTCCATAAGAGAGTGTCCTATTTCCCATCTTAGCAACACTTAGTATTACAAAATTTTAAAATTTACCAACTTAATAGGTATAAAATGGTATTTCATTGTTATTTTAATTTATAAGTGATTATTAGTGATATGAGCTAGCCTTTCATAATATAGCATGAGCCTTCCATGTTTATTTTTCTTCTGTGGCTTGCAGGCTTGGTCATCGAGTCATGAGGTTCTTACAGTTTTCCTTTGTGATTTAATCTTTACAAATATTTTTCCAAGTCTGTGGTTTGCCTTTTAACTTTGCTCTTTAAGTCTCTAGTAAAAGAATTTTAATGTTAATGAACTCAATTACTCAATGAAATCTTTCCTATTTTATTTTGTGTTTTCATGTCTTACTTACAAAATTCTCTCCCTTACCTTGAAGGAAACAGATATATTAAGATTAGTCTTTGATAATTTCCACTAAAAATGTTAAAGTTTAGCTTTTCAAACTTAAGACTTTAAATATTTAGTATAAAGTAGAAATCTAATTTTATCCTTTTCCATACAGTCCCCATCCCTTCTCCATTTTCTGAATAGTCTTAATTTCCCAGTTATGGGTACTTTTGTTATACCAAGTTCTATATATTATGCTTGTTATTCTGTTCCTTTATCTTACTCAACTATCCTGCACTATAAAATTCTTGTTTATTAAGGCTAGTATGCACATCCTTGCTTCTCCTTCAAAGCAGTCTTGATGCTTTGTGACATTCAGTTAGAAATATTTTTTTAATTGACCTCATGATTTCTCTTTCAACAAATTTTTCAGATTTCTTAAATGTCCTATGCTATTTTTACTCTTGTTTTCTTTTTGTTAATATTGTTATTGATTTTTTAATTATATTATACTGTGGTCTAAGAATATGTTCTCTATGCTATAAATTCTTTACTATTTTTGAGACTTTTTTGTGGCTGGTACTTGGTCAGTTTTGTAATTATGGCATAAGTGCCTGAAAATAATTTTACTCTATTTAATGGATATCTAATGTCCAATAGAAGTTTGCTGACTATTTTATTAATGACATCCCTATTCTACTAATTTATTTGATTTTTAAACTTCAGAGATAAGTTACTTAAATCTCCCAATATGATCTTGAATTTATAAATCTATCTTTTCTCATTTAATACATATATATATATATATATATATATATACACACACACACTACTTATATTTGTCACACACGCTCACAGACATACACATACATATAGTTACATTTTCATGCCTTTGGATTTAGGATTTTCATCTAGTCCTGGCCTTGTTTATCATTAAATAATGGCTTTCTTTATCCTTAACAACTGCATTTCTCTTTAATATGTATTTTGTATGAAACTAATACAAACATTATAGGTTTTTCTCTTTTGACTAGTATTTGTTTGGAATGTGTTTATTAGATCTTTATTTTAAAATTTCTACATCATTATGCTTTTTTTTTAATTTCTGTTTTTTAAACATCTTATCGGAGTTTAATTACTTTACAATGGTGTGTTAGTTTCTGCTGTATAACAAAGTGAATCAGCTATACATAAACAATATATCCCCATATTTCCTCCCTCTTGCGTCTCCCTCCCGCCCTCCATATCCCACCCCTCTACGTGGTCACAAAGCACTGAGCTGATCTCCCTGTGCTATGTGTCTGCTTCCCACTAGCTATCTGTTTTACATTTGGTAGTGTACATATGTCCATGCCACTCTCTCACTTTGTCCCAGCTTACCCTTCCCCCTCCCCGTGCCCTCAGGTCCATTCTCTATGTCTGCATCTTTATTCCTGTCCTGCCCTTAGGTTCTTCAGACCATTTTTTGTTTTTAGATTCCATATATATGTGATAGCATACAGTATTTGTTTTTCTCTTTCTGACTTACTTCACGCTGTATGACAGTCTCTAGGTACATCCACCTCACTACAAATAACTCAATTTCATTTCTTTTTATGGATGAGTAATATTCCATTGTATATGTGTGCCACATCTTCTTTATCCATTCATCTGTTGATGGACACTTAGGCTGCTTCCATGTCCTGGCTATCGTAAATAGAGCTTCAATGAACATTGTGGTACATGACTCTTTTTGAATTATGGTTTTCTCAGGGTATATGCCCAGTAGTGGGATTGCTGGGTCATATGGTAGTTGTATTTTTAGATTTTTAAGGAACCTCCATACTGTTCTCCATAGTGGGTGTATCAATTTACATTCCCACCAACAGTGCAAGAGGGTTCCCTTTTAAAAATCTACAAGCAGTAAACGCTGGAGAGGGTGTGGAGAAAAGGGAACCATCATTATGCTTTAAGTGATCCTCTTTGTAGTCCACATAATTGGACATTTTTGACACATAGTGGTATCTCTGTCTTAACATTTTTTTCCTTTCATCTTTCAATTGATTTTTAACAAAATGCCAAGACAATTCAATAGGAAGGAAAAAATAGTCTTTTTAACAAATGGTCCTGGGACAATTGGATAACCACATGCAAAAGTTAGACCCTTATCTCACATTATATACAAAAATCAACTCAAAATGGAATAATGACCTAAATGTAAGGACCCACATTATAAAAATCTTCAAAGAAAACAGACGTGTAAATATTTGTAATCTTGAATTAAGCAATGGCTTCTTTGATATGACACCAAAAGCACATGCAACAAAGATAAATTGACTTTGTCAAATTTTTTAAAAAGAAATTGTGCTTCAAAGGAAATCATCACATAAGTGAAAAGCCAGCCCACAAAATAGAAAAAAACATTTACAAATCATATATCTGATAAGGGACTTGTATCTAGAATATGTAAAGAACTCTTACAGGTCAATAATACAAAGACAAAAAAAACAATTAAAAAATGGGCAAAGGATCTGACGTTTCTTCAATGAAAATACAAATTGCCAATAAGCACATAAAAAGATGCTCAAGATAAATAGCTATCAGAGAAATGGAAATCAAAACCACAATGAGATACCACTTCACACCCAATAGGATGAATATTAAAAAGACAGATAACAACAGGAGTTGGTGAGTATGGAGTGAAACTGGAAAACTTGCGCATTGATAGCCGAAATTTAAATGGTGCAGACACTTTGATAAACAGTCGGACATTTCCATAGAGACTGAATATAGAGTTACCATATAACCCAATATTTCACTTCTCAATATATACCCAAGAGAAATAAAAATATATATCCATACAAAAACTTGTACATGAGCATTCACATCGGAAACAATCCAAATGTCCACTATTTAAAGGATAAATACAAAGTAGTATACCTCTAAACTGGAATATTAGTTGGCAAAAAAAAGAATAAAATACTGATACATGCTACAACAGGATGAATCTTGAAAACATTATGCTAACTAAAAGAAGGCAGTCACAAAAGATCTCATATTTCATTACTTAATTTATATGAAATGTTCAGAATAGGCATATTATACAGACAGAAAGTAGATTAGTGTAGGTGAGAAATGGGAGTAACTGAAAGCTAAAGATTATAGGATTTCTTTGTTGTGTAGTAAAAATATTCTAAAATCGATTGTGGTGATAGTTACATAATTCTGTGATTTGTGTATTTTAAATGGGTGAATTATATGGTATGCAAATTATATTTCAATAAAGCTGTCACCAAAAAAAAGAAAAAAGTAGAGAGTGGAAGCATAAATAAGTGGAAAAGGATACAGTGAATAAAACTAATAGTAGTTACAAAGATTAAAAACAAAAATTAAGATATAGTATTTTATTCAAGAAACTGATTTTAAAAAATTGATTTCCAGGGAGGGAAAAAAGCATTATTCAGTATCTCTTTCATATATTTTTGAATAGGTAACAATCAGAAAAAAATAAGTCACTGATTTTGATCAACTGTATATTCAGCTTAAAAACTATAGAAAAAACTAAAGAAGAGTTTGACATTCTTTATTGTTGCAGACATCTCATTGTAGTTTTGTCTAAGATCTGGCTGCAACATATCACACTACTGGTCATTCAGTTTGGTTTGATTTACATGACTGTCTCCACAGAGTCATCTTATTCCATCCCATATAAACCCCTTCCAGCAGAGTACAAGGTTACAGTGCAAACATACACATGAAAGACAAACAGTGATTGTGGCAGTTGGATTTTAAAGGATAATGAGAGTTAAAATTAAGTTTAATTTTAGCTATTATTTTGTGTGACTAGACCCTACTGAAAATCACTGGAAATCAAGTTAAGTTTGGGATTGGTTCAATAGATATTTATTGAGCAGACACCATGTGAAAGTCAGTGTTCCAAGTACAACAGTGGACAACACTGAGAAATTCTGTCTATCTTGTTCAGTCTATATTTTAATGAGGTATGACAGACAAAAACAGAAAGAATGAGTGAATGAATGGTATCTCAGGAAGTCAAAAGTGCTACAGTGAGACTTCACCAGAGTAAGGAGATAAGAGTAGTAGTAAATCCCGTGTTGTTTTACATAAAGGAGTAAGGAAAGTTCTTTCTAATAACGAGATATTTGAGTAAAGACCTGAAGGAAGTTAGGAGCTGAGCCATATGGATTTTCCCCTTATTTTCAGAGAAAGAAGAGATGGAGAGCATGACAAGTATAAGGAACAAGAATGTAGGTCAAGAAAAGTGGAAGATGGAAAATTAGTATTGTAGTAATTTAGATTACAGATGATGATGTCCTGGACAGGGTACAAGGATTGGAAACAGGATAACATGGTTAGGATTTTCATCTGTTTCAAGGATAAAAACAACACTTTACACTGGCTTATGAGAGAAAAAGAATAGTTATGGCTTGCTCTAGGGTTTTGGCCTGAGCAATTAGAAGAATGCAGGCTTCTATTTTTGGATTGAGAATGACAGAGGGTTTCATAGTAAAAATCAAGAATTGTTTTAGAGATTGGTTCAAGATGGTGGAGTAAAAGGATGTGCTCTCACTCCCCCTGTGAGAGCACCAGAATCACAATGAACTGCTGAACAATCATCAACAGGAAGACACTGGAACTCACCAAAAAAGATACCCCACAACCAAAGACAAAGGAGAAGCCACAATGAGATGGTAGGAGAGGTGCAATCACAATAAAATCAAATCCCATAACTGCTGGGTGGGTGACTGACAAACTGGAGAACACTTATACTACAGAAGTCCACCCACTGGAGTGAAGGTTCTGAGCCCCACGTCAGGCTTCCCAACCTGGGGGTCCAGCAATGGGAGGAGGAATTCCTAGAGAAACAGACTTTGAAAGCTAGTGGGATTTGATTACAAGACTTCAACAGGACTGAGAGAAACTGAGACTCCACTCTTGGAGTGCACACACAAAGTAGTGTGTGCATCAGGACCTAGGGGAAGGATCAGTGACCCCATAGGAGACTGAACCAGACCTAACTGCTAGGGTTGGAGGGTCTCCGCAGAGGTAGGGGGTGGCTGTGTCTCACTGTGAGGACAAGGAGACTAGCAGCAGAAGTTCTGAGAAGTACTCCTTGGCATGAGACCTCCCAGAGTCTGCCATTAGCCCCAACAAAGAGCTCACGTAGGCTCCAGTGTTGGGTCGCCTCAGGCCAAACAACCAACAGGGAAGGGACCCAGCCCTACTCATCAGCAGACAAGCACATTAAAGTTTTACTGAGCTCTGCCCACCAGGGCAACAGCCAGCTCTACCCACCACCAGTCCCTCCCATCAGGAAACCTGCACAGCCTCTTAGATAGCCTCATCCACCAGAAGGCAGATAGCAGAAGCAAGACGAGCTACAATCCTGCAGCCTGTGGAACAAAAACCACATTCACAGAAAGATAGACAAGATGAAAAGGCAGAGGGCTATGTACCAAATGAAGGAACAATATAAAACCCCAGAAAAACAACTAAACGTAATGGAGATAGGCAAGCTTCCAGAAAAAGAATTCAGAATAATGATAGTGAAGATGATCCAGGACCTCAGAAAAAGGATGGAGGCAAAGATTGAGAAGATGCAAGAACTGTTTAACAAAGACCTAGAAGAATTAGAGAACAAACAAACAGAGATAAACAATACAATAATTGAAAGGAAAAATGCACTAAAAAGAAACAATAGCAGAATAACTGAGGCAGAAGAACGGATAAGTGACCTGGAAGACAGAATGGTGGAATTCACTGCTGTGAAACAGAATAAAGAAAAAAGAATGAAAAGAAATGAAGACAGCCTAAGAGACCTCTGGGAAAACATTAAATGCAACAATATTTGCATTATAGGGGTCCCAGAAGGAGAAGAGAGAGAGAAATGACCCAAGAAAATAGTTGAAGAGATTATAGTCGAAAATTTCCTTAACACGGGAAAGAAAATAGCCACCCAGTCCAGGAAGCACAGAGAATCCCATACAGGATAAACCCAAGGAGAACCATGCTTAGACACATAGTAATCAAATTGGCAAAAATTAAAAACAAAGAAAAATTATTGAAAGCAGCAAGGGAAAAATGACAAATAACATACAAGGGAACTCCCATAAGGTTAACAGCTGATTTCTCAGCAGAAACTCTACAAGCCAGAGGGAGTGGCATGACATATTTAAAGTGATGAAAGGGAAGAAACTACAATCAAGATTACTCTACCCAGCAAGGATCTCATTCAGATTCGATGGAGAAATCAAAAGCTTTACAGACAAGTAAAAGCTAAGAGAATTCAGCACCACCAAACCAGTTCTACAACAAATGCTAAAGGAACTTCTCTAAGTGGGAAACACAAGAGAAGAAAAGGACCTACAAAAACAAACCCAAAACAATTAAGAAAACGGTCATAGGAACATACATATTGATAATTACCATAAACATGAATGGATTAAATGCTCCAACCAAAAGACACAGGCCTGCTGAATGGATACAAAAACAAAACCCATATATATGCTGTCTACAAGAGACCCATTTCAGACCTAGGGACACATACAGACTGAAAGTGAGAGGATGGAAAAAAATATTCCATGCAAATGGAAATCAAATGAAAGCTGGAGTAGCAATATTCATATCAGATAAAATAGACATTAAAATAAAGAATGTTACAAGAGAAAAGGAAAGACTACATAATGATTAAGGGATCAATCCAAGAAGAAGATATAACTATTATAAATATATATGCACCCAATATAGGAGCACCTCAACACATAAGGCAACTGCTAACAGCTATAAAAGAGGAAATCGACAGCAAAACTATAATAGTGGGGGACTTTAACACTTCATTCACACCAATGGACAGATCATACAAACACAAAATTAATAAGGAAACAAAAGCTTTAAACGACACAAAAGACCAGGTAGATTTAATTGATATTTATAGGACATTCCATCCAAAAACAGCAGATTACACTTTCTTCTCAAGTGCGCACAGAACATTCTCCATGATAGATCACATCTTGGGTCACAAATCAAGCCTCAGTAAATTTAAGAAAATTGAAATCATATCAAACATCTTTTCTGACCACAATGCAATGAGATTAGAAATCAATTACAGGGAAAAAATGTAAAAAACACAAACACATGGAGGCTAAACAATAGGTTACTAAGTAAGTAAGAAATCAAAGAGGAAATCAAAAAATACCTAGAGACAAATGACACTGAAGACATGATGGTCTAAAACCTATGGGATGCAGCAAAAGCAGTTCTAAGAGGGAAGTTTATAGCAATACAATCCTACCTCAAGAAACAACAAACATCTCAAATAAACAATCTAACCTTACACCTAAAGGAACTAGAAAAATAAGAACAAACAAAACCCAAAGTTAGCAGAAGGAAAGAAATCATAAAGATCAGAGCAGAAATAAATGAAATAGAAACAAAGAAAACAACAAAGATTAATAAAACTAAAAGCTGGTTCTCTGAGAAGATAAACAAAATTGATAAACCATTAGCCACACTCATCAAGAAAAAGAGGGAGAGGACTCAAATCATTAAAATTAGAAATGAAAAAGGAGAAGTTACAACAAACATCGCAGAAATACAAAGCATCCTAAGAGACTATTATAAGCAACTCTATACCAATAAAATGGACAACCTGGAAGAAATGGACAAATTCTTAGAAAGGTATAACCTTCCAAGACTGACCCAGGAGCAAATAGAAAATATGAACAGACAAATAACAAATAATGAAATTGAAACTGTGATTAAAATATCTTCCAACAAACAAAAGTCCAGACCAGATGGCTTCACAGGTGAATTCTATCAAACATTTAGAGAAGAGCTAACACCCATCCTTCTCAAACTCTTCTAAAAAATTGCAGGGGAAGGAACACTCCCAAACTCATTTTATGGTGCCACCTTCACCCTGATACCCAAACCAGACAAAGATACTACAAAAAAAGAAAATTGCAGATTAATATCACTCATGAATATAGATGTCAAAATCCTCAATGAAATACTAGCAAACAGAATCCAACAACACATTAAAAGGATCAAACAGGGCTTCCCTGGTGGCACAGTGGTTGAGAGTCCGCCTGCCAATGCAGGGGACACAGGTTCGTGCCCCGGTCCAGGAAGATCCCACATGCCGTGAAGTGGCTGGGCCCGTGAGCCATGGCCGCTGAGCCTGCACGTCCGGAACCTGTGCTCCACAACAGGAGAGGCCACAACAGTGACAGGCCCGCATAACACACACACAAAAAAGGATCACACATCATGAACAAGTGGGATTTATCCTAGGGATGCAAGGCTTCTTCAGTATACGCAAATCAATCAATGTGATACACCATATTAACAAACTGAAGAAGAAAAACCATATGATCATCCCAATAGATGAAGAAAAAGCTTCTGAAAAAATTCAACACCCACTTATGATAAAAACTCTCCAGAAAGTGGGCAAAGAGGGAACCTACCTCAACATAATAAAGGCCATTTATGACAAACCCACAGCAAACATCATTCTCAATGGTGAAGAACTGGAAGCATTTCCTTTAAGATCAGGACCAAGACAAGGATGTCCACTCGCACCACTATTATTCAACATAGTTTTGGAAGTCCTAGCCATGGCAATCAGAGAAGAAAAACAAATAAAAGGAATACAAATTGGAAAAGAAGAAGTAAAACTGTCACTGTTTGCAGATGACTGTTTGCACATGATACTATACATCGAGAATCCTAAAGATGCCACCAGAAAACTACTAGACCTAATCAATGAATTTGGTAAAGTTGCAGGATACAAAATTAATACATAGAAATCTCTTGCATTCCTATACACTAATGATGAAAAATCTGAAAGAGAAATTAAGGAAACACTCCCATTTACCACTGCAACAAAAAGAATAAAATACCTAGGAAAAAACCTACCTAGGGAGACAAAAGACCTGTATGCAGAAAACTATAGGACACTGATGAAAGAAATTAAACATGATACAAACAGATGGAGAGATATACCATGTTTTTGGATTGGAAGAATCAATACTGTGAAAATGACTATACTACCCAAAGCAATGTACAGATTCAGTGCAATCCCTATCAAATTACCAGTGCCATGTTTTACAGAACTAGAACAAAAAAATCTTAAGATTTGTATGGAGACATAAAAGACCCCGAATAGCCAAAGCAGTCTTGAGGGAAAATAACAGAGCTGGAGGAATTAGCCTCCCAGACTTCAGACTACACTACAAAACTACAGTAGTCAAGACAATATGGTACTGGCAAAAAAAGAGAAATAGAGATCAATGGAACAAGATATAAAGCCCGAGATAAACCCACACACCTATGGTCAACTAATCTGTGACAAAGGAGGCAAGGATATACAATGGAGAAAAGACAGTCTCTTCAATAAGTGGTGCTGGGAGAACTGGACAGCTACATGTAAAATAATAAATTAAAACACTCCCTAACACCATACACAAAAATAAACTCAAAATGGATTAGAGACCTAAATGTAAGACTGAACACTATAAAACTCTTAGAGGAAAACATAGGAAGAACACTCTTTGACATAAATCACAGCAAGATCTTTTTTGATCCACCTCCTAGAGTAATGGAAATAAAAACAAAAATAAACAAATGGGACCTAATGAAACTCAAAAGCTTTTGCAAAGCAAAGCAAACTACAACCAACAGGAAAAGACAATCCTCAGAATGGGAGAAAATATTTGCAAACGAATCAACAGACAAAGGATTAATCTACAAAATATATAAACAACTCATGCAGCTCAATATTAAAAAAAACAAACAACCCAATCCAAAAATGGGCAGAAGACCTAAATAGACATTTCTCCAAAGAAGACATACAGATGGCCAAGAAGCACATGAAATGCTGCTCAACATCACTAATTATTAGAGAAATGCAAATCAAAACTACAATGAGGTATCACCTCACACCAGTTAGAATAGGCACCATCAGAAAATCTACAAACAACAAATGCTGGAGAGGGTGTCGAGAAAATGGAACCCTCTTGCACTGTTGGTGGGAATGTAAATTGATACAGCCACTATGGAGAACAGTATGGAGTTTCCTTAAAAAACTAAAAATAGAATTACCATATGATGCAGCAATCCCACTACTGGGCATATACCCAGAGAAAACCATAATTCAAAAAGACACATGCACCCCAATGTTCATTGCAGCACTGTTTACAATAGCCAGGTCATGGAAGCAACCTAAATGCCCATCAACAGACGAATGGATAAAGAAGATGTGGTACATATGTACAATGGAATATTACTCAGCCATAAAACGCAACAAAATTGGGTCATTTGTAGAGACATGGATAGATCTAGAGACTGTCATGCAGAGTGAAGTAAGTCAGAAAGAGGAAAACAAATATCGTATATTAACGCATATATGTGGAACCTAGAAAAGTGGTACAGATGAACTAGTTTGCAGGGCAGAAGTTGAGACACAGATACAGAGAACAAACGTATGGACACCAAGGTGGGGGAAGTGGGGGGGGTGTTGGTGTTATGAACTGGGAGATTGGGATTGACATATATACACTAATATGTATAAAATGGATAACTAATAAGAGCCTGTTGTATAAAATAATAAATAAAATAAAATTAAAAAAAAAGAATTGTTTTAATTACATTAAGTTTGAGATGCCTATAAGACTGCAAGGGGAATTTATGTGTTTGAAGTTCAGAGAAGAGTTATTACTGAGGACATAAATTTGGGAGCTATCAGAATACAGATGAGATGTACATGCGTATCACTGAATGAAGTCAATTAGAAAATTCCTGTTGATAAAGAAAAGATGCTCAAGGATTTAGCATTGTGACACTCTAATATTTAGAGGTCAGGTCACAAGAAGAAACCTAAAAGGATATTTTAGTATCTCTTTTAAGAGACCACTCAGTGACAGAGGAGGAAAAACAAGAGATTTTCTGGAGGTCAGGTGAAGAAAGTGTTTTAGGAAGAGTTATAATAGTCATTTGTGTCAAATGCTACTGAGAGGTCCAGTTAGATGTAGTTTAAGAATTTATCATTAGATTTAACAACATGGAAGCTATTGATGATCTTGGAACAGCAGTTTTTGTGCATGGATAGACATAAAAACCTAAATGGATTGAGGAAAGTGAAAGTGGTGATAGTAAGTATAGACAGTTTGAGGAATTTTGGCATAAAGGTGAGCAAAGAAATGGGGAGGTGGCTGAAGCGATATGTTAAATGTAGTTAAGGGATATTATAACATACCTGTACAACATTGGGAATTTTCCAGAAGGAGGATTATTGATGATGGAGAAGAAAGAGAGAACAACAGTGGGGTCAAATGGAAATAAAGGAGCAGGGCTTGAGTTGTCATGTGAACTTTGTAGTGTATATCTAAATGTTGGTTATGCTTTTATTCTTATTTTAATTATTTCTTTTTTAAATTTTATTTTATCTATTTTTGGCTGTGTTGGGTCTTCATTGCTGCACACGGGCTTTCTCTAGTTGCAGCGAGTGGGGGCTACTCTTCGTTGTGGTGCACGGGCTTCTCATTGTGGTGGCTTCTCTTGTTGCAGAGCACGGGCTCTAGATGTGTGGGCTTCAGTAGTTGCGGCATGTGGGCTCAGTAGTTGTGGTTCACAGGCTCTAGAGCGCAGGCTCAGTAGTTGCAGCACACAGGCTTAGCTGCTCCACGGCATGTGGGATCTTCCCAGACCAGCGATTGAACCTGTGTCCCCTGCATTGGCAGGCAGATTCTTAACCACTGTGCCACCAGGGAAGCCCCAGTTATGCTTTTATTCTTAAAGAAAAAAAAAAGTTTTTGGTTTAAACTCTTCTGACTCCTAAAAGAAAAAAGTAATAGGAACCTTAGGAGGAAACTTAAAACAGAATGGTTTAAGCTCTCAAAATACCTTACCTTTACTCCATTTATGAAACTATTTTCAGCATAAACAGACTCTTTCAACATACTGTATGATCTTGTCCTCTGGTTTGTCTAATCTAAACATGTTTCTGTTAAAGGCTATCATAACCCCCAACAGAGAATCAAATGACATTTATTCAAGCCTCAGTGCCAGATTAACGTGCCAGAAATTATGCTGATACCTACAAAATGTAACTTTATTTTTTTCCCTGAGCTTTGCAGCAAGATAATTTAGCTTCAGGCAGTCAAAGCATAAACCTCTTTAAGGTTGATTTTTCCAAAAGCAGCTGTTTGTAGTCTAAAGCTGCATTTGTGTGCAAGTCATTAGTAGGGTGTTTACAAGTTTGCTTTTTTTTCCATATGGTTTCTGTACAACTATATCTTGGTTGATATTTTATTTCTAAACATACTTCTATGCCAGTTCATCCTCTGGGAGTATATGAAGCATAAATTCAATCTACCAGTCAGATCTTCCTGATGTTTAATATTAAAATGCTTCAAAGTATATCACACCCCCCTTTACTCTATTCCACACATACTTAATGACGCAATATCTAGGGCAGCTTCTTTTTTGACCCAGCTGGAAATTGGTTGGTGAATTTAAACAATGATTGATGAATTTTGGCACCTGAAAGAGTTAGGATTAACTCTAGGGACTAATTATTTTCCTGTACCACATCATTCAAGCCACTGCTGTGGGCAAGCATCATTAATCCCAACAGTCAATTATTCATCCTTTCTATCCCTATCCTCAAAATGTTCCATTTAAAACATCTGAAGTCAAGTTCTTATTAATTTGGGAATTTTGGACAAAAAAAATAGAGATCTCAATATAAATAGAATTATTTTTAAAGTTTGGATACTTATTTCACATGGAATTTACTTTCATATATGGTATGAGGATGGGATCATTCACATTCTGGAGACCTAAAACCAAATAAGTGCTCCCCATGTACCTGTTATACAATGGAGGAAGAGACAGTATAACTACAATAAAGAATCAACTTGGAAAATGGAAGAATGGGAAATATGCCCTATAGCCATTTGCTGTAACATCCTGAAATCCTTTAAGGTAGACATTCATGGACTCCCTCCTGTAGGATGGAAAACATTTCTTAATTAGTTCACAATTCTGCTCCTTAGGAAGAGGGTTCCATACATTGTTCTACTGAGATTGGTCATTGGTCTGTGATTCTGCCCTCTGGGTGATTACTCCATTCCATTATTCTAATTAGTTACATATATTGGGCATTAGGGGGAAAAAAGGCACATTTGTAGGCTGAACAGCCCTCTCATCCTATTTACTACCTGGAAAATGCTGGGGATCCAATATTCATTTTAAGTCTTGGAGAGATAATTTTAGAATACCTTACTCTCCCTCGTGGTTTCTGCAGCAGTACAATCCTCGTAAAAGCTTCATGGGCTTCTTATTTAGTTGAATCAAAACTATCTCATGTACCAATTACTGCACACACAATCTTTTTGAGACTTCTCAGATATTTTTAATATCTCTTTACTTTCTCATACCCTTGACTCTTTTTCTCAATTTTATTGTATTCCTCTGCAACCCATCAGAGTTTAGTGGAAGCACCACACATTTAGTCTCTTTTCCTTGAGTACTTTTTTTCTAATTAAAAAGTTTTATTGAAACTACCCTCCTAGTTGAGCCTTTACACTAAGACATTTTAGTTGAGAGAAAGATTTTAACAAAATGGATGTATCAGCCATTCTCTTGATCAAAGTATTGCCTTGTGGCTGAGATTTAATTTGTCTTTATTGGTCAAAGAATTTCTCCATTTTATCTTTTATTATTTGAGGTTAAGAAGCAGTTAGTTACCTTGCCACCCCTACAAATCCCAATATTTCTGCTCTCTCTCTATCCTCTCTGACCAACCTTTGAGACAATAACAGCAAATTCTGGGCTCATTTCTTCTTTGTAATTCTTTATCAAATGCAGTCAACAACTAATATGCACTAATATATTCACACTACTACTTTATTCAAACTTATTTGCTTAGTTAAATTCTCATTAAGTTCATTCTCTTTCTTCCAAGTTACAGCAAAGCTGCAGTTTTCCAACGACTTCTCCACTGAAAATCATAGAATGCCATCTTCCCAGGCTCCAATGACAAGAAACTAAAACCACTATAACTGAGTACTAACATAACAAAAACATATGGTATCAGTCATTTATAATGCCTTCAGATATTTTTATGGAATGACAAAACAGAACAATGCAGCCTGAAGTCAAACAAGCCTGAAGTCTCCATGGTTTAGACAAAGGTTTATATATTACCAGGTTACATGTTCAATGTGATTTATTAGAAGGATTTACTCCATCAGGGAACTTAGCAGATAGAAATTCTGTATTCTCACATGCTTCAAGGAGCCCCAAAGAATGGGAAGGGATTTAGTGAATCACACTTTGCTCTAAAAGGTTTCAGCTGGGAAGGAGCCCATATCACTTTCTCTCACATTTCATTGGTCAAAACAAGTCATATAACTATGCCCAACTTAAAGGGGGTGCAATTCAACACCCAGAAAACAGCACTAATGAATTCCACATCCACATATTGGCTTTCTTCATGTCCCAATAACAAGTTATTAAACTATATTTTATGATAAAATATTATTTTATGTTCAATGTCATTACCATGTTTTGTGTAACTCGATGAAAATCTAATGGTTCGCTTGGTAAATTATGTTCTGAACAATTTGAGATACATAGTTTTAGAACAAAAATAATAAGAATCATTATTTTCTTTAATAAAAGTTATATTTTATAAGGGGAAAAAGCTACCACATGCATTTCATGGAGGGTAGAGGGTTTGTACTGCATGCCCAAAGGAAAAATTTTGGTCCCTTTCTATCTGTTCACTATCTCCTCTTCACGGGAGGAAATGTGACTCCAACTTACAAGTTCCTGAATCCATTGTCTAATTACCTAGATTCATATGTTGAAGGCTGTTGCTCAACTACTAAGCTATTTGTTCTCTCTCTCTCTGAAGTGCCTACTTACAAGTGGTGTCTGCTCCCTCTGGCACTTCCTGAATATTAACTTTTTCGTTTGTATGTTTTCCCAAGCGGTAGAGGAAGCCAACTGTTCTGCCAGCGACAGAATGAGTACATAACTCCAGTTTATGGTAAAAAGTGTACAGTTTTGGACTTTGGTCCCTATTTCAAGCTACAGTATCCAATCTAGACATACCTTAATTCCTACCTGTCTCCTGTGCATATGTTCTATTGACTCAGCACTTAGAGGAGATATGATTATTTAGCCTGAGTCAGAATGACCAAAACATGGGGAAGAAAACCTTCCAAATAGGGATAAAGCAGGAAACTAAGGGACTAAATCACACATAGAAAAGAATAAAACATCTTTTGTGATGTAATGGTAGGTTTCTGCAGGCCTGAATCTGGTTTCAATAGATGCATGCTTTAGAAAGAGGAACCATTAGCTGCTGGAAAATCAGGCATGCATCTGACTATACCCCTGAAACAACCTGGCCTTTTCTCACATTGAAGATGAGGCTGAGACAGGTAGTCATTTATTTCAATTAAGACTTACATCAAAATTGGCAGAGCTTCTGTATACAGGTTTTTGAGGTATTACTGCATGAAATTACCATATTCTACTTTTAATGAGGGCTATAGTCCCAAAGCTTAAATTACAATGGGCATATTGCACATTCCTTGGCAGACCATAGAACTCTGGTACATGACCCTCTGTATTAATTATCAACCATAACCATATTGCTATATAACAAACTATCCCAAAGTCAAAAGTTTAAACAGTAACTATTAGGTTTAATAGGAATCTACAGAATCTTGGGAGGTCAGCTGGGAGTCCACCCTGGTCTTACTTATATGCCTGTATCAGGTATAGATAAGGCAGAGTGTGGTAATTTTGACTGGGTTCTCTCACATGTTTAGGGATAGGCTCGCTATTGTCTGGTCCATAATAGCATCATCTCACTTAGATGTGTTTCTTACCCCTCAAGTGGAATTCTTCACACGTTAGAGGCAGGGGTCCAAGTGAGCAAGAAGTTGCTTTCTTAAGGCCAAGACTCAAAACTCATACATAATTAATTCCACAGCATTCTATTAGCCAAAATAATTTAAAAGGCAAGCCCAAGTTCAAAGAGAGGGCAAATAAAATCTACACTATAGTGAGGAAAACTACAAAATCAAACAGTATGTGGATATAGTGAGGGGTAAAGAAATTTGGTGATTTTGCAATCTACCACTACTTTTAAACTTTCATGCACTGGAACACTGCCTCAATTGTTGTCACTTTGTAAATGTAGTGAATTTCACATAAGAACAAAGAAGAAACTAAAGATTCTAACTTCAGAGACTCAGGTGGTTTGCTACTGACTCCTAGACAATAATCTCAAGTTGGTTCATCATGGTTAATAAATTAAGCCCTGACAAAGGCTTTTGATTTTAGAGACCTGGGCATTGCAGTCATCATAGTGGAGTTATTGTTTTTGTCACTCAGCTGAAAAGCACAGACTCTTTTTTGATTGAGATATTCTTCTTCTTAGGTTAAGAAAGAAAAAAAAATAAAATCATTATTAATGATTATACATTTTAATTATCTGACTATAGAAGTCAGGTTTGCTCAGAATATCAATAAGAAACCACAGTAGTTTTAAAATCAGATTGAATCTTGCTTTCAGAATAAAAACAGTGGGATGGTGAAATTCAATAAAAGGATATAAAGTCAGACTTGTGTATATTATGTTATTAATAAGTAATGGAGGGTGGGGGCCCCAAAGAGACTTAAAGAAGAAAGGGAAACAAGATCACAGAAAAAAATAAAATAAAATAATGCTCATAGGGACAATCCAGATCCAAAAAACTATTGAAAAGCACTCAAAACGGCAGAGAGAGAGTCTGTAATAAGTGCAACTGGGAACCCTTAGCTTGAAAACAGAGACAACCAGGTGGTTGAAGAAAATTCAGAAAGATTTCAGATGGGAGAAGTAAGATCAGTCTAAAATACTTCAAGAAACATTTGATAGCTTCAAGGTAACACTTTTTGTTATTGTTATTTTTGGTGTTTGTGATAGTTTTCTTTGGTTTTGCTTTTATCTCAGAAAGCATATCTATATATTTCTTGAGGGAATAGGGTCAGAAAATGTATAAAGTTAGATCTCTAAATGACACTGAAGATAAACTATCTTACAATGACCCATAATAGACAAAAATATATAATACCTTGGTCTAGGTTATATTCTGTGTAGAATTATCCAATATGATGGTCACAGGGTTGATAATGCCTTAGTGTCTTCATATCTAACATGAGAAAAATTCCTCTAACGCGAGAACAATTCCTCTGACGTGAGAACGATTCCTCAAGTGGAACTGTTCTTATGTTAGAGACAGGGGTCCAAGTTCATCATGGAACATACCTCAGGGGAAAGTATAGAGAAATGTAATAGGAAAACAGATGTGTGGACCTAAGAGCAATGGGGTAAAAAAGGAATGCAGACATTATATCCTAGCCTTATACATGGTAGAGAGAGAAGACAATAAACAATCTAAGAAACACGCAAAAGATTTAAAACTCAAATTGACTATTGTAAATGACAAAGAGTATACAGAAGAAACAGAACACTAAAGGCATATTCCATTGCTAGATAGAAAGAGGTGGTAAGTAGAAGTGATTCAACCACTGCATGAAATAATATCAGTTATGTACCCACTACTTGGAAATTCAAAATTATGAAGAAAAATAAGATAGTTATCTACATTTTAAATGTTTCTACTCACTGGGATCTTAAAGATAGTGTCTTAGAAAAAAAGATAGTGACCATGATTCTCAACTGAGACAAACAATAGACAAAAGAGAGATTGTCCCCAGGAAGTAAAATTAATAACTCTAAGAATTCCTACATCTGATGCAACAGCACAGTCACTGTTGCAAATGACTAAAAATTATTTTGGAGCTGATAAAAAATAACTCCCCCAAACTCTGGGGTTGGACCTCCAGTAAACTAGTCATTCTAGTTATCCCAGAAGGTATTGACTGACTTAAGGTCTGGAAAAATCTGCAGCTATGCTTGTTCTTAGCTCTACATTCCTCAGTGGCCCATAACATATCACCTGTTTCCTCTTCTCCTGTATTTTTTGTGAAGAAATGCTGACACTCATGATATGGGGGCAGATGAGAGCTTCAATATTTGTAAAGTTAGAAACTCTGAGGCAAAGGAGGGCTTTTCAGTACAGCATGGTCATCTCCAGGATGGAGAAATTCAGAGACTCTGCCAAAAGAATATATTGTTGGAGTTCAAGAGAATGGGACAAAGAACAATGCAAGGCTATGAACCCAGGTTTGTAAGCCTGGTGGGCTATTAAAAATATGGGTACTTTGTTCACAAAGGGAACAGGAAGCCCATCCTAAGTTTGGGTATCAGGACTTCAAGGTTCAAAGGAGAAATAAAAATCAAGAGGGATATGAAGTATGAAGGATCAAACCTAAGGGCAAAATGGGAATCTAAAGTAAATCCTGGTACTGCAGGTGTCACTGCTGCATATTTCAAAATTTGGCAAGACAACAGGTGTATTCAAATACCACACTTTAAAAGAGGAGGCCATAAGACTATCTTGGAGTTTTCCCCAAAGTATGATTTATCATAACTATAAAATCATAAGTACCCTTTCATTGGGATATTTCTTCCAATTACTATTAATATAGGATTTCAGTAGTAGATTCAAGAAAAATGACATAGATTGAGAGCCATTTTGGCAAGAATAAAATCACAATCTCTTCCTTTCCTTGCCTCTCTTTTTGCCTATGTCCTCTCCCTTCCCCTACTTCTTTCCTCTGGATAACTAAGCCTCTGCTATAATTTTTGACTGGCCAGAGTAATATGGCTCTAAAGTGTACTGGCATAATGTGGGTGGTATTATGAGTCGATGGACTGTCTTTTTTATTTTCAAATTTTCATATGGAAATAGAACTAGTGTACTGATACTCTGTTGTGTCCCCTTGACTAACTCTTTGGAAAACTGAGTCCGAGGAGAGACTTGAGGTTGGGTTGATTTAACTTTATAAATACAAACAAACTTCATCCATTTCAAATGAAGGAATACAACCCAAGCTGCTGCTGCTGATAGACCTTCATCTCCACCCAGGCATCTGTATGAAATACATTTGACAGCAAATGAATAGAATATGAATTTGTAAAAGGCAGGACTTTATACTTAAATTGTGTTGGATTTAATAAGAGATTTTGGACTTTACCCCTAGAGAAAGGTGACTAACACAGCAAGTGATAACTATAATTAGGGCACTGAAGTAAAAATTCTAAAATGTGTGGCATTGAATCTGGGACTAGACAGTGGACATCTGACCAACTATTATTAGAGTCAAGAAAGGTGAAAACTCATGCTCTGCAGTGGCAAACATCTGGGGAAACTGCTTTCTATTAATAATTGTACCTAAAGATCCTGTGGCTTTAGGTAAAGTAGGAAAACAGAATTTGGTGGTGTGATTAGTTTCTGTGATAATTTGATATGTATTTTAAAACTCTGTAAGAAAGAGATGAGTTCAGGAAAGAATTGGCTATTTTGCAACAGATTAAAAAGGAGATTAGAAAATCTAGAAATTCTATGACCTTCACAGTTGGAAAGTGCAACTGGTTTTCTCATCCAACCATAAAACAGGTGAAACTGAAAAATACAAGGTCTACAAAACCTCAGCTTAGTGGCAAGACCAAGTCAAAGAGAAGTTATGAAATTCATTTTAAATGCTCAGAACTGGTTAATGTAGTGCCTATTAAATAATTTTAGTTGGAAAAAATGATTGAGAAAAGAGACCAAAGGTTTGGCTCTCCCACAGGAGATTCAAGTAGCCCTTAATTAAATCTAAAGAAACAGGTGTTTGTTATAAAGGACTATGTGCGTAGCTATGGCAAAAGCTAAATGGTATCAAATATACAAGAAGCTGATAATGTTTTTGAGAGAGTTGTACCTCCAAAAGAGCTATGAGTCAGGTTGAAAAACAAAGAGACTTTTAGGGAGTAGGGGCCTAATCAAGTGTGTTCCACATGTCCTGGGTACGGGGTGCCCTTATGACACCTACACAGAAGAACTTCAAAATTACTATGGAGCAGTGATAGCTGAACACTTCACACTCTTCTTTTTCTGAATTGCAGTGTTTATTGGGGTGACCCTTCCCCATTCCACTGTATAAACAGATTTTATGGGAGGCAGATACATTCCCTTTATAGTCCACAGTACTCCAGATCAGCAAAGCCACAGCTAGAGCTGATACAAAGATGATCATTCAGAGACCCTGAACATGATTCCATCCATGATTTTTGTTGCACTTGGGAAAAAGGTGAGTATACTTCCTTTGTGGAAGGAAAGGTAATAAATATTTACACCCAAAGAGACTATATTATTCTGAAAATATTGATGGACATTTAGAGAAGAGATAACACCTATCCTTCTCAAAAACTTCCAAAATATAGCAGAGGGAGGGAAACTCCCAAACTTATTCTATGAGGCCACCATCAGCCTAATACCAAAACCAGACAAAGATGTCACAAAGAAAGAAAACTACAGGCCAATATCACTGATGAACATAGATGCAAAAATCCTCAACAAAATACTAGCAAACAGAATCCAACAGCACATTAAAAGGATCATACACCCAGATCAAGTGGGGTTTATCCCATGAATGCAAAGATTATTCAATATTTGCAAATCAATCAACGTGATACACCATATTAACAAATTGAAGGAGAAAAACCATATGATCATCTCAATAGATGCAGAGAAAGCTTTCGACAAAATTCAACACCCGTTTATGATAAAAACCCTCCAGAAAGTAGGCATAGAGGTAACTTTCCTCAACATAATAGAGGCCATACATGACAAACCCACAGCCAACATCGTCCTCAATGGTGAAAAACTGAAACCATTTCCACTAAGATCAGCAACAAGACAAGGTTGCTCACTTTCACCATTATTATTCAACATAGTTTTGGAAGTTTTAGCCACAGCAATCAGAGAAGAAAAACAAATAAAAGGAATCCAAATCAGAAAAGAAGAAGTAAAGCTGTCACTGTTTGCAGATGACATGATACTATACATAGGGTATCCTAAAGTTGCTACCAGAAAACTACTAGAGCTAACCAATGAATTTGGTAAAGTTGCAGGATACAAAATTAATGCACAGAAATCCCTTCTATACCTATACACTAATGATGAAAAATCTGAAAGTGAAATTAAGAAAACACTCCCATTTACCATTGCAACAAAAAGAATAAAATATCTAGGAATAAACCTACCTAAGGAGACAAAAGACCTGTATGCAGAAAACTATAAGACATTGATGAAAGAAATTAAAGATGATACAAACAGATGGAGAGATATACCATGTTCTTGGATTGGAAGAATCAACATTAACATTGTAAAAATGACTATACTATCCAAAGCAATCTACAGATTCAATGTAATCCCTATAAAACTACTGCTGGCATTTTTCACAGAACTAGAACAAAAAATTTCACAATTTGTATGGAAACACAAAACACCCTGAATAGCCAAAGCAATCTTGTGAAAGAAAAACAGAGCTGGAGGAATCAGGCTCCTGGACTTCAGACTATACTACAAAGCTACAGTAATCAAGACAGTAGGGTACTGGCACAAAAACAGAAATATAGATCAATGGAACAGGATAGAAAGCCCAGAGATAAACCTGTGCACATATGGTCACCTTATCTTTGAAAAATGAGGCAAGAATATACAGTGGAGAAAAGACAGCCTCTTCAATATGTGGTTCTGGGAAAACTGGACAGGTACATGTAAAAGAATGAAATTAGAACACTCCCTAACACGACACACAAAAATAAACTGAAAATAGATTAAAGACCTAAATGTAAGGCCAGACACCATAAAACTCTTAGAGGAAAACATAGACAGAACACTGACATAAATCACAGCAAGATCCTTTTTGACCCACCTCCTAGAGAAATGGAAATAAAAACAAAAATAAACAAATGAGACCTAATGAAACTTCAAAGCTTTTGCACAGCAAAGGAAACCATAGACAAGACGAAAAGACAAACCTCAGAATGGGAGAAAATATTTGCAAATGAAGCAACTGACAAAGGATTAACCTCCAAAATATACAAGCAACTCATGCAGCTCAATATCAGAAAAACAAACAACCCAATCCAAAAATGGGCAGAAGACCTCAATAGACCTTTCTCCAAAGAAGATATACAGATTGCCAACAAACACATGAAAGAATGTTCGACATCATTCATCATTAGAGAAATGCAAATCAAAACTACAATGAGATATCATCTCACACCAGTCAGAATGGCCATCATCACAAAATCTACAAACAATACATGCTGGAGAGGGTGTGAAGAAAAGGGAACACTCTTGCACTGTTGGTGGGAATGTAAATTGATACATCCACTATGGAGAACAGTAGGGAGGTTCCTTAAAAAACTAAAAATACAACTACCATACGACCCAGCAATGCCACTACTGGGCATTTACCCTGAGAAAACCATAATTCAAAAGAGTCATGTACCACAATGTTCACTGCAGCTCTATTTACAATCGCCAGGACATGGAAGCAACCTAAGTGTCCATTGACAGAAGAGTGGACAAAGAAGATGTGGCACATATATACAACGGAATATTACTCAGCCATAAAAAGGAATGAAACCGAGTTATTTGTAGTGAGGTGGATGGACCTAGAGACTGTCATACAGAGTGAAGTAAGTCAGAAAGATAAAAACAAATACCGTATGCTAACACATATATATGGAATCTAAAAAAAATAAAGAAAAATATGGTTAGAATGCCTAGGGGCAAGACAGGAATAAAGACACAGGCCTACTAAAGAATGGACCTGAGGATATGGGGAGGGGGAAGGGTAAGCTGGGACAAAGTGACAGAGTGTCATGTACATATATACACTACCAAACGTAAAATAGCTAGCTAGGGGGAAGCAGCCGCATAGCACAGGGAGATTAGCTCGGTGCTTCGTGACCACCTAGAGGGGTGGGATAGGGAGTGTGGGAGGGAGGGAGATGCAAGAGGGAAGAGATATGGGGACATATGTATATGTATAACTGATTCACTTTGTTATAAAGCAGAAACTAACACACCATTGTAAAGCAATTATACTCCAATAAAGATGTTAAAAAAAAATGTTGATGGCTTCTTCCTAAGAGATAGATTATACATCTCTGCCACACTGATATCAGGTTTGTCATATGATTTGTTTTGGCCAGTGAAATATCTGTGGAAGTGACATGTGCTAACTCCAAGCAATGGTATTGCATGGCTCAGCCATTTCTTTATTTCTTTGTGCTACCAGTCTAATATGTCCTAAATCGTGTCTGTATCTTCATTGTAGATTCTGGAATAAAGAAGACATACAGCAGAGCCTAAGATGACCTACAGCCAACAAATAACAGAAACAGGAAATAAATCTTTGCTTTTGTAAGCCACAGATATTTGGAATAATTTGTTACCACAATATTACCTAACAAAAGCTTACTAATACAATGAGTTGGTTCAATTAAACTAAAATACCAATGGTGGGGCTTCCCTGGTGGTGCAGTGGTTGAGAGTCCGCCTGCCGATGCAGGGGACGCGGGTTTGTGCCCCGGTCCAGGAAGATCCCACATGCCGTGGAGCGGCTGGGCCGGTGAGCCATGGCCGCTGAGCCTGCGCGTCCGGAGCCTGTGCTCCGCAACGGGAGAGGCCACAACAGTGAGAGGCCCGCGTACCGCAATAAAACAAAACAAACAAAAAAAAACAAAATAAAATACCAATGGTGGCCTCTTGTCTAAGTTGAGTTCTTCAATTCAAATGCCAGTATTAAAAAAGATAATAAATTTATTTCCAATCTAACACAAAAGTCTATATCTCAGTTGGTTGAAAACTTGGAAAAACTTCTAATTCCAACATTATTTAATTGCTTTCTTTATCCCAGACATTCTGCTAAGTGTTTCACATATATTATCTCATTAAAACTCACCAAGCTCTATTGTTCCTTGTTCAACAGATATTTGAATAGAAGTTAAATAATTTTTCCAAGGTTGCCTGCATTGTAAGTGTGCTGATTCCTGATCCTGCATAGCTAGCCACTATTCTCAAATACTCAGGATAAACTTCGCCTTCAAAACTCTCTAATTCTTAGACTCTGCCAATAGCAGTGAAATTAACATATCATTTGAAATATGCTTACAGTGATCCTCTCTCTAGATCAAATATCAGAACATTGTCTGACCACAAATTCTGTGATAAAAGAGAATCTTAAAAATAACACTGTCTCCCAATCTGAGTAACATGAAGCAACAAGCAATATTATTTTCATTTACCTTTCTGTTTCCATCCCTGTGATGGAGGATATACCAATGTAACCTTCTAAACGTAAAAGAAAAACAAATATTTCCAAGCACGTTCAGCTGGTTTTCTCCCCTCAGGCTAAGCATCAACCTAAGGAGAGCACTTCTAACAGCTATAGCAGCAATGAAGACGGCAGATGTGTTCTCTTTGGCTAGACTAAAATTGAATACTAAAAATCACTGCAGCTCTGTTCCCTGCCTTTCCTCAATTGCTCTTTGTGTAACCCTGTATAATGCAGCAAACCAATACAGTTCTGATAGAAAACACACTGCAGTTGTTTTACAATTGACTTTACAATACAGTTGGAATAGTAGGAAGAGTACCAGGCTTAGAATTAGCTCTCATTTATTATTCTTACAGGCTCAAAATCCCTGAGAAAGTGGTCAGCTTTTGGAGTTTGTGTCTCCATCTGCAAAAGGAGAATAACATCTCACAGATTTGTTGGGCTGCATAAATTAAGGCAATTAAAAATGAGATAATGTATTGATCAGAATAGGCTAGGTTATGCTCTGTCAACAAACAACCTCCAATTCTCATCAGTTTAAGGCAATACAGTTAAGGCATCAGTTAAGGCAAATTGCACATGTTTATTTCTCTATACATGTGCAGTTTGTGGTTGGTGAGTTGTAGAGGTGGGGGGCTAATCCACAGTCACACAGGGGATGCAAGACGCCACCATTGCGTAGCCACACTATCCTGTATTTGTGACTTTCTTTTCACTCTGGTCAGGGAAGAGAGCACTAAAGGGTCTCATACTAGAAATTAAATGCCCCAATCAGAGTATGACAATGTCACTTGCAATCACAGGTTATGGATCGAACTAACTGTAAGAATTCAAGTAAGCAAAGGTCTCCTATGTTCCCAGAAAGAGATGAGAACGATAGATGAGTAATTTCCCAGAAGACTCTTCCACAGCCAGTGTTGTGACACATATGTGCCATAATGTTTATGGCAGACACTATCATTATAAAATCATATTATTTGAACAGTATTTTTATCGTTACACCTAGTTATAACCTCCCTACACAATCATAAATGGAAATGGGTTCCAATGTTGAGGTTTTTCACAACTGGAGTATTAACTACGTATATATGAGCACTTATGTAATTTTCTGAGGAAACATTATAAGTCACTTAAGAAATAAGCATAGGTTTATGAAAGCAGATAGAACTGAACATTGAATAATTGAAAAACACTAAGGGAGGAAGGAGATACAATGGCACAAAGTAACCTCCAGTACAGGATCAAAATAAGAAGATAATTAAATTCGCTGAGATTTAGAATTCTTTGGTTTGAACTCTTTCATCTTATGTCCCTGTCTGATAACTAATTAGAATTTGCAGTGTTGATTTGGTTTTTATTTGCACTTGCAATTTGAAAATTCAAACGCTATATACCAGCTAATTACAATGTTGTATCACTATATTTATATTCATTTTAATTACAACCGCTCTGGTGGCTAAATATCCTGTATTCCAACTGTCTCACCCAGAGAGACTGTTAATAAGATTCTAAGTTGGACCTTACAATCTGGTATTTATGTTTCAAAATGAATTTGCTTCATTTGAGGGTCCTACCTCTCATGCCTCTATACTAAACCAAAACGACTTGGTAGAGTCATTAAGACTATTTTATGTCTTAAAAATTCTTAATGATGACTGTATCTTTTTACTTAATCATAAAGAAATTTCAAAGATTGTTATTATTACTGTGGGAGAAGCATGTTTGTAGAAAAACATAGGTCTATATGTTCAATAAGTTTTAAGGATGTCTTTAAAATTCTAATCTTTTTTAATTGGTCAGATAAAATCATTGCCCCTAAATTAGGGGATTATGTTAATAAGAATAAATAGTTCATATATAGGAAAGGTCTTTTTAGGGAAGAAAGTTATTAGAGCAAGCTAGATGATAGTCATGTGGGAAGAGAGGGACTTATGCTTCCATTATGCAGCATATATGTGCTAGGTCTTCCTTGCTAAGAAGATATATGAAAACAGAATCAGAAATATACTAAGATGTTCATTTATCAAGAATGGTGCTCCATGGTGAAAAGAATATTTTTCTATACACTTCAGCTGGAAGTCAGAGTCTTAAATTAAGCAAGAAAATCTGAAAGGTCTGGAGAGTAAGAATAGAGAAAGAGAAAAACTTGAGAACATGAGTTTATTTTATCTCTGGTACAGAATAGAGGCACCAAAAAAAGAACCTTGGTGAAGACACAGAGACACATGGATGTTTCAAATCAGCTAAGAGCTGACCAACATGAAGTGGCCAGCCATGTGCAAGGTTAGCTAAGCTCAGGCCTAGAGCTGGAACTGTTGACTGTTTGAAAGTTACAAGCTGAGTTTCAAAACAAATTTGACATTAAAGGAAACCAACTACCTGTACTGAGAGATAACTAAAGCCAGAATAAACTACCCTACGGTGTTTAAAACAAATATTTTTAAATTATTTTAAAATAGCTACTAACTGTTTTTGGTCCCTACATATGTTGAGTAACATTGATATTGTTTTAATAAAGAGTTTATTTTTATAAAGACTAGGTCCTAGTTTATCCTACATGTTTCATAAGAGAAATACAGCCTCTCTGAAGTGTAACATATTTGCTTAATTTTACTTTCTAACAAATACTTAAGTGCAAGCATATTGTAAAGAAATATCCAAGGTTAAGATGATGTGTTCAATCTTAAATCAGGAAATCAATAAAGAGACTGTTATTGCTTAATTTTATAATATTATGTTATTAGTTTTAGCTGTTTCTCTACTCAGAGGCAATGAAAGTACTACTACTCTTCACTCAGTAGTAATGAAACCTATCTTTACTAATCAATCTTAGACTACTAATCTAGATATTATAGATGTAGATGAGGAGGGGGCATGATAGTTGTCTCATTCAATAATGCTCCCTCTGCTATTTTTTTCTTTATTCCTAGAGTAAATTTTCTAATATGGTATCTAGTTATTTAGGAAATAAACTGGTAATAAATTTTGCACCAGTAATCCAATTTTTCAAAGCCTCTAGTCTCTTCTAAGACAAATTCCTCTCTACTATTTGAGAATAGAGACATTTGATCATCCCTGAGCTCTCCTAATTGACAGCTTCATCTTCACTTCAAGTGTACTTTCCACTGCTCTTAGCTCTGCCATGGACACCACTGGTTTTGTTTCTCATCAGTTCTCAGCACTCTTTCCATAAAATGTTGCACTGACTCAGTTGGAGCATTCAAAGCAGAGGAAAGAACAGCCCTTCTCCAAAACCAGAAGCAGTCCTTCCTTTCAAAGCCCAGATAAACTTGAAACTAGCAATCAACAACTATCTTAACTATAAAGGGCTCCTGGAGTAATTTTCAGTGTAAGTAATTACAATTGCTTAAGAGTAACTGGTCCAATGAAGCTCTCACTACCCCCACCTATATATTAGATAACTGGAAACAGTGGTTTTTACTCTCAGGCTAAAATCCTAAAAACTACTTTCTAGTACATAAAAATATTCAGGTATTTGTTACAACTTCACATTTTCAAGTTCCTTTTCTGGAGTTTCTTCCTTGTAATATGTATTTTAATTATTGTTCCAGGTAAGTATTATGATCTGACAATTGAGAACTACTGTTCTGAAAAATTGAAAGATTTCTCTGGAAAAGATTTTAAGAATCAGTTTGAGGCTAGAGAATCAGACTAGAGCCTAAAGTAACTGCTTCTCCACAAACCATCATAAAGAAAATAATTGGGAAGAAGGAAGAAAGGAAGAAGGAAAGGTAGAGGGAGAGGAAGGAAGGGAAAAAAATTAGGAGTTGCTGATACCATGATTCATGATTTGCTGACAAGCTAAAGGTCTGATTTCTCTGAGAAAGGATATCTGAAAAGGGAGGTATGCAGAATGGGACCTTGGGTTGATGAACAAGTTACTATACTTATTTACTTATAGTTTCTGCCCCCATTAGCATTCAAATATAAGGAAAAAATTAGAAATTTAGAAAGTGATATCCTCAGACATGTTACCATCTTCAGTATAGTATACATAGTCAAATAAATTAGAAAATTTTAAAAAGATAAATCAAAATAGAAATATAGAATATAAGAAACAACATTGAGAAATACATCAATTGAAGTTAGGTTCAACATAATTATTGATTTATAACATAAAAATATACAAAACTCTGGAAGGAAAATCAGAGATAATTTTAAAGGGAAAGATGCAGAATGCAAGAAGGATTTTGTATTATTTAACAGCAGGATATAAATATAAAATAACTCTGAACAATGATAGAAATATAAAAGCTAAAATATGTCTTTTAAAATTTTAAGTGTAACCTACATAAACACAGTAATAGAATGTGCAACTGCATACAGCTAGAGGGAAAAAAAAATAAATAAAATATCTCAAACAGTCCAATAGTAGGAAGGAAATACTAACAAAAGAAAAAGAAAAAATAATCAATTGAAAAACATAAAATGAGATTGCAGAAATAAATCCAAAAGCATAATAATCATTAAAAATGAGAATGAGTTAAACCTCCTATTTTAAGGCAGGTTCTCTAAGATTGAGGATTCTCCACCTTGATATACACCCACTCACACACACATTCAAGGTACTTGCATAAAACTCACTTAAAATAAAATAATACCCCCCCAAAGTGGAGAAATAACTGGCATCATGTCCCCCAATGAAAATAGCCCATCAGCTGAAAAGTCTCAGATTTCTTTTTAAACAGCCAGTATTGCTTAATCGTTAAATATAAATAGAAAATCAAATTATTCCACATGATGTTATCATGGAAATTAGAAATCAGAGCAAAGGGGAAAAAGGAAAATAGAAAAACAAAGACAATAAAAGGAATCAATGAAAACTTTATATGTACATATGTTATATACATATGTTATATAATATTATATACGATTATATATATATATTTAAAACTGATATAATCATAGAGGAAAAAAGAGATCAAGCATGCATGAAATAATAGGATACTCTTAAAGGAAGAAGTATGCAGAAAACAAAAGAGTGGCATCTTCTGATTTTCTTCCTGGAGGATGTAGTTGTTGAGCCAAATTAGGAAAGGAACTTGAGGAGGTAAGTGGAGAAGGTAGGTCTCTGCATTCTCTGTGCTAATTTTCACTTAATCACTGTTTAATGCACAAAAGTTTCACACCAAGTAATTTCCCAATTTCCCTAGGGCCAATGGGACTCTGCGTTTACATCTCAGTACCTATTACAATCCTGTAAATATAATCATTATAAATAAAAAACTTGAGACTTTCTTATTAGAAAGTCAAGTAAATAACTAAATTTATTAATTTTTTAAAAAAATTCTGGGCCATTTCTGGATCTCATTCTAGGCCAGCTCCAGGTCTGCATTTTTCTCTGGATAATAATTTATTGTTTCTCATCATTTTTCATTAGGCACCAAACATTGGTCATAAAATAACAGTAGAGTCTGATGTAAATAATATTATGTATAGAAACACTACATTTGTGAGATGAATCCTGGGAGACAGGTGGAGAGGATGGCAGGTGAGTCATTTTAGTCAGGAATTGAGTGGAGTTTGTGTTTCATTGTTGCAAGAATTAATTTAGGTGCATCAGAGGCTTCATTCCTCCTCAGTGGACTGCTACTACCTTTTGTTTTGTGGGAGGCCTGTAGCTCCAAAAAATTTTTCTCAGTATACCTGCTCACCATAAGCTTTAAGTAGGCCTGGCCTGCCTATGCAACATTACTGCTCCTCCCCAGCCAGTAGATTTCTCTTGCTTATTCTTTGGTGCAAGGCTTTTGCCTTGTGTCAGAGTCTGGTCTAGGCCACCAGCAAGTTGTTTGCCACCACCATCACCCTCCTGCCAATGACAGATTACATTTGTTTCACTTCAGAGAAGCATCTGGGGTACAGGTGGGTTTGGGGCATGTCCCCCAAAGGTGGTCAATCACCTCTTTGTGTTCACGCAGGGTCCAGAGGGGAATAGGTGGATGAGCTTCTCTGACTACTGCTGCTCAAACCTTGAACATTGGCAGGTCTTGCTCACTTGTGCCTTTCCATGTCTCCTTGTTTTGTTGTCAGTCTCTTTTGAGTGTCTGGCAGAGATCAGTAGGAAAAAGCTAACAAGGAAATAGATTTAGGCTCTCTCCTGTCTGGAGTTTTCAGGATTCTGAAATGGCCCACTAGTCCATACTCAGCTTTTATAAAGTTGTTTGACTCTGTCTCATCCAGAGAACCTAGTCTATCCTCTCATATTCTTAACAATTTCAAAAACAAAATGAAAATTTTACAGAAAAAGGAAATTGGGGCAATGATGAAGCAATGTTCTAGTATTAAGATAAAATACAAGCACTTGGTTTTATTATGAGAGTTTCTGTCCTAATGATTTTTCAAAATGCTAATATTTTCAAAAGATCATAATTCTTATTTAAATTCCCCATTATTTAAATTCAGTTAAAATAATCAAATTATTAAATTTAAACTCCCTATTATTTATTACCAATAATGTTTCTTATAACAAACACCAAAAATACTTTGATTTTATTTGCTACCCACTTTTACCATAGAAATATTTTGCCAGATATATTAATACAATATTCATAAATCTTTAAATATATTTATAGTTATTTTTGTTTTTATAAGTAACTTAGGCTAAACTATGCAAAGATTCCTAACTGTAGTAGTAGACAGAAACTAACTTAGCTTTAGCAAATTTGACATAGTATTTTGCACCCTGTGGGTTCATTCAAACTTACCAAATAGATTATGGTAAACCAAAAGAATAATACCTAAATCCAACTGTGTACCACAGATGCATCAGTTAGTAATTGTCTTCAGCTGAAACAGAATGCCTAGTCTATCACACAAAGAAAAAAAAGAACTATTTTAAACTCATAGTTATCAATCTTTGCTGCATGTTAGAATCATTTGGGGAGCTTTGAAAATTCCCAGTACCCAGGCTGCATCCTACATAAATTAAATCAGTATCTCTTGGAATAGAATCCAGACATCTCAAGTATTTAAAACTCTCCAAGTATTTCCAATTTGCAGCCAAGTTAAGAGTCAGTGGCTTAAAAAAGATGAAAGGTAATTCTCCCACCAGTAAAAAAGCCATTTAGAGCTTAAATACAGTTTTACAGGGTCATCGGGGATGCAGCCTCCTACTTTTCCACAGTTCTATCCTTAAGAGCCTAGCTTCTATCTTCAAAGTCACCTCGTTGTAAAAGATATCTACTAAATCTCTAGTGATTACACCCTTGCTTCTGGCAGGCAATAGGAGGAAGTAAGAGGAAAAATGGGTTTGAGCCCCTTCCATTTATGGAGGCTTCCCTGAAGTCCCACCTAACGTTAAACCTTTCATCATGTAGGTGAGAAGTCAGAGATATGCACATACCTACCAGCAAAGAAAACTAGAAATACTTTCTTCTAGCTGGTCATATTGCCCAGTTTTCTCTTACAAAAGATAGATGCTGGGGTTAAGGCGCAGTCTCTTTCACACCACACCTAAAACACTACCAGAATGTTCCCATCTGCCTCCCACATTGAAGTATATGAACGTATTTTAAAACCAGAAAAACTTGTGAACGCAGGTGCCTGAAATGCCATTCTCTTTTACCACTTGTCCTGGTCCAAATTAATGTTGTGTTCTATTTTTCTCCTCAGTGTCTTTGCTCCACTGAAAAAAATACTTAGACCTTTTTTTTTCTATCTCTATTCAAATGATTAGAGGAGATGAAAATTAATTTTCCAATGTGCCAACAGATGGGATAGAGAGTTAGCAATATGTCTGAAGAAAGTCATGAGTGTAGACGCAGTCTGAATCTTTTATTATTTTTGATGGAGTCATCAAGTAACCTAATATATAAGTTGATGCTTAAAAGTAAGTTTGCCGGTTTAAGACCGGTGTTCATTCATATATGTTTCTAAGGACATAAGTAACGCATTTTCACTCATCATAAATTGTATTTCCAAATATCTCTTTTACACTTTTGAGAGAATAAATTTTGAATTATAGTTATATCACTTGGTATTCTCACATCACTTCTCATGCAAGAAAAAACAATACATTGCAATAAATTTTATATGTAAACCTTCTTTCTTATTCCTACTACAAATTCATGAAAGCTCTAGTCATTCACTAAAGTTCAGTAACAACAAAGAAATAAAAACAGAAAGATTAAATGTTATTCTTTCCTCTCACAAAGATAAGGGAAAACCAGAATTGAGTTCCTTCTGTACTAAAAAAAAGACTTTTAAACATTTCTCCATGCAGCATTTGGAGTACCTGAAAGGTAACTAGAATAAACCTCTCTGTAAATTAAGATGAAAAAAATCTATCTTTACTTAAAAATTCTGGTTTGATTAAAATGATTAGAAAAATCTTTGTACTGACAGATCCTGAAAATATATATATTCTGAAAATAATATATTCTGAAAAATATATTTTTCAATATATTAATGGTTTTCCTAAACAAAACACCATTAATAAAATTGCATGTTTTGATTGATTAGATTGGAATACTGTTAAACATTGTAAATATAAGACTGAAAAATATTCAAAGCAATGAACTAAAAAGAATACTGATAATTCTAGCAAATAACATGAACCAGATCACCTTTCTGGTTGGCAACATAAGATGCCACTATAATTTGTGATGGAAAAATAAGTATATTTGCTAAGCTTAAGACTAGCTTTTTAAAGCAGTAAAATGAAAATCCTATTAACAAGGGCCTGGCACAGATCAACCAGGAAGCAACTTCCAAAATAACATTTCTGAACTTTTAAAATATAGCATACAATATTTAAAACACCTGGTCGAGATCAAAAGGAAGACTAGTTTTAAAGTTCAGAATATTGAATTTTATAATTTTAAAATCTAATCAAAGATACCATACATATTTTATTGATAATCAGTCATATTAGAATAAAAATTAGGAACCAGCACTTATGCCTCTAAATCTGACTGCTTGGTGCATCTTCTCATTGGTTGAGACTAACAAAGAAAAACAAGAAAGTTAAGATTTTGTTTCATAATATATATGCCTCCAAAATATGCAGATGTGGATATGAATATTATAATGGTATAACAATGAACAAAAGGGAAATAGAAAAAGTTTATGATGTACATTTCCCAAAGAGAACAATCAACTGGAAAATGTTTCTAAATAATAATTATTATAATTATATATATGTACACATACATGTGTGTTTTAAATTTATCAAAAAATGTTAAGATTATAAATATTAAGAATAGTCTGTGGGGCTTCCCTGGTGGCACAGTGGTTGAGAGTCTGCCTGCCGATGCAGGAGACACGGGTTCGTGCCCCGGTCCGGGAAGATACCACATACCGCGGAGCGGCTGGGCCCGTGAGCCATGGCCGCTGAGCCTGCGCGTCCGGAGCCTGTGCTCCGCAACGGGAGAGGCCACAACAGTGAGAGGCCCGCGTAGCACAAAAAAAAAAAAAAAAAAAAGAATAGTCTGTGCTATGAACAACTTAGAATAGGATGATGTGAAGACAGATTTGAAGAACATTTACATTAATAAGCATATCAATGCCTGAAGGAAAGAACCAAAACGTATAGTTTAAAATTCTCAAATCTAAAAGAAGAGTTGATTTGTTTTTAATGGTAAGCAATTGTACTATAGTTGAAATTAATATATAGCTCTTTGCTTTTATGTGTCAAATGGAACCTAATGTCATGGACTGTGAAGGGTCTGATATTTTACCATACAAGTTAGCCTGTCACAGGTTTACTGATGCTGAGGGAACACTCTGGAATCAGAGATGAAGAATGATTTATTATCACAGCAATAATAGTAGACAGAATGTCAACATTCTTATGCTATTTCCCTGTATCCCAGCTCCCACAATGTGACATAAAGAGGCCAAATGACACCTGCACACATTATGGATTGCATTACAGGAAAGGATCCCTGAGCTTCAGGAACTTGAATATTTTATAGTGGTCAGTATGTAGGCTTGCCCTTTCCCTGGAAGGGGACACTATCACTATTTTACAAAGCTGTAAAAAAAACCTGTACTTTGCTTCAGAGCTAAACATGTTTTTCAAAGCTCTTTACTGTACAAATATCCTTGAAAAGATAGACTGAAAAAAGCGTAGCCAGTGTCTCATTTGACAAACATGAAGAAATGTGAGAGACCTATGGGTAATTGTCTCCCAACACTATTCTTTTGAATGAATGATACCCAGAGACAAATGTATGATACTGTTTGACTTCTCCCTCCTCTCTTATATAATTACTGTTTACTCATGTTGAACTACTGGGGTGCCATCATCCATTCAGTTGTGTAAATATTTTATAATCATCCTTGATATCCCCTGAGCTAAATAGTAAAGATTTTATCCCCCAAGTATATTTTAAATCTCTCATTTTTCTCCCATTTTTACCACTAATGCCTAGTTACTTCAGTGTTCTCTTGTACCTCAGCATTAACCACACAACTGGTGAAACATGCATCCATGTTGAAGGAGCACAATCTTTTTCATAATAGGAGTCTGGCCATTTCATATCCTTCTACCCCATTAGCTTTAGAAAAAATTAAAACTATTAATGTAGGCAACAAGGCCCTGCAGTTATTGCCCTTCCAATCTCCCTCCAACCTGGTCACATAAAACCCTCTTTGCTCTCACTACTACTTCCACACTGACCTTCTCAGGTCTTTCTATCTCCCACACACTTACTTCCCACAGAGTCTGGGCGTTTACCATTCCTTACTCACCTAACTGACCCCTCCATATTTTAGTTCATCCTTGACAACCTTTCCCTAACCTCCCTAGTTAAATGCCCTAATTATGAGATCCTAAGGCCCTGGGTATTTTTTTCTTTATAAACACTTGAGATATTCACCAATTAACATTTGTTTGGGTGATCATTTGATTGAAGGCTGCTTCCCCACTAGATTATAAGTGATTTGAGGGCCAAAATAATATCTGATCATTACCTGTGATACCTCATCTAATGCCCTAGAAGTAGTAGGCACTCAACAGATGTAAAATAACTATAATGCTGAATTTAACCACTGTGTAGATTGTGATAAGAAAAAGGGGAAAAAATGTGTTTAACAATGGCTGATTATTAGGTAAATAATACTATAATCAAATATTTGAACTTGCAGCAATTATAGTATACATATATACATATAATATATATACAGAATTTTTATAATATATTATAAAGCTAAGTAAGTAGGCCAAAAAATATTGCAAATAATGTAATACAGCTTAAATGTATAAATGCAAAAGTATATGAAAGTAAATACATCAAATTGCTGAATGATTGGGTTTCAAAATTTTTTTAGCTAAATAGCATCTTTTTACATCTTTCCTACCTCTTCTACAATTAAAAACATTATGTATAAAGATTTTAAAATTTAGTTTATTACCATATAGCTAAGCCTTATGTACACACATATAATAGTCATTTCAGAAAATACTGTGCACTACTTTCAGTGCAATTGAATGATTTTAAAGAAATAAAATATGTGTATGAAACTATCCTGTGGAGACTAGAAACACATACATTAAGCTTACAGTAGCATCATAATGTCATGAAAGGACATATAAAATTGAATCATGTTGGAGATTTGAAAATATAATTCTTATACTTCCCAACTTTTATTATACAAGTAAATCAATGGAATTTTCCCTTCCTTACATAAGGATCCACAGTTATAGTCAATACCCTCATACAGATCTGAATTTTCTCTTACGTTTACAAATCCACAATCGACACTACAGAACAACAGTAATATTTATACCTTACTTTCTGCTATAGAATGTTTTAGATGGATCCCAGATGGCTTACCGAAGTTATAGATTGTTCTCTGAGCATATACCTGAGTTTTAGAGAGTAACTTTACTGCTGAATAAAAGGATATTTGAGATAGTGACTTTGATTTTTCTCTGAATATGCTAAGGAAGTACACAGAAAAATGTGGAAAGTAGCCATCAGAGTTGAGCTGGCCCTTTTCTGGATGTGGGGGAAAGGGCACGCTGAAAACGAATAATGTTTACCATAGGAAAATCTGAAACAGGCACTAACAATTGGAAAATGAATACATTATCTTCTGTTCTTACCACAGGTAGAACCATCAGTAGAATTATACTGAATTTCACATCAGGGAACCAATTTCAGTGAACATATTCATAGTGATTGTAATCAACGCATAAAGAGTGACTTAGCTAGAAATGTTAGAAATAAAGGATAAATAATAGGATAAATTTATGAATGGCCTCAATGTTTTCCTTGTTTCTGGAATTTTTAATTATTTATAAATAAGATTTAGTTGTTCCAAAAAATAATAGTGATTTTTTTTTAAGTATATTGACAGGAATTCTGGTAAAGGCAGCAGTTTTAAATGCATGCCTCTAATAAGTCTAAAATCATGTTTTAGACCTCTAAACATGTTTTAGGCCTCTAAACATGTTTTAGGCCTCTAAAATCACCCTGAGTGAACAGAGAAGAGAATGAACAGGTGGAAAAAGAATATGGAAACCCAAAGCTGAACCCTAGGTAATGTTATTACCTCATATCACAAATATTGAGAGACTTCGTCCAGGTATAGAATACACAGTTATAAATCGAAGACAATCCAAAGATTCACTGGAAATCTAGGTAGAAGGAATTCTGGCCATCTCTATTATATACTCCCTTATTTAGGGAAGTGAAATCTAGAAACTACAGCAAGCCAAGGAAAGAATGACAGTCATTCACATTTAATACACTTTTTCACGAACCAGATAAAGAGATGGAAATTTGAAACCACTCTGAGTGCTTTGCTCTAGCACTGTTTCTTTAAAAGAATGGGGATCCACAAATAAGTGGGGTAGGGAATTACTCTATTGTGGATGATAAAGTAGAGTTGAATTCTGGAACTTTATTAGGCCCTGAGAAAGATGGGCCCAGTGTACCTATAGTTATTTTTCTTACTAAGAACTAAAAAAGGCAGAGAAGGCTCTGGTAATAGGAAAATTCAAGTGACCTTCCCAAACAAAAACCCAAAGAAGGCAGTGCTCTTCTTTTCATTTCACTCAGAAGTAAGAGAGAACTTTCAAGAGGTGTGACAGAGCATACACCTCCAGAACTGGAGAGGACAGAGCTGTAAATAAGCATTGAATAGAAGCACACTACGTACCTGGAGTAGAGATATGAATGAGAAGAACTGTGGCTAAAGAATACGGGTTACCAGGGTATCAGGGAATACAAAGAAAAACTGAGCAGGGATCAAGTTCCAAATCTGGGACTGCCCAGAATCTCAGTTTCTTCCCTCAGACCTCTTGATGGACATTAGTTTAATATAAATATTTACTATCCAGATGTCCCTCCTAAGTACTAAGGAAATAATTTGGATAAATGGAATAGGACCCAAGATAAAACTACCCATGCTAGTTTTTTAACAGCTTTATTGAAGTATAAGTGATATACAAGGCATTGCATAAATATACATACATGTGTATGTACACAAAAAATGTACATATAAGTATAATTTGATGAGTATTGACATGTATATATCCATGTCAATCAAGGTAGTAAATATATCTTTCACTTCCCAAAATTTCCTCCTGTTCCTTTGTGTTGTTTTGTTTTGTTTTGTTGTGGTAAGAATACCTAACATGAGATCTATCCTATTAATACATCATTAAGTGTACAATACAGTTTTGTTAACTATAGATGTAATGTAGTACAGAAGACCTCTAAAACTTATTCACCTTGCATACATGAAACTGCGCTCCCATTAAACAGCAATTTGCCCCAGCCTCTGGCAACCATTATTCTACTCTCTGTTTCTATGAGTGTGACTATTTTAGATACCTCATATAGGTGGAATCACATAGTATTTGTCCTTCTGTGACTGACTTATTACTCTTAGCATAATACGCTACAGGTTCATCCATGTTGTTGCACATGGCAGGATTTCCTTCTATTTTAAAGTTGTATAATATTCCATTGTATGTACTTACTACATTTTCTTTATCTATTCATCTATCAATAGACATTTAGGTTGTTTCCACCTCTTCACTATTGTGAATAATGCTGCAATGAACATGGAAGTGCAGATATGTCTTCAAAATCTGATTTTAATTATTTTGGATATATACCGAGAAGTGGATCATATGATAGTTCTAGTTTTAAATTTTTGAGGAATTTTCATACTGCTTTCAATAGTGTCTATACCATTTGGCATTCATACCAATAATATACAAGGATTCCAATTTCTCCATATCTTCACGAACACTTGTTATCTTTCATTATTTTGGTTTTTGATAAAAGCCATCCTAACAGGTGTGAGGTGATATCTCATTGTGATTTTCATTTGTATTTCCCTGATGCTTAGTGATATTGAGCATTTTTTGTATATCTGGTGGCCATTTGTATGTCTTCTTTGAAGAAATGTCTACTCAAGTCCTTTGCCCATTAAGCAAATGCCAGCACTGACTAAAGGATGAGAGACAAAAAGCAGGACAGCAAACTGGAGATAATGAAAAAAATCCTGAGGCAAAAATTAAGGAATAATGGCACGCTCATGAAATGATATTAAAAACATAAATCTGAATACCACAAAGAAGGGTTGAATGTGTGAATAATGGAAGAGGGGAAAAGATGAGGAGGAAAGGAAAGAAATCAAGGAAGGAAAAAGGAGAAAGAAGAGAGAGGAGAAGGGATAGAAGGAGAAAAAGTAAGAAACAAAATAAGCTGGAAAATGGGACTTAGGAGAGAGGGATAGAGACAAAAACAGAGACAGAGAGATACAGAAAGAGAGCAGAATGTCTGCAGCTTATGAAAGAAGAGAAAGATTCCCCAAGATTCAAAATGGAAGAAGCCAATTAACTATGTCCCTAATTTATTTCCTCACTTTGATTAAGACAAAAAAAAATCTTCCTTGTTGAAAAGACAACCCTCAGAATGGGAGAAAATATTTGCAAATGAAACAACAGACAAAGGATTAATCTACAAAATATACAAACAGCTCATGGAGTTCAATATCAAAAAAACAAACAATCCAATTAAAAATTGGGGTGAAGACCTAAATAGGCATTTCTCCAGAGAAGACATACAGATGGCCAAGAGGCACATAAAAGATGCTCAACATCACTAATTATTAGAGAAATGTAAATCAAAACTACAATGAGGTATCACCTCACGCCGGTCAGAATGGCCATTATCAAAAAATCTAGAAACAGGGCTTCCCTGGTGGCGCAGTGGTTGAGAGTCCGCCTGCCAATGCAGGGGACGCGGGTTCGTGCCCTGGTCCAGGAAGATCCCACATGCCACGGAGCAGCTGGGTCCGTGGGCCATGGCCGCTGAGCCTGCGCGTCCGGAGCCTGTGCTCTGCAACGGGAGAGCCCACAACAGTGAGAGGCCTGCATAGCGCAAAAAAAAAAAATCTAGAAACAATAAATGCTGGAAAGGGTGTAGTGAAAAGGGAACCCTCCTGCACTGTTGGTGGGAATGTAAATTGATACAGTCACTATGGAAAACAGTATGGAAGCTCCTTAAAAAACTAAAAATAGAACTACCATATGACCCAGCAATCCCACTACTGGGCATATACTCTGAAAAAAACGTAATTCAAGAAGAGACATATACCACAATGTTCATTGCAGCACTATTTACAATAGCCAGGACATGGAAGCAACCTAAATGTCCACTGACAGATGAATGGATAAAGAAGATGTGGCACATATGTACAATGGAATATTACTCAGCCATAAAAAGAAATGAAATTGAGTTATTTGTAGTGAGGTGGATGGACCTAGAGTCTGTCATACAGAGTGAAGTAAGCCAGAAAGAGAAAAACAAATACCATATGCTAATGCATATATATGGAATCTAAAAAAAAAAAAAAAATGGTACTGATGAACCTAGTTGCAGGGCAGGAATAAAGATGTAGACATAGAGAATGGACTTGAGGACATGGGATGGGAGGGGGAAGCTGGGGCGAAGTGAGAATAGCATCAACATATATACACTACCGAATGTAAAATAGTTAGCTAGTGGGAAGCAGCAGCATAGCACAGGGAGATCGGCTCAGTGCTTTGTGATGAACTAGAGGGGTGGGATGGGGAGGGTGAGAGGGAGGCTCAAGAGGGAGGGGATATGCACAGTATTGTGAAGCAATTATACTCCAGTAATGATCTATTTTAAAAAAATGGTTTGGTATTATCTGGTACAGTAATTCTTTACATATCTTGCAACACAGTATTCTAGTCCTTGGATCCAGAGATACTCAGTACATGGCTAAATCATGAAGCATTCACAGGAATGTATATAACACAATTGTTAACAATAGTCAAAAACTGGAAACAGTCCAAATGTCTCTTAACAGTAGAACTGTCATATAAATTATGGTATTTTCCTGCAATAGAATAATCTGGTTTGACATGGATAAATCTCAATAGCGTAACTTATAGTGAAAGAAGAAAGTCAAAGAATTATACATGTAGTATGACCCTTTATGTAATTTCCAAATTATTTTACGTAGTTTAGAGATACTTACATAGATAATGAACTATAAGGAAAAGCAAGAGAATAATTATCACATAGTTCAGAATAGTGATTACCTCTGGAGGGAGAGAAAGCCTATGATCAGGAAGGGAAACAAAGGGAGTTTTTTAAGGGACAGGCCACATTCTCTTTCTTATTGTGGTGGCTACAGTAGGAATACTTCATTTCAAATTATTCTTTAAGAGACTTATACTTTCATAATTTCGGTTGTATGGCATTTTTCACAATAAAAATAAAAGATTTTTAATATAATCAAAGTATTTCTCTCTACACATATCAACATATATAATCAAATTTAAAACTACTTAAATCTGGGCTTCCCTGGTGGCGCAGTGGTTGAGAGTCCACCTGCCGACGCAGGGGACACGGGTTTGTGCCCCGGTCTGGGAGGATCCCACATGCCGCGGAGCGGCTGGGCCCGTGAGCCATGGCCGCTGAGCCTGCGCGTCCGGAGCCTGTGCTCTGCAACGGGAGAGGCCACAACAGTGAGAGGTCCGCATACCATAAAAAAAAAAAAAAAAGTACTTAAATCTAAAAAGTGTAAATATAAATATTCTGTGGAAAAACCATAAAAGTATGCTGAAATACATTACAGCTGGCATGAATAAATGGAAATTTCTATTCCTGTAGAATAGAGGACTCAATTTTGTAAAGATGTCAAGTTGATCTATAATTTAACCAATTTCACACAAAAGCATTTTATTGTGCAATTGTGAAGCTGATTTTAAAATTCACAATTAACTGTAAAATTGCAATAATAGCCAAAACATATTTTTAAAGGAGAAAATAATAAGAAGCTGTACTACTAGATATCAAAATTTATTATGGAATCAAATAGAGAGTGCAGAAATAGATCCATACATAGCTGGACACTTGATTTATTCCATTGTAGATTAATGGAGAAAAGATTGACTTTTCATTAAAAGAGTGAGGATATTTACTATCCTTAAGAGAAAAAAAGGATTTCCTTATATCACACCAAGTTCAAAAACCAGGCCCAAGTGAATTAAAGAATTAAATGTGGAAAACAAAAATACAAAACTTTTAGAAGACAATATATAACAATATCTTTATGATCTTAAAATCATAATACTTGAACAAATTTAAAGTATAATGAGAGCAGAGAAGATTTTTACTGGGTTAAAAATTACTGTTGTCAATTAAAAATTATATAAAGACAGTGAAAGGACAAAACAGCAACTTGGAGAAAATACTTGCCATATATACTATCGAAGTAAATATTTGTAACTAGAATATATGAAAATTTTTTTAATAAATAAGAGAAAAGCAAACAACCTAAAAGAAAAATGAAGACATAGCATGAAAAATATTGGTAGAAATGACAATACAAATTACATAAATATAAGGATAATTGTTCAACCACATTAATCATCCTAAAAATGCAAATTATATTTTTACCAATTTGATGGCATATCACAACCATCAGATTGGCAAAAAAAAAAAAAAAAGAAAGAAAGAAATGAAAGATATTTATTAACAAAATAAAAAAGGGGCACCAAGAATGGAATGGAATGGTGGGTTCTCTGCTAGGGAGGTGTACAGCAAAGACTTTACAGACAAGGTTGATCGAACCCAGTGTTGAAATTGTTTTACAGAAATGTACAGCAAAGACTTTACAGACAATGTTGATCGAACTCAGTGTTGAAATTGTTTTACAGAAGGATAGTACAAAAGGGTTTTCCATATGGAAAGACCAGCGTTATTAGCATAAAAAAAAAAATCAGAAGATAAAAGCAGAGCTTTTGTGTGCTAATATTATGATGGAGTTTAACCTGTGTCTAATATGATCTGATTTTAATTTCCAAAAAAATCAATCTGGCAGCAGAGAATTTGTTAAGAGAAATACAAAACCCAAAGAAGAGAGACTACTTTTGAAACTATTCTAGTAATTCATGTACAATATGATAGATGCTTTAATTATCAGTAGCTCTAGGGATAGAAAAGAAAGGCTAGGTATGATAGATGATACAGAAGCTGAATCTATAAAACTTGATGATTGAATGGGGGTAAAGAGTGAAGGATATGGAGGTGTCTATAATGAATATAAGAAATAGAAAATTATTGATTGTTTTTAACTAAAGAGTAAAAGGACTAGATTTGTATTTTTAAAATATCATCCTGAAGACTGTATTTGGGAAAGTGGGGAGATTGGAGGTAAGGAAACAGTTTAAGAGATAAATGCAATGTTTCAGATAAAACTTGTTGGGAAACCAAAGTACTATAAATGAATAAAAGCAACATATGATAAACATTTTGCTAAGACTCACCAATCCTCCTAAATTGTTCAGCAGATCAGGTAATTCACATAGAAATAAATGGCAGAGTCAGACATAGCCTAGGAATATATCTCTAGTAACTTTGAATAGTTGGAGAAGAATCTGAAATTTTCAGGCATGTGTATGCTTTATATATCAGTTTTCCCACTTGAAACTAATTACTTTGCCAGGAAAGATACATTAAAAAAGCAGAATTCCTTATTTTGGACCATGATTGGCTACTTCAGAAAAATTTCAAAGTTAACAAAGATTATCTCTTAATGTTTAGGAAAAATGTGTTTGACAAGAACACTTTATTTATTTAGTAAATGTGTATTGCTCCCCTATTTTCCATATATAGATACTTAACATATGAAACATATGTTATATACATATACATATATATGGATATAGATCCATATATGTAATATATATAATTGTATAGAATGTATACAATTGTATAATAAATGGATAATAATTGTATACAATGTATAATATGCAATATATGTAATATACATATATTACCCTTATGTGTATATATATTACTCAGGCCATGTGCCACAAATTATATAAGACAGCATAATTAAATGTATTCATTGTCATAATTATGTAATAGGATTGCAGTAGAAACACAAAGAAAGGCATACAAAAATCTGTGTGTGACAATCACATAGGTTCAATAGAGAAGGTAATGTCTAAGTGGAGACCTAGTTGATGAATAGGAGGCTGATGTGTAAATAAGTTAGTGATAGACACATGTTGGAAAAAACAGCAGAGGCAAGAGTCCACATTTTACTAGTTCAAACTGCCAAAATGGATAGCATAGGGGATGGAAGGAGAAAGGAGCACAAGCTGTGGCTAAACAAGATTTTGGGATTTTTATATTGTGAGAGTGGGAAGATTCTGAGCTTTGAACTGAGGCTTATCTCCTCATTTCTGGTTTAGAAAAAGGATCAGTAACAGTATGAGGCAAATTGGAGCATTAGGATTAATGCTGAATAAAAAGAACATGATCTCTGCCCTCATAGCGCAAGAGAAGGATCTGATCTGAAACCAAAAATTCATTCATTAAATGTTAATATGGAACATCCAAGTGAAAACCACCTTTAGGCTCAGACGAAAGAGTCCCACTCTGGGCTTCACATATCAGGAACACACAAAAAATAAATGTGTTAAAGCACAATTCCATCTCTTGGGATCTGTTGCTCAGCACTGACAACACAAACTGTACCCCTAAATTTTTGTTCTCGTTACTAACTTGACTTATGCTCCAGGGAAATGGTTTTCTGCATCTCTTAGTTTATACCAATTATACAAAAGGTGAATGTGTCCAAATATCATAAAAGGTTGTGGATTAGAGCTTAACCAGCTCCAAATAACAGCTAAAGGGGCAGCAAATGTTTTCACCAGCTCTTACTTTTTGCTTTCTGCCATGAAAACAGCAACTGCCAAAGGGCTTCTCCTTCAGAATGGGTCCCAGAATAAGACACAGGGAGAAGAGCCAAAACAGCAAACCACCAGTAGCTGACTTGTAAAAATAAGTGTTTATTTTTATAATCTACTGAGATTTGGGGGTAATTTTTTACTGCAGCAAAGCTGACTAATAAAATTAGAAAGGAATGAAGGCAAAGAGGGAATGACAAAGAAATAAAGACAGTGAGTACCCTTTAAAGAATCCTGAGGGTGAAAAGAAACTGTCAACTTTAAGGAAATTTGGGAGAGAAGAAAATTATTGTTTTGAGAGAGTAGAGAACTGAGTATGTTAAAATACTAATCTAATGTGAAAGTCCTGTTAAGGAGAGCATATTGAACACACAGAAGGAATAATCCAGAGAATGAGGTCCCTAAAAAATTGAGATGAGATGGAGTTCAGAGTAGAGATGGAAGAGTTCTCTTTCAGTGTAAAGGAACACATTTTTCTTTATAATTGATGGTCAAGAGGAAACACTGGGTACAGGTGCAGGTAAGTAAATAAGTGGGTTAAAAATTAAAACTCACTATTTACCTTAACTATCACACTACTACCACACTCACAACACTACCACACTCACAACACCAGACCTACAGGTTTTCCATACCAAGAAATTCTGACACTATCTGCCTAGAGTTAGTGCAGACCATACAGGTTAAAGGTTCAGTCCCACAAGCCTGCCCCCATCTCTAGACATCCACCACAATTAGTAGGTCCCAGGTTACCCAAAACTTCTATCCAACTTGGCTACAAATCAGAGGTTGCTAAGACCCTCTCCTTGAATTCAATCATTTGCTAGAACATGTCACAGAACTCAGGAAAACACGTGCTAATTGATTACATGATAAAGGATACAAATGAACATCCAGATGAAGACATACATGGGATGAGGTCTGGAAAGGTCCTAGGCAAAGAAGCTTCTGTGGAGTTAGGGTGTGCCACCCTCCCAACACATAGATGTGCTCACCAACCTGGAAACTCTCCAAACCCCACAATTCTGGGATGTTTATGGAGGTTTCATCACAGGCATGATCAATCATGAACACAATCTTCAGCCTCTCTTCCCTTCCCAGAGGATGCAGAGTGGGGCTAAAAGTTCTAATCATGGTTTGTTCTTTCTGGTGATTAGCCCCCATCCTGAAGCTACCTAGGAGCCCATAAAGAGTCACGTCTTTAGAACAAAAGATATTCCTATACCCCCAAGAAATTTCAAGGGATTTAGGAGCTTTGTGTCAGCAACCAGGGTCAAAGACCAAATATTAGAACAAAAGATATTCTTAGTGCTCTCATCACTTAGGAAATTACAAGGATTTTAGGAGCTCTGTGCCAGGAACTTGGAAGCAGAGATTAACACATATTTTTTCTATCATTTCACAGCAGGGAAACAGGAGTTGAGGGATTTTTTTTCAGTGAAGAGATGAGGATAGCTGAGGCTGTGAAAAGGCAAGATGGGAAGAGATCCCAGTTTGAGGAAAGTTGAGAAGTACTAAGATAGTAAAAAAAAAAAAAAATAGAGATGTGCTTAGATAATACATAGAAAACTTTCGGGACACATTGAGAGACCAAATGAATTTGGAGACAATGATTTAAAAATCTGCCGCACTTCTGAGGAGTGTTTAGATGTCTAAGAACTACCCAGAAAAACTAAAATCCATCTAGGGCTGGTGTTTTCTAAGCTAGTGCAATGGAATCATGATACAAGATCTCAGAGGATATCAGTGAGAAAACTATTAAAGTGATGAAAATGGTATTTAAAACTGAGGGAGAAAGTGAGGAATAAAGATGCTAATAATAGATAAAAAGAAAATGTAACAAGGAATGGGCATCCTCTGAGTTCAGTGAAGAATGTAGTTGAAGTAATTAAACAAAAGTGGGTTATAAGAAATTGTGGCTATAGGACATTTAAATAGACAAAAATAGCTTAATTTAAAGAACTGAGTTCCTACTGAGATTTCCAACTTTTATGTAGGGTAGTATATGAGATCCATTCAGAAGCTCCCCCTCTATGTCACTCCAGGCAGCTCCTTACTCAGCTATTGTGTAAAATCAACTAAGCTCATGTCAATTTTAAAAACTTACTAAAAAAGAATTCCAAACCAACTAGAGTGCTTTTAAAACTATTACTATTGATTTTCATTTCTTCCAAACACAGTATAAGTTTTCCTGATGAGAAATAGATTAGCTTGTTTCAATTCTAACTGTGATGAAAAAGTGAGTAACAGACCAGAAACAAAATAAAAAGCAACTTAGTATGTTTGCTGTAACTGATTTTATCACACATATTTTTCTTGGCACACTGCCAAGATTAAAAGCAAACATGCTGACATCCTCATATTATTTTTGGATCACAGGCATGGAATCTCTATAGGTGATAATCACAGAGAACCCACTTTTCCATTCTTCTTAACCTCAAAAATCTAGAAGAAGTCATTGAAACTTAGGACTGTGCTATATTGGGCTCATTTTGAGAAAGTCATTTTATAGCCCATTTGCCAAGAAAAGAAATTTTGAGGTTCAAAGTAACCTTCTATCATCTTCCATTCTTTTGAAATAATATGAGTTTTCCACCTCCATGAACATAATGTTTCCCCAATTTCAGTCTAAAATTGTTCAATCTGTGGTGAAGCTCTTTTGAAAGGGCAAGGGGAAGAGGTTAAAAAAAGACCTAAGGAACCACAGAAATCTATTTAAACCCAGTCCTAATATCCATCTTTAGTCTTGGAGGTCTCGGGATGACTCTTTTCTATTACCATGGGTCTTAAAATACACAAGGATAAAAACAAATGGAGTCCACATTTTAAAATCTGGAAAATATCCTGATATATTGAAAGGTTAATTATTTTTTATTAATTGGTATGCAAAGTGTATTACTAAAAAGAATTCATCTAATGAGCTCATTTCAGCTATAGCCTTGTCTACCATTAGCTCTTTTGTTAAAACCACTTGGAAATAGGACCCATCTTTCTCATTTTGGTTTCTCATCTTAAGGCAGTGATGAGTAGGTAAAGCAAGTTTTCGAGGTTCATAAAATGATTCTTTCTATAAAAATAAGGAAATTAATCTTTCATCTAATAGTTTCAGGATGTCATCAGTCTGAAGGTTTACATAATCTCCTGATCCCTGGAGTCACAAGCTCACTAAAAGATACATACATATGTACATAAAAATGTAGGTAGATTTTGGAATTTTAAAGCCCTCTTGAACTCTCAAACACCTCTCATCTTAGACTTATGTATGTGTTCTATGTTTCTTTGTGTTCACCTCGCTCTATTGTTGGTCTTGATTCCTTTGATGACATCCTGTTTCTACAACTCTTTGTCACATAATAAACACTATTTTCTTCTTTTGTTTCCAAAAAAAACCCACTAAGCAAAGAATGGTTTCCATATGAGACTTTCACTACCAAGAAATTTATCAACTGACATATCCTACCAGGCTAATATTACCTCCTTGCTAGGTCTTATATTTTCCTCTTTCTTCCATCCCTACATTTCTCGTCATCATCATATCCCTCTAGGGAGAAACTCAAATTCTTCTTTTTTGATTATGCAAAACAATTGTGGTCAACCTTTGATTTACCCTCTTTTATCTGGACTAGGAGCTGTGGTTGAGGTGGGAAAAAAATCCATCAAAGTGCTTCTTTTTTTTTAAACTTTTTCTTATTGAAGTATAGTTAATTTACAATGTTGTGTAAGTATCAGGTGTACAGCAAAGTGATTCAGTTACACACACACACATATATACATGTATATACATATATATGTATACATATATACATATATATGTACATATATACATATATGTACATATATGTACATATATATACATATATATGTGTATATATATAAATATATACACATTCAGATTCTTTTCCATTACAGGTTATTAGAAGATAGTGAATATAGTTCCCTGTGCTATAGAGTAGGTCCTTGCTGTTTAACTAGTTTATATATAGTAGTGTGTATATGTTAATCCCAAACTCCTAATTTATCTCTTCATCCCCCACCTCCTCACTATCCTCTTTGGTATCCATAAGTTTTTCTATGTCTGTGGGTCTGTATTATAAATAAGTTCATTTGAATCATTTTTTTTTTAGATTTCACATGTAATTGATGTCACATGATATTTGTCTTTCTCTATCTGACTTACTTCACTTAAGGTGATAATCTCTAGGTCCATCCATGTTGCTGCAAATGGTATTATTTCATTTTTTTTTGACTGAGTAATATTCAATTGTATATATATATACCACATCTTCTGTATCCATTCATCTGTTGATGGACAATTAAGTTGCTTCCATGTCTTGGCTATTGTAAATAATGCTGTTATGAACATTGGGGTGCATGTATCTTTTTCAATTATAGTTTTCCCCAGATATATGCCCAGGAATGAGATCACTGGATCATATGGTAACTCTATTTTTATTTTTTTAAGGAACTTCCATACTGTTCTCCATAGTGGCTGCACCAAGTTATATTCCCACCAATAGCGTAGAAGGGTTCCTTTCTTCCACACTCTCTCCAGCTTTCATTATTGGTAGACATTTCAGATGATGGTCATTCTGACCAGTGTGAGGTGATACCTCATTGTAGTTTGATTTGCATTTCTCTAATTAGTAACGATATTGAGCATCTTTTCATGTGCCTATTGGCCATTTGTATGTCTTCTTTGGAGAAATGTCTATTTAGATATTCTGCCCATTTTTTATTGGGTTGTTTTTCTTTTCGATTTTAAGCTATATGAGCTGTTTGTATATTTTGGAAATTAATCCCTTGTCAGTTGCATCACTTGCAAATATTTTCTCCCAGTCTGTAGGTTGCCTTTGCATTTTGTTTATGGTTTCCTTTGCTGTGCAAAAGCTTTTGAGTTTAATTAGGTCCCATTAGTTTATTTTTGTTTTTATTTCCATTACGCCAGGAGACAGATTCAAAAAATATTGCTGTGATTTATGTCAAAGAGTGTTCTGCCTATGTTTTCCTCTAGCAGTTTTATAGTATCTGGTGTTACATTTAGGTCTTTAATCCATTTTGAGTTTATTTTTGTATATGGTGTTAGAGAATGTTCTAATTTCAATCTTTTACATGTAGCTGTTTAGTTTTCCCAGCACCACTTATTGAAGAGACTGTCTTTTCTCCATTGTATATTCTTGCCTCCTTTGTCACAGATTAACTGACTGTAAGTGGATGGGTTTATCTCTGGGCTTTCTATCCTGTTCCATTGATCTATATTTCTGTTTTTGTGCCAGTACCATACTGTCTTGATTACTGTAGCTTTGTAGTATAGTCTGAAGTCAGGGAGCCTGATTGTTCCAGCTCCATTCTTCTTTCTAAAGATTGCTTTGGCTATTCAGAGTCTTTTGTGTTTCCATACAAATGGTAATTTTTTTTGAAAAATGCCATTGGTAATTTGATAGGGATTGCATTGAATCTATAGCTTGCCTTGGATAGTATGTTCATTTTAACAATATTGATTCTTCCAGTCCAAGAACATGGTATGTCTTTCCATCTGTTTGTCTCATCTTCAATTTCTTTCATCAATGTCTTATAGTTTTCAGAGTACAGGTATAAGTCTTTTGCCTCCTTAGGTAGGTTTATTCCTAAGTATTTGATGCAATGGTAATTGGGATTGTTTTCTTAATTTCTCTTTCTGATATTTTGTTGTTAGTGTCTAGAAATGCAACAGATTTCTATATATTAATTTTGTATCCAGCAACTTTACCAAATTCATGATGAGCTCTAGTAGTTTTCTGGTAGGGTCTTTAGTATTTTCTATGTATAGCATTATGTAATCTGCAAACAGTGACAGTTTTACTTCTTTTCCAGTTTTGATTCCTTTTATTTCTTTTTCTTCTCTGATTGCTGTGACTAGGACTTCCAAAACTATGTTGAATAAAATTGACAAGAGTGGGCATCCGTGTCTTGTTCCTGATCTTAGAAGAAATGCCTTCAGCTTTTCACCATTGAGTTGGCTGTGGATTTGTCATATACAGCCTTTATTATGTTGAGGTATGTTCCCCCTATGCCCACTTTCTGGAGAGTTTTTATCGTAGATCGTTGTTGAATTTTATCAAAAGATTTTTCTGCATCTATTGAGGTGATCATATGGGTTTTATTCTTCAGTTTGTTAATGTGGTGTATCACATTGATTGATTTACAGATATTGAAAAATCCTTGCATTCCTGGAATAAATCCCACTTGATCATGGTGTAAGATCCTTTTAATGTATGGCTAGAGTCAGTCTGCTAGTATTGTGTTGAGGATTTTTGCATCTATGTTCATCAGTGATATTGGTCTGTAATTTTCCTTTTTTGTCATATCTTTATCTGGTTTTGGTATCAGTGTGATGGTGGCCGCTTTCTTAAACAAAAGAATCATCCAACCACAATGATTATTTTAACATTCATCTAGAAGGCATCCATATTTTGTTTGCCATGGCCATTTATTTATACTATTATCTAAGCATTGAAAGTTGGCAGTCTGATAGGGAAGGCCAGCTGTGTATAAATTTTTGGCAGAGAAAGTAGATGACTGCTGCTACATTGTGACAAAACTGCCTAAAGCTAATTTCAAATACTAAGTATACATAATTATTTGTGGTAAGAGGTCCACTGAGTAAAAGCAGAATGTTTATAAATGCATCCTAGGTCAACAAGTATCCAAAACATCTGGATTAAAAGCAAAAAGGAGTATATCATATGGCGAGCAACTGAAATTTTTCCAACCACCTCAGAATGGTTTCTCTGGGTTAACTTCAATAATTTTCTTTCAATCTGGTCCACTTTGTTCTAGCCCACCCACATAGTTCAAACCAAATAAGCACTTCTTAACAGCAGGCACTTGAAAGGAAAATAAGTCTATTTAGAGAGCACATGAACAAAAGGGGAAAGTAGAAGTAATGTTAAGTATCAAAAACTTCCCAATATTTCATGCCTCCCCCGACTGGAAGATTTACACAGGTCTCCCACTCAGAATCAATGCACTTACATGTTTTCCATGGCTCCTCTGGACATACTACAGCTTCATGCATCCCTCTTTTGCTGTCTCAATTAAAACTAAAGTGTGAATACCAGGCAAGATGAATGTAATTTTATCTCTAGCAGCACTAGTCCATGCTCTGGGCTTTGGACTTTTATAGTGTCTCTCCTCTCTTCCTAATACTCTCCCTTTTGAATGTGGGGGCATATTTCTCGTTTGTTTTTGCTCTCAAAACTCGGTCAGAAGGAGAAGGATTTGGATATTACTGACTCAACTTCTTTGTCTATCATATTGACTGTCTGACCTATAACATGATACGACTTAAGCTTCTTTTTTTTTCCTTAGGGTAGAAAACCATATCCAAAAGAAGAGTCAAATAGAGGATCCCAAGTTTAAGTACTTATAAATAGAACTTCAATATATGTCTGATATATATATATATATATATATATATCAATAACCATACGTTTTCCAGTATTCAGGTTTCTTTGTACTCAGAACCACCACATTACTTAAAACACAAATGTTTAATGTCACATAAGCAGAAATCTCTAAGCAATGCCTTAATGACCACTCTCATCTAGTAATCTTGAAACTGTGTTATAACAGCAATAGTGTGTATATAGCCTTTTTTTTTTTTAACCATGTCAGCATTTTGTTTCTCCAGGAACTAAAAATAGTGCAGCATACTTGCTTTTTTAGTGCTATTTTCCTTATAATATGAAGTATAGCTCTGCCCAAAAGTCAAAGGGTTGAAGGAAATAAGAGCTACCAATACTGAAAAGACAAAGAACCACTAAATCTTAAAAATGCATTTTGATTGGATATTATTGAGTTCTACATGTACTGCCACTCCAACTTTGAGCCTGCTTAGCAAAGAACTAGTGTCAGCAACAGTGCTAAGATATCAGCATCATTCACACAGATACTCTCTAATAAGCCATACTCAGATTCGAACCAGCCCTACATATTTTACATTATGACAAGAACATTAATTTAAGATGAGGCAGCTTAGCATAATAGAACTTACACAGTAAAACACTTAAGATTTTGACCCCTTGATTACAATAAGCCTCCAGATTCTCATACGTAAAACAGTGATAAAAGGAGTATAAATCTCAGGAGTTTTCTGAGGATTATATGAGATATTGCAAGTAAAGCACTGAATAAAGTAAAGGAGCAAAAATACATAAAGGTTAGCTATGAATATTATTATTTCTTTTTGCCTTTTCATTAAATTGGCACTGGGTGGTAAACAGTGTATAATGATACATAAAAAGCAAGTGAAATTTTTATATTTGTAAGAACATTTAACATTTTCTCATTAGTATTATTCTAAGGTCAATGACATACAGGAATCAGTGATATTTTCAGTCTATTACATTTCCCCTTTTGGTATCTCTTCATGTAAAATCCTATATTCCTACACACACAAAAAAAACTGTCCCCCCATGTTTGGTAAACTCTGTTCTGACATGGGAGTATTCTTCCTGGTATTGCATAAGGCCATTAATTCATTGCACTAACTATTCACAGTGAATTTAAAAAATAAAATAAACTTTGGATACCTGGGTGAGCAAAAATCTGTGTGGAAATTGGAGGTTCTATGAGTATAATAAATAAGTCCAGCACTAAAAAGAGACGTATGCTTTTCTTGTAAATGTCAACATATTCATGATTAATTCTCATAGGCATACTTAAAAAAAATAATAATGGAAAAAGTAAAAGCATTCACAACCACCCAGTCCCAAAGTTACGATAATATCAGCATGCTGGAAGAGTAAGATAAACACCAACATGATGTGAATGCATGATAAATAACTCTTCTGTAAAGGAGAAAACATAAATATTGATTAACTTCAAAAATTAAAATTACAATCACAGAAGAAATAACATGAATAACTAATAAAGATATGAAGAAATGCTTAAACTCATTTTTAAAAAAGAAAACCAAATTAAAACAATGTGATATAACTTCATACCCATAATATTAACAAGTATTAAAATGCTAGGTAGCATAAATTGTTGGATAGATCATGGGAATATGGGAATGTTCATGTTGTACAGATGGTAATTTAGAATGTGCAACTATTATGGAGAGCAATCTGACAGTACTCAGTCAGATTACATATATAAATACTCTAAGAAGTAGCATTCCTTTTCCTGAGCATATATCCTAGAGAAATTGCCCCCAGGTCCAAAAGGGAAGATTACTACAGCATTGTTTATCATGGTGGGAAACTGGAGGCAATTTGGAGGACAATTCCTGGGGAATGGACATAAAAACATGGTGGATGCAAACCATGGAATACTGGAAGGCTATAAGAAGCAATAGGCTAAATGTAAATGGAATTTAAATAGTTCCTAGAAGCATGGCTATGTAAAAATTATAAGATAAAAATGAGACCTATAACATAACAGCTTATAAAATAAAAATACATACCTATAAAAATAGCATGTATTTTTCAAGAATACACATATAATAAAAGGATAGAAAATAAATATATTAGAATGATTACCTTTTTAGGCTAGTGGTAGAGTAGACAACATGATAAGAGATAAAGATATGAGACTTCATAAATATGTTTAAAAAACTGGGGGGCTGTTTTACATTTCTATTGCTACATAAAATATTACCACAAACTTAGCAATTTAAAATAATTCAAATTCATTACTTCACAGTTCCTGTATGTCAGAAGTACAGACAGGGCTCAAGTGGATTATCTGTTCCAGGTCTCATAAGACTGAAACCTAAGTGACAGCTGGAGCAAGGGTCTCATCTGAGGCTCAGAGCCCTCTTCCAAACTAATGTGGTTATTGGCAGGAGTCATTTCCCTGCAGTTGTAGAAGTCATAAACTGTACCTTCAAGACCATCAGAATAGCATCTCTCTGATGCTTCGACTTCTTTTAAAGGGCTCATCTGATTAAATCAGGCCCACACAGAACAATCTCCTCTTTGATTAATTCAAAGTTAACTGATTAGTAACTTAATCACAGGAGTATTAGCCCATCATATTCACTGTTCCTGTCCATGTTCAAGAGAATTTGATAAAACAGGGCATGTACATTCAAATTTTATAGTATAAAATTTTATAAATTTTCAAATAAATATTTTATCAGCGATATCAAGCAGATAAAAATGAGTAAAGATATAGAATGCTAAAACATTATCATTAATAACTTTGACTTAATGAACACACATAGAACTTTGCATCCAAAAATTGTATTATAAGAAAAAAAGGATTTTTAAAGATGTACAATACAAATTAGACACAAAAGGAAAACATGGAAACTTGCATAGCTCTATTGATATCAGAAGAAATAGATTATATTACATACTTACTAATACCATTTTGGTTAAATCTAACTTAAATATTAGTACCATAAGAAAGTAAAAGAAACAAATAATATGGTTTTGAAAAGTACTTTAAGAAACTGTCATTATTATGTATATGTCTGCATAACTGTTGAGAGAAATGATTAGAATTAATAAGATTGAATTTATTTTAATATTATTTTTAAAAAGTTAGTTTGTTATAAAGTAAAAGTTATTTTTTTATATATAGTAACAACAGGCAGGTAGGTAGAAAAGAAACAGGAGTCGAGGGAGAGGTTTTAGAAGCAGTTATGATTGGATTCTGAGCCAGCAGCTTATATTGTTTACTAATGCCTTGTGTTTATTAATATCTACTTAGCCTCAGCCTTATACATATTATTTCCATTTCACAATCTAATTCTACTGTGCCCCTCCAATTACATATTTCATTAAATCACATAATAACCAGTTCAGGCAGTCCAGGCTTAGAGTACCACAGTCAGCTGTTGAGTTGTCTTCCATGGCCCATGGAGAATACTTGTCAGTGAAGAAGGGCATGGCCTTTCTCTAAAAACCTTAGAGGTTGTATTGTGCTTTCTCTAAGTCACTTGACAGATACATCTCTGTCTGCCATAGATCCTCCCAATACTAGGTCCTAGACCCAAATAGCAGGGGGACTTGTGCTACAGGTGATCTTGCTCTATTCTCACTTTAGGCTAGGAGCTGTATGGTAGATCTAGAAGTTGGGTCAGTGCAGCTCACCACGAGTTGTTATATGTTGTCTTCCAGATGTTATGAGACCACTACTGTGTCTCTGGCTTTATAGCAGGCAAGGTAAAGTGCAATAATTTTCTCTCACTTTAGAAGGGATGTCTTAACATGACCCAAATAAATGAACATTAGAAATTTCACCCATGTGACAGGCCCCTGAGCTTTAATAAGATATAAAATCGAGGGGCTTCCCTGGTGGCGCAGTGGTTGAGAATCTGCCTGCCAATGCAGGGGACACGGGTTTGAGCCCTGGTCTGGGAAGATCCCACATGCCGCGGAGCAACTAGGCCCGTGAGGCACAACTACTGAGCCTGCGCGTCTGGAGCCCATGCTCAGCAACAACAGAGGCTGCGATAGTGAGAGGCCCGCGCACCGCGATGAAGAGTGGCCCCCGCTTGCCGCAAATAGAGAAAGCCCTAGCACAGAAACGAAGACCCAACACAGCCAAAAATAAATAAATTTTTAAAAAATTAAAAAAAAAAGATATAAAATCTACCGTCTAGAATTCATGTTTCTTATTAAGGCAAATAGGGTCCTTAGTTCTTTAAACTCACCAGGTCTGTGGTGGGATAAAGACAACTACAAATGCTTTGACATTCCTCGATATGTAAAATTGAATTCCCTTCCCCTTGAATCTGGCTGGCCTTAGTGACTGACTGACAATAGACGTAATGCCACAGGACTTGCAGGGCTAAGTCAAAAGACTTGGAGACTCACCGCCTTGAACCTTTGAAATGTTCATTCTTTGTCACTGCCTCTTGGACACTCCCTCTCAAAACCCAGTAGCCATGCTGTAAGAAGTCCAGGTCACATGAAAAAGTCATGTGAGGTGTTTGGTCTATAGCTCCAGCTGAGTTCCCAGCTGATAGCCAATATCAAGGCCAGCCATGTGAATGAACCATCTTGGATGTCCAGCCTAGACAGGCTTTCAAATGACTAAATCCCCAACCAAAATATGAATGCAACCATCATGTGTTCTAGCCCTTCCCAAATTCCTTATCTCCAAAGCTGTGAACAAAATTAAAATGATTGTTTTAAGCTGCTACGTAATGGGTAATTTGTTATGCAGTAAGAGGATAACCAAAGAAAGGTCTAATTAGCATAACATCATCAGATATTCTCTGGGATGTCATCACTATCAAGTTATTCCCAGATTATATTATGATAGAAAGCAACAGAGTTGATGGGGCCCTGAGTCAAGAAATATATACTTTTGTCACTGTCATACGAGAGTAAAATGATTTTGATTTTCTTTAACGATATAGATGGATGAATAAGTATTTGCTAGAGAAACAGTTTCATATAAGGTACTAGTGGCTATGCTTGTTTATGCCAGTAAAGATACAACAGCTGGAAATGGAGAAGAAACCAGCAAAGATTTAGAAAAAGAAAGGGTAAGACAAAATCAAGTGAAAAGGCCCTAAGCCAAGTGACAGAGTGTTTCATGAAACACTTACCTCTGGTGGGGAGTAATGAGATTACAGAATGAGGAGGAGTAGCTTTAATGATATTGGTGATGTTTGGTTTCATAACCTGAATAGTTTACAGTAGTAATCACTTTATTATTTGTTTTAGTATATAGTATTACTTTCATATGTAATAAATACCTCACAATAAAAAACGAAAATAAGTTAAAAATTCATTGCCAAGAAAAAACATTGTGGCATGGGAGAAAAGGGAAACAATTCTTTTGACAGGTTTCTATAGAAAATAATCCACCATGGAAGGCAATTATACTGTGAAATGAAGGAAAGAGAGACATACATTAACAGTTAAACTTGTCTCCAGCTCTAGAAGCTATGTAACAGATATGCTACCCCAAACTTATTACTTGTACTTAACCCAAAACAAATTAGTAATTTGTGAAGTGTGCATTTGGCAAAAAGTTAAATATTCTATCTGTTAGAAAAGCGTGATATGTTAAGCCTTACATAAATAACCAAATTTTCCAAAAATTTTTTTTATGAAACTTGCTAAAAATGTACAACAAAAGCTGCAACATTAATAGAAGAACAACAATCAAAATGAAGCCCTTTGGGTTTATTCATTTATTTTATAAATACACTAGAGGAAAAAACATAATTTCCTCTTAAAAATATAAAACTCATTTTGAAAACCTTTCCCCCTTAAGGAATAATAATTCATTAGGACCACAACATTTCCAAAGTTGTGTTTCCCTTTGTTTTAACATTAAAAACTCCGTTTAAAAAAATCTTGTGCTTTAAAAACTGCTTTCCCAATGAGGGAATAGAGTAAACTTTCAGACAGAATTTCTGTGGCTGAATCCATTTTAAACAATGACAGGAAGCAGTTCTTTTTCCTGACCCATAATTGGAGAAGGGTCATGGCAAGGAGTACGGAAGGGAGCACCTAAAGTAGACACCACGTGGCAAGCAGCTCAGCAATAAGATTTACTCTTTTATTACCAAAGATAAACAGCAAAATATCAGCAGCAGCAGAATCTCTCTCTCTGTCTCTCTGTCTCTGTCTCTCTCTCCCTCACACACACACAAACACACACACTTCTTTCAACTGCAGCTTCTTGCAACTCTCTTGAAGAATATGATGTAATTGTCTTAGCAGTGGTTAAATAATTGACCTCCACTAATGTTGGAGATTATTTTCTCAAGTCCTATTTGAATGTGTGTCAAGGGAATCATTTCAGAAGAAAGCAAGTAGGTTTCCTGCAGTTCCTGAAGGATGTACTGCTAGCCTCCAGACACATGCAGGAGGTAGAATTAGACCCACTCTTTGGGATAATTTTCTATATTAAAACTGCTAGGGTGGAAGAGAGATATTCACTAATCCCTAAAGATATCATTTTTGGGGGTGGGGGTTAAATATTTTTTAACATCTTTATTGGAGTATAATTGCTTTACATTGTTGTGTTAGTTTCTGCTGTGTAACAAAGTGAATCAGCTATACGTATACTTATATCTCCATATCCCCTCCCTCTTGCATCTTCCTTCCACCCTCCCCATCCCACCCCTCTTAGAAATATCATCTTAAACCTGGTTTGTATATATCTGAATCTGTAAGAGCAGTTTACTGGACCCATTCAAAAACCCTATTGATTTAGTTATTTAAAATGTCAAGCTGATAATTTGACATCATTCTGGCAAAAATATATATATATATATTAAGGGTTTTTTTGTAATTTTTGAAGTCACATACACATTGACTATGAATGGTGATGACGTGATATAAATATTTTTATTGAAGCAACCCATTTTGCCCACTGACATACATGTTTACAACTGGAAAACACCATTATCTAAGTTTCTCCTATCTTCTATTTAAATGGTTCATTTCCTGTGGATATTTAAATATATATATTATGGGGTAAAATTATTTTTATCCATAAAAAAGGAATATTTTTACCTATGCTTCCATTATGGCAAGATTATTCATATCTCCTTTTAACAATTTATTATAATGTAGTCATCAATTTTCCAACTAAAACATCATCTTCTAAATTAATTACATTCCTTAGCATTCACATTTCTTTAGAGAAATAAAACATTACCATTATCACTTTCATCTAAGGTCTTGCCTTACATTACCAATTACTATATACAGCTATGAAGCAGCACGCACACCTATTCAGAAGCTTACAGCCTCAAAAGTTTAGTACAATTGCAGCTGAATATAAGCAAAACTTATACTCAACCAAACAAAAGTAAACGTGCAACTTGTTTTATCATTTTAAGACAAAGTATGAATACCCCAGAAGGAAATACAGATAAATGTATTAATTCAGTTCTTAATTACAATTGTATAATGAGCATTTATCATGTAACTGTCTTCTGAAATATTAATATCTGTTAGTGAATTTCAATGAGCTTGAATTTCTATAAATACACTAGGGCAGATATAATTAAATATGTAATAATCATTTGTTTAATGTCTGCCTACTAGACTATAAGAGAAATGCTTGCCTTTATTACCCCTGAGCACTCACTGGTTAGTGTTGAATGACTGAATAAATACATGATTGATTGAATTATTATATATCATAATGTCTGGTTTAAGTCAAAATTTTTTACCTACTGATAAAATAGCATTCTATATCAAAAACTTATTTTTCAGAACAGAATGATAAACAACTTTAAGTCACATATTTGCTCTGACTCTTTCTGCCTCAGGTGATTCAGAATATGTTTATATAATTTTTAAGATTATCAACAAAATTTTAAAAAGATCATTTGGGGGGAAATATGAAGACCCCCCCAAGACTAAACTCAATGAAGAGTCAGCCAAGTTCAGCATGAAAAATACAAGAGAAGACAGTTCAAGGCTATACTCCTTATAGTACAAGCCAGTAAAGATACTTGAAAGAAATCACTGCCCCCAAATCACACTGAGTAGTAATCAACTATTCATCTATTTGTAATATCAGCCCTGCTCTACAAACTATAAATACATGCTAGTGTAAAAGGTTTGTAAATATCCACACACAGTAAATATATGTATATATCTAAAAGAAATGGCTTTGGGTATTCAGTCTAGTCCTATTTCCTTCAACTCTCCTACATATATGTGAAAAAGACACTCTTTTCTTCATATGAGGACCATTCTCATACTCACTTAGTAAACGTACCCCTTAATAATGAGATGATCTGCACAGTCTAGCAAAAGAGTGGATTAGGAAAAACACAAGGAGGAAGTGGAAAGGGAAGGAAATATCTATTGAGCTCCTACCATATACAATGTCTCATAATGGTTACTTTTATTTAAGTAACTCTGAAAGGAAAGCAACAGGTTTCATTGAAGCTCACTATGTAAGTAAGCTACTGGTAGCTTTTTCTATTCAAGTTCTTTATACTTCGCCCTAGCTTGAAAATAGTTTCATAGGTAGCAGGACAAACCATATAATCACAGTGTTGATAAACACAAGCCCACTGGAAGGCAATGTCAGTGTTCACACAACTGGTCACCAATGCAGCAAGAATCAAGACGTGACCAGGGAATATTGATGACAATCCTAGGGTGATTCCTGAGAGCTAACTTAGCTTACGTACAACAACAAAAGGTGAAAATGCTAGCCAAGTTAGGGTTGATTCTAAAGATATATAAAAAAGACAACAAATTAAACTGTATGGCATAACAAAAAAGTATTTATAATGGCAAATCACATGTTTTCTTTTTTAACAATGAATTCAGCTGTGTTTAGCTAAACTGAATGAACATACTAACAAAATTAAAACCTTTTTGTGGTATCTTAATAAAACTAAATTCATAAAAATATGTTTTGAAGTGGTTTGCTATAATTTAATAGATAACTGATACAGAAAACTGTATCCAAAAGATATAGTTATACCAATACAAAAAGGGATTTTTTAAAATGAGGTGAAAATATGCAAAAAATAAAGAAATAATACAATAAATTTTTAATGACCTGAAGAAGTTCAGTTTTTCAGATGAAAAGACATTTCCTGGGCTTCCCTGGTGGCGCAGTGGTTGAGAGTCCGCCTGCCGATGCAGGGGACACGGGTTCGTGCCCCGGTGCGGGAAGACCCCACATGCCGTGGAGCGGCTGGGCCCGTGAGCCATGGTCACTGAGCCTGCGCGTCCGGAGCCTGTGCTCCACAACGGGAGAGGCCACAACAGTGAGAGGCCCGCGTATCGGAAAAAAAAAAAAAAGAAAAAGAAAAGACATTTCCTGGTACCAAGTATTATTAATGAAAAGGAAGCACACTAAATATATCCCTTTTTTATTCTAATTTCAAAAATAAGGAAAAATCCTAAATTTGAGCTTCAAAGAGAAAACCTTTCAATTCAAAAATCAACCCATCCAAGCTACTATTCTCATTTGAAAGTAAATGAATGAAACTCTCAGGCACATAAGTACTTGTGGAAGTATAGAAAGTATACTCCTTACATATACTTTCTGAAAAAAAAATCATAGATGTATCTAACTAAACCAAAACTAATCAAAATATTTTATGAATAGTAAAAATATTTGATAAATATATTGTTGCATTGAATAATGACACCTTCATATTTAGAGTGGCCTTTTAAAATATGAGGTTATTACTAGGTATCTAGTGAAATAACAATCATATGCACAAGATGATAGGTGGTCAAGGCTTTAGTATATGAATGCTTTAGTTCCAAGTTATTAACTTCTGTAATAAGACAGACCAGATTGGGCCTTTTGAATATTTTCCATCAGAAAGGACATCTAACCTCCTGGTCCAGGAAAGAGGTATCACCTTTTTCTCCTCCCCTTTCCAATGAGCTGGGCTGTTAGAAATCTAAGACTGAAATATCTCTAGTTTTGTAATCCACTGAGTGAAAATTCAATGTGAAACAAATATCAATTAGCTCACTGAAAGGTGAAGTATGTGATTCCTTGTTTTAGAGTAAATTGAAAAGCTTTACAAGGCACTGGAAGAAAAAGGACATTTACCAAGAAGTGAAGCCACTCAAGAGGGTGTATCTGCCTACACAAAGTAAGGATTTTCCATTGGTGGCTTATCTTCAGATAGAAGTCAGAGATTTTGGGTCACGAAAGACAGTCTAATAAAGTATCTTCTTAAATATAGGGTCTTGATGTTATATTACTCCAAATTATTTTATAACTGGGTTTAACTCAGAACTACTAAAAGAAAGATAATTTTATAATAATAAACTATGGTTTGGGAAGGTAGTTTATCTTCTGATATAATACTCGTCTGGTTTCCAGGAGGAAAAAAATGAAGTTCAATGTACTTATCTAATAATTAAAGCTAGTGTTTCACAAGATGTTTTCCCATATCATGTCAATAAATATTCATCAGAAACATGTGGTTCTTTTGGATTTTACACAGCTGTTAGTAAGCTAATACAAGCACAGAGTCTTCAAGGCCCTTGCATTTGCAATTCATTAGTGGAAAGCTCTTCAGAAAAGGGAAGGATATGTAGCATTTCCAAAATCTATTTGACAAAGAATATTTTCTTGGAAAGATATTAAAATTTCTCAAATAGCATTCCATGGAACCCATGCTTAGAAATGCTGCCATATATATCTCAAGTATTATACGAACTCAAGCAATAGTTTCCACCATCATTTCAACACAGCAATAACATACAGTCCTAATCAAAAAGTATTGAATGTTGTACCTGTTAGTTCAGTGATGTGCCCAAGTACCTGAGAAATGGCCCAGTTCAAAAATAATGGTTGAACAATTAACCAGAGAGAATACATACTAGTAAGTCTAATCCTAACTATCTTTAGTACTTAAATGAGGAATCATCTATTTAATACTAAATTCATAGAGAATGAAGGCTCTTAAAAATACAATAAGAGTGTTGGGGCCAAGGGCAGGCCACCCTAAAATATGCCTCAATGGCATTTTTTTAAATTGAAGTATAGTTGATTTACAATGTTGTGTTAGTTTCTGGTGTACAGCAAAATGATTCAGTTATATATTCTTTTTCATATTCTTTTCCATTATGGTTTATCACAGCATACTGAATATAGTTTCCTGTGCTATGTAACAGGAACTTGTTGTTTATTTTATATATAGTAGTTTGTGTCTGCTAATCCCAAACTCCTAATTTATCCCTCTCACACCCACTTTCCCCTTTGGTAACCATAAGTTTATTTTCTATGCCTATGAAAATACTCTGTTTCTGTATTGTAAATAAGTCTATTTGTGTCATATTTTAGATTCCACATGTAAGTGATATTGTATGGTATTTGTCTTTCTCTGACTTACTTCATTTAGTATGATAATCTCTAGGTCCATCCATGTTGCTTCAAATGGCATTATTTCATTCTTTTTTATGACTGAGTAATATTCCACTGTATATATATATACCATATCTTCTTTATCCATTCATCTGTCAATGGACACTTAGGTTGCTTCCATGTCTTGGCTATTGTAAATAGTACTCTTATGAACATTGGGGTGCATGTATCTTTTTGAACTATCATTTTCTCCAGATATATGCCTAGGAGTGAGATCACTGGATCATATGGTAACTCTATTTTTAGTTTTTTAAGGAACTCCCATAATGTTGTCCATAGTGGCTGCACCAATTTACATTCCCACAAACAGTGTAGAAGGGTTCCCTTTTCTCCACACCCTCTCCAGTATTTGTTATCTGTAGACTTTTTAAATGATGGCCATTTGAACTAGTGTGAGGTGGTACCACACTGTAGTTTTGATTTGCATTTCTCTAATAACTAGCGATTTTGAGCATCTTTACATGTGCCTGCTGGCCATATGTATGTCTTCTTTGAAGAAATGTCTATTTAGGTCTTTTGCCCATTTTTTGATTGGGTTGTTTGTTTTTTTGTTATTGAGTTGTATGAGCTGTTTGTATATTTTGGAAGTTAAGCCCTGTCAGTCTCATCATTTGCAAATATTTTCTCCCAGTCTGTAGGTTATCTTTTCATTTTATTTATAGTTTCCTTTGTTGTGCAAAAGCTTATAAGCTTGATTAGGTCTCATTTGTTTATTTTTTGTTTTATTTCTATTGCCTTAGGAGACGTAAGAAAACATTGGTACAATTTATGTCAGAGAATGTTTTGCCTATGTTCTCTTCTAGGAGTTTTATGGTGTCATGTCTTATACTTAAGTCTTTAAACCATTTTGAGTTTATTTTTGTGTTTGGTATGAATGTGTGTTCTAACTTCATTGACTTACATGCACTGTCCAGCTGTCCCAACACCACTTGCCGAAAAGACTGTCTTTTCTCCCTCAGTGGCATATTGATTATTTTGAATTAAACTTACTTAAGAACCAGCTAATGCAAGAGGGACACTTTGATCCTCCTCTCTGTCTCCCGGAAAGCAGGAAATGAATCTCTCATGTGAAAGGTGCACTCTCTGTATTTGGAGTGGAAGGACACCCTTATCACCAGAGTTAGGGAATTTGGACTGAGAAGACTATATAAACAAATTTTGTTACTTCTTTAATTTAGTACTCCAAGTCCAAATTCTGTTTAGATTCTGTATTAATTAAGCACCCAAACCTAAGTTTCTTTGTCCTGTCAATTCCTCACAAATTCATTGTCTTTGTGGAAAAGTATAAAAGGTGCCAGCTTTGGCCACTTCTTAGGTCCCATTCCTATGAGACTTCCATGTGCACAATTTTTTTTTTCTTTTTCTCCTATTAATCTGCCTTATGTCAATGTTATTATCAGTCCAGCCACAAGAACTCAAGAGCAGGAAATTTCCCCTCTCCAACATTAACAACAATATACAATTTTTAAAAACTGATATCATACAAGGACACATTGGCTTCAAGACCTCTGCATTTGCAATTCCCACTTCAGGGAAAGCTTTTCCTCCAGACAGCTACTTGGCTCACTCTTGAACTTTCTTCAGATCTTAAAAGTCACTTTGTTAGAGACCATCCCTGACACACCTTTGTAAAATAGCAACTACCCTCCCCACTCCCAGCCCTTCTTATACCCTTTACTCTGTTCTATGCTCTTAACACCATCCAACACATTGCTTTCTTCCTGTCACTTCTTCATGAGAACATAAATTTCAGAAAGTAAAGACAGTATTTTTCTCAGTTCTCTAATACTAGGGCATAGAGAATTGCCAGGCACATAGAAGACATTCAATATTCATCAAATGATAGGTGAATAAATGAATATTTTAAATGTCTATTGGAGATGCAACATAGGTAGTTATTTTTTTCCTTATGCCGTACATCAATTCTGTACTAAGAAATGAAAACGGGAGACCTCTTTCTTGAGCATAGCTTCATCAGTTTTATCATTAGTATCCAAAGGATACTCACCCAGAAAAATGGGCAAAGAACATGAATGGCAATCTAGTATAGAAGAAATAAAAATTAACGCATAAATATGTAAAGAATATCAAATTCAAAAATAATCAAAGAAATATATATTCAAAGGAGAAAAAAAGCTCTTTACATTTTACTTCAGGAAACATTTTTTTTGTTAAAATGCAGTTTGGGCAAGCCTGTGATGAAAGGAGCTCTCATATGCAACTGATGGCCATATAAACTTGTATAAAACACATTTGGACAAAAATTTTTGATAAAAATTTCCCCTAGCTTTGACAATGTATAGTTTTTGGCTGAGCATTGCCACACATTGAATTTTACTAGAAAAAATTTTACTAGATATACATAAATATTTATGACAAAAATTCCCATTGCATCAATATAATAGTAAAACATTGCAGTAAAAAATATAAAATTACTATTTAGTCACTATATTATAAAATATAATAGTAAATATATTAGTAAAATAAAATATAATAGTAATATATAATAGCAAAATAGTAATAGTAAAACAAACAAAACAAAATGTAATAGTAAATGTTCACTAACAGGATATATTATTCTGCTTGTGCTGCCATAACAAAATATCACAGACTGGGTGACTGAAACAACAGAAATTTTATACTCATGGTTCTGGAGGCTGGAAGTCTGAGATCAAGGCACAACCAGGGTTGATTTTCGGTGAGGCTTCTCTCCTTACCCTTCATGGTGCCTCCATTTTTGGGTCCTCACATGGTCTTTCCTCTGTGGAGAGAGAGAGAGAATGAGCTCTGGCAACTCTTGCTTGTCTTATAAGCTCGCCAGTCCTACTGAATTAGGACCTCCACCCTTATAACCTCATTTAACCTTAAATTCCTCCTTAAAGGCTCTATCTCAAAACACAGTCACATTGGGCGTTAGGGCTTTAACATAAGAATTATGGGAGGATACAATTCAGTCCATAAGAGAATGACTAAATAAACGACTATACAATCACAATATGAAATATTATGCAGCTCTAAACAAGGGCTTACATTTTCTAAGAAGACTTAGTAACCTAGTAAATTTTAACAATTATGACTAGTGAAAAAAATTCATTTAAAAAACATAATAATCTCAAGTTAGTTTAAAGAAACTCATAATATTTTTAAAAACCTAATGTAACATATATTTGAAACAGCTCTATTAAATTGTTTCTTAATCAGTTGGAAAGGATTTTGCTTTATTTTTATTTCATTGTCCTTAATGTGTGTGCAAATAGCTGCTAAAGAGCAAAGTACTGTTTAAGTTCTTTTGCAGCCTAAAATACATGAACAAAAATATTTTCAAAATTTAAAATAAATAGTGGAAAAGATTTAAGTTGGCATGCTGTCAAACAATACAACAGAAAGAAATTTACATAGGTCAGCCTCTCAATACCTCCCTGCATTAATCTGATATGAACCCAAGAGCTAGGAGCTTAACATATCAATAAATTCAAATAATATTTACATCAGAGAATTGACACTATAGTAAAACATACTCTCCCTCATGGCTTTTTATCAAAGCATTTACTTCATGTGCAACATCTAGATCAGAAAAAGGAAATGTACCAACATCCCTTTCACTTCGAAAATATATGAAGTTAATAAACGTCTCCCAAAGATTAACAGACAGCAATTCAGATAACATAAGGAAGGCAATTCATCTGTCCCTAAAGGTTTCTAATTTTTTTATTTTATTATCTTTGCAGCTTTAGGGTCCCTGTCTTACATAATGAGAGTCTGAATGAATTGTAAACTTGGAATCCTCCATTTGTTAAATCAGGGCCCTGTCAAAAGTACCACATGAGGTACTTTTGTTTTCATAGTCAGCAGCCAGAGGCACAATGCCAAAGCCAGGTAGTTCTGTGTTCCCAACTCTTAGAGAGATAGATGTACAGAGAATACAGAAAAATCTATAGTAAGATTGGAGTACATACAGCAATCTGTCAACAAAGTGAAACGAGGAGAAAGAAAAAGTATCCTCTAGTGTTTTGGGTGAAATAAAGGAATATTCATTTTAAGAGCCAAGGCTAAAATTTTTAAACAAACACACAACCCTACCTAAGTAATAATATGAAATATATGACAGATATTTGCCTTAACAAAGTTAACAAAGTCAAATTTATAACAGATTCTTTTTAAAGCCTAATTACTTAAATGTTAAAGTCACAAAGCAGCATACAGCTAACATTTTAAATACTTTTATTACTGGCATTAGTCCAAACCATGTAATTAGCAGTAATTCTTAAATAAAACCAAACGTGCTTTTTTATTATGTTGTGCACAAATCACCATAAATGTATGTTCATAAACATACACAAAGCAAGTTATTTTTTCTTGCTTACCTGAGATTTTCCGAATTCAGTGAGATAATGCTTTAATGATGGGAGATATTTTTGCCTCAGTGGGCCTGGTGCTAGCTAACGATATCTCATTTTTATTGCAGTGAATAGTATATCAGTTGTAAAGAAAGTTTACACATTTTTAAAATTTATTTATTTATTTATTACACATAGTGTATCACATATAAATATATTATTGGGACCCTACACCAGGTTAGGCAATGAGGATTAAGTCATGAGCCAAACACACATGATCACAACCTTCAGAGAGCTGATAGTCTTAAACTGACCGGACTGAGAATGAAAATTAACTATCTCACAATACATCTAGAAATTCAAAGTATTCTCAAATAAGATCTCAACAGAATACTTATGGAACATTAAAATCTAATTGTAAAGTGCATATGGAAAAAAAATTAGCAAATACAGTCAAGAAAACATTGCCTCACCAGCTATTAAAATAAAATATGTAGTAATTGTAAATGAGAGAGACCTTCAAGATGGTGGAAGTGTAAGACGTGGAGATCACCTTCCTCCCCACAAAGACATCAGAAATACATCTACATGTGGAACAACTCCTAAAGAACACCTACTGGACGCTGGCAGAAGACCTCAGACTTCCCTAAAGGCAAGAAACTGCCCACGTACCTGGGTAGGGCAAAAGAAAAAAGAAAAAGGGGAGACAAAAGAATAGGGACAGGACCTGCACCTCTGGGAGGGAGCTGTGAAGGACGAAAAGTTTCCACACACTAGGAGCCCCTTCACTGGCAGAGACGGGGGGTGGGGGGGGCGGCTGGGGGGGGGCGGGAAGCTTTGGAGCCACGGAGGAGAGCACAGCAATAGTGGTGCAGAGGGCAAAGAGGAGAGATTCCCGCACAGAGGGTCAGTGCTGACCAGCACTCATCAGCCTGAGAGGCTTGTCTGCTCACCTGCTGGGGCGGGTGGGGGCTGGGAGCTGAGGCTCCAGCTTCAGAGTTCAGATCCCAGGGAGAGGACTGGGGTTGGCTGCATGAACACAGCCTGAAGGGGACTAGTGCACCACAGCAAGCCGGGAGGGAGTCTGGGAAAGCAGTCTGGAAGTACCTAAGAGGCGAGAGACCACTGTTTCAGGGTGCGCGAGGAGAGGGGATTCAGAGCACTGCCTAAACAAATTCCAGAGAAGGGCATGAGCCGCGGCTATCAGCACGGACCCCAAAACCAGGCATGAAACGCTAAGGCTGCTTCTGCAGCCACCAAGAAGCCTGTGTGCAAACACAGGTCACTGTCCACACCTCCCCTCCTGGGAGGCTGTGCAGCCCACTACTGCCAGGGTCCTGTGACCCAGGGACAACTTCATCAGGAGCCCTCAGACTGTTGCATCGTCAAGCCGGCCTCTGTCACCACAGGCTCGCCCTGCATTCCGTACCCCTCCCTCCCCCCGCCTGAGTGAGCCAGAGCCCCTAATTATTTGCTACTTTAACCCCATCCTGTCTGAGCAAAGAACAGGTGCCCTAAGGCGACCTACATGCACAGGGGGCCAAATCCAAAGCTAAACCCCAGGAGCTGTGCAAACAAGAGAAAGGGAAATTTCTCCAAGCAGCCACATGAGCAGTGGATTAAAACTCCACAATCAACTTGATGTACCCTGCATCTCTGGAATACCTGAATAGACAATGAATCATCACAAAATTGAGGTGATGGACTTTGTGTGATTTTCTCTGTACGGCTTTGTTTTACCATTTGTCCTAGGGTTCTGTCTGGTTATTTTTTTTGTTTTTTTTGTCTGGTTTTTTTTTCTTAGTAGAGTTTTTAAGCGCTTGTTATCATTGGTGGATTTTTTTTTTTTGGTTTGGTTACTCTCTTCTTTCTTTCCTTCTTTCTTTTTTTTTAAATTACTTTTCAATTTTTTTTAATTTTTAATCTTAAAATTTTTCACTTTAATAACTATTTTATTTTCTTTCTTTCTTTTTTTACCTTTTCTTCTGGGCTGTGTGGCTGACAGGGTCTTGGTACTCTGTCAAGGTGTCAAGCCTGTGCTTCTGAGGTGGGAGAGCCAAGTTCAGGTCATTGGTCCACCAGAGACCTCCTGGCTCCACATAATATCAAATGGTGAAAGCTCTCCCAAAGATCTCCATCTCAATGCTAAGACCCAGTTCCATTCAACGACCAGGAAACTACAGTGCTGGACACCCTATGCCAAACAACTAGCAAGACAGGAACACAACCCCACCCATTAGCAGAGAGGCTGCCTAAAATCATAATAAGGCCACAGACACCCCAAAACACACCACCAGACATGGTCCTGCCACCAGAAAGACAAGATTCAGTCTCATTTACCAGAACACAGGCACCAGTCCCCTCCACAGGAAGCCTACACAACACACTGAACCAACCTTACTCACTGTGGGAAGACACCAAAAACAACGGGAACCAAGAACCTGCAGCCTGCGGAAAGGAGACCCCAAACACAGTAAGTTAAGCAAAATGAGAAGACAAAGAAACACACAGCAGATAAAGGAGCAAGGTAAAAACCCAACAGAACAAACAAATGAAGAGGAAATAGGCAGTGTACCTGAAAAAGAATTCAGTGTAATGATAGTAAAGATGATCCAAAATCTTGGAAATAGAATGGAGAAAATGCAAGAAACATTTAACAAGGACCTAGAAGAACTAAAGATGAAACAAGCAAGGATGAACAACACAATAAATGAAATTAAAAATACTCTAGATGGGATCAATAGCAGAATAACTGAGGCAGAAGAACGGATAAGTGACCTGGAAGATAAAATAGTGGAAATAACTCCAGCAGAGCAGAATAAAGAAAAAAGAATGAAAAGAATTGAGGACAGTCTCAGAGACCTCTGGGTCCACAATAAATTCACCAACATTTGAATTATAGAGGTCTCAGAAGAAGAAGAGAAAAAGGAACTGAGAAAACATTTGAAAACTTCCCTAATATGGGAAAGGAAATAGTCAATAAAGTCCAGGAAGCACAGAGAGTCCCATACAGGATAAATCCATAGGGAAACATGCCAAGACCCACATTAATCAAACTATCAAAAATTAAATACAGAGAAAAAATATTAAAAGCAGCAAGGGAAAAGCAACAAATAACATACAAGGGAATCCCCATAACGTTAACAGCTGATCTTTCAGCAGAAACTCTGCAAGCCAGAAGGGAGTGACAGGACAAATTCAAAGTGATGAAAGGGGAAAACCTACAACGAAGATTACTTTACCCACCAAGGGTCTCATTCAGATTCGATGCAGAAATCAAAACCTTTACAGACAAGCAAAAACTGAGAGAATTCAGCACCACCAAACCAGCTTTACAACAAATGCTAAAGGAGCTTCTCTAGGCAGGAAACACAAGAGAAGGAAAAGACCTACAATAACAAACCCAAAACAATTTAGAAAACGGTAATAGGAAAATACATATCAATAACTACATGGATTAAATGCTCCAACCAAAAGACATAGCCTGGCTGAATGGATACATAAACAAGACCCGTATATATGCTGTCTACAAGAGACCCAGTTCAGAATTAGTGACATATACAGACTGAAAGTGAGGGAATGGAAAAAGATATTCCAAGCAAATAGAAATCAAAAGAAAGCTGTAGTATTAATTTTCATATCAGAAAAAACAGACTTTAAAGACTATTACAAGAGATGAAGAAGGACACTAGATAATGATCAAGGGATCAATCCAAGAAGATATAACAATTGTAAATATTTATGCAACCAACAGAGGAGCACCACAAAACATAAGGCAAATGCTAACAGTCATAAAAGGAGAAATCGACAGTAACACAATAATAGTACAGAACTTTAACACCTCACTTTCGCTAATGGGCAGATCATCCAAAATGAAAATAAACAGATAAACACACCCTTTAAATGAGACATTAAACAAGATGGATTTAACTGATATTTATAAGACATTCTATCCAAAAACAACAGAGTACACTTTCTCCTCAAAAGCGCATGGAATACTTTCCAGTATAGATCATATCCTGGGTGACAAATCAAGTCTTGGTAAATTTAGGAAAATTGAAATCATATAAAGTATCCTTTCTGACCACAACGCTATGAGACTAGATATAAATTACAGGAAAAAAAACTGTAAAAAATACAAACACATGGAAGCTAAACTATACGCCACTAAATAACCAAGAGATCACTGAAGAAATCAGAGGAAATCCAAAAATACATAGAAACAAAAGACAATGAAAACACGATGACCCAAAACCTATGGGATGCAGCAAAAGCAGTTCTAAGAGGGAAGTTTATAGCAATACAATCCTACCTCAAGAAACAACAAACATCTCAAATAAACAACCAAAACTTACACCTAAAGCAAGTAGAGAAAGAAGAACAAAAAAAACCCCAAAGTTAGCAGAAGGAAAGAAATCATAAAGATCAGAGCAGTAATAAATGAAAAACAAATGAAGGAAACAATAGCAAAGATCAATAAAACTAAAAGCTTGTTCTCTGAGAAGAAAAAATTGATAAACCATTAGCCAGATTCATCAAGAAAAAAAGGGAGAAGACTCAAATCAATAGAATTAGAAATGAAAAAGGAGAGGTAACAACTGACACTGCAGAAATTCAAAGGATCATGAGAGATTACTAAAAGCTACTCTATGCCAATAAAATGGACAACCTGGAAGAAATGGAAAAAGTCTTAGAAAAGCACAACCTTCTGAGACTGAACCAGGAAGAAATAGAAAATACAAACAGACCAATCACAAGCACTGAAATTGACACTGTGATTAAAAATCTTCCAACAAACAAAAGCCCAGGGCCAGATGGCTTCAGAGGTGAATTTTATCAAACATTTAGAGAAGAGCTAACACCAATCCTTCTCAAACTCTTCCAAAATATAGCAGAGGGAGGAATACTCCCATACTCATTCTATGAGGCCACCATCACCGTGATACCAAAACCAGACAAAGATGTCACAAAGAAAGAAAACTACAGGCCAATATCACTGGTGAGCATAGATGCAAATATCCTCAACAAAATACTAGCAAACAGAATCCAACAACACATTAAAAGGATCATACACCCAGATCAAGTGGGGTTTATCCCATGAATGCAAAGATTATTCAATATTTGCAAATCAATCAACGTGATACACCATATTAACAAATTGAAGGAGAAAAACCATATGATCATCTCAATAGATGCAGAGAAAGCTTTCGACAAAATTCAACACCCGTTTATGATAAAAACCCTCCAGAAAGTAGGCATACAGGTAACTTTCCTCAACATAATAGAGGCCATACATGACAAACCCACAGCCAACATCATCCTCAATGGTGAAAAACTGAAACCATTTCCATTAAGATCAGCAACAAGACAAGGTTGCTCACTTTCACCACTATTATTCAACATAGTTTTGGAAGTTTTAGCCACAGCAATCAGAGAAGAAAAACAAATAAAAGGAATCCAAATCAGAAAAGAAGAAGTAAAGCTGTCACTGTTTGCAGATGACATGATACTATACATAGAGAATCCTAAAGTTGCTACCAGAAAACTACTAGAGCTAACCAATGAATTTGGTAAAGTTGCAGGATACAAAATTAATGCACAGAAATCCCTTCTGTTCCTATACACTAATGATGAAAAACCTGAAAGATAAATTAAGGAAACACTCCCATTTACCACTGCAACAAAAAGAATAAAATACCTGGGAATAAACCTACCAAAGAGACAAAAGACCTGTATGCAGAAAAGTATAAGACACTGATAAAAGAAATTAAAGATGATACAAACAGATGGAGAGATACACCATGTTCTTGGATTGGAAGAATCAATATTGTGAAAATGACTATACTACCCAAAGCAATCTACAAATTCAGTGCAATCCCTATCAAACTACCAATGGCATTTTTCACAGAACTAGAACAAAAAATTTCACAATTCATATGGAAACACAAAAGACCCTGAATAGCCAAAACAATCTCGAGAAAAAAGAACAGAGTTGGAGGAATCAGGCTCCCAGACTTCAGACTATACTACAAAGCTACAGTAATCAAGACAGTATGGTACTGGCACAAAAACGGAAATATAGATCAATGAAACAGGATACAAAGCCCAGAGATAAACCCACACACATATGGTCACCTTATTTTTGATAAAGGAGGAAACAATATACAATGGAGAAAAGATAGCCTCTTCAATAAATGGTGCTGTGAAAACCAGACAGCTAAATGTAAAAGAGTGAAATTAGAACACTTCCCAACACCATACACAAAAATAAACTTAAAATGGATTAACGACCTTAATGTAAGATCAGACATCTATAAAACTCTTAGAGGAAAACATAGGCAGAACACTCTATGACATTAATCACAGCAAGATCCTTTTTCACCTACCTCCTAGAGGAATGAAGATAAAAACAAAAATAAACAAATAGGACCTAATTAAACTTAAAAGCTTTTGTACAGCAAAGGAAAACAGAAACAAGACGAAAAGACAACCCTCACAATGGGAGAAAATATTTGCAAATGAAAAATTTGACAAAGAATTAATCTCCAAAATTTACAAGCAACACATGCAGCTCAATATCAAAAACAGAAACAACCCAATCCAAGAAAGGGCAGAAGACCTAAATAGATATTTCTCCAAAGAAGATATACAGATTGCCAACAAACACATGAAAGGATGCTCAACATCACTAATATTAGACAAATGCAAATCAAAACTACAATGAGGTATCACCTCACACTAGTCAGAATGGCCATCATCAAAATATATGCAAACAATAAATGCTGGAGAGGGGGTGGAGAAAAGGGAACCTTCTTCCACTGTTGGTGGGAATGTAAATTGGTACAGCCACTATGGAGAACAGCATGAAGATTCCTTAAAAAACTAAAAATATAACTACCATACAACCCAGCAATCCCACTACTGGGCATATACCTTGAGAAAACCATAATTCAAAAAAAGTCATGTACCACAATGTTCATTGCAGCTCCATCTACAATAGCCAGGACATGGAAGCAACCTAAGTGCACATCGACAGATGTATGGATAAAGAAGATGTGGCACGTATATACAATGGAATATTACTCAGCCATAAAAAGAAACGAAATTGAGTTATTTGTAATGAGGTGAATGGACCTAGAGTCTGTCATACTGAGTGAAGTAAGTCAGAAAGAGAAAAACAAACACCATATGCTAACAAATATATATGGAATCTAAAAAATATAATGTTTCTGAAGAACCTAGGGGCAGGACAGTAATAAAGACGTAGAGGTAGAGAATGGACTTGAGAACATGGGGAGGGGAAAGGGTAAACTGGGACTAAGTGAGAGAGTGGCATGGACATATATACACTACCAAATGTAAAATAGATAGCTAGTGGGAAGCAGGCACATAGCACAGGGAGATCAGCTCAGTGCTTTGTGACCACCTAGAGGGGTGGGATAGGGAGGACGTGAGGGAGACGCAAGAGGGAGGATATATGGGGATATACGTATATGTATAGCTGATTCACTTTGTTATAAAGCAGAAACTAACACACCATTGTAAAGTAATTATACTCCAATAAAAATGTTTAAAAAAATTGTAAATGAAACAGTATGAACTGGCACTGGAATTGATGAAGATATAAAGGGAGCACAATATAGGTGTCATATAAAATCACATGTATAGAACTTTAGTCTAAATAAAAGTGGCATTGACACTAGTGGGGAAAGAATAGATCATTTAAGAAATTACACTGGGCAATCTGCTATCCATGCAAAAATCATATCAGACCCCTGACCCATTCTATTTATCCCTCTACACACACACACACACACACACACACACACACAGAGACACATACACACATCAAATTGATTAAAGGGTTAAACATTAAAGTAATTAGTAAAGCATTAGACTCCAAATATTTTAATTATATTGAGTTGGAAATGAACTTTCTAAGAAAACACAAAAACTTCAATAATCTGTATGAAAAGACTGACATTTTAAACCTCAAAAATTTTAAACTTATCTACTACAAAAGATACCATAAACAAAGTTAAAAGACTGCTTATTGGATTTTCCACTAATCATGGCACATTGGAGCCTCACCTGAAACCCCATTACAACAACAGAAAAAAGATTATTTTTAAGTACAGGGAGGGAAAAATACTATAAGGATAAATAAAACCAACACAGGAAAAAAGAAAATAATTGACAAGAAACAGAAACTTTTGGAAGTTTGAACCCATGTGAGGAAGCAGACACTTAGGCTTCCTAAGAGAATTGGAGAAATTTCTCCCAAATTGGATAAATCCTAGGAGAAAGCTAATCTGTGTCTAGAATATGAGAAAGGAAAAAGAATTGGGAATGGAGTGGGTCTACATAACTTGTCTTTTTCCAAAAGTCTAAAGTATTCAGTGTTTTATACATTTGACTCAGAAAAGTGTGGGTTTGAACTGCACCAGTCAACTTATATGCAAACGTTTTTCAATATTAAATACTACTGTACTACACAGTCTTTGGTTGGTTGAATCTGTGCATGCAGAGGAACTAGGGGTCTGAGGTCACCAGCAAGTTTGGGGATATATTAGTTTGTGGAATTGCCTTGTTTTTCTAGATTGCTGAAAGATTTTTATCATGCATGGATATTGAAATTATTAAATGCCTTTCCTGTATCTATTTAGACCATCCCATGGCTTTCTTCTTGCATTGTTAATGTGGCAAATTAATCAAATTTACACCAACATGCCTTCCTAGAATAAATCCCATCTAGTCATGATACATTTGTTTTATATATCACTGGACTTAACTTGTTAATGTCTTGATTGATCCAGGAACTTCCACATTAAAGTAATAGGATTTTCTCAGAAGAAAACATCAAATATTATATTTAAATGTTTTATGGAACTGAAGGATATGATTTTTCAAGTTAAAAATTCCACAGAATTTCCAACATAAGGAATAAGTAAGTCACACTGAAATTCATCACTGTGAAATTTAAGAATATTGAAAACAAAGTAAATATCCAAAAGACTTTCAGAGAGAGAAGTTAAAAGACTCAAAAGCAAATGAACAGGAATCAGAATGGCTTCTGACTTTTCAATAGTCACATGGCAAGATAAAAGACAATGGATCAATATCTTCAAAATACTGAAGGAAAATTATTGTCAACCTAGGATTTTATATCCAGTTAAACATTTAATCAAATATGACAGTAAAGAGATGGGATGATGGTGTGAAAGGAAAGCCTAAGGCAACAATTGTCTCTCCTCTATTTCATTATTTTGTTAGTTTATATGTTGAAGAACCTGGGCCATTTGACAGGTAGATTTTCCACAGTATTTGTTTTGCTAATTGTATACCCACAGTGCAGTTCGACCTATTCTCTGAATTTCCTGCAAATTGGCATCTGGATTAAGATGCTTGACCAAACTCAGATTCTAACCCTTTGACAAGGAAAAGGGGTTTCTGTCATCAGGATGCATATTATATCAGGTGGCTTCCTTTCTGATGCTAGCATAGGTTGATGCTCAGGACTGGCTCCATCAATTCAGTGAGGTTGTAAAAATGTGATATTCTAATTCTATCATTTTTTTCATGTATTATCTGCAATAATTTTATAATAAGACACTTCTATGTGGTTATATAGTGGAATGGTTCTTATGTAAATGCTCAGTTCTTACTTTTATTTAACCTGTTTTCAAGATAAAGAATTGGTTCGCTCTAGTTTTCAAAATGTAAAAAAATTAGGGTTTTTTAAAAATATTATAAACTCATGGATGAAAAAGTTTATGAGTTTAAATCCAGTCTTACGCTTATGTTTTTTTAACCTCAAATTGCGAAATCTACACCTAGTGAAAGATTCTTTAAAACAGCTCCTAAGTCTTTTTGATATGACCATAGTATGTTTGATAGTTATATGTCAACATGTTCCAGGTTCATTTGTTACAATTCTTACTCTAAAATCAGCCATCTATCCAAGAAGCCCTGGCTCCTTTTAATGAGAAGTAATATTTCAGTTTGGCAATCTGTACAAAGCATGCTCATTCCTGCTGATTTGGTCATTGTTTCCTTTTCAGTGGACAGAATGGGATATAGATAAATATAGATAGATATTGATAGATAAAATACCTTATGAGCGAATAATATTTCCAATTCAAAAACAGTACTACAGGGTTCTTGCCTAAATTCATCTACATTACTCTATCTCCTTTCTTCCATACTGAGGATTATGGTTCTCAAGAACACAGATGATGAAATTAGGTTATCTCATAATTATTTTTTATCCCATATTAAAAATACAAATGTTTCAGAAATAAGAATATTAACAGGACAACCACTGATTATAAAATAATAGAAGCAGTTACTTTTTTTGCATATATCATCTCCACATTTTCTCCATTTTTATGATTATATTATGTTTATATTGTTGAATCATGTAACCACTATATATTGCATATTATAATATCCTTCTCTTCATATTCTCATTTAATCTTAGTTTTACCAAAAACCATACATGATTATCTCCAGTCTTATATCAATATCTCAATTAATTTTGATACTCTGAAATTAATTTTGTAGTAGATTCCTTAGAAATAACTTATGGAAATAATATTCCATGATTTCTTGAATAATGATAACAATGTGTGTGTTTCCTTTTTATCTGAAGGGCAGCTTTTCTGGCTAAAAATCCTTGGCTCACATATGCTTTCCCTAAATATCTCAAATATATTACTATATTTTCTTTGGCACAAAAAATTTTTATCAGAAAGACTGATGATGATTCCATTTTATTTTTCTTCTAAGTTACAGGTACCTTTTGTGGGTGGATGCCCAAATGATTTCTTTTCCTTTTCTTAAAAGTCCAGTAAATTTACTGAAATATATCTTTGTGTTAGTCATTTTAGGTTAATACTATCAGATATATGGTGTGTTCTTTTAATATTTTCAATATGTACTTTCATTTTTTTTTTATTTCAGTAAGTTTCTCTTGAATTATAGTTTTTAGTATTTGCTATATTCTCCTTGCTCTGAGTTTCTTTTTTAGACTACTATTTTCCACATGTGGTGTTAGTTGTATGTTATATTAGTTTCATATGGCTGCTGTAACATATTACCACAAACTTAGTACCTTAAAACAGCAGAAATTTATTCTCTCACAATTTTGAAGACCAGAAGTCCAAAATCTGTATCACTGGATCAAAATCAAGGTATTAGCCGGGGCACCCACCATCCCTCTAGAAGCTCTGTGGGAGAATCCTTTCCTTGACCCTTTCAACTTCTAATGGCTGCCAGCATTCCTTGGCTTGTGTCCACATCACTCTAATCTCTACCTTCATTTTCACCACATTGCCTTCTTTTTTATGTATCATCAAATCTTCCCTTCTAACCCTCTTAGGAGACATGTGGTTGAATTTAGGATTTACCCTGATAATCCTGGATAATCTCCTGATTTCTCAAGACCCTTAACTTAATCACATTTGCAAAGACCCTGTTTCCATATAAGGAAACATTTATAGGTTCCAGGGATTAAGACCTGATACCTTTGGGGGAGGGGGGCAATGAGGGGAGAGAAGCAAGGACACTATTCACCTACCATGCCTGTCTTCAATATTTGTTTCTTTTTATATTTCTTCTAGTTTAGTCTTCATTTCTAAAATGTTTTTTCTTTTGTTTCTAATTTTACTTGAATTCTTTTTCCCTTTCTGAGGCTTTCTAATTCAGATTTATGTTGTTCTTTAAAGTTTTTAATCATTTTCTTAATGTCTTTGGGCTTATTTTAAGATAATATATTACAGTTTTGATCTGCATTTTGAACAAACCTTACTGACAGACTTTAATCTCTGTAGGAATATTCTTTTCTCCTTATACTCATTTTTCCTATGGCAACTGTATGTGAGATTTGATCATTTTTATGTATTTCATTTTTGTGTAAATTTCATTTTTCTTCACTCTTAGTAGACTTTTATTCAGGTATTTTCTAATGTCAAAAAGCCCTCTCAGGCTTCCCTGGTGGTGCAGTGGTTGATAGTCCGCCCGCCGAGGCAGGGGACATGGGTTCGTGCCCCGGTCCGGGAAGATCCCACGTGCCGCGTAGCAGCTAGGCCCGTGAGCCATGGCCGCTGAGCCTGTGCGTCCGGAGCCTGTGCTCCACAATGGGAGAGGCCACAACAGTGAGAGGCCCGCGTACCGAAAAAAAAAAAAAAGCCCTCTCTTCTCTTGCTTTCATATAGTGTTAAAAACATGGCACCTTGTTTTCTGAGATTCTCTGATGCCTTTGCCCTATCCTCTAATTATATTTCCTTTTTTACTCCTGTCTCTGTCAATTTACATCCCGATGTCAGTATTTTCCCCTCATGGTAGAGACCTACCTTGAAAAAGAGCCCTAGAACATCAGTTTGGAAAGTTCCTGGGGCTATACTGCTCCATACCCTATGGATCTGAACACAAACCCCTTACACTCACTTTAAAGAGCGTAACACCCACCCCCAGTTGCAGTTGCTGTCCTAATGTTTTCCCACTTCACTTTCAAGTTGACTATGTTGGAGTTTTCCTGCTCTGGGCAGAGGTACCAGACTCCCAGAACTGCACACCACACAGATGCATGCCTGGGGGCAGCCAGCCTCAGACCAGACCCAGGACATTTCTGTTTTCATTTTTCCCTGCAGCTCCCTAAGGCTTGGATGCCCCTGGGCCAACAGGGCTTGTGTTGTAGGAATTAAAGCCCCCAGTTTAATCTAGTATTGGTGCCCTGGGCTCTATCCACCTAAACCCAAGGGGTGGGCCTCAGCCACCATCAGACTTGAAAGCACACCACTGGCCAAGCAGATGTTGAACTACCTCCTACTCCATTACAGCTCTCAGCTCTCTGCTCCCTAATTGCACACACATATGAAAGCCCAGCCTAGGAAAAGATGAAATGAGACACAAAAAGACAAGAGACAAAACAAAACAACTTTCTCCCACCAAAAGGGTAACTCCCTCTGCTTTTCCTTGCACACATGTTGATAACAGGCATGTCTGGTAGCTATTGGTACTTTCTTCCAACTCATTTTGGGAACTGAAAAGATATGTAGTTTGGTTGAAAATATTATCCATGGATTTTTGGTTTTGCTTTCTGGTTGCTCTGTTTTTACGCAACAGGATTTGGGAAGATCCAAAACATATGCTGCCACTGCTACTACATTTTCCCAAAATTCTCTTCGGTATAATATTTTTTTAATTTTTGTTTTTTAAAAACACAAACACGGAATATCTTCCTCGCTTGCAACCCCATTGTGCAGTATCCCATTTAGTTAAAAATTAAAGAAAACTGTACCATGATATCTAGAAAAAGGTGGAGGCACCAGAATTGATGAGTTACATCTCCAGAGACAACAGAGTATACATACAGCCTAGGAACTGATCTACCTTAGGGTCCTAGGGTTAAAGGGCATGAACTGCACAGGGAGAAATACTAAGGATATTATAATTACAGTTTGTACCATAAAATTTATCTTCTCTAAATTTTTTGAGCCCTTCAATTAATGGGATGGTAAAAAATTGTCAAGACTCCTAATAATCTGAATTATGTGTTTTTAAATTACAATTAATATTTTAATTAGTAACACCTCAACTAGATATAACTATTCCTAATTATTTAAGAAATATAAAATTTTAGAAGACATGCGTCATTTAAAGATGTTCAGATGAATATCAATGTTCTACTGAAGATAACTATAGTAAGGAAAGAACACACACATTTTATTTAAGACACTAACATGGGTATGAATACTCTAGAAAGTTTAAAGGAAAAAGATATGATAGAGAGCAGGAGAATTGGCATAGCTTTATGGGAAATCAGTAAAGATAATCTGCTGTCTCTACCATGTTTCTGATTATTTTACTGATAAGGTTGGGGGAAAAGATTTGTAATAACTGTATATTAGGTGCAGGGAATATTTTTATTTCCTCCAATAAAGAATTCAAATTTGGAACTACAGCTGTGTCTGGTATCTCCATCTGTGATAATCCACAATCATTCTCTAAGACTTACCTAGTTTTTCACCCAACAAAAAAGTTAAACCTGCATTTTTCAAGTCTTTGTTGGTGCATTTAAACTCTCAGTTTCCCCAAGGATTCAGTATTAATTCACTATCTTGGGGTTTGAGGGGTGGGAGAAAAATAGAAGGGAAATCCTAGGGCTTATTTGACATTTCCTACCTTAATGGCCTTCACTCCATGAATCATGTAACTAATTTTGGAGTTCTTCCAATTACTTAGTATATCAATTATTATTATACATTCTGAGGATGGTTCTGTGACAGCATTAAACCCAATGTGGGCTGGATTTTGTCTGATCTATAGGTCACCATCTGATCTATAGGTCACCATTCTGGCTGGTGAACCACACAGAACTTATTTCCAATAAAGATTAGTGTTAGTTCAGATCTAATTTAATCTAATCTAATAATCCCTGAAATGTCTGTTTTTTCTTTTTTCCAATGTGGCTAAAAGCCACAGGCCCCTTTGGCATAAGCTTGAGGGAATATCAATGGTGTGTATACCTCTGGACCATGGTACATGGTCCTTTCTCATGGACCTGGCACCACTCTCAATCAGAGACCCCTACAATGCAAACTGGCTTATTGAGAAATGGATAAGAAGTTATGAATCTCCAGTAAAGCACCTCAAGTTATGTTAATGCTCACTGACCAAGACTTTTCTATTTTAGTGAAGCAGCTCCTTTGTAGGCTGTGTGTGTGTGTGTTTGTGTGTGTGTGTGTGTGTGTGTGTGTGTGTGCATGTGTCTGTAAATAGGTAAGAGAGAGAGAGAGAGAGAGGTGATAGATGATAGATAATTAGAAAAAGAAACAGAGAGATACGTATATTACCTTCAACAGCCCAAATATTTTCTAGGTTTCCCTTTTAATATGTTTTTCAGAGATGAATTAACATGAAACCCTTCTTAGGGAAGAGGAAAAAGGAAATATAATAGATTTCAATATCTACTTATTCAATATAATGGCTAAATTCATTTCCAAGATGAATACAGCCTAATATTCCTTTTTCTAGAGAATGAAAGCTTTGGTAATTCATTCATAAAAAAAAAAAATTAAAGAGCTTCTCTGATGGTCAGGGCTCTTTTATGGGTACTAGGGAGAACACAATGAATTGAAGACAGACATGGTTCCAGACCTCAAGGAGTGTACATACTCATATGGTGAGACAAACTAAATATGAAAGACAACAACAAAAAGATAATTTTATATTGTGTTAAGTCTAGGAAAATATAGTAGGAATTACAGATAGGAACCGGGGTGGGTATTACTAAAGTTAGGGTTGTCAGTGGATGCTTCCTTGAGAAAGTAACCATTGAGCTGAAACCTGAGCCATAAGAATATTTGTAATATTTGTAAAGACAGTGAAGTATAATCATTAACAGCAAGGCTTCTGGAGACAGACTCTTGGGTTAGAAGCCTTGCTCTATAATATCCTAGGTGAGGAACCCTGGGGAAGTTACTTAACCTCTTTGTGCCAGTTTCCTAGTCTGTAAAATTGTAATAATCATCATACCCACCTGATAGGCTTGTTGTTAGAATTAAGTAACTTAATACATATCAGAAATACTCCAGAGGAAATGGAATGTTCAAAGATTCTGACGCAGGAAAGGGTTTCGTGTGTACAAGAAAATTAGAAGGCAGTGACTGCAAAGTAGGGTGCCATGAGATGAGTTTCAAGATTTGAATGAGGACCCAAAGCACCTAGGGCCTTAAGACAAAGCAGGAACAGAAACTCACTAGATAATTCATCTATAGGAGACAAATATCTTATGATATAGCTTATATGTGGAATCTAAAAAAAGGGTACAAATGAACTTATCTACAAAACACAAATAGAGTCACAGATGTAGAAAACAAATTTATGGTTACCAGGGGGTAAAGAGGGGGAGGGATAAATTTGGGATAAGATTGGGATTGACATATACACGCTACTACATATAAAATAGATAACTAATAAGAACCTATTGCATAGCACAGGGAATTCTACTCAGTGCTCTGAAATGGCTTATTTGGGAAAAGAATCTAAAAAAGAGTGGATGTATGTATATGTATAACTGTAGAAACCTGAAACTAACACAGCATTGTAGATCAGCTACACTCCAATAAAAATTAAAACCTAAACTAACCCCTTGCTGTAAACCTGAAACTAACACAGCATTGTAGATCAGCTATACTCCAATAAAAATTAAAAAAAAAAAAAGAGAGAGATAGAGATAGAGAGATGACTCCCTGCCCAGTTGCAAAGGAATGTGGTTAACTGACAGTTTCAAGCTGTCAGCAAGCACCCTCAGATCCACTTCACCTCTTAAGCTAATGGCATTATTTTCTTGGGGTGGTCTCAGCCAGTGACTGAGCAAGAATCTAGTATAAGCCCTGGCCATAGCCATGTCCACCCATTGCAGGACTCATTTAGGGAACAATTGTTGCTCCACAGAAAGCTGTTTGGCATGCAGAGACATCTTAGATCTGCATTGCCTTTCATTGCTATCTCTACCAAATCCTGCTCTGTCCCTTTTTCTTTCAAAAATGTTTCTCCCCCAAAACCTTAGCATTCTTAACTATTTCAGCAAGGACCCAACTGATACAAAGACTGTAGTAATTGGTTTATATTTTAATCTAAATACAATGGGAAGCCATTAATGGTGAGACGATTTCTTGTGTGAAGAATGGATTTTAAGAGGGAAAGAGTACAAGCAGAAGACCACTTAGGGGGCTATTGATGTGGCCTGACAAAATAATAGTATAGGCTTAGGTTGTGGTAAAAGAGATCAAGAGTAGTATTCATATTAAATACACATTTTGAAACTAAAATCAATAGGATTTGTTATTGGTTTGAATGTGAAGATCAAGGAAAGCATGGTAACAAGGTTGACTTCTAGATTTTTGTCTTGAGACACTGGGTAAATTATGAAACAAACAAACAAAAAAGATACGAACACCTTTGAAAGGCAGGGGAAATCAAGAGTTCTATTTAGACATGTAAATTTGGAATGTCTATTACACATTGAAGTGGCGGTGTCAGGTGGACACTTGGATAAATACATATGTAGAAATATCATTATAAAAGAGAGCTGTTTTATAAGTTTGTTGCTGGGTTTTTTTTTTTTTCCTTTGGTGTGAAACCAGCATTTGAACATTTTTTACTAGCATTTAATATTATATTTGAAAATGATTCCTTCAATTATGTTCAACTCTCCATTGACATGGTTTTGACAAGGCAAGGGTAATCTTGACAATTTCCTTTACAGTAATTTTCAGATGGATAAATCAATTTAAATTTGAGTGATCTCCAATCAGGAAACAAATGGTTTATAGCTTTTTCATCTCAGTTATAATTAATGCTATTTTCTACTTTTAAATCTCAAAAAGGAGCTTCCATTTAATTCCAGACAACTAAACTTGATAATATGTAAATATATTCTATATTATTGCATAGCCACAGTCACACATGAAAGGAATAGAGGACCAGAGGAGAAATAACCTTTTTAAAATTAATTCTGAACAATTACATTCTAGCACAAAAGCAATAATGGCAGATATTTTAAGAACTCTAACACAAATACTAAACTTTTTAGTTTAATTAATTATTAGAGATTTTTCATTGTTAATTATACTTAGTGACTATTATTGACTTTAAGAATAAGACAAACAATATTTAATTCATTCCCAAATATTTGAGTGCCTACCATATTCCAGATACTAGTAAGTAGACATAAAACACAATTCTTGCTTGCTGTAACAGATCTCAGTCAAGTGGGGAGATATACATTGATATATTTATATAATTGTTTTTCATTAAAATTAAAATCTTTCTAGAGAAGAAAAACACAGAGTGCTAAGCTAGTGTGTGTGTGATGATTTCTCTTCCCCCCTTTCTTTGATTTAGCTGGGATTGTAAGTATGAGTAAGGGGTAGTGATATTGAATAGGTCCACAGTGACCTATTCATAGCATTATGGGATATATGTATGTGTGTGTGTTACTGTCCTTGAAAAAAAAATAAAAAGAAGACAAAACAGATTTTATCTTAAGCCTCCTCCCCTTAAAAAAGGAAATAATTCAAAGAATATTGGATAACAAATGGAAGGAAAAGCTGAAGATCTTGTTCTCACCAAGTATTAGAACTGTACTAGTTTTCTAAGGCTGAAATGAAAGTACCACAAACTGAGTGGCTTAAACAACAGAAATGTATTGTCTCATGGTTCTGGGGGCTAGAAGTTAGGGATCAAGGTTTCGGCACGGTTGGTTCCCTCTGAGGGCTATGAAGGAGAATCTGTTCCATGTCTCCTTTCTAGCTTCTGGTGGTTTGCTGGCAATCATTGGTGTTTTTTGGCTTCTGCTGCAACACCCCAATCTTCGACTTCATCTTCACATGATGTCTCTTTGTGTATGTGTCTGTGTCCAAATTCCCCCTTTTTATGAGGACACTAGTGATACTGGAGTAGGGGTCTACCCTACTCCCATATGACCTCATCTTAACTAAATACATCTGCAAATACCCTTTTTCTGAATTAGGTCATATTCTTAGGTATATTCTGTTTTTTCTTCCGTTACTTTACTGCTACACCCTGGGCTCTGCCACTGTGAGATTCCCCATTCTTGCTAAAATCTGAGCCCCTTTCAATTGCAGGCCCTTTTTTAAGGGAGCAGGACCCTATGTGGCATTCCCAGCACAGAACCTTCCCCCATATCCTCTGCTTTAGTTCCATTCCGAAGTACCTAGATAGTAGTATCTGATGCATATTTCCTGAGTTGTTTTACAGATGCTAAAACCTCTACCAAACAGAAGAAATTAACTACTTGATGACCATGAGCACAGTAGACCCCAGACGTACTAGCATCTAAGGATTGATAAGGTAACCGCCCTGTTACCTCACCATCAACCAATCAGAGAATTGTGCAAGAGCTATTCACATACCCTGGGACTCCCCTCCTTTACTTTGCCTTTAAAAATGCTTTGCTGAAACCTACCGGAGAGTTCTGGTTTTTTGAGCACTAGCTGCTCTAGACTCCTTGCCTGGTGCCTTACAATAAATACTGCACTTTCCTTCATCACAACCCGTGTCAGGAAATTGGCTTTATTGTGCATGGGTGAGTGGACCCAAGTTTGGTTCAGTAACACTTTCACCAGTATTCCAGGCCTAGAGAGTCATTAAACATATTTTTTAAATAGATTCTTCTTCATCAACCCATTTTTCCAGGCCTCTCTGGGTGGGCAGGTAGGATATAGGGCAAATTTAATCAGAGTTCTATTATTCACAGTCTTTTTATTCCTTCCTTATTAATAGGCATCACAAAATCAAATTTAAACTAGTGCAGTCAACTGGAAGAGAGTTGCTGTAGAAAGTGATGAACCTATAGAAAAATGTATACCTGCCCCATCTTAAGTAGACGGCAGCAAATTGTTGCCACATAGAAATATGAGCTCAATGTTGCCAGATCTTTTAAAAGGAGGGTAGAAATCAAAGTTTTTATGTAGGTTTCTTGGCATTTAAATTAACTGTTTTAAAAACACTGTGTGGGCCAAAACTATGAGGTCTATAAACAAAGCATGTCAACAGGCCAGTCTCCCAGATTGCAACCTCTGTTCAGAAGGATGCACAGGGATTCCTGGCCAATTCATGTCTTTTAGCATGGGCCAATTTTGAGTTCAGGTTTTTACTATTCAGCCCAGAAATCATTAGAATCACGGCTGTAACTCTGGCTAATCCATTAAATTTATAATCTAGAAAAGGATAGCCATCTCAATAAATAAGGCATAATTACAATTTGGCTACACCTGCCTCAGTTGATCTACCCTCTAAACTAACTCCCTCAATTTTTTCAGATTTTGATTCACCAAATTGGCAAATTTTTCAAGATTGTCTCTGTGTACCTTTCATTCCCTCCTCTGACTCTGCATTTCAGTGTCCTGGCAATGAAGAATTTGGATTCGGGCTACTCATAAGTAACGGCATGGGCATAAAAGGAACTGTTACTTCCTCCAGTTAGCAGAGGAGGGTTTTTTCCTAGTGAATAGCAGGCCATTAGGGAGTTTCAGATGACTTCCAAATTGGCAAGCTCCATATCCGGATCCTTTAAGAAGATATTTTTTTCACATAGTCAAATCTTGATCAGTTATTGATTAGTTCCCTAACTTTCATACAAGAGACCTGATGAGGTTATAAATTCAACTGAATCTTCAGAATCAATAATCCATTAGTGACTTCAGCATTTCTGCTATAAAAAGAAAAAATGTCTTTCAGCAGAGTCAGAAAGCTCATAGGTTTCATTCCATGATACAAGGTGACAATTTAGTGATCTGAGCTTCTCATTGGCTTTAAGTTAGCCAGTGTTGTCAGAAGCACTCACCATATACAGTGATTCTGGAATTCACACTCTTCTTAAAATTATTCTATGGTGACAGCTGCTTGGATCCCAGAGCTTCACTCTCATGGTTCCTTTCTGTTTCATGGGCTATTAGTTCCCCTTCCCAGAATGTGAAGTGGAATCTCATAGTATCAGAATACCAAGTTCCATTTCCAGGAGAATTGTATAGACAGCTAATTCATTCTATGGAAGCAATTTTTGCATTAGTTAGGCTTCCTTGGTTGCAAGCAACAGTGGCCAAGTTAGTTTAATGCTGATGGAGACAAAAGAATTCTAGTGAGTTCTAGATTTTAGTTCTGAAAGTATAACTCAGGTGATCAAAATGTAAATACACCTTTATTTCTCCGTAATAGAATTTAGCTTATTCATAAGCTCCTATTTCTCCTGATTCTTTTTTGTTTCAGAGGTGGTGAATAAATTTTGGAAGTATGAAGTGAATTCCCTTTTACAAACATTATTTTAGTCAAGTACTCAGTCAAATTCACACCCTGTGCCCTCCTCTCCTTTATCCATGCTTGGGGCAGTCTAATGTCAAGGGTCTAGTAATTGTATAGCCCTCAGACCTTCAATGTCCTCCAGCTATTGTATAGCTTGTCCTGCCTGATTTTTGTTGCTTGGGATGGCATGCACTTTCTGATATACACAGTCCCTTCCATGCCTAACTTGCACAATATTTGTACAGTATGACCATCCAACTTCAAACTCCAGTTTCTTCTAGTCCAAAAATCTGGGAAGGGCAAAAATTAGTAAGGTCCTTTACTAATTTTAAATGTCTGTCATATCACCTCAGAATCTCTCTATACGAGATGCTCTGGTGTCCAGTGCATATCCCTAAGGCCTCATCTCACTTCAGTCATAACAGGAGTAGAAAGTTCCATAATGGCTTTAAGTCCCATCATGCCTTTGGCATCCCACTACTAAGACACACTGTCACATTTTACGCTTTCTCCCCCAGGACGTTTTCTAGTGTTGTGATAGCCTGAATGTTATATATAGCTCAGAAGAACAAGAAAGTTAACACTCTCAGAAGTAAATCTTAACCAGTTTGGGATGGGAGCTAATGAATAAAATGCTTCTGTCTCCCATCCTTGGAAAGATAGTCTTAGAAGGCAGTCTCTGGATTTCTCAGGAGGTTCCAGCAAAATAAAATCTCTATTGCTCACAATAAGAACTTCAATAATACACTTACTTTGGCTTTGTCAGCTTCTCTATCGCACTCACACCAATTCCTCTTTCTGTTCCTGACGATTACCTCTCCAAATAAACAAGTTACATGTTAAACCCTTATCACAGCCTCAGTTCTTGGAAAACCCAAGATGAGATGCCCCCCACTCCAGATTACACTCTCACTGCAACAAAGGGACAATTTGTCACCCCCTTCCAGAGTGAAATGAAACCATTTCCATGTCACACTGTGTCTACTCTATAGTTTAGATTAAAATGCAAAAGACATATTTCCAAGTATGCTTTTCTGCTATGTAAAATATATACATACATATATATATATATATGTATGTATATATATATATATATATATATATATATCTCAAAAATATCATCCTGCCACATTTTCTAGTGAATCTATCTACAAGGAGGAAGTTCAGGTTTGCTGGGACTCAGATTGGAGTAGGATGAGTGACTAGAAAGTTAGAGTGAAGCAGGACGTCTGGACTGCCATTTTGATAATCCTGAGAAGGGAAAGGACAGGGGTTATAGATCCATAAATGGTTTGTTTATTTGTTTTATTTATTTGCTTATATTTCAGTTATTCATTTAACTCTTCTAGGTGTTGGGCATATAGCAGTAAATAAAATAATCAAAAATCACTGCTCTTATGGAATGTGGCATAGACAGCTAGGCATTTACCAAATATTCAGGCTCTTTGTTACCATAGGAGCGTAGCTGCCCAATCAAGGTCTACATTCCCTGCATGCTTTCCTCCAGATATGGCTATCTTACTTGGTATCTTCATTGAAATTGGAATGCAAATAAAGTTGGTCATTTCTGTGCTATGGCCTTTAAGAAACAGGAGTGACCTGAGAATGGCCTTAGATGATGACATTAGAAATGACAGGGTTTTTGCAAGCCTGGGTCACTGAATGACTAAGTGGGGCAAAGCACCCTCTCAAATTACTCACTTTAAAAATATTTGAACACCTGTATGAGCCCAAAATAAACTGTATTATGTTCACCTACTGAAATTGGGGGGTTTATTTGTTGCAACAGCTAGTGTTACACTAGCCAATACATGGGCCGTATATTTTATTGGGGGAGACAGACAAAAACAAAATAAATAAAGCATATCTTCTGTAAGGAAAAGATCAAAGTAGTAAGGTAAACATATCTGGGGAAAGACCATTGCAGGCTGAAGCAATACCAGGTGGAAAAGTCTCAGTTCCAAATATGCTGACATGTTTAAGGATGAGCTGAAGAGCTAAAGAGCTATTATGGTTGAAGTAGAAGTTAGAGATGATGAAATAGAGGTAATTTGAAATTAGAACAAATAATGTAGGGTCCTGTGGATTACTATGAGGATTTGGACTTTTATTCAGATTAGAATGGGAAACTTTTGGAAGATTTTGAGCATGATCCACCTTGGGTTTCACCATGTTTACTCTGACTTCATAGATTGAAGGTAGATGTTGGGAGACAAATTAAGAGACTTTATGATTTTGATCAGGGTAGAATGACACTGGAGGCATAAGAATTTGTGTCCTAGATAAGAGCCTAAGGTACCAAGTGTGAGGAGGAAAAGAGACATTAAAGATGATTCTAAGATTTTTGTCCTGAAAAATTAGAACAGTGAATTTGCCATTTACTGCATTAGAGAACACTGTGAGAGCTCAGTTTGGGACATGTTCAGTTTATGATGCATGTTACATATTTAAGTTGAGGGAACAAGTAGTCAGGTGGCTATGTGATGCTGGAAGTCAGGGAAGCGATCTGTGCTGAAGGTATTCATTTGGGAGTTGGCAGCTTATATTTAAAGTTCTGAACCTTGATGAGAATTCCAAAGAAGCGAGATTAAATAGAGAAGAGCAGAAGTCCAAGTAGTAAGCCTTGAGCAATCCCATGTTAGTAGTCAAGAAGATGAGAAGGACTCAGCAAAGAGCAATGAGAAGGAAAAGCCAGAGAATTGGTGGGAAAACCAGACAGCATCTTGGAAGCCGAAAGATGAAAGTGGCTCAAGGAAAAGAATTATCAACCATGGAAAATGTTGCTAAAATTTTAAGAAATATCACAACTGACTACTGAATTTAATAACATCTATTGGTGATCTTGATACAAGAAACTTGATAAGAGAAAAGAAGAGAAAAAAAATTAGAAACAGGTGTATACAATACTCTTTCCAAATGTTTTACTCTGGAAGGAGGACAGAAATAGAGTAACAGTTGGATGTAGAAATGGGCAAAGAGAAGGTGGTTTTAGATTAAAAAAATAACAGTATGCTCATATGAGGAGGGGAATGATTATTTTCCTCAGTAGAGAAGAAAATAGTTATTAATTTTTCTATTGACTCATATTTAATAAAATTAACATATAATACAATGTATAAAAATTTGTATAATACATATTTAAATATTACATTTAAAATTGAAAATATACTCACATGTAGAATATTTAATTGCTAATAGGAAGGGTTCAGATGAGAGGAATATATTAAAGATAAAGGAGAGAAAGGGAGTACTTAATAACTTAATTTCTGAAAAGGCAAGAGAGTATCTAATCCACATCATGGAAAGAAACATAATTCTCCCATGTTAACAGGGGAGAAGGAGGAGAGAATAAGTGACAGTAAATTAGTAGCAAGGAAGAGGGATAGGAAAATGAAGTAGGCAATGTCTGATGGCTTCTATTTCCTCTCTGAAGATACAAAATCACTAACTGAGAGTGCTGTGGAAAGGGTAGAGTGAGAGATTTAAAGAAAGTACAGAATGTGTGAAATCTTATTTGGGTAAGTAGGAAAGTAAAATAACTCAGAGTTGGCTAAGGGCCTGGTTGAGGTTGAAGTTATAGAAAGATCATGTGTCGTTTACTTCGGCTCTGACTGTGTTGGAAGACAGAGAGTTGGATTCACTTAGGGATGGTGAAAGTACCTTGTAAGACTCTTGTAAGTGTTTAATAAGATAAAGTACATGATGTGGCTAATCTAGTATCCAGCATATCATAGATACCCTGTAAGTTTTATCACTTTCTCCCATACTTTGTCTTTTTCCTCTGTAAAGTGAATTCTTCAACTCCTAACTCACTAGAAGACTATTAGGACATTAGTCTATTGAAAATGATTAAAAAGACTTTTAGGACTATGTCTTTCTATCAGTCTTCTTCTCCCAACTTGCTTCCCCTCTTACACTCTCCCTTAACTGGCCAAACACACATTGACCTAACACAGGACTACATGTGTTAAATTTATTGACTGGAATTTTTAATTACTTTAAATTTCAAAGTAGTTAAATATAATATTAGGCAACTGATGACTGTAAACTTTAATTGCTTTTACCTCACTGACAGCTGAATACTTTGGTTTTTTAGGCTAAAATCATCATCAGTAGAAATCACTGTTAAACAGGGAGGAGCATGGGATTAGTTATGTACCCCTTATCATGCTCCTGGAACCATGGGCAAAAGATAGGTAACAATACATGTGATATTTATTTTTGGTCCAACTTTAGAACACAACCACCAACACTTTCTGAACCTTGAACTACTGTTTATAACTATTTTACTATTGTAATTTTAAATCCTAAGAGGTTTTACAATAAATGAAAGAATAAGGAAGTCCTTTATTTTACAAGTTTCTACAGCAGTGACAACAGCAAAATTGCTTTGAGAACTGGATGAAATGAAACCAAGGACCGAATTTTGGTCCAAAAGCCAGAAATTTATTTTATGAAACCAACAATATTCTAGGAAAAACAAACAAGAAGAGCGAAAGAGCTACAAGGAGACAGAGAGAGAGACGGAGAGAGAGAGACGGTATTTATTTTCACTTTTATGAATTTTACTCAGGAAGCCAACACCTTTCACATGGAAAATGAAACAATTTTAATACTGCAGATAATATATTGTTCCATCAAAATTCTAGTGAACACAAGCTCAGAATCCAAAGAAAAGCAAATCTGAAAATGTACTGTATATCAAAGGATCAATTTTTTTGTTTTTATCTAATTTTATGCAAATTAAAAATGATGAGAATATTGTTCTTGAAGACCTTTGGACATGGAGAATAGTGAGACAGCTGTTAGAAGGAAGATTAGCAGCAGGTTAAAAAATATTTGAGAAATAATCCTTCTGTAGGTACAGATAAAAAGAAAAATCAAATGTTCTTGTCTTAAGCTATTTCACTATTTTAGAGGGAGGCAAAAATGAGGGCCTAGAAATAAAACTCTAAGTAAAATTTGTTTATTCATTCATTCAACCTATAATTACAGAGTACCAGTAACTATGTGCCAGGTGCTCTTCTAGACACTGCGGGGAACTAAAGATGAACAAGATAGACAAAGTCCCAAGTCTTATAAGATTTATAGTTTAATTGGAGGAAGAGAGAGAATAAATAACAAATAAATAAAGATAATTTCAAATAATGATGAGTTTTCACGGAAATAATATAAGATGATGTGACATAGAATATCTAGGAGGGTAATAAATTACAACAAAGTGTAGCTACTTAAAACAATACACATATATTCTGTGGGTCAAGAATCTGGACCCAGATTAGCTGGGTCCTCCAATTTAGGGTCTCTCACTAGGCTGCAAGCCAAGAGTCTACCAAAGCAGCAGTAATCTCAAAGTTCGACTGGTGTGGAATCTGCTTCCAGGCTTACTTGGTGGTTGTGAGTAGGATTTAGTTCTCTGTGGGTTAGTAGACTGAGGATCTCAGTCCTTTGCCACATGGCTCTCTCCACTGGGCAGCTCACATGGCAGCTGGCTTCATCGAAGTCAGCCAAACTGGGAGGAGTACCAAGAGAAAGGGAGAGACAGAAGTCAATCTTTTACAGCCTTATCTCAGAAATGACATCTGTCACTTTGTCATATTCTATTTATTAGAAGCAAGTCCCTAGGAGCAGCCCACACAGAAGTGGAGGGCATTACACAAGAATGTGAATACCAGAAGTCTGGATTTGATCATTGGGAACTATGTTAGAACCAGCCTACCCCATAGGGAATCAGAAAGGCAGAAAAGAACATGCAGCTGTGATACTATCAGAAAGAGAAATGCAGACCTGAATAATACTGGTGTGAATCCAGATTTAGCTAATCTCTGTCTCCTAACAAAGTAACTTTTGCATGATATACAAAGATAGTCCAAAGAGAGAATACACAGCTCAGCTTTCACAAATTTTACACAGGTGTGATGTAGCATTGATACTTCTATTTTCCTCAATATTTATTAAGCATTAATTAACTATATATTGAAAACATTTACTACTTCAGAAGTAAGAATTCTCTTCCTCATCCCTTTCAATAGCGATTCCCATTCTCTTATACCTCTAAAAAAAAAAAGACAAAAACAAAACTTTTGATTTAAAACTTTTTTGATTAGCTCTAATTTAGCCAAAGTAGGTTAACACCAATGCTAGAGTTGGTGTACCCATATTTTAGTCAGAAGTCAAGTGAGCTTAAATCATTTAGAATTCTACTACATCAAAATACTAGAGTTTGCTAAATTCTAGAGGGTCAGCTTTGCGCAGATTATTTAACCTCATAGAGCCTTAGTTTTCTGGTATATAAAACAAGAAGATAAAAATCATAACAATATTAATTCTTATTTCAAAGGACAGATGAAGATCAATGATATATGTGTTAGCATTTTGTAAACTATAAAATACTGTGCATTTTTAGAAAGTTTTATTTTAAAGTATTAAATACAAAGAAATCAGAATTGATAAATTTCCAAAATTATACAAGGTTTTTAATATTACCACTCATTTCTCTTCTACACAGAAAAATGAGAACACATTGACCCAGTTTTCTTCAATTCGCAGTATTCTTAAATATTAGGTAAATTCTTTATCTGTAACTCATTGTTTCTGCCATGAAGTGCCCACAAACACACAGCAATTGGAAACTCTGAAAATTCTTAGACGATGCATTCGTTTACTAAACCACAGTAAAATCAATATCATAAAAGAGTTAACATGCGAATGAAAGCAAAGGAGAACATGATATGTACTGGAAGAAAGAACTATATTAAAATGAGCTCATTTTTATCAGAAGAAAATGGTTCTTATTTTAAAAGAGATGTGTGTCCTTTTACAATGACAGAAGCTGAAATATAACTGTAATCTACAACCATAAGGTAAGATTTCCATCTTTATGTGACATGAAAAACGTGCCAAGCCAAGACTTTCCCCATAAACAAAATTGCTTTCTTCAACTTACACTTAATGCAAGATATCAATCATGTGATGGATTTTATTACTCAGAATTTAGCTTTGTTTTTTTGACAGGTTGCTTGCAGTCAGCTTGAAGTACAATTGTATATCATCCCTATTATATACACATCTGAATTGTTGGACCCTTTTTTATTTTAAAAAGGGTATTATAAATGGGAAGAAATACCTGGTGAGGCAGAATTAGTTTGACATCGACCATTTTAACTCAATGGTGTGGTTTTGATAACATGTCATTATATATCTACCGTAGGTCTGAGGCTGCAGGATTTATATAAGACGTCAGGGGACAGCAACGTCTCTGCTATATGAAGGACCCCTCTGTTGTGACATCTTTTTTTCCCTCTTACACATGCCTACATTTGTTAAACCATTCTCATTTTGAATAAAGAGGCAGTATTGATATCAATACAGTGCACTGCCTAGACAATATACTTATAGGATGCATATTCATATATGGCAGCGAGACCACCAAAAGTACATTTTTTTTTTTTTTTTGTAGAAATCAATCTACTGCGGCCTATATGGAGAACTGAAAGTAGTGAAAACTACACTAACGTAATTTGTGGTCACGAGTTCTTACATGCTGTAAGTAGTCCCAGTTTAAAGGGAGCTACAATGATCCGTATCATTCACAGCCACCACGAATTTAGTATTTCTTGGGCACACAAATAAAGAACAGCAATACATATTAAAATAAAGATGTAGAGCCCTGAAATGAAGAGTTCACAGCTAAAGTTGCCGCAAAATTTGCCGTCTATTTCTAGGTAGGAAAAGTGTAAAGAATTTCTAGTGCTGTCCTTTAAGGGCCAAATTGGGAATGATATTTGCTGAAGTCGTAGTAGATATGCAATCCTACTGGATTCCAGCTGCCTATGAGTAAGTAGAATACTTTAAAAACCTTTTAACCTATCTGTGATGAAAAATGCATGCTGCTTTAAACTCCATTAGAACTTTAAATTAGCCACTGCAGCACATTCAGCTGCACGGCCCAGTAGTCCTAAAACCACGAAAAGCTACCAAAAAAAATAAGCTTAAAAAAAACCTTAACCAAGCTACTTACAAGGTTTTCCTTCTCCTCAGCAAAATGTTTAATTTCCAGGGCTGCCTTGGCTGTCACACTGCTGGGTGTGATTTTTGTTATTAAAAATAAAGGACAAAAGCCTGATCCCAATGCAATGAAGTTTAACTTGGGGTAAGTGACTAAGAACCACCTTCAAACGCTTAGAAGTGGAGATACTTTTAGAAAACTCATCTCTATGTAATCCCGACTTAAATGTACTTATACAGATGAATCTCATTTCCATGATTTGACTTTAATATTCTTTTAACAACTCCAAAATGAAATGAAAGAGCTGTTAAACACACTTCATTATTGTTTTGAGAAGCCTGGTTTAAACACTTGCGTTGTGAGGCATCACGGGCTTGGTGTCTGCATGATCAAATGTTCAGCTTTTCTTAAGGCCAAACCCTTTCAAGGGTAACTTTCAGTTATGTAGAAATTTGGCTTTAAAGGATAGGTTCAGATTTCCTAAAGCTGTCTTTTTCCCCTCTCCAGGTAAAATCAAGAAATTATCATCTTATCTACTTTGGTAAGAAATACATTCCTTCTAATAATTTCACACTCCCTTAAAATCCTGATCTTTGTGAGAAATTAGTAATAGTATAATATTATATAACCCAGTATTAGGATAGTGGCCACAGGATGAGATTTCCACAATAAGCTTGTATCCCCAAGTTCCTCCTTGGAAAAGCATTTGCATTATTAACTCTTCTTAGTAACATGTCATTATATTCAACTTAACCCGAGCACTATTACTGTGGTCATTCACCAATGTTTGGAACTATCACATGGTCCCATAATGATTACATGGGGTAAGATATTATCTAGAGATTATTGAAGTTAGAATCAGTATCTGTCACATATGAATTGCTCAGTAAATACAAGGATTGACTCTACCTTTGCTAACTATAGTGAATAGTTTAACATATATCTCAACATCAAGTAAATTCACCTTCTCTGTTTAGTTTTTGTGAAGATTATAAATAATACTATTAGTAGCACATTTATTAATGTGTCAAACACTCTTCTAAGACTTTTACACATATTTCGGCAGATGTATAAAGGACCTAAATAATGCCCAGCATTCAGAAGGAACTCAATAGTGATACTTACCATTATTTGCCTATTTCAGAGTATAAACTGACTTGCTTAGAATTACTTAGCTCTACTGTGAATCAATTACACTCTGCATTACATAAAGGCACTGGTGAAGTCCTACACTATATAACTTGAGTATACTTACCAATGGCACATGTAATTAGATTTAAACTGTAATGCTCTGTATTTGGTTTAAGTCTCTATATAGGACACAGTTGTTTAGAACTATTCTGGTAGAGTTTGGTAGAATTATAATAACAGTAGATATTAGCACTATTACTCCCATTTTCTAGATGAGCTTCAAGCTAATGAGCTTAAAATAGAGCTTCAAGCTTCAAGTTAAGTCCCAACCCTGGGAATTAAATACCATACTATGCTGCTTCCTAGTTTTGGAAGAATTGGTATAATTTGAAGGACAAAGGCAAGTTTCCAGCCCTTGGAACAAGTCCCAAAGATGTCATTATTTTTAAAAATTAACTCCAGGGAATATTAATGTCTTCATAGGCTTTGAGTATTTCCTATCTGAAGGCAAATCCTAATGAAAAATATTGTTAGATCAGTATCAAGATAGGCAAATGCCACTTCTCTGTATCCCTCATAATAAATACCAGTAATAAATTCTAATACACTTCCACTGAGCCTAAACGTCGCCTTAGAATCCATGTCAGCATTATGCTCCAGGCAGCTCCTCAAACAGTGAGAACTAGCACACGGATGAACCTTTTCCCATCCTGGACGTAGGCCCTCTCATTTCTGTTAATAGACTGGGAGGCATTATTGACCTTCATCCAGCTAAGTTTTGTTGTAGGTCTGCTATTTCCCAGGCACTAAATACTAGGACCACAACAACAGCAAATGTAATACTTGCCCTCAAGGAACTCACAGGCTATGAGGTAAACGGAATGAAAATGTAAAAATCAACCATTACTATGCTGCTGAAATCACATAGAAAAAGCATAGATGTACATAACAGAGCGACGAGGGAAATTAATCAGATATTGGAGTGGAGATGTCTGTAGGGAACAATTCCAAGGGAGGGTGACATTTGAACTAATCTTCAGAAAATAGACAGGAACTGGTCCAGGACAGGCCATGAGGGTCAGGTCATCCTAGGCAAAGAAAACAGTGTATAGCAGGTTGCTTAAGAATATATGACAACGTGTAAGACTGGAAAGGTGAACAAAGCCAGATTATGAAGGGTTTCTTTGACTTGCTAGAATCTGTCTTTTATTCTGAAAGGGGGAGGTGGAGGCATTTAAGCATCTTAAACAGATACATGAGAGTATCAGTTTTATGCTATGAAATTCCCTGGCTGTGCTGTGGTAAATCCACTAGAAGGGAGCAACATTTGAGTAGAGGACTTTTCTGAGGCTAAAGTTACAATACTCCAAGTGAAAAATTGTGAACAAAAGTAATCACAGTAAAAATTGAGAGGAGAGGGCTGATCAGACAGATATTGAAGAACTAGAATTTACAGGACTCTGAGATTAATTGGAAGTGGTAGAGCATGAGAATAGGAGGAATCTATGAGGAAGCCTAGATCTCTAGCTTGGGCAAACTGATATATGATGATTCCATTTAATGAAAGGAGGGGACACAAGAGAAGGCAGGGTTTTGAATGCAAAATAATGAACACATTTTAGGATAGATCAAGTTGGACATAGTGCTTCCATATAGAGTCGCACACTTTACAGTTCAAAATAAAGATCTGAAGCACAAAAGATAATAGATCTGGTATCTAAGTGATAGTTAAACACCGGGGCACAGATGAACTCATCCAAGGAAAGTCTGTTGAGAGCCAATGAAGGTTTTAGATTGTAGAAGACAGTGTAACAGAGTGGTTATGATGCTGAACACTGAAGCCAGACCACACAGGTTCGAATAATGTTTCCAACACTTATGATGCATGTAATCTTGAGAAAATTGCTTGACCTTCTTATTCCTCAGTTTTCTCATATGTAAAATGTGGGTAACACTAGTACCTACTTCATGAGGTTATTTTGAAATGTTAATACATGTAAAGACTTAGAAAATGGTCTGTCACACAGTAAGCAGGTAATAAATGTTAGCTATTGCAAAGATGAAGATGATTATTGAGGATGATACAGATAAAAATACAGCTTTTCCCCACTCTTAAGACCTTTCAATATAAAATAGAAACACGAGCACAGTTATAAAATAAATAATAATAATTGATGATAGGAGAACTAGTATCAAAAGGATGTTACCATCTCACTGCTCAGTGAATGCTGGGATGGATGGAGATGTTGATGAGAAGTGGCAATAAGGCTGTACCTTAAGTGGAACATGGCACTTATTGGGATGAAGAAGATGTATCAGTGTAAATGCTCTAGAAAGGTGTTATTAAAGACAAATACTACCTGATAAACAACTTTTTAAAGGCACACCCTACCCATAAGCTTCACTTCTTATGTGGTACAGAAGATTCAGCCCAAGATGAAAAGAAATCTCAAAAATCATGATACCTTAAATAGAGACAGGCTTTCCTGTGGAAGATAGAGTTGACATTTTTTATTATGGTTCATACAGGTCAAACCAAGAACAATAAATAGAAGTCATAAGGAGACATATGCACAAGAGAGAGCATCTAAAATCAAACCTATTCATAGATGAGAGTGGGCAATTTTGGAAGGTAATAGATAAATGCCCTTTCATAGTAGGTATTCTAGCAAAGGTTGGGCTGTGCCCATCAGGAATTTTATAGAAATTATTCAAACACCAACTTGTTGGTGTGATTAGATGATCATTTAAGGCCCTTTCCAATCTTAAGATTCTGTAACAAGTCCAATAATTGAAACACTCTATATCTGTAATAGCATGGAGGAGATTGAGGTTACTAATAGATAATATTACCCCCTAGTATCGTCACTAACGAGTGTCAACACTAACTAGCATATCACTAAGTAGCATAATTATTAATTTTTCTTCTTTTATTGTACCTCCAACTTTAAACAGAGGCTGAAGAACACTCATAAGGTTCTCATAAGAAACGCTGTGAAAGAAGCCTACCCTTTCTCTCTCAAAACAGATGAAATCTCCACTGATATTTTTAGCAAGTCCTGCAGATGGAATGACTTACTCTAATCTGATTTTACTATAGTCTGGAGAAGTTCTCTTCTTAGGGCAGTTGGCAAGTTTTATGCTAATTCTGGCTCATATTATGCTTTTTACATGGAGGAATAAGATTTGTTTTTGTTGTTTGTTTTAAAGCAAATCTCTAGCTTTGTTTCCCTCTGTGTCACATAAACTGATAGTACTCTAAGCAATTAAAGAAAAGTCTAAGGCACAGCTAATATTTTTACATGCTTACCACTATTCAAAGAAAGTGCTCCTCTGTCCCCCAGATTATATAATTAATCAGCCACAGGAATAGTCTCTATAGAGTATCATGTTAAGATTTAATTTAAAAAATATGTTATGGAACGATTTTGCACTAAGATGCTAAAGTGTCTTCCAAGTGTTTTAAGTGCACTGTTCACAGGCATGCATATCAATCAGGTAACTAAGAAGCCGTAGGGTTACCTCCACCATAATGCAGCTTTCTTTAAACAATGGCAGTTACTACTACCTGGCCAATGAGGTACTACTTCATTATTGTTCCCTACTGAAACTGGGTGCTTCTACACAAGACTCAGTCTTCACCACAGAGGTTGATAGTGGTTCAGGTCATTCAAAGTCCCATAAGTTCAGAAACATTCTCAGACATCAAAACACTGTGTGTAATGCATATGATAGATCCCATGGTAGATGAGTAGGAAAAAATAACTTAGATCACATATCATGGTGATACTATGGCAACACGGTATCAGCAGTGCATCCAAGAGTTTCACTAATTTATCTGTTGGTTGACACCATTATTTGCAGCAAGACTGGATGTGGCTTATAAACATAGAATATAATGTAAGGCTTTTCAGAATAGCCAATATCTGTGTCATGAACCAAATTCATAAGGCTTACATATGGGATACACATTCTCTATTACATCTTAAATGTGTCCTATGTCAATGAGAAAAAATGTCTTTCTTTTTCACCACTCTATAGCCTTTCATTTCTCAACCTAACTAGCTTATGGTAAATTCTCTCTTCTCTCTCTCTCTCTCCATTTCATTCAGTTTGGTTAATATAATCTCTAACACTCAGAGATCTTGCTGGCTTGCCCATCACCAAACAAACTAAGTACTGGAGCAAAGCGCCCATAGTAACTGGTCCAATTGGAGGGCCTGCCTATAGGCAAATTCTGGAACTCTGTAATATCCTCAGCCATGGATATTTTAATTGGCAAACAACCTGACACCCTATTAACGACATACACCCAAATCAGTCCCTTTGATTTAAAACTTATTTGTAACAGAATCCCTCTTATCACCCATCTGGGCAAAAATTTAGGCTGTTGGAAACTTAGATTTGACATCCTTAATTGGAGATTTAATTGTGCAAGTTAGGTGCTGGCTTCCATGCCCTCTGGCTTCCAGGTGGCTTTGCCCGTCGGAGCCATTAGCAAAAATCTCAGAGATTAGGAAGGGAGTGATATTGGATATTTGTCCCATTGGCCTTTCCCCTGCAGACTGCCGTGGGTTGGTTGTGTTCCTTTGCCAAGGGCTACAGCTCCTGTCAGGTGACCCTCTTATTCTTTTTGTGTTCTGATAACTTCTCTCTTTCCCCCTTCATTTTTCTTTCTTCTTCTGCTGGCCCTACAGAATTAGTCTATTCCTAGTTGGTTTACAAAATCATGCCCTTACCTTTGTAAACAGTCCTTGTATTGAACTCTCGTCAAAGCCCCTTTTGAATGTACCATATGACTCCTATTGAACCCTGACTGAAACAATGTTCTTTAGCCCATTTTCCATTCTTTTTGTTTTCTCTTATTGATTTGTAGAAATTACTTTCATACTCTAGTTATCAACTTTTTATCACTTGTATGCATTACAAATGTTTAATCTACAGCTTGCTTTGAACTAAGTTTATAATGTTTCTTGTGGTACAGATATATATAAATTAAAAAATTTAAGGTTGTGAAATATTTCCCTTTTTGTCCTTTAAGAAATTCTTCTCTACCCTGATTTTATTTTTTAAAATGTTTCTGTAATTCCTTTTAGAGTTATAAATTTGTTTTTCCATGTAAAAAATAAAATATAAATTAAATTAATATTTTAGTTTGTTTTCCCACCTGGTTAGCCAATTGTTTTAGAACCATTTATTGAATAAACCATCCATTTCCAGTGCTCCATGAGCACCAGCTAAACCTTGCCTTTCCTGTAGTTATTAATGTTTTTGCCTTAAAAAGACTTAACTGTTTTTCTACTGATTGTAATAAAAACAGCGTCGGCTCATATTGAGCATATGATATGCTTTAATATGAGAAGAAAGTGAAGGCAGGAAAGGCCCAAAATTAGTAAAAATAATTATAAATAAGTAGTCAGGTGATTAAGGACTTAGGAGTCTCCATGAGGTCAAAGATTCCATTAAGTGGGGCAACAGTAGTGAAAGTGGTAGGCAAAAAACACTATGTTTCTAAAAATTTTGAAAAATAGCAATTCTAAAAGATAACAAAATTCAATGTGTGTTCATGGGACTGGGTTGTTGAAATTGCATGAAGGTGAAGGTTAATGGAGTTCAAGAAGTCAGGAATGTTAAGGCAAAGATATTTATAAATGTCTCCACCCTGATGTTGACATCAGTCAGGAAAATATCAGAAATACCCAGCTATTTATCCTACTACTTAAGAGAACACATGAACTCTAATCCATGCCAATTTTCTACTTAATAAATAAAGTTAAAAAGATATGATATATATTTTTAATAATCAATAGGTTTATTAAAATCCACTAATATCTTCAATTTTTTTCAGACATTAAAAGGAGAGAATGGGTACAACTCCAAAAAACTTAGAACATCTAGGAAAGATGAATAAAGAAAAAATGAAATAGCATTTATTCAAATCAAAACTACTTCAATAAGGTATCACTTCACACCAGTCAGAATGACCATCATTAAAAGGTCTATAAATAATAAATGCTGCAGAGGGTGTGGAGAAAAGGGAACCTTCCTACACTGTTGGTGGGAATGTAAATTGGTCAGCCACTATGGAGAACAGTATGGAGGTTCTTCACAAAAATTAAAAATGGAGTTCCATATGATTCTGCAATCCAACTCCTGGGCATATAATCATACAAAACTATAATTCAAAAAGATACATGCACCCTTATGCTCATGGCAGCACTATTCTCAATAGCCAAGACATGGAAAAAACCTAAATGTCCATTGACAGATTAACGGGTAAAGAAGATGTGCTACATATATACAATGGAATACTACTAAGCCATTGAAAAAGAATGAAATAATGTCATTTGCAGCAACATGGATGGACCTAGAGATTATCACACTAAGTGAAGTAAATCAAAAAGAGAAAGACAAATACCATATGATATCACTTATATGTGAAATCTAAAATATGACACAAGTGAACTTATCTATGAAACAGAAACAGATACACAAACATAGAAAACAGACTTGCAGTTGCCAAAGGGGAGGGGGAGTGGGGAAGGGATGGATTGGGATTTGGGGATTAGCAGATGCAAGCTATTATATATAGAATGGATAAACAACAAGGTCCTACTGTATAGCATGGGGAACTATATTCAATATCCTGTAATAAACTGTAATGAAAATGAATGTAGAAGAGAATATATATATATATATATATATATATATATATACATAAAACTGAATCACTTTGCTGTATAGCAGAAACTAATACATTGTAAATCAACTATACTTCAATAAAATAAATTTTAAAAAATAAATAATAAATAGCATTTATTGAGTACCTAATCTGCTTCATTTAGTATGTGATTACATTGATTAGCTTATTCAGTATTGTAGGTTGTAGGACAAGGAATCAAATCTAAAACTGATAAACCATTAAAACATATCTCTCCAATACCCTTTCTAAATACCTACTTTCATCTGCAATAAAAATTTATAAAACTTAAAAACTTTTACAGAATATGCTTAATACAAGGTGATGAAGAAAACTTCAGTTATTAAAACATATTTTCATATCGCCTTACAAACTTATTTTACTCAGTAGCACATCAGAACAAATTGTAGCATTACCAAACATATTTACAGTAACTTTTTTTCATATTAAACTTCTATTGAACTTTAATTAATTACAAATCTCATCAGGAGATAACCTTTACTTTGACACAGTGTCTTTCAAAATATATTCTTGAAACTCCATTTGTTATATATTCTAATATCAAATAAGAAAAGCTTAGAATAGAAATAAAAGGGTTGAATTAATCAGTCAACAGTAATTTACTACACATTTATCCAAAGTGAGATTTCAATTCTCTTCATTCCCTTGGCTTGATGCCATATTTTGTTTGTTTAGTGAGAACTCTATGTTCTGTGAAGCTTATGAAGGATTTAAAATTCGGGCATTTATATGAATACAATTATTTTGATAATACTTGGCAATGACAGTAACCATCCAGATTCTATATAATTTGGATAGTTTTTTTAAATACAACGTAACCCTTTTCTAAAATATTTTTAAGAGGATTATGATCTAAATTATGTCAGTTAGTTGTTCTTTTAAAAACATATTTGGTTAAGTCTAAATAGATAAATTTTGGAGCATTTTTTTATGAGTCAGTCTAACTTAAGGCATAAGAACATCTCCCCAAACTATAATGGAATTATTTTTGACTTGATTTTAAATAACTATAACATAGATGATGAAATTGCTTACTAATTATACAAACAATAATTGACTGAAAACTAGAAAGACTTTGTGCATAAAGATCGTTGTTCTGCTGTTAGCTATTTAACCTCACAGCAATTAATATCACATTTGGTTAATATTTTTCATGTTCTGCTTAAGCATTTAAAGGTCTCCCAAATGACTTTCCCCCTAAATATTTGTTTCAGGAAGTATTTTCCCTAGATATTTTAAATGGTTGGATTCCAAATTAATTTTCATTTTTAATCAGTTTCTGCTTATAAATTTGGACTTCACTGTATTCATTTGTATTCCTCCTCTATCTTTAATGATTTTGGAATGTAACATGAAATCATGAGTTGTTGCAAATTCAATTAATTCTATTTAAGCTTGTTAATATAGATATGAGATAAAAGTTGGGATGACTCAGAGTTAATTCTCTACTTAGCTCTTGTTGAATCAATATGATATAACTACTTTCCTATTTTAGTTTTTCAATTTTCTGACATTTTAGTCTCTGCATAAGTGTATGTATTGGTTTATTAGAGCTGCTGCAACCAATTACAGCAATTTTGATGGCTTAAAAAAACAAAAAATATCCTCTCACAGTTCTAGAGGCCAGAAGCCCAAAATCAGTGCTGGTAGGATTGGCTGACTCTTGAAGTTCTGGGGGAGAATCTGTCCATGATTTTCTCCTAGCTTCTGGTTGCTGCAGGATTCCTTGGCATTTCTTGGTTTGTGGACACATCATTCCAATCTCTGCCTCCATTTTCACATGGCTTTATCCCCTGTGTCTCTAAGAAAGACATGTTTCATTGGACTTAGGGTCCACCTGGGTTATTCAGGATGCTCTCATCTTGGGACCCTTAACTTAATTGTATCTGTGAAGATCCTTTCTCCAAATTAATTCACAGTCACAGGTACTGGGCATTAGGGTTAGGACATATCTTTTTTTTGTTGGGGGGGGCACAATTCAGCCCATTACAGTATGTTTTATTACAAATTATTTTAAACTAATTTTTCAAATAAAATGAAATATCTGGGATCAAACATATTGCTATGTGGTATAAAACTATTTTTACTAGGATGTTTTCCTCTATGAACTCTATATATGAATCACCAACCAAATCCACTTGTCCTAATTGGTATTTCCATAGTCACACTCACAATATTGTTTCAGTTATTTTTGAGTAACAGTTTGCTAGTTGATAGCCACATAATCATGTCACTTTCTGATTATTTTGATTAAGGTGTTAATGTGATAAAAATAACCTCTCCAAAAGAAATATCCTCTTTAAAAGCAGAAAACATGACCACATTTCCATTCTTTCTCAGAAATCAATAAGACATTAATCCAGTACTAATGTTATTCTCAAGTGATCATTTATCCCTTTGCAGAGCTGAATTATCATCCAACTCTCTTCAACCAATAATGTACAGTTTGACACTGATTCAAGTTATTAGCTATTTCCTGATTTCTGGATATAGAATTTGGAACTATTATACCTCAATTACTCATCCACAAGAATAATCAATATATCCCTATTATAGACCAACCAAAGAGCCGAAGATATAACTAATAAAAGAAAAAAAATCAGTGTGGCAACCAAATAACAAATTAACACAGCTTGAAAGCTAAACCCTTGAAAAAAAAAAAACATTGAGTTATGCTTTGTATGCTCTACAGACAGGCACCAAATCCCTGGAGCTTCAAATGTGATGCTTGCTATTCCCAAGGATGTAGTGACATTAAAGTCAAAGTAGAGGACCCTGGAAAACCAAGTGCTAACTCACAGATCAAGAAACCATATAACTTAATGGCAGGCATGAGGAAAATAAACTGACTGCTCAATATGCAAAACACATTTATTTCACAATATTACAGACAAATGAGCATGGATGAGCATTCATTTCTTTGTGTGGCTTTATTTTTTTCTATTACTGTTCACACTGCTCAGTTATTAGACCAAAAAAAAATAAATAAAGTAAAAAGTAAAGAATTCAACCAGCCAATTAATTTATAATTTATTCACACAAAACTTGGGAAATTTGAATGTTTTTAGTATAATTCACAAAGGATTGACTGTTTTTGGCTTCAACTAGTCAGACCCTTTAAAATTTCTAATATATTTTTCAAGTAAAACCACAGATTGTCTTTGGTTGTCAATAAAGCTTTTATTGATCCATGTAAACATCTGACAAAAATGAGGAATAAAATGAGCTTTCTATAAAGCATTTTTTTTTTTCAGTAAGAGTGCTCTTTACTCTGAGTTTAGGCTCACTGTGTTTTTTGTTTTGTTTTGTGTTTTTTGCGGTACGCGGGCCTCTCACTGTTGCGGCCTCTCCCGTTGCAGACCACAGGCTCCGGAAGCGAAGTGCAGGCTGCACCACCAGGGAAGCACTCTAGGCTCACTGTTTTGATGTTAAATATTTGTTTTCCATGAAAAAGTGATGACAGTAGATAGCAGTTGTGTTGATGGTGGTGGGTAGTTCTTATAACTTTACTTGGTGAAAACACTCTGTGACTCTTTCCCATTCTTTTTAATTTTAAATTACATTCATATCTAAAATATAAGTGCCATTGATTTAGGTCACAAAAATTATAAATCTAAAGGAAGTGGTAAGGAATTATTACACTAACCTCCTAGAATTGGTATAAGGATTAGTGAGTTCATACCTATAATGTGCTTAGAACAATAATTGGCACATAATAAACACTATATGTGTTTGTATTTATCACTATTACAAAGGCTAGGAAAGGTTGAAAACCACTAGTGAATCCTTGGATTTCCTGACTGAAATACACATTACCAGGTGTTTTTTCATTTTTCTTTCTTCTTTAAAAGCCCTCCAGAAACATTCTTATGTTATTGGCTATTATAATTTGTGTTTGAACATAACTAAATAATAGTCCAGGAGAAAACTCCAGGGAGATTTTTATAAAGTTAAGTCTTCTTATATTTAACAGAACAAATTTAATGTATTAGTTAGCACAATAATTACTTTAAAAGCAATAAATATGAATGCAATAGTGTGAGTTTATGGATCTCAAGGCAGATGAAATTTCTTGAAGTAAAATATATACTTAAAAACAGAATTGGTTTAGGTATACGTTGAAATGAAACAGCATAGTGCCTCTGGCTCTCTGACTCTAATCATCTTGGCTTCTATGAAAAGAAAATTGAATTTCTTATCTAAATATTGGATATTCCTTACCAACTAACTGAAAGTCAAAATTCTTTTCTGGATAAAACTTTAAATCACCAGGTATTATTCTGGGTTAATGAATCAAAGGATCACTATAAATTATGTATTAAAATAACTTTCAGATGATCTCAGTTAATTTCATAAGTGTGGATATGAAAATCCATATTTCAAAATCAAGAAATTGTTGGAAAGCTAGTGTGTAAATTAGAATTGACTGCTTCTCAATTTCTAGCTGAGAGTCAGCAAATTTTTACCATCATGAGATTACTTAACTCGAAGTAATTTATACCCTGAAATTGTTATTTTAAAATCTTAGATGATATAGTTTGGATTTTATAATTCTCAGTATTCCATACATTTACATTTCCAGTTGTGTAAATAAGTGAAGACCACCTGTATGTGAACAAGCAAAGGCTTTTTATTCAGAACTAGAGTCCATTACCATCACTTGCATTTCATAGGGATTTAAAGGCAGTAACGGAAGTGTAAAGCTTTAAAGTGGAAAAAAGAAAAGGCTTCAGGTACACCCTGAATGGAAGCTGTCAGCATGAGGAATCTGGAGACAGGCTAACGTAGAAGGGCACCCTATGTGATTGGCTAGGGAAGCATGTTTCATTTCCTCTGGTTGGTCTGAAGTTAGAAGCAGGGCAAAAATTAGAGAAGTTGGCAGTTATTGATCAAGTTTTGCCTTTGGGGGCTGATTGCTACAGAGGTTGTGGTTTGGCTTCCCTGCCTGGGTGCTAGTAAGGATGTGGATCAGAGTTCTATGTTTTAGTTATGGCCTGGCCATATTCCATTTGTATATTCAGCCTCTCACAGATATATATGTGTTTCATTATAAAATTATTTCTACTATAAGGTCAAATATTAATCTATAGTAAAAGCTTTCCTTTAATTTATTAAAACCCTCTGATATTTATTTATATCTTACCTACCAACTAAAATGTACTGTAAGGTATGAATTTTCTCTTAAAGTAGATCAAATTCTTCAAATACAACTCAGAGATTTTCCCCCAACATCTCATAAAATAAAAAGCTAAGGTTGTTAATCAGTCAGTAAATACAGGCATACTTCAGAGACATTGCAAATTCAGTTCCAGACCACCACAATAAAGCTAATATTGGAATAAAGCAAGTCACATGAATTTTTTGGTTTCCCAGTGCATATAAAACTTATGTTTACACTATACTGTAGTCTAGTAAGTGTGCAATAGTAATTTCTCTAAAAAGCAGTGTACATACCTTAATTTTAAAATACTTTATTGCTAAAAAATGCTATTGTCTGACAATGCAGAATTGACACAAACTTTCAATTTGTCAAAAATGCAGTATCTGTGAAGCACAATAAAGCAAAGTGCAATTAAAAAACTTATGCCTAGGGCTTCCCTGGTGGCGCAGGGGTTGAGAGTCCGCCTACCGATGCAGGGGACACAGGTTCGTGCCCCGGTCCGGGAAGATCCCACATGCCGCGGAGCGGCTGGGCCCGTGAGACATGGCCACTGAGCCTGCGCGTCCGGAGCCTGTGCTCCGCAACGGGAGAGGCCACGGCAGTGAGAGGCCCGCGTATCGCAAACAAACAAACAAACAAAAAAGATATTCTAGGATATTCACATGTTCATTTCCTCACCAACGAATAAGACAATTTTTGGATCCTATATGAGTAATACTAAAGTTATTTTTGTTAGAACAAACAACTAAAATTTATAAAGCATTGTAAATCGATAAATACAACAAATGCAAAGAGTGGTGGAAAGTATATATTAAAATCAGTCATGTTTCAAAAGAACCTGAAAGCATGAGAAAAACGATGAAAGCATCTTCTAAGATAAATGTTGACACAAAAAAACATAAAATGTACTTCCTTAATATTAAACTGAGGAATAAAAGAAAAATTGAGAGTTCATGTTTCTAGTTTTTTTTAATTCACAAAACTTTTATTCCACTTACATCAACATAATACACATGTTCTGAACAATTATACTTGGATTGTTCATAAAGATTTCATAAAATATTAAATAAATCTAGCCACCATATCAAGTTATTCCACTGTTCACTGTTTTTACAGAACATGCATGTTAGATAAGTTTCAAAGAAATCACAAAAGCAAAAATCATTTTTTGCTTTTTGGGGGCTTTTGTTCTACTTTTCTGCTTGATATCCATGAAATAATGGATATCAAGAAATTCATTTTAACACATCTTTACTTGTACATTTGTGCTTAGGTTGCTTAAAATATTTAAATGCAAATAAAATGAGTGTTACCAAACTAATGAAAGAAAACAACAGGTAACTTTACAAACAATGGAATATGAATAATTTCTGCCCTTCTCCAGACAAAATTGGATCACAACTTTGTCTAAAGGAACACTTCTGCAGCTGTAGTCAAAGGTATGCATGATGAGATTTTGTACTCCACAGATACACATGGTTCAAAATGTAATGATGTCTTGGGTTAAATCCATTTCATCTGCCCTTACCAATTAAGGTCATTTTAAGACTTATATGTCCTCCAAGCTGCACATAGCCCAAACAATAAGATGTTTGCTTGAGTTATTTTCCAGGAATGTGCAGTCACCTATGTCTAGCACAAGCTGAGCTGAGAGTCAGCTGTGTCAAGTTCCAGCTGAGCTGGTTAAGACTGAATAGGCCCACTGACCCTCCAGCTGGACGTGCAGGAGTGTCCACTCAGTGACCTTTTGAATGTGCAGAGGCCTGTAGCTGAGTTACGCCTGTGCAGAACAATGATTATTGCACTTTTTTCCAATCACATTTCCCCAAGCTCCCCACACTCCCCGTGACTCAGACCACCCTGCTTTATTCTTTATACACAAATACAACAACCCCCTTACCTTAGGGGAGGCAGATTTGAGGCTTGCTCTCCTATCTCCTCACTTGGATGCCTTGCCAATTAACTCTCTCTTTGCTACAAACCTCAGTGTCTCAGCCTTTTGGCTTGCTGTGCATCAGGCAAAACAAACATGTTTGGTAATAACATCCATTGGGAATCTATTTTTACTATAGTCCTATAATTTCTCCAAATCTTAAAATACCCACAACAACCAAATCTTTGATAGGAACCGATTTTATCTCCTATCCCACACCAGGACAAACCAATAGGCAGGCAGTTTTCTTTCCTTAGACATAGAAGCAGTTTTAACACAAGTCCTTACAAAGCTACAACATAGCAAAAGTACTATGCATAAAAATTTCACATCTCCATATTGATCACCTCAAGATGAAAATAACTCTCAACAAAGTGGTTATAGAAGGAACATACTTCAACATAATAAAAGCCATATATGACAAGCCCACAGCTAACATCAAAGCTTTTCCTCTAAGATTAGGAACAAGACAAAGATGCCCACTCTCACTATTCTTATTCAACACAGTATTGGAAGCCCTAGACCCAATATTCAAACAAGAAAAAGAAGTATAAGACATCCAAATTAGAAAGGAAGAAGTAAAACTGTAACTATTTGGGGCTTCCCTGGTGGCGCAGTGGTTGAGAATCTGCCTGCTAATGCAGGGGACACGGGTTCGAGCCCTGGTCTGGGAGGATTCCACATGCCGCGGAGCAACCAGGCCCATGAGCCACAACTACTGAGCCTGCGCATCTGGCGCCTGTGCTCCACAACAAGAGAGGCTGCGATAGTGAGAGGCCCATGCACCGCGATGAAGAGTGGCCCCCACTTGCCACAACTAGAGAAAGCCCTCACACAGAAACGAAAACCCAACACAGCAAAAATAAATTAATTAATAAACTCCTACTCCCAACATCTTCTTTAAAAAAAAAACAAAACTGTAACTATTTGCAGATGACATGATATTATATATAGAAAACCCAAAAGACTCCACCAAAAAACTCTTGAGAACTAATAAATAAATTCAGTAAAGTTGCAGGATGCAAAATCAATATACATGATCAGTTGCATTTCTCTACACTAATAACAAGTTATCAGAAAGAGAAATTAAGAAAACAATCCCATTTACAACTGCATCAAAAAGAATAAAATTCCTAGAAAATTTAACCAAGGAGGTAAAAGACTTATACTTGAAAAACTATAAGGCATTGATGAAAGAAATTGAGGACAACACAAAAAAATGGAAAGCTATTCAATGCTCATGGACTATAGGAATTAATATTGTTAAAATGCCCATACTACACAAAGCAATTTACAGATTCAATGCAATCTTTATGAAAATTCCAATGGCATTTTTCACAAAAATAGAAGAAACAATCTGAAAATTTTTATGGAACCACAAAAGACCCCAAATAGCCAAAGCAACCTTGAGAAAGAACAAAGCTAAAGGCATTATGTGCTGCAATTTCAAACTACATGACAAAGCTATATTACTCAAAACAGTATGGTACTGGCATAAAAACAGACACATAAATCCATGGAACAGAGTAGAAAGCCCAGAAATAAACCAACACATATAGAGTCAATTAATTTATGGCAAGGGAACCAAAAATAGGTAATAGGGAAAGGACAGTCTCTTCAGTAAATGGTGTTTGGAAAACTGGACAGCCAAATGCAAAAGAATGAAACTGGACCACTATTTTAGGCCATACATAAGAATCAACTCAAAATGGATTAAAGAATTGAATATAAGATCTGGAATCATAAAACTCCTATAAGAAAACAGGCTTTAAGCTCCTTGACATAGGTCTTGGTGACAATTTTTTTGATTTGATACCAAAAGCAGGAATAAACAAGTGGTACTACATCAAACTAAAAGGCATCTGCATAGCAAAGGAAAACACCAACAAAATGAAAAGGCAAACAATGGAATGGAAAAAAAATATTTGCAAATCACATATCCAATAAAGGGTTAATATCCAAAATATATAAAGAATTCATACAACTCAATAGCAAAAAAGACAAATAATCTGATTAAGGAATGGGCAGGGAATCTGAATAGACATTTTTCGAAAGAAGACATACAGATGGCCAACAGATACATGAAATTGTGATCGACATCACTGATCATTAGGGAAATGCAAATTAAAACCAAAATGAGGTATCACCTCACACCTGTCAAAATGGTTGTTATCGGCTTCTGCCGGGAGCTGGAAGTCACTGTCTCCCGGGTGAACGAGGCTGTTGCAACAAGGGTCGGCAAGTGCAGGTTTGCCCTCCTGCAGACGTGGTGCGCAGAAAGTCAAAACAGAAGTCACCCCCCAAGAAGAAGATGACAGTCTCCCTAGATGCCCAGTTCACCTGCCCCTTCTGCAACCACGAGAAGTCTTGTGACATGAAAATGGACCAGGCCCACAACACTGGAGTCATCTCTTGTACCATGTGCCTAGAATAATTCCAGACGCCCATCACTTATCTGTCAGAACCAGTGGACGTGTACAGCGATTGGATAGAGGCCTGCGAGGCAGCCAATCACTAGCAACGCAGAGGACCCACCCCCTTGGCAGCCTCACCTGCTGGGTACCAATCCAGAGACATTCCAGGGTCCAGGGTGTGGGTCCAGGGTGTGGGTCCAGGGCCTTTGCAGCCCTGTGTGTATGTGGAATTGGCATGGATGTGGGTGTGGGTGTGAGTGTGGGTGTGGCTGCAGGTGTGACTCTGGCAGTGTCCTCGTGAGCATGGGGTAGTGTTGAAGGGTTGCTGGGCTCCAGGGTCCTGAACTGCCTCCCTTGGCTCCAAAAGCCTTTGACTTGCTCCCTCCTCTGGCACCTGGCCCCCTGGCTTTGGGGTGTTGGCTCTTCCAGGGACCAGTGTCCTGACATCCTAGGTGAGGGCAAGCCCAGCAGAGGCTGCCTCAGGACTCTCTAGCATCTTCCCCCACCTCACCAGCATTTGTCCATTTGAACTGGACTGACTGCCCATCCTCCTTCCCTGCCTTCCAAGGCCTGTGGCCTGGGATTCAAGCCACAGCCCCACAGGCCCCCTGGCAGAGCGGCCTGTTTTCAGGTTTGGCCACTTTTGTAGAGGAGGGAGGGGCTGGGTTGGGGATAGCTGTCAGTCACCGGCCCTTAAATAAAGCAGCCAACATACACATACACACAAAAAAATGGTTATTATCAAAAAGGTAAGAAATAACAAGTGTTCATGAGGATATAAAGAAAAGGGAATCCCTGTGCTCTGTTAGTGGGAATATAAATTGGTGCAGCTATTAGGGAAAACAGTATGGCGTTCGTTAAAAAATTAGAAATAGAACTACCATATGATCTAGAAATTCCACTTCTGGATATTTATCCAAAGGAAACAAAACACTAACTTGAAAAGTTATCTGCTCCCCCACGTTCACTGCAGCATTATTTACAATAGTCAAGACATGGAAGCAAACTAAGTGTCCATCAATGGATGAATGGACAAAGAAAATATGGTATGTATATATACAATGGAATATTATTTAGCTATTAAAAAGAAGGAAATCTTGCCATTTGCAACAACCTGGATGGAACCTGAGGGCATTATGCTAAGTGAAATAAGTCAGAGAAAGATATACCATACAATCTCACTTATATGTAGAATCTAAAAAACAAAAAACAACAACAAAAATGAATGCATAAATACAGAGAAGAGGTTGGTGGTTTCCAAAGGGGAAACAGGGTGTGGGGGACAGGTGAAATGGATGAAGGGCACCAAAAGGTACAAACTTCCAGTTATAAAATAAATAAGTCATGGGATATAATATATAGCATGGCAACTATAGTTAATAATATGGTATAAGCATACCTTGTTCTATTGCACTTGAATTTATTGCACTTCACAGATATTACATTTTTTACAAAAATGCAGGTTTGTTGCAATCTTGCATTGTCAGATAATGGTTAGCATTTTCAGCAATAAAGTATGTTTTAATTAAGGTATGTACATTATTTTCTTAGACATAATGTTATTGCACACTTAATAGACTACAGTATCATATAAACATAACTTTTATATGCCCTGGGAAACCAAAAAATTTATGTGACCCACTTTATTGTAATGTTCACTTTACTGCTGTGGTCTGGAACTGAACCCACAATATCTCTGAGATATGCCTGTATTGTATATTTCAAAGTTACTGAGAGAGTAGACCTTAAAACTTATTCATCACAGGAAAAAAAAATTATATGTGGTGATGAATGTCAACTAGACACTGTGGTAATTATCTTACAATATATATACATATCAAATCACTATGTTTTACACCTTGAAACTAATGTCATATGTCAATTATATCTCAATTAAAAAAAAATCTAATTGGCAATAGCCAAATGATAAAATAGCTAGGAAAAGGTAACAAAAGTTCAAAACCTATATGAAGAAACAACAAAATTTATTTCAGCAAGATAAAATATCTTGTTAAAACAAGAGCTGAATAAATGAAAAAAACAAAGCAAGTCTGAATGTAAAATTTTAAAAAAAGAAAAAGAAAGAAAAGGGAAAAAGCAGGTAAATTTCTAAATGTTAACTGACTCTATTCCCCTATCATTAATCATAAAAATCTTATGGGAAAAAATAGAAATTAAAATAAAATTAACATATATTTGTCATAAAAAATCTATTTGTGGGAAAGTATGGATAACAAATGTGTAAATTTCAGAATGAGATAGACAAAAGTTGGAAGGCTGGTTAATTTTCCCCTCCTTCTCCTGCTTCAGCCTTGTGCACTTGGGCATCCAACGTTCACAATGTCAAGCTGCCTCTCAGTCACTGCATTGTTAGCATGCTGTCTTTGTGTGATTCTTTACTTAACATATCAAGTTCAGCAATGGCTTCATCAAAAGCTGACTTAACAATCTTAAGTCTATTGACAGATGAATATGTAAAGAAAATGTACTATACACATACAATGGAATACTATTTAGCCATTAAAAAGAAGGATATTCTACCATTTGCAAAAACATGGATGGACCTTGAGAGCATTATGCTAACTGAAATAAGTCAGACTGAGAAAGAAAAATATCATATGACCTCACTTATATGTGAAATCTAAAATAAACTCATAGAAACAGAGTCAGAATTGTGGTTGCTGGGGGTGGGGGCATAATTGGGTGAAGACGGTCAAATGGTATAAACTTCCAGTTGTAAGATAAATAAGTTCTGGGGTATAATGTACAACACGATGACTATAGTTAACAGTACTGTGTATTTAAAAGTTGCTAAGACAGTAAATCTTAAAGTTCTTATCACAAGGAAAAAAAAATTATAATTATGTGAGGTGATGGATGTTAGCTCAACTTACTATGATAATCATTTTACAACATATACATTTTTTAAAGCTTTATGTTGTACACCTTAACACATATAGTGTTATATGTGAATTATATTTAAATAAAACTGGAGGGGAAAAGAGGTCTCTTTGCAAGAGAGCAGCCTTTTTCCAGGAAGTTTAGAATCGCACAATAGAACACAGAGAACTTACAGCCCAGACCCAATACGATAGGATGTTTTTGGTTGCATTTTCTGTTTCTGACTTGGAAAGCTTCTTGGTAGGCTTGCTGTGACTGACCCATAATCCTTTCTTGTCATCACCAGCAGTAAACTGACCAAGTAACAGTAGTAGTCTCCTTTCATTTTCAAGTAGAAGACTTTGCTCTGGGTTTGTGAAACACTGGGGATGAAGAATTTTTTCCAAAAGAGACAGTAAATCATTTTCAGATATCTCGGAGATCACCTTCAATTTTCTCTCTGTATTTTCAAGCCATTGGAACCTTCCATCATTTTCTCAGTACTTGAGATAACCCTCCAAGATGATCTATGGGCTCCAGAACATTTTCATAAGCTACTGAGAGAAGATTAATTTGGCTTCTTGCTCAGTTACAGACTTCATGCAGGCTGCCATGTCAACATATCACTCAGCTTGCTTGCTCGGTTTGGCCTCTGCACCAGCATGTTTTCATCCGTGACTGGAAGCTTGTGCCAGAAGTGGATGGTGGTGGATGGAGAGGAGTCCTGCTGGCTCTGAGCAATGGCAGTGGGGAGGCTGAAACTGTTCCTGGACCTCGCTGCTCACAGGCTCTGTGTTTCTGTCTGCAATTTGTGGCAAAGTGAATATGAAAGAAGTAATAATTGTGTTACGCCTTGATCCTTAAATTCATTATAATAGCTTCTTTTTCCTTGTGGAGGATTCCAAACTGATCCTATGAACTCTTGCAGAAATTTCAGCTCAGGAAATGATAAATGTTTATCCCATCACCAACCTCTTTAGTAAATTTTTCTCCTGTCTTTTACAGGGTTTGGGAATAATTCTCACTTATTCAGGTGATCGCCTGGGTTTGACTGCCTTGGGTCACTCTGTTTCCTTTTAAATCACTTTTACCACAAGTACTGTAACCTCCATAGTTACAACAAAGTTGTATATAATACAACAAAAGTTGTACATAATCAGCATTTCCTATAATTGATGGTATCACTTAATTCTTAAATTCACCTCTGTGGACAAAGAATGTTGCCTGTGATATCAAAAACAATAGACTTTGCAGCCATCGAGCCACTGGCCACTGCAGCAGGGCCCACACCCTGAGGGGATTCAGGTTGGAGAAAGCAGAATACTGGACCTAGATAATTAAGGTGCCTATCAAAGGAAGGATTTCAATGAGCTCAGACTCTCTTGCATCTTCCCATACATAGAAAAGCACTAAATTCATGAACACAAGACTTCTGGTGTTTCTTTAATTAATAGTAATCTTTTCATGTTCTAACTACCTGGTTTTTGTTTGTTTGTTTGTTTTTTTGGCAAAAACTTCTGTATATTCTTGCTCCTCCCTTACCTCTTCAGAATAGTCCCTCAGGGCTATCTGAGAGCCTATCTCCCCAGCTTAAGTCCTCAGTATGTCTGCCAAATAAAACATAATTCTCAACTTTTAGGCTGTGCATTTTTTTTCAGTCAATACCTAATTAATGCAAATATTTCAAAAAATGAATGTTTTTCTTGAAAGTAACATGCACTTTACTCAGTCACTGAAAGGAACAAAACTGGGTCATTTTTAGAGACATGGATGTACCTAGAGAGTGTCATATAGAGTGAAATAAGTCAGAAAGAGAAAAACAAATATTGTATATTAACGCATATATGTGGAATCTAGAAAAGTGGTATAGATGATCTTATTTTCAAAGCAGAAATAGAGACACAGATGGAGAGAACAAATGTATGGATACCAAGGGAGAAAGGGGAGGGGGGTGGGAGGAACTGGGAGATTGGGATTAACACATATACACTATTAGTACTATTAGACAACTAATGAGAACATAATGTATAGCACAGGGAACTCTACTTAATGCACTGTGGTGACCTAAATGGGAAGGAAACCCAAAAAAGAGGGGATACATGTTTATGCATAGCTGATTCATTTTGCTGTACAGTAGAAACTAACACAACATTGTAAAGCACCTATACTCCAATAAAAATTAATTAAAAAAAGAAAGTAACATGCAGTATGTACTTTTTATTCTTCTACCCTATGTTAGAAGAATGAACAAAACTTTAAGTTACTCTTAAATATATTTAAGAATATATTATTTCAACATAATTTAGCAAAATGTGGCATAAATTTTTGAGATTAACACATAATTTCTAATTTTATACATTAAAAAATCCAAAATAAAATATTTTATAATTTTTGAATATATTCATAGTAAAGCCAACTGTGTTGAATAAAGTCAGATATATTAAAAGGATAAAAAATTAGAATCCATTTAGCTGTCAGAAAAAAGAATCATTATTACAAAACCCAAATCATCATAAATCACAGTAATGAGCCTCAAGTAGAACTATTACATTGTATTATGCTGCAGTATTTCAGGTCCTTAAAATAAGTAAAATTGCATGTATTTTAATATAAAAAGATACCATATACCCGTCCTCTAAGTTATTGCTTTCCATCACGATGATGGATTTATGTTAATCAGTTTCATCCTCTTTTGAGTAGTTAAATCTACAATTGTCAAAAACAGCAAAGGTTAAGTAGGCTAGACTTCTGAGTGATATTCCCAGTAATCTGTTGACCAAGATGGCCTGAGGCCTTTAAAGTTCCCCTCAGTTTGACTAAATTGTAAACAGGTTTTTTTTTAAGACTATAAACGTCTGACCTCCCTTTTCTTAGATCAAGTACTTTAGAAAGCTTTCAATCATAAATTATTTCTCTGTCCCTTTGAGATATAAATTTTCTCCTAGCCTTTTGTCCATTTTACAATTCAAGAATGTCTTTCTCAGGGACCTGGGAGCCATTCCTTTGAAATGTAATCATCAAGAAAGATAGGGACACTATCTCCCAGTCTTTGTGGGAGGATAGAAGCCTATCTTCCACAATTAGCAAACACAGATGGCCTAACACATTGACCAACCTCCTCTGAAGTCTTCCAGTACTTTTCCATCAGCTTGCCCCAGGGCTTAAAAATCCTCTGGCCTTTTGTTCCCCAGAATTCGGTTTAATCTCTCTACCTTGTTGCAATAGCCTCGAATAATGTCTTTCTTTCCTGCTTAACTCTGTCCAGTACAATTTTTCTTTGACACCGTTTATAGAATTTTTCACCTTATCCAAGAAATGTACCCATTAATTGCCAATTTTTTGCAAGGTTCTATCTTAGGCACTATCAAAATGAATGCTCCCCCTTAGAGATTACATTTGAATGTAAATATAGAGTGTCCTAATCAAGACTATAATTTAGAACAAGTTTGTCTCCAGTGTTTTTAGGTTCTTTGTTATTACCTTCTCTAGCGAAAAGGAGTGTGTTTTCACTACATGCAGGCACTTCAGAAGAACACATGGAGTTGCAGAATGAAAAAAAAAAAAAATCCAAATCCTCTAGCCAAACTGACTTATTTTCTTAGAAGTCTTATGGTTTTACGTTTTATATTTAGGTCTATAATCCATTTTGTGCTAATATTTTATACAATGCAAGCTAAAGATCAGAGTTCATGTTCTTTGCTTTGTTTTGTTTTTGACATATAGGTATCCAATTATCCCAGTCTATTTCTTGAAAGCAATGACCCTTTCTCCAGTTAATTGCCTTTGTGTTTTTGTCAAATATGTTTTTCATATGTATGAGTCTATTTCTGGACTCCTCCTATTCCGTTGCTTTATTTGTTTAGCTTGATGCCAATACCACTCTGTCTTGATTATTGTAGCTTTATAATAAACCTCGATATCAGGTAGTATTAGCCATTCATTTTTTTTCTTTGTTAAGCATCTTTAAATTTGGGGGCTACATGTAGTTCTGTACACAGATAGGGTAGAGGGTCCTCAGAGAAAGAGAACCAAGCATAGCTTTCTTGACATAAGAGAAGATATTTTTGGCCTAAGACATTTTGTGATCTAAGCCTGGTCACAATGCTTGTCCTTGAACAGGTCCCAGCAATTAATAACATTAAGGGAACAAAAGAATGTAGGAACAAAGGACTGTTATCAGGCAACAACAGTAACAATAGTAAAGATAATATATCAGTTGTAAAGACTCCCAGTTCTATTTCAATGTTAAAGATTAGCATGAAGTGCTCAACCACCAGATCAACTGGAAATTAAGGGAGGAGGATGTTGACCTTTTCTGACCCTCCTGACTTCAATCAACTAAAGCTTAGACACTGAATATGAGTCCCTTCGTGAATATACATGTACCCTTAGCTTAAAACTTCCCCAACTTTGCTGTTCAGAGAGATGTTGCTTTGGGAAAGATCCCTGGTGCTCTCCTTACTTGCTGCAAGTAATAATTCCTTCCTTCTCTTGATCTTTCATTTGGCTGTGTCTTTTGGCTCGACCCCCACAAAGAGGCAAACCCAATTTTGTGATAACCATTCCATAGCATTTCTATAAGAATTTTAAAGTCAACTTAGTAATTTTTACCAAAACAAATATCCTGCTAGGATTTTGATTGTAAATTTGCTGATCACAGTATTGATCTTTCAGACCATGAGTATGGTATATCTCTCCATTTATTTAGGCTTTCTTTAATTTCTTTCTGTAACATTTTATAATTTTAATGTATATATCTTACATATTGTCAGATTTACCTCTAAGTATTTAATAACTTTGATCCTATAAGTGGCATAGTTTTTCATTTCAATGTGTGAATATTTATTGCTAGTAATTTCAAAATACAATTATTCTTATGTATTGATCTTGTTTCTACATGCCTGATAAACTTATTTACTAGCTTTAATATAAAGCTGAATAGACATAGTGAAAGACATCCTTGATTTTTGTCATAGGGGAATGCATTCTCTCCTGATCATAGGGGAAAAGCATTCCTTCTTTCATCATGATGTATTATGTTAGCAGTGGGATTTTTTATTTTAATTGGGGTATAGTTGCTTTACAATGTTCTGTTAGTTTCTGCTGTACAAAAAGATGAATCAGCTATATGTATACATATATCCCCTCCATCTTGGAACTCCCAACCAACACCCTATCCCACCCATCTAGGTCACCACAGAGCACTGAGCTGAGCTCCCTGCCCTATACAGCAGGTACCCACTAGCTATCTGTTTTAAACATATAGTGTATATATGTCAATGCTAATCTCTCAGTTCATCCCACATCCCCCTTCACACACACACCCCCCGCCGTGTCCACTTGTCTGTCCTCTACATCAGTGTATCTATTCCTGCCCTGCAAATAGGTTCATCTGTACCAATTTTTCTAGATTCCACATATATGCATTAATATACAATATTTGTTTTTCTCTTTCTGACTTAATTCATTCTGTATGACAGACTCTAGGTCCATCCACATCTCTACAAATGACCCAATTTCATTCCTTTTAATGGCTGAGTAATATTCCATTGTATATATGAACCACATCTTCTTTATCCATTCCTCTGTTGGTGGACATTTAGGTTGCTTCCATGTTCTGGCTATTGTAAATAGTGCTGCAATGAACATTGGGGTGCATGTGTCTTTTGAATTATGGTTTTCTCAGGGTATATGCCCAGTACAGGGATTGCTGGGTCATAAGGTAATTCTATTTTCAATTTTTTAAGGAATCTCCATACTTTTCAACAAAGTGGCTGTATCAATTTACATTCCCACCAACAGTGCCAGAGGTTCCCTTTTCTCCACACCCTCTTCAGCATTTATTGTTTGTAGATTTTTTGATGATGGCTATTCTGACTGGTGTGAGGTGATACCTCATTGTAGTTTTGAGTTGCCTTGCTCTAATGATTAGTGATGTTGAACATCCTTTCATGTGTTTGTTGGCAATCTGTATATCTTCTTTGGAGAAATGTCTGTTTAGGTCTTCTGCCCATTTTTTGATTGGGCTGTTTGTTTTTTGGATATTGATCTGCATGAGCTGTTTGTATATTTTTAGAGATTAATCTCTTGTCAGTTCCTTCATTTGCAAATATTTTCTCCCATTCTGGGGGTTGTCTTTTCATCTTGTTTATGTTTTTCTTTGCTATGAAAAAGCTTTTAAGTTTAATTAGGTACCATTTATTTTTGTTTTTATTTTCATTACTCTAGGAAGTGGGTCAAAAAAAGATCTTACTGTGATTTATGTCAAAGATTGTTCTGCCTACGTTTTCCTCTAAGATTTTTATAGTGTCTAGGCTTACATTTAGGTCTTTATTCCATTTTGAGTTTATTTTAGTATATGGTGACAGGAAGTGTTCTAATTTCATTGTTTTACATGTAACTGTCCATTTTTCCCAGCAACACTTACTGAAGAGGCTGTCTTTTCTCCCTGTATATTTTTGCCTCCTTTGTCATAGATTAGGTAACCATAGGTATGTGGGATAATCTATTGTCTTTCTATCCTGTTCCATTAATCTATATTTCTGGTTTTGTGCCAGGACCATATTGTCTTGATTACTGTAGCTTTGTAGTATAGTCTGAAGTCTGGGAGCCTGATTCCTCCAGCTCTGTTTTTCTTTCTCAAGATTTCTTTGGCTATTCAGGGTCTTTTGTGTTTCCATATAAATTGTAAATTTTTTTTGTCCTAATTCTGTGAAAAATGCCATTGGTATTTGATAGGGATGGCAAGACTGTTACAAGAGACAAGGAAGGACATTACATAAGGATCAAGGGATCAATCCAATAAGAAAACATAACAATTGTAAATATTTATGCACCCAAAATAGGAGCACCTCAATCCATAACGCAAATGCTAACAGCCATAAAAGGAGAAATCGACAGTAACACAATAAGAGTGGGAACGTTAACACCCCACTTACACCAATGGACAGGTCATCCAGACAGAAAATAAATAAGGAAGCACAAGTTTTAAATGACACTAGACCAGACAGACTTAATTGATATTTATAGGACATTCCACCCGAAAACAGCAGAATACACTTTCTTCTCAAGTGCACATGGAACATTCTCCAGGATAGATCACATCTTGGGTCACCAATCAAACCTTGGTAAATTTTAAAAAAATGAAATAGTATCAAGCATCTCTTCTGACCACAACACTATGAGATTAGAAATAAATAACAGGAAAAGAAACTGTATAAAAAACACACACACAGGGAGGCTAAACAATATGCTACTAAATAAGCAAGAGATCACTGAAGAAATCAAAGAGGAAAACAAAAAATACAAACAAATATATGATAACAAAAACACAATGACCCAAAACCTATGGGATGCAGCAAAAGCAGTCCTATGAGGGAAGTTTATACCAATTCAATCCTACCTCAAGAAACAAGAAAAATCTCAAATAAACAACCTAACTTTACACCTAAAGCAACTAGAGAAAGAAGAACAAACAAAACCCAAAGTTACTAGAAGGAAAGAAATCATAAAAATCAGAGCAGAAATAAATGAAATAGAAATGAAAAAAACAATAGCAATAATCAATAAAACTAAAAGCTGGTTCTTTGAGAAGATAAATAAAATTAATAAACCTTTTAGCCAGACTCACCAAGAAAAAAAAGGAGAGGATTCAAATCAATAAAATTAGAAATGAAAAAGGAGAAATTACAACTGACACCGCAGAAATACAGAGGACCATAAGAGACTACTACAGGCAACTATATGCCAATAAAATGGACAACCTAGAAGAAATGGAGAAATTCTTAGAAAGGTACAAGCCTCCCAGACTGAACCAGGAAGAAACAGAAAATATGAACAGACCAATCACAAGTAATAAAGTTGAAACTGCAATTAAAAATCTTCCAACAAGCAAAAGTCCAGGATTGGATGGCTTCACAGGCAAATTCTATCAAACAGTTAGAGAAATACTAACACCCATCCTCCTCAAACTCTTCCAAAAAATTGCAGAAGGAACACTCCCAAGTTCATTCTACAAGGCCACCATCACGCTGATATCAAAACCAGACAAAGATATCACAGAAAAAGAATATTACAGGCCAATATCACTGATAAACATAGATGCAAAAATCCTCAATAAGATACTAGCAAACAGAATCCAACAACACATTAAAATGATCATACACCACGATCAAGTGGGACATCCCAGGGATGCAAGGATTCTTCACTATATGCAAATCAATCAATGTGATACATCATATTAACAAATTGAAGGATAAAAACCATATGATCATCACAATAGATGCAGAAAAAGCTTTTGACAAAATTCAACACCCATTTATGATAAAAATTCTCCAGAAAGTGGGCACAGAGAGAACCTACTTCAACATAATAAAGGCCATATATGACAAACCCACAGCAAACATCATTCTCAATGGTGTAAAACTGAAAGCATTTCCAGTAAGATCAGGAACAAGAAAGGATGTCCACTCTTGTACCTCTTATTCAACATAGTCTTGGAAGTCCTAACCACAGCAATCAGAGAAGAAAAAGAAATAAAAGGAATCCAAATTGGAAAAGAAGAAGTAAAACTGTCACTGTTAGCAGATGACATGACACTATACATAGAAAATCCTAAAGATGCCACAGAAAACTACTAGAGCTAATCTATGAATTTGGTAAAGTTGCAGGATACAAAATTAATGCACAGAAGTCTCTTGCATTCCTATACACTAACAAGGGAAGATCAGAAAGAGAAAGTAAGGTAACAATGCCATTTACCATTGCAAAAAAAGAATAAAATACCTAGGAATAAGGAGGTAAAAGACCTGCACTCAGAAAACCATAAGACACTGATGAAAGAAATAAAAAATGACACAAACAGATGGAGAGATATACCATGTTCTTGGATTAGAAGAATCAATATTGTGAAAATGACTATAGCAACAGGAGTTTTGTAGATGTCTTTATCAAGTTTAAGTAAGTTTCTTTCAATTCCCAGTTTGCTGGCAGTTTTATCAGCAATGGAGTTTGGATTTTGTCAATTGCATTTCTGTGTGTCTATTGGGATGATCGTGTATTTTTTTTCTGAATGTTGGTTAGTTATCAAATGTGCAAACAACCTTTCCCTCTCAGATAAAATCCACTTGTTTATGATATATTCAACTTATGTATTATTGGATTTGGTTTGCTAACATTTTATTAAGGATTCATTTTTCATCTATATTCTTAAAGGATATTGTGTAGTTGTTTTATTCTTTTTTGTTTTTTTGTTTTTTTTAAATGTTGGTGCCATCAAATGAATTGGGTAGTATTCAGTCCTCTTCAGTTTTCTAGGGGAGTTTATGTAGAATTAATATTATTTCTCCCAATGTCTGGTAAAATTTCCTGGTGTTTTCTTTGTGTTAAGAAATGCAAATTCAATTCTTTAATAGATATAAGGCTTTTAAGATTATCTAGTTTTTCTTGAGTGAGCCTTTAATAGTTTATGTTATTCAAGGAATCTATTTTCTCTCAGTAGTCACATATATTGGCATAGAGTTATTTATAATATTCCCTAAATATATCTAGTGAATCTGTAGTGATGTCATCTCTCTTTATTCCTAATTTGTGTTTTCTCTCTTTTTTCTTGGTTAATCTAGTTAGATGTTTATCAATATTATTAGTCTTCTCAAAGAACCAGCTTTTGGTTACATCATTTTATCCTGTCTTGCGTTTGTTTCAGGCATCCTACTCTGTCCCTGTTAATCCATCTTGACCAGAAGCAGAGGTCTTAGCATGTGTGTTTTATAATTGATTTGAATCCTTTTTTGATAAAGTCAGGAAATAAATTCACACTCACTCAACACATTCACATACGTGCATGTATACACACACACACACACACACACACACACACACAAGTAAATGAACAAAATCTAACTATTCTCACCATGTAATGTCTTTTATTCTCATTCAGCTTAATGCTATAATGCTAACTTCTATTACTCCTGGACCTCTGTATCTTACCTGCCCTGTCCAATTCAAACTATAACATATTCTGTTACCTCACTTTTCATATGCCCTCAGAACACATATTAATAGGTATTCGTCACTCTATTGTTTAAGCCAACAACATGTCATACCCTTTAGGTCTGTCATTTCCCAGAACCACTGTTTTCTCAATATGTCTTATGCCATTTGCCCCATAACCTGACCTAAATATGCCTATCCTGACTGCAAGAATTTTGATAATATCTATAAAATATAATGATATTAAGAAAACTTTTAATTCTGAGAAATAACACATATACAATTTAGGGGGGCAGAAAGAGAGTATACGAGAAGACAACTGCAAGGGCAAAAATGCAGAAATAGTGTTTTTCAACTAATGACAATATAATTTAACGTAACTTTTTATCCTTTGTAAGTGAAACCGAGTAGGATCCTTTGGGGCTCCTGGGCATGGAAGCCTTTCTGTGTCCCCTGTTCCTTATCTTTAGGGAAAAGGCTCCAGCCTCTATGACCTTCCCTAAGTCCCAAAGGGCAGATTTGAACAGTTGCTACAAGGAAGGGAGGGGATGCAGAGACAAGGGAGGAGTAGCCAAAAAACAATAGTGCAGGCTTGGGACATCATCCTGGTTCCACCTCAAGGGATACACATAACAATATCTCTGAGCTCTTTGCAGAACTAAAACCCCCAACAAATGGATGATGTCAGCATTCTTCATTCCAGAGAAGACCACCTGAGGCCGGATTAAAGGAGTGCAGGTCCTACACACACCCTAATCTTATCAGCAACCCCACCCTTGAACCATTGCCATAAAACTCCTCCCTCATTGGAACACACAATTTTTGAGGCAGGAGCCTGCTGTGTCCCCCTTTGCCTGCCAAAACAATAAAGCTATTCTTTTCTACTTCACCCAAAACTCTGTCTTCAATATTCAATTCAGCACCAGTGCACAGAGGCTGAGTTTTCGGCATCATAAGTACCATTACTAACATGATTTTTAATGTCAAACTTTTTGTAGAAAAGTTATGTGATGCTAGTAAATTCAAAAGAACAGCAAGTTCATGTTCATGTTCATGATTCATATTCTCTGAAGGAATACTGACTTTGAAAAATATGAGATTTTACATAAGTGCTGCCATATTGCTCTATTCTTAATGGAAATATATCCATGTTTTATCTCAAAGATTTTTTAAATAAAATATTTTTTGAAAATAAATAATACCCCAATTAGATTATATAAATCTATATTTACCTAGTCATGTATGCCTAATTACAATTTAGGAGCATATATCCAAAGCCAGAAAGAAAAATCTGTTTATTCCCAAAATGGTCTTTGAAGTTGGTGAACTATTCATTCAAATATACTGTGAGGACACTTATCATCCTACTCAGTTCTAAACAAATTCAGTGACAGCTTTCCAAAACTTTTATAGAAAATATACAACAATCTTAAACATAGGCCCATCCCTCAGTAAGAATATAATCTGATTTCTTTCCCAAGCAGAGTTAGTAGCACCCTCATCTCTGTCCCCAGTGGCACTTTGAACTGTCAGGGAGGAAAAAGTTTTCCTCTACTCTTCTAGGTTCTTCTGGCTGGTCTAAGAATTAACTTGACATAGGACAGATTAACAGGAGAAAACCAAACAAAGTTTAATAACATATATACCTAAGAAATCCAGGAAAACTGAGTAAATCACAAAAATGGCCAAAGTCCTTACCTTAAATACTTTCCTCACCTAAAGAGAATGCTAGGGTGGGGAGAGTCAGCTTTGGGAGGTTACCAGTATTGGCAACTGGGTGACTGTGATGCAGATTTAAGTCTTGCCTTCTCCATTGATAAGACTTTTAACAGACTTGGTCATCTTCCTCTTCCAGGACAAAGAGGGAGACACCCTTACAAATGGGAATTTCCCTTACAAATGTAAATGTTTCTTACAAAGGGGCAACTCCTACTTGGTGTTCAGAGCCTTTCAGAGTGCCACTTCTCAGAATGTAACCAGCTAAAAACTATTAATATGCTAAAGAGATATATTTTAGGGTGGCAAATTTTCCTCCCTTGCAGAACAAATTCTTTCTATTTCAAAAGTGCTTGCTTGACTCTATAGTTTATGTTTTGTTTTTGTTTTTAAGTAGTGAGAAATAACTCTCCCCAACTAGATCAGAACCTCTTTAAAGGGAGGAAACATGTTTATTTTCATCTTTATCCTTATGCTCTGCAGGGTGTCTGGCCTATGTTTAGAGACTCAATAACTTTCTACTGAGTCCATGAATGAATTAGAGGATAAATAAACAAAATAATAAATAGATTTAATACAAATAAAGATATCCTATGGCTTCATAGAAATCCAACATTCACATCTCTTTCATATAAGCACATTGTTTTTCAGGATTTATTTTCTTTTCAGATATAATATAGATATATAGATATATATGATATATATGTTAATAATTAACTACCTCAGAGATACTGTTAATCAGAACTCATTTCTTCCTTCCGAATCAAGTGCATGACTCAGCTCCTAAATTATCCGTGGTAAAAAGGTACTGGATCTAAAACAAAGGTGTCTGAAATTCTTTGACCAAATTTTAGCTCTGAAACTATTCTTACAAAATGGTGGTTGGGCATCCAAAAAAATCAAGCCACTTTATTTACTTCATTTTTCAAAGTAAATGGATCTGTTTATGTTAATAGAAACTAGAAAATGCCATGAACATTTTTTTTTAATACGTGGCAGAGAAAATGCTATTTATTCATCCAATTATTTCATATTCTCACAAGCACAGCTAAGCTTCACTTCCCAGCCTCCCTGCATCTAGAGACCATAATATGGACAATTCTGACAGAATGTGAGCAGCTGGGTTGCATCACTTGTAGCCTGAGGAAGTAAAGATCAGGTGCGCCTTTTCTGTGCTCTGTGTTCTCCTTCCATGCTGTTGGAATAGACTCCAAGATAACAAAGTTGCAAGATGGAAGGGTTTGGGCCTCTTAGCCCCTACCTGGAAAGGAGCTGTGCAGGACAGCAGCTCAAACTGCAACTTGCTATAGCCTTAGCAGGAAGTACACCTTTGTTATTTAAAGCCACTGAGGTAAGAGTTTGATTTTTTTTTTCCCCTCAGCACAGCTAAAGCTACTTTGTCTAATAAAGTTAAAACTCACTAATATTAAGTAAAATAACCTCTGCTGTTGGAATAACTATAATTGCAATAAGTATAATTTGAGGGATAAATCCCTTTATTTTTCAATAATACTTTAGATTTAGTAACTGACTCAATGCCATAGCTTAAAACTTGTTCAGATTGTTCATTTTTTTAAAAAGCTATATGATTACATTTTATCCTTTTAATTGGAAATAAAGGCAAAAAGCAAAATTGTAATGGAATAATAATTACTAAAAAGTTTCTACAGGGAAAACATTTTCTAAGGGGAAAAAATATCACTTTGGGTGATGCTATTCTCACCTCTCTTCCTTCACTGTCACCTTAGTATTATCATAAACATTAATGACACTGACTAAGCTTCTTCCCATTTTTCTACTCCTTTATGGAGGTTTGCCCTCTCCATAGTATTTTACTTTTAATAAATGCCCAGGGAAGTAGATTGTCCAGCTGTGATAACACCTGAACTGAGTCTATATCTCAAGAATGTTTTCTCAATTTGAACACAAAAACAGGATTCTAATCCTTTTATATGATGAGCAGACATTCACCTTCTAAAAAATCTGATTTTGGTATACCTTTCAGCCAACTTTGACAAAACTCCACAATCTAAATGTGTAATATTATAACACTTCAAAATATAAAGTCAAATCAAAAATCAAAATCTAAGTAAGAAACATCTAAAGTAAAGAGTGATTCATGGTTTTACTTCTAATGTTTTTTGTACATGGATTGATCTAGTTTAATTTAAGGCGAGTAAAATGGTAATTATATGACCTTAATTTAAAAGTGTATTTTCTTCAGAGGAACTTAAATGAATTTCTAGTTGCAATTTTATTAATGCTTCAGTTAGGTAATCTTGTCTTTACTTAACCGAAGGACAATTTTAACTTCCAAAAGTATATGACAGCAATACAAAATACCCAAGATTTCCAAAGACTGAAGCTACGAGCAACATTAATACATGAGGAGTTATATTAGTATATAACCTTGCTAAAACGGGGAAATTGATTAAATAGGAATATAAACAAATAAGCTAGATCTGTTTCAGATTCTGATTCCAAAGTAAGTTGGATGATTTTATATCAGCCCCCTTGATCAATCTAAATGAGCATCTCTTTATAAAATGAGAGGGGTAAATCAAGACAAACTCTCACAGCAACAAAATGCAAATCTAGCAATAATTTTCTCTCTGGGTCCAAATTGGAAACGATAGAGAAGAAAACAAGCCTAATCATCTCTTGTTACCTAACTAAATCTGGGTACTACAAGGCAATGGTAGTGATAATAATAATAACAACAACAACAACAAAAATACACACACTCACAGACACCTGCACACACCAGGCTACACAATGCCTTCTCAATGCCTTGCAGGTGTCAAAGTGAGCTTCTGTAATTCCTCTATTTTTTATTCATTTGAATTTTTATGTCTTTTAATTTACATACAATAAATTTGCTCTTTTTTGGTGTAGAAGTCTATGAGTTTTAATGAATGCATAAAGTCTTAGAACAACCACCACAATCGAGAAACAGAACAATTCTATCAAAGAAAATTTTCCCATGTTGCCCCTTTGTGGTCAACATCTCACACACTCCCAATCCCTAGAACCTGCTACCTACTGATTTCTTTTCTGTGCTTATAGTTTTGCCTTTTCCAGAATGTTTATACTGCCGATGAAAAATTAATTAATAGTCAGTCTAAGAAAGAAGTAGGGAATTTTATTCGAGCCAACCTGAGGGTTATAACCTGGCAGTCTTTCAGAAAGCCCTGAGGATTGTTCCACTGGTTAGAGGTCAAAGCACAGTTATACGCGTTTTCAAAACAAAGGGTCACACATCAAAGTAACAGATTGACAGTTTACATAGTCCAGATCTGCATATACAAGGTGAGTAGTGGGTCATCGTGACCCCTTACAGGATTTAGAAAGGAATGTTATCTCTTAAGGAGTTACCTTGCTGGCACCAGAACTGCTCTTTTCAGTTGAGCAGGCATTCCTGTGTCTTCTAAGGAGGTCTAGTTAATGTATAATGGAGATGCACAATGCACACTAAAGAGAGATAGTGGCCCAAATGGGCAGAGAGAATTTTATATTCAAAAATTTTCTTATCCTGCCTTAAAAATAACTTTATCTCATATCTTTATACAGGGAGAGAGAGAAGAAAGAGAATGAATTATACAATAGCCTTTTGTGTCTGACTTCTTTCACTTAGCATGATTCATTTGACATTTATCTATGTTATTGGTTTGTATCAATAGTTTATTCCATTTGATTAATGATTCATTGTATGGATATACCATAGTTGGTTCATCCACTCACATGGTGAAGGATACTGATTGTCTCTGTTTTGGGCACTTATAAATAAAGCTGCTATAAACATGCACTATAGGTTTTGATGTACACATAAACTTTTGTGTCTCTTGGGTAAATACCTAGTAGTGAGACTGCTGAATCATATGGCACAAATACATTTAACTTTATAATAAACTGCTCAATTGTTTTCCAAAGTAGTTGTACCATTTTGCCTCAACAATGAACAATCATTCCAACTGTTTCACATCCTCACCAGGAATGGCTAATGTCAGCTTTTTGTTGTTTTGTTTTGTCTTGTTTTAACTATTGTAACATGTGTACTGGTACTGTACTTTTAATTTTAACATGTGTACTGGTACTGTAATTTTAATTTTTGTTTCCCTAATGACATATTATGTTGAGCATCTTTTCATGTGCTTGTTTACCATCCTCATATCTTCTGTGGTAAAAAGTCTATTCAAATATTTTGTCTACTTTTGAATTGGGTGGTTTCTTTTCTTATTTTTGAATTTTGAGTGCTTTTTATACATCTTGTGACTACTCTTGAATTGTAATTACAAGAGGCAATGAAATCTCCATCCAGGATCTTATCAAGAAACTCTTACACATAGTTCAGGTGGCTTGCTCAGAATATTGTAGTAATCTATTGTAGCAGTAAATCAAGTCATGTTTTATCTAATCATGCTTTTTTTCTACCTCTACTTCTTTGATGAGAATGTAAATTGGTGTAGCTTTTTGGAATTTTGCCAATATCTACCAAAACTTGAAAATGTTTAAACCCTTTGACCTAGTAGTGTTATTTCTTAAAAAATTAGTCAGAGTTCCTTAGTGCATCAAAAGTGGACTTATTGACTTAGAATGATGTTCCTTATTGGTGTTCTGAAACCGTTATTGGATAATAAGTTTTAGCAAAATTACATGCATAGATTGATCAATTTTTTAAATAAAAATTATATGCAGATCTACTCATTCAGTAAATATTTACTAAGTGTCTTCTGTTTGCCAGGAGCTAACTGTGCTATGAACAGGGAATACAGAGATAAGCAACCATGTTCTCAGAAAAAAAAAACAATTACATAAAAATGCATAGACCTTATGGATAGAAAATAAAGTGGCAATTTGAAGGATAGAAAGAAAATCATTATCATGCAAAATATAGCTCTAAGCATCCCCAATTAGTTTACATTCTTCTTCAGAGGCACCTGGATAGAAAGGTAAACAAAGAACAAATTATATTATAGTGATTAATGTGAGTATGGAGGAGGGAGCAGCAGGTTCTAGAAGACAATGGTTCGAATCCTAGTTATGTCAGTTTCCACCTGTGTTTAACCTCATCTATAAAATGTAGATATTACAATTATTGTGTGAATGAATGAAATATTCCAAGTAAGGCAGCACAATGGCTGTCACATAGTAAGTACAAATTGAATGTTAGCTGCCATTATTATTATTATTATTACTGTAACTGAGTAGGACCCTATGGGGTCTTCCCATGACAGACCCTACCTCCCCATGTCCTCTGCCTGCCTCATGACTGTAGAAAAACTTTAGTCTCCCAGGCCTCACCTGAGTCAAAAAAGCTGGCTCAAGAATTAATGACAGAAGAAATGTAGTAACAAAAAATAGCAGTTGAGCCAGGAGAACTGGTAACAATTTAAACAATAGATCAGCCATATAGCAGAGTCACAGAATCTTTAGTTCCTCCCTGAAGGACATATATAACAGTGTCTGATACACATTCCTGAGTTGTTTTGCAGATACTAAAACTCCCACCAAATGGTAGCAATTAACTGCATGATGACCATGAACACATAGCCTTCAGACTGGCTGGAGCCTAAGCATTGATGTTAACTCTTGTGACACCACCCTGTTACCTCGCCATCAACCAACCAGAGCATTGTGCACCAGATGATCACACACCCTGTGACTCTCTCCCTCATCTAGCCTTTAAAAACCCTTCCCTGAAATTTATCAGGGTCTTTTGAGCATGAGCCACCCATACTACTTGCTTGACCCTTGCAATAAACCTTTGTCTGCTCCACACTCCAATGTTTCAGTTTGTTTGGCCTCACTGTGCATTGGGCACATGAATTTGAGTTTGACAACATAACCCTTATCCAAATGAATTAAAAAATGGTAATTTTCAATCAGGCATATCAATGATTTTGTCTGTAACTAAAGCAGACTTTGACTTCTAGGCATTTATTTTTAAAATGTCCATTTCTTTACCTTTATTATTCATTAAAAATGAATATTTTGTGGGGATCATGGCAGTGGGGAGATCATTTGAGATACTTCTCATTAATATTATCTTCCTCCATGAGTAGAAGGATACAAAATTTAACTATTAAGGAAATATGCTTGAACATTGGAGCAGTAATATTGGCACCCCTGAAATAAAAGACTTGGTTTGCAAATAATAGGAAGGTTGCAAAGTGTTTTGAAATTTTATGGCATCTAATAGCTATAATTAAGGGGTCAGTAATGACCATAATTGCATATGGATAATATAAAGAAATGAGTCACTCATCCTAATCCTTAATGATATTGGAAAGGAAAGGTTACATACTGGCAAATTTGTTAGCATTTTCCTCACATTTCAAATCTGTTCCTGAAAGATAAATGCAGCTGCTGCAGAGAGAATTAAAAGATAAAAGCAGTCTTAGGTTCTACAAAACTTAAGATAGAGATGTTATCCCTGAGGTCTCCCCTCAATGTCTATGTACAATGCCTCTGCAATTAGCATTGGCAGTTGATTTTATAGACATGAGCTACTGAAAGGACGTGTTGTTGAGTAAGGAAATCCTTTAAACGGAATAAGACAGAAAATTAAAAAAAAAAAAAGAGCAAGGGGGAATAATAATAGGGATTTATAAAGTATGTTTTGATTGCAAAATGGTCACCTATGAGTGTTTTTGAACTGTTCATTATGTTGTCATGTTGCTAAACTCTTTTGACTTGGAAAAGATAAATAACCACAAGACAAAGAAATTCTTCAAATATCTTCCTGAAATTATTGACTTGTGCTATATAGAGCAACTATAAAAATGTTTCTATTATTTCCCCCTTTTTTACCCCTTTAGCTTTATTTTCACTTCAGAAGGAAAAGGAAAGTGGTTGTTAATGTGACATCAGAGACAGTTTCAAAGATCTGTCCCCTGTGGTCTTCCACTCCCACTTGCTGTCTCTATAATTCAGGAAGAAACAAGGCTACCTGTTTCATTCCAGCAACTTGACAGCTCTCGTAGTTGAGCTAATAGATTGTAAAGTCACTCTTAAGCACATTAGACAAAGAATACAGTTGTATATCTTGCTTCTGGGATTCTTAATAATTAAACTTGAATGTGTGTTGTCACAAAGACTTTTCTCCTTTTAAATCTCTTTGAGTTTACTTTCTTCAAATGAAGTTAAATTTTCAAGAATGTTTATACCCTTAATTGAAAACTCCTTAAAGACAGGAGCTGTTTAATCTTTTTATATCCTCTGCACCTAACACAGTGCCACCCACATAGTCAGTGCTCATCAAATATGTAAGGTAAGGAAAGAGCAGGAAGAGAGAGGAAAGGAAAAGGGAGATTTTCCACAGTGAGATAATAACTGGATAGTGCAATTCCCTGAACTTTACACCTGTTCTGTTTGAGAATTCTAAAAATTAAATTGAACTTTTTTAATTTAGCCATAAATATGAATTTATTTAAAATTATTTAAAATTTAGCATACCTGAGCCAATATGTAGCTCTAGGGAATATTTAGTATTATGTTGTAGTCTCTGTCCTTCATGTCATTATTGCTAAAAGTATCATTTATTGGAATCACCATTACTTCATTTTTAAAAAATAAAACGTTTGGACATTTTTTTAAATATAAAACTTATGCATGCTTAGCACTTGGAAAATGTAAAAAACCTATTTTAAATATATATTCAAAGAAAATATGAAACAGTATAAGCTTATCCATGAATGCGGAGCAGAATTTACTACCCCAAAATATGCCTCTTTGGCATAAGGATTATCTTTAGCTTGTTATTTTTAAGAAATAGCAGAATAGGAGAAGCTCTGAAAATGTAGTAGGAGCTTACCCTTTTACAGAGAAATTTATAGTTATAAGGGAAATCCCCATTTGTAAGGGTGTCTCCCTCTCTGTACCAGGAGGAGGAGGATGAATAATATCTAGAAACTCTTATTAGTGGAGAAGACACTTAAATCTGTTATAATAATCATACTCTTTTTCACTTTGCTTTTTCTGGTAATTTCCCATAACTGGCCTCTCCCTACCCCCAACATCTTTCTTTTACTTTTGCCTGAAGATGGTATTTAAGGTGGTAGTTTGGGCCACTTCAGGGAGTTACTCAGTTTTCCTGGGTGTCTCCTTTATATACAGGAGGTATACATGTTATTAAACTTCTGTTTGTTTTTCCCATGTTAATCTATCATTTTATTACAGGAGGTCTCAGACAAGAACGTAGAGGGATAGAGGGAAAATTATTTTTCCTCATCTACACCCTGTAAACAAAAGAAGGTTGCCCACCGTTCAGTTCTACAAGAATCAAGTCATTAGCCACTGAAATAGCTGATGTACAAGTACACCCTGAAAGGAGTTCAGGATAAAGCATTCTGTGTTTTGGATATATGAGCCCCTACATAGTTAAAATGCCTATCTAAGGAAGAATTTCAATGGCCCCAGATTCTTGCATCTTCCCATACTTAGATAAACACTGAAATCATTAACTGAGATATCTGATCCTCATGACTAACAGTATCCTTTTACCAAGATGTGTGTTTGACTACATGTATTTCCCAGACCAAAAAAGAAAAGAAATTCATATACATACTGGCTCCTCACCTGCCTCTTTGGAGCAGTTCCTCAGAAGCTATCTGAGAGGCTGTCTCCTGGACTATAGTCTAGTCCTCGGTAAGTCCCCAAATAAAACTGAAATTCAAAGCTCTCACATTGTGAGGTTTTTTATTTTTCCAGTCAATAACCCATTATGCTACTTCCCAAGAATAATCACTATTTATATTTTGATGTATTTCCTTCTTGAAATTTTTTATTTTCCTATTTTTTCATAATTGAGGCTTTCTATATAATTTTATACCTTGACTTTTTACATGATGTTATACCTAATTATCTTATGGCCCTTTGTAAAATATGGTAGCAATTTACATTCCCACCAGGGAGAAATGAAAGAAATCTTATCACACACGGAAATTCATAGACTATAATGACATTTTAAATTTTTGCTAAATTGATAGAAATAAAATATATATATTTTGTAAATTTCTATTTTCTTCACTTTTTAGAAAATACTCATCGTTCTACTTTAGCTTCAGAAGACCTAGTGGTTTTCTAAACCACTCTCAAAAGGCAAAACAACTCTCAAAGATTCAAACTTTTTTTTAATTTTTAAATAATCATTTGTTTCATTTCTTTCCAGCAGAAGACTGCTTGATTATTGATTGTGCAATTTACAGTAGAAACTGGAGTAGAAGTGATTCTAAGAGTCAAATCGCTAATGATCCATATGTATAGTACTTCCATTATCCCATCTCTTAAAGAAAGTTTCTGAACATTCTAGCTGAGTATGTAGAGGTGCTTCTTACTGATGCATGTCTCAGTACCAAGTGGAACTCAATAAAAGAAGATGGCAATAAAGAGCTTAGTGTTAAGATGGGAGCTGGCCACTTTCAGAAGAGGGTATGAACCTTCCTTTTGACTGTATGTCAAACAAGTCAACTGTTTTTCTTGTCCAAGAACAATTACTTAACTTGGGCAAGATTACTGTTCATTTATGGAATCTGGTAGTATCTTATGTCATCTTGGGAATTTAGGAATTGTCTTTGAGGCGATTAAGTTAAGAAAAGAATTCTACTACCTCAGTTCAAAATCTCTTTCCTCTGGTTCCCAATCACATGTAAAAAAAAATTTGTATATAAATTCTGATATTTGGTAAGAGGGATAGATTCATTAAAACTGAAAATTATTGATTTTTAACTTCTCGTAAGATCTAGGCAACAACAACAAAAAAGGAGGCAAAAAATGATAGCATGAAAGAGTCACGTTGGAAATTTCTTCCATTTAGCAAGATGAATAGGTTGAGTCACATAAAATTGCCAATATTCAGCTGTTTTTAACCTATAGAAACAACAATTTCATATTATTCAACCTGAAATACTAGTAAATATTATTCTTAAAGAGAGGATTCTTGACTGCTGATGCCAACTAAAGAGGCAGGAAACCATTCATTATATAATAGCAAGAGTATATGTTGCATCGTTATCATTAGCAATTATTAATAATTATTGTATACTGAGAATGTTATAAACTTTAACAAATGTATTCAAAGAAGAGAGAAACAGAAGTGTTGCTAGTTATACAAGTTTAAATGTCATAAAAAATTGATTATTGAAACTATCCCTTTACTGATCCCCTAAGCCCTGCTATTGGCCCACATGCCCCACCTATGCTCTTACAGGTGCTGTAATTTCTTCTCTATTTGACTATTTATTGCTCTTATCACTTTGTATTACAAATGCACATATAACTGTAAGCTCTCTGAGGGCAGGCTCCAGGTTGTCATTTTCCCAAGCAGCAATAGGTGCTCAATTATATTTTGAGGATTGATAAACTGACAGAAACTGGAAAAATAATTTTGCTGTCCTAGATTATTTTTATTTTATTATTACGGAGAGAATTCACTCAGCTCAGAATAATACAGATTTAAGTTGAGAGAATGCAATCTAGGTTTCAGCTAACACCATTAAACTGTAATATGCATCATTGTAGCATCTTAGATTCAATGAAATATAGTAAATTAAAGGGAAAAACTTTAATATGACAAAATGAAACCCCCCACATTCTTTTAGTGGCCTGGAGTCCAGGCTCTGTTGATCTCATTTCACAACATTTCTTAGTTCTTTGTGAGCAGTGACTCAGGCTGTGGCATAGCCCATGAGCTAAGGCAATGGTGCTTTAGTCCCAGCAGATCGTGGAGAACTCATACATTACAAAGAATAAGGTCAATTATTTTTTTACTGTCTGGTTTCTATAGCATATTCTTGTTTCCTGTTGGGCCATAACATCAGCATTGTCATGTCTATTAAATTTCTTAAACCGATCTGGTAATAAAAATAAGCCAAAGAATTCAAATGGTAATTTCCTTCAAGATTGTTAACTCCCTGGAATTACATGCCTTCTGGTTTGCACAAATGGTCTCCAAATATAAAAAGGACTATTTAAATGAAAAATCCAAAAGAGCAAAACCATTTCCTCCAAAAATATCATTACTATAATATCATTTCTATTTTTTATTGGGTTCATGGAGAGCCCTGCTGTGTTTTGTAAAGAGAGCCATCAATCCAGTGTTGTCTTCAGTAGAAGGAGGATATTGGATCATATATTCTCAAAATTGTTAGTTCAGAACTTTCTTGATTCTGCGTTTCTACATCTACCATGTGGTGAATATCACAGAGACAAAAACATCTGAATTCCTAACTGAATGTTTTAGTTTTCAAATGTTTTCTGTCATGCAATTAGCTCAAATATATGAGAAAATAAAAGAAAAGTGAAGGTTTGGAGTCAACAGTCTTTGAATAGATCATATAAGGTCATTTCCTAGGATAACTGACATTTTACTAAAGAGAAACTGTTATCATTTGGGATTCAAGAGTCCTGGGTTAGAGTCCTAGCTCTCATACTCATTAGCTGTGTAAACTCAAGCAAGAGAGAATGGTTACTAGAGTCTGTTTTATAGGTGAAAAAACTGAGTCTCACTGAGATTAAGGGACTTAATCACTCTCTTCTTAATTCACAAATTCAAATAAAAGAATTGTTACCTATAATATTGTTATCTGTAATATCAAGGAATTATTTTTATTTTCTGTGACTTGTTACTTTTTGTTCTTACACTATTAATGTAAATTATGTTACCTGTAAATATTAGTCTAAATCTAAGGTATTATCATTATTTAATTATTATCTCTGCTAGGCTAAGGTCAGACCAACTGACCTTTGATTGGAGAATCAAATATGAGAAAATTTTTAATCTTGACTTACAATCAATGTTTTTAGGATTACTACATTATTGTAGCTTTTTGCCCAAGTATTATGATGCACAGAAATCCACATGCAAGCCTCCAGGAGACGGTCCTGAGAAGATCCTCAACCTTGCCTCATTAAATGAGAATCAAAAAGACCAGACACTGACTCCAGATAAATGCCATGGACTTTCTAGGAAACTATTCCTATTCAAGTGAGTTTTAGAAAAATAATGTCTCTTAATAAAGTTACATTATATCAAAATATCTCTTAATAAAGTTCATTAAGATGTGAAGGTAATATTTCACTCGAAGTAATTTTTAAACATATTTTTTAGACACAAGTATTTTCTTCTCCCTGGATTCCTGCACCTTATTATTTTTTCCTAGTATAATAGCTACCTGTAAACCATCTTGGGAAAATCTAGTTTATAAATTTCACTTCCTAGAAATAATAAAAAGAGGAAATCAGCAGCTGTTCAAATCTCCTGAGTTAATTTCCCAAAACTATTCCGTTGGTATGACACTTAAATCTTATTATGATATTCCCTCTCACATTATACTTCCTGCAGTGAATAATATACATAGGAAATTCCAATGCACATAGAGAAAGGCAGAAATGAAAAATATCTTTTTGATATGGAAGATGTATATTTTGGAAGTAGCATCACATAGAGTTCCTCCTCGGCAATGAACATCTGCTTCCTTTCACTATGATTGTGTTACAATTTCAAATGGCCATAAGACAGCATTGCCATATATTGGAAATGCAAGTGTTCAAGAAATATTCTCCAATACTCCCTATAAAAGTACGGTCAGGAAATAATTTTTCAAATGATATATGAAAAACAAAGAATAAATAAATATGACGAACCAAGATTTAAATGTATACTAAATACATGATTTCTTAGAACCAAATTTATTGCCCAGTATTTTGATGGTTTAAGAAGAAAGCAAACAATTAGTAAAATAATTTTAACTTTAAGAGCATGTAAGAATATCTAAGCTTATTCCATTCACAAAAGGTAAAACGTATACAAGAGAGAATTTTACAATGTGTTTGCTAAAAGGATTATCAAAGTTTTGTCTTCTACCTCTGAAGCAAATTTGGGCTTAACTTAAAGCACCTGATAACCTTGCCTTTTAAAAACTGGAACAATTTACCTAAAGCTGCTACATAATTTTCACTGTCAACTTGTTTGAGGAGATTTGTTTAAATACTTGGTTGCAGAGACTTTTGGCAATCCTACAGAAGGATAGATGATATAAATTACTCCTTTTTCTCTTATTCTAGAGCAGCATGTTAAATCCCAATCTCCCCATGCCCTCCCTATCTGTACCTCACATTACAACCCATCCAAAGCAGTTACCAGTCCCCTAACATTTGCCATGTGTTCCCACATCTGTGCCTTTTTCATGTGAGTTCTCTCTGTCTGGACAGCTCCTTAACCCATTTCTCACTATTCTATACTCCAGTGCCATCTCAAAAATTCCTTTGACATGCAGCCGTCCTAGATTTCTTCTCTCCAATTGTAACCTGATATGATTACTGTCTCCTTGAAACCCTCACGTCATTTTGAACCTTTCTAAGGTACTTACAGTCTCATGCTTCTATTGTATTATGGTTAACTGTGCATTTTTCTTAGATCCACTCCCCATTATACTCATTACAAATTCACTCATATTCAACATGTACAATATCAAATGAGTATTCTCTATGTATAGACTGTGTATTATGATTTGACTCAATAAAGACGAATATGACATTATCCTGGCCTCATGAAATTTACCTTGAAGACATGACCCGCTCATTTTCTTTACCTTTCAGGTTTTGCACAGTATTGTGCATATTTTAGTCATACAACAGATACTGTATAATTTAAGTCATTACAACTTAAGTGTTGATAACATACAAAAAATAAGAAATGTAGTTGACCATTTTGTATGTTATGTAAAAACCATTAATACCTGATGTGAAGTCAATGCTCCTCTCTAAAATGGATATGGTAAAAGTACTTAGTAATCTTAACTTTGGGGATGCTACCTAATATAGAATAAATTAGCCTGGAATGTTACACAGGCTAATTTAAAAAAAAATTTTTTTTTTACAAGACTATTCTATCCTACAGGCAAGATCAAACTTTTAACATCATTAATGATTCCTTAAATTTTAAAAAGCACCTCTGTGTCACATTATATGTTGTTGTATAAACCAGAAGGGGAATAAACTCAATTGCAGTCTAATCATAGAAACCCCAGCAATTAAAACTCTTTTCAAATAATTCACAGATACATGTACTTTATAAAGTTATTTTTTCATGCATAAGCACACAGCATTGAAGTTGAAATAAAGACAAAATATCTGGGAAATTTAAATTAGGGGATAATTTCAATTGTTCATGAGTATTCCCTCCCTCCATAATTTGCATATGATCATATACAAGGGATTTATTCCAGAAAGTCCCCTGAACATCACTGTTACTTAATGTTGAATTATCTAGTTTGTGAAGGCCAAAGAAATTATGAATACCAATAGGTGCTTCCAAAAAATTACCTACCAAATGCGATGAGAGATAATTTTACATGTATATAAGGCCACAGTTTCCAGACTAAACAGAAAGATAAAAATAGCATAAAATAACTAACCTTTTGAGAAAAGTATTTTTCACTTCATTAATCAAATAGGTCATGTGTCAAAAATTACACACATATGCGCACGTACCCCATGATCAAACTATTGAGAACTTTTAAAACAAAGTTCTTTACATACCCCAAACAGGGCTATAAAGAGGCCTTTCCACCCTATAATTTGAATGTACTCAAAGTCAAATCTTGGGATCTTTTGCTCAAACTGCCACTATGTTTACATCAGATTATCAGATCGTAATAGGAATCTACTCTCTTGGTAGGAATAAAGTATTTTCCTAAGCACAGCTACCACTTTGTTCCAGATGAAGTGAAGCCAGAACCCATTGTTTTAAACTAACCTACACCAAAAAAATGGCAAGATTGTGAAATGACTGCACTTATTTATTGAAAAGTTATTTTATTCTGGCATAACAATGATCTCTTTCTAAAACTTTAAGTGAAATCTATTTTTCAAACCAAATAGATTTTACTACCCATTAAACAGAAGCAAGGAATTGTTAAGGAAAGTTCTATTTTCCTTATTTTCTGTGATAATGATCATGCCAAAAAGCACATCCAGGAGTTTCTGGTAGATAATAAATTAGAGAGAGAGAGAGAGAGAGAAAGAGAGAGAGAGTGTGTGTGTGTGTGTGTGTGTACACGTTCACACCAGAGCGATGGCATGTGGTGACTTAAAATCTTTTCCTGTTACTGAACAGTTTCCACATTGCACGATTTTGCCCTAAAATGGTTCTTCTGACGCTGTTATGGACGTTGGTGTAAATTTTTGAGTTAGGACAAGTACATATTTTCTGTAAAGACGGAGAGAGTAAATATTTTAGGATTTGAGAGCCACTTATGGTCTCTGTTACACATTCTTTGTTTTCTTAAAAACCTTTTAAAATGTGAAAACCATTCTTAGCTTTTTGGCTATTCAATAATGGGTTACAGGCTGAATTTTCTCCTCGGGGCCTAGTTTGACCCCTTTGAATTATCATTAGGCTGTGGAACATGTTGCAAGTTAAAAGAGTAGGTAGCAGCAAACGTTTACCAAATACAAAACCTCTGTTCTTATGATTTTTAAATGGAATAAAAAAAATCAGCAGACCTGGTGTTGCCTTAGGAGGAGCTTCTGAATTCTGCTTCTTCCATGAGCTTCACTTGAGACAGGAGTTACCCAATCACTTATGAGCTGCACCATGGGGCTCTGCGATCAATGGAAGTTTAACCGATGGAGATTTCCAAAGCTCTCTAGCTAAACTGTATTTACTTTCTCTCTTCTTTCTGTTTCTTTTTGTCTCTTTCTGTCTCTCTCTCCGGCACACACTCACTCACACACCCCCACCCCCGCATCTTTTCATTAAATAGAAACAGAGCAGCTGTGTGCAATTGTCTTCTACACCTGAGCAAAAGAGCCTTCTCAATTCAGCAGTACCTTTAAGCTGCATCTTAAATACATCATTCTAGCCTTAAGGCAATCCATCCCATTTACTTTCTCTTTTTTTTTAAAGATTTTTTTTTTGATGTGGAGCATTTTTAAAGTCTTTATTGAATTTGTTACAATATTGTTTCTGTTTTATGTTTTGGTTTTATGGCCCTGAGGCATGCGGGATCTTAGCTGCGCGACCAGGGATCAAACCTGCACTCCCTGCATTGGAAGGCGAAGTCTTAACCACTGGATGGCCAGGGAAGTCCCCCCATTTGCTTTCTTCTGTACAGATTTCTTGGGTAGACAGGGATTTTTCCATTTCATTGAACAAATATTTATCAAGTGCCTAATATGACCACACCAAGATTCCCAATTTTAATGTGGATACGAATCACCCTGGGATGTCATTAAACCGCGGATTCTGATTTAGTAGGTCTGCGGTGGGACCTAAGATTCTGCATTTCTAAGGAGTTCTCAGGCGATGCTGATGCTGAGGGTTTGTGAGCCATAATTTGATAAGCAAGAACATGAGGAACACAGGTGTGTATATAGGTGATTACAACACTACAGTGGTGAGCACTACTTCAGGAAAATGTGCTATGAAAACATATAAACTTGGACAGAATGCATATTTCAAAATTCAGGAAAAACTTCTTGGAGTATGTAAGAACAAAACTGATTTTCAGAAGAGTAGGTGTGTTGAGGATAAAGGGAGGAGTGCAGGTAAGAAGGCAAAGAAAGGAGGAGGGGCTGGAATTCCTGATAGAAGACCCTGCAAAGCAGATGTTTAGTGGCTATGAGAAAAATCTGTGAAAAACCAGGACAATGTATAATCTAGAAGACGGAACAAGGAGTATTTAAAGGAGAGAGTGAACGACAGTGGTTCGGTTTAGAAAGAGTTGAAAAGTATCCACTAGAAATAACAATGAAGATGTATTTGGTGATCTTGGTGAAAACAATTTTAGTAACTTAGTGGACACAAAAGCTATATTACAGCAGGCTAAGAGTATTTGGCGGTAAGGAAAGCAGAGTTAGCTATGTTGTGTTTCTATGATGTAAGAGACTTCAGGCTGTTTAAATTCTTTTGGAAAGAAGGAGGTAGGGAGAAATTGAAGACACAGGAAAGAGGAAATGATCAGTACATTAATCTCCCTGAGGAGGGAGGAGATGAGATCTAGAGCAAAACTGGGAAGATTATTTTAGGAGATTCCTAGATATATTTTATTCTAACAGGAAGAAACAAATTTCTAAAAATGAGTGCAGACTGAGCCAAATCTGTGTTTATTGGTAGAAAGTTGGAGTTCCCACCTGCGGCCTTTATGATCATTAGAAATTAGGAATTACATTTCTATTCTGAGGGGAAAGGCAATAAGACATAATGTTTCAAAAGCATGGAAAAGAAATTTATGGGAAATCGAAAAGATATTTAGTTAACAAAACGGTAAAAAAATGTCCATATGTATTTGATCTCTGGACTGTTTTTTTTATGCTGGAAGAGACCATTGTGACAGTGGTCTGAGTCCTGGCCCCCTTCCACACTAGCAGGAATCCTGTCTTCCTTTTGTCAAGGTAGAACTCCACCAGGTCCTGGCGTTCTGGATGGATTTCACCCTACATTCCCTGTTCTGAATACTGGGGCCCTTCTTTCACATCCTATTCCTTGGGCCTGGGCTCCCAGGTTATTAGCACAGACCTGAAGCTAACTCAGAGTTTATTATACTCCATGGAACTTGCTTCTCATATATTCTCATTATTTCATGCTTAATCAATTGTGTATCTCTATTGACATGCGTGCGTTCACACACATACACACACACTTGCGTGTCCTCAAAACTCTCCACTTAGATATCTCCTAGATATCTATCACTATTCTTACAGTCAGGGCTGTGAAAAATGTCTACTGGAAAAATCTCTGACCATCATAATTCTAAGGATGCTAAATATCCCCAAATGTCCTTAACATTTGATAAGGTCATACTTACCCTTATGTGCAAGATACACATACTTCCTTTTTCTCATTGGTGGTTGACCAGTACAATCTCTAACTACCCAACCTAATTCTGGAGAAGAATTGCAGCATATTGTATTTTCTTTATAATGCCTGCTTTTGATTCAAGACCACATCTGACAAGGATCTAATAAAATCAAAGATGTATGAGTGACTTTTCTTTCTGAGAGTGAAAATCTGAACCTTGATTTCCGTTCACAAGTGCTGCTACAAGGCTTTACAGAGGATAGAAAAAATTCTAGAACAGAGTTATCTGAAAGAAATTAATTTATGAACTGATCAGATTTTCTTCTACCTGGCTTAGTAGAAAAAAAGTATGGTGGGGCAAAGGGGAGGTTGATGCAGTTTAACATTCAAAGTGTTTTAGGAAAGCAATTGGGTATATTGATTATGAGTGCAGTCCTCATGCACCACTTGACTGATTCTATTATTTAGGAAAATTGACCTGTTAAATTAACTGACATTTAGAGTTGTCCAAGTGTTTTGGTGATAATAAACAGGAGACTGACTTTCACTTAATTTGATAATTGTTTTTAAATTCTACAGATAAGTCACATCACTGTTGTTTGCCCCCTAGAGCAGACCACTCCCACACCCTGTGCTCAGAGGCCTTTGTCTATAACAGTAATTGTTACAAATTTTGTTAATGACCTCCTTTCCCTTACCCCCAAAGGTTAAATTTGCCAGAGCCATTAACTAGATACAATGTCTACTGCCCACTGATGGTCGCTGTTATATTTTAATGAAACGTATCAAGCCCTAAAATTATACCACAGAAGAATTAAAAGAATAAATAACATTAATGACATCACATTTTAAAATATAAATTTCTGGAAAATAGCTATATTTTACACTGTTAATTTGCTTTACTTAACACTGAGTTAGCTTCGACCAGAAAAATATGCAACTGTGAAATGGATTTTCCTGTTTATATCCTCAAGTATCTTCCTTGAAGATTCAGACAACTTATTGATATGGATCAAGTTCAATGTTATATGGAAACAGAAAACCCCTTATATTTTACAAAAGTGCTATAAAATTCTGGACATCTCTTTCATCTCCGTGTATATTCCTCATCCAGCCATTTCCTAAGTTCTAGGAGACATAGATATCCAAAGCAAATAGATATCCAAAGCGAACAGTTGAACCCATGCGCAAGCTTCCCACTTCTACTCTTTCAGCAAAGAAAACTGGAGTGTCCCCTTCTGACTTTGAAATTGTCACTCAAGATCTGTGAGTCCTAAACCTTTGCTGCCCCTAGGTGGGCTTCTGCTTTCCAGAAAACAAGTTTAAACCAAACTTCCTGGAAAGGACATCCATCAAAGTCTCTCTCCTCTACTTCTCTGCCTGCCTCCTTCTCCCTGTCTCCTCCCTCTTCCCCTCTCACCTCACTCATTCACATGGGCACACACACAGACATGTTTATGGATGCAGTTTTCTTTTCTTCTGCTAAAAATGATTTTTTTTAGCAAGCACTCAAGTATAACAGCTAAAACCTGAGAATGATTCTCTGAAGGAACTTGTGGATAGCTATGCTTTGCTGTTCTTTTTTTTTAACACGTGTTTTCCTGATATAGCTATTGTTTTAGAAATCTATAATTAGTAAAGCACACACCCACTATTTTTTTTTCCATCTGCCAGATGCTAAGTTGTGTCTAGAGTCTCACAAAGAACAGAAGCCAACATGGCTCCTTTCATGTGCATTCTTGTTTACCAGAGTGGGGGACAATGACAGCTGAGATGAACAGCCACAGCTTAGGGAAAATGGTTATGTTTCTTGTTTCTGGGCTATGATCAGGAAAAGCCCAGGGATAAAACATAAAACAGTTTCAAAAAAATGGTGGCTCGCTGTTCATTTAATTTTTTCAGAATCTACCACGGTGAATTTTAAGTGTTAAACACTGTCTATCTTTAACAGTGTTATCTTTAGTTACTGAAGCAACTTCTCCTGAACATAAGCTAGTCTCAGGCTGCAAATGTGATGACTGAAGTTAAACGTGTCCTTTCAACAATTAGCACTCTCTTTAGCAAAAGAAATGATAACTTGGGAAAAAAATATGTTCCTTATCAGGGTTACTGATGGGACAGGAGTGTAACTTTCAGGTACACGTAGAGGTGATGGGAATTTAAGAAGAAGAAAACGGGGCTTCCCTGGTGGTGTAGTGGTTGAGAGTCCGCCTGTCAATGCAGGGGACACGGGTTCGTGCCCCAGTCCGGGAAGATCCTACATGCCGTGGAGCGGCTGGGTCCGTGAGACACGGCCGCTGAGCCTGCGCGTCCGGAGCCTGTGCTCCGCAATGGGAGAGGCCACAACAGTGAGAGGCCCGCGTACCGCAAAAAAAAAAAAAAAAAAAGATCCTCCCAAACCTCCCCCTTTAACTATCCTCCAGTGTATGAGCCCGCTGGAACACTTGTTTCTACACTCTTAATTACAATTACATTACTTGCCTGTAATGTGGTTCATTATAACATCATTAGTGGGACTTCCCTGGTGGTCCAGTGGTTAAGACTCTGCGCTTCCACTGCAGGGGGCACGGGTTCGATCCCTGGTCGGGGAACTAAGATTGAGCTTGCCGCGAGGTGCAGCCAAAAAAAAATCATTAGTATGATAAGGAAACCCCATAACTTGGGCAAACAGCATAAGTGCTTCTCTACATCAACCTTAAGTGAATTATCTTCTCCATTTGGTTATATTCCCACAACTCTTCACTCTTATAGTGGCAAGAATATGAACACTGTATATTCTATTCATTCACAAGTATTTATTGGGTACCTACTATGAGTCAGGCACAGTTTTAGTTATCCTTATCTCATTATCACTAATATCAATGCATTGATCAAGAGAGTAAAAAATATACCATCCCTTGAGAAGCTTACATTCTTTGGTGGGGAGGGAGAAGAGACAATAAATATCAAAAATAATAAATGAGAAAAGTATAATATAATAGAAGTAATGTTATATTACTTGTTCTGGAAGAGAAAAAAAGCAGAGATGATAAGGGGGAGGAAGAATGGACAGAACAGGGAAGAAAGCACTTGCTACCTCACCTACAGTGGTCGGATTAGGTTTCACTGAGAATGTGACACTGGCATAAAACATCTCCTATGTTTAACCTCATCTCCACTGTTACAATATTACACCTTGATTCACTATGTATGTTCTCCATTAACAAAATGAATGCATTTCCCCTTTCAACACGAAAGATTTGACTCCAATCTACCCTTCCAGAAAAGCAGAGTATTTTAGCACTTAGGGTCTACCTTTAAAACAGTAATTAATTAGATACAGCGTTATCTCTAAAACTGATCCTTAAAATACACATTTCATTAGCATATCATGTGTGAAATAGAACGATAACACCTTCTTCCAGGCTCCTAGCAATAAATCAGCAGCAAAGGCATTAAGAACCAGAAATGGAGACTAGAACTAATTTAAAGGG